>NW_024371704.1:869136-1536692 GCF_014805655.1 Passer montanus
AAAAAAAAAAGAAAAAAAAAAAGAAGAAGAGAGAAGAGCCGGGGGGGTAAAACCCAAAAAATAATGCAGGGGCGGGGCGCCCCCGCCCCGGCCGCTGCTCCGCCTGCCGCCGGCTGGGGCGACGGCTCCGCTCAGACCTGCCGGTCCCCTCAGATCCACCGGCTCCCGTCAGATCCACCGGCTGGAGCTCCCGTCAGGCCGGCTCTCTTCCATGCACCGGCTGCAGCTCCCCTCAGCCCGGTTCCCCTCAGATGCACCGGGTGGAACTCCCTTCAGCCCGGTTCCCCTCAGATCCACAGTCTGCAGCTCCATTCAGCCCGGTTCCCCTCAGATCAACCGGCTGCAGCTCCCCTCAGCCCGATTCCCCTCAGATCACAGCCTGCAGCTCCCCTCAGCCCGATTCCCCTCAGATGCACCAGCTGGAGCTCCCTTCAGCCCGGTTCCCTCAGATCCACAGTCTGCAGCTCCCTTCAGCCCGGTTCCCCTCAGATGCACCGGCTGGAGCTCTCCTCAGCCCGGTTGCCCTCAGCCCAGCCCCTCGGCCCCGCTGTCTCCTCAGATCCACCGGCTGGGGCTCCCCTCAGCCCGGCTGCCCTCGGATCCTCGGGCTGGGGGTTCTCTCAGCCCCTCCGCGCTCTCCAGCTCCGGCTCATTGCCGCTGCCCCGGCGGTGTCCGGGAAAACATCCCCCATGGCCGCATTGTGGAAACTTCGCCTCATCTTCCCACAGGCGGCTGCGCCGGGGAAGGGGCGCCCCGGCTCCTGTGGCTCGGGCTGCGCTACATTAAAAATCAATCTCCTTGCAATTCGGCTGCGCCGGCATTAGGCGTCATTGTAAAGCTGCTTCTCCAGAAACCACCAAAAGAGAGATTCTTGGTGTTGGGGAAAACACGGTGACAGCAGGAAGAGGGGAGTTTATTTGGATAAAATGCTAACTAATGCTGCGTTTGGGCGAACATTCCCCGAATAGCGCAAGCACGAGCTGTGAAGCTACAAACCCGCAGTGCTGCTGTCAGACCGCTCTTGTGGAAGGCGGCGGGGGCCACGCGTGTCACGGTGCCCAGGTCCAGAGGCAAACCCTGCCGTCGGCACCCGCGGACAGCAGGGAATCCTGGCTGTGGAAGCGCACGCAGCGCACCTCGACCCCGGGGCCGCGCAGGACGGAGAGCTGGCCCACGGCCACGGACAGCACCTTCACGGAGCCCTCGCTGCTGGCCACGGCCACCAGGTCACCTGAAACACACGGCAAAGGATCATCGAGGTTGGCAAAGGACACACGAGAGAGCGGCGCGGGAAGTTTTGAGATGTTGGCTTTAAAGAGACTCGCGTGTACTCCTGTTTTCTGAGATAAATTAACAGAAAGTTGGATGGATCAATAACAATGAGATTGGATTTTGGAGTGATTAGGCCAGTCTGGAGACCTCATGTTCTCCTCACAAGGAGCCTGGCTACTTGGACAGAATCACAGAATCTGCTGTGTTGGAAGGGACCCACAAGGATCATGGAGTCCAACTCATGGCCCTGCACAGGACACCGCAAGGGTCACACCATGTGCCCAAGGCTGTTGTCCGAACCTTTCTTGAACTCTGTCCGGTTTGGTGCTGTGACCATTCCCTGGGGAGCCTGTGCCAGTGCCCAACCACCCTCTGGAGGAAGAACCTTTCCCTAATATCCAACCTAAACCTCCCCTGACACAGCTTCAGGCCATTGCCACAGGTCCTGTCACTGGTCCCCACATCAGTGACAGGTCTGTCACTCATCAGAGATCAGTGTCTGCCCCTCCACTTCCCCTCACAAGGAAGTTGCAAACCCTGGTGAGTCCCCCCTCAGTCTCCTCCAGCTGAACAGACCAAGTGCCCTCAGTCACTCCTCAAGGCCCTTCACCATCATTGTTGCCCTTTGGATGTTCTCTGATAGCTTAATTTTTTTTTTATGTTACAGAGACCAAAACTGCACACAATACTCAAGGCGGGGCTTCCCCAGTGCAGACCAGAGCAGGACAATCATATCCATTATATTTGAATACAATTATTCAGGGACAGATTCTGAAACACAGACTGAGCACCAGAGGAGTAGATTCTCCCCTAATACCCGGAGGTATCAACATCAGACCATGCTTTTGACATTGCTTTTCTTGTACCACTCTAGGACATGAGGATATGAGTTTTCAGCTGAATTTCCAGAAGGTCGGGCATCTAACTGTACTGAGTGCTTGCTCCCTTATATCCTTATGGAAAAAAATGATATTTAAATCCTTAGTATAGAACAGTGTTTAACAGTAGAAAAAATAAAAGAAGACCTAAAAAAGGTTCTAAGGAGCTCTCAGGTTCCATGTGCTTTTTTGCAAATCAAATGGACTCAGTTTTCAACACTTTTAAGGAAGCAGAATGTGTTTATTATCTTCCTGCTTAAATAAAAGCACAGGTAATAGCTGGTAAGTGATATGTTTGAAGCGCCTCTTACTTACCCAGCCTCCAGATAAAGATTCTATTCTCCTTTAGAAATTAACTATAATAATAATGAGTTTCAGGTACAAAACAAAAAAAAAAGTCAATACATTAATTTCAAATCTGATGTGGTCCTAACAACAATGGGATCACCGTAGTGTCAATTGTGATCTTGGTCAAACACCTTTTTTCTATTTACAGCAAGTTCAATACACCCTGCAAGTGATTACAGCTCTTCTTATGTATCGAGATTTTCTCTCTGAAAGCAAAGACATCACCAGCAGAAGAATAATTGAAATTGACGTAGACCAAGTCCATCTGGCACCAAGGTCATAATTTTTGGGAAGATTATGAAAAACAGGAGACATTTTTCTATTTTTAGTAACTCAGGTTATTCACCAAATAGCCAGTGAGGACATACTGTCCAACAGACGTGAGCATGGAGGAATTTATCCCAGTTTTAACACTTTAGGGCCCTGGGTGTGCCTACGGGATGTACAGTTTATCCAGGGAATGTATCATCCCTCTGTTCAAACTAGGTCATAACAATGATGCTGTCTGTTCTGCTCATGAAGATCTGATGGCTTCATTTTGCCATTTATCAAAAGAAACACGTAGCCTCAAACAGCTTACAAATGCACTGAGAATATTTAACCACAACTTACGCTTAGTGTGGTCATGGATATTTGTGCAAGAATGGGAACTAGCAAGTAGAGCTAACCATGATAAATATGCCCTATTTGCAAACCTTTACAACTACCCGGCTTCTTCATCTAGAACAAAGCCTGACACAGCAAAGATCTGTAGGATGGATTAGAGTGTCCAAAGCAGCAGATGTGAATATTTATTATAAACTCTCCTCCAGCAAGTCTTTGCTGACAGAAGCATTGCATACGGATTGCACTTGCAGCGAGACTCTCCAGGCTGGATGACTTCTCCAGCAGCCAAACAAATGCCATTTTGCCTGCAGCCCTGACACCACAACAGCTGGGCAGGGGGTTAATGTCACTTCCAGCTTCTCAAAACCACTAATGAACCCACTTGTTACAGAGAGGGATAGGCAGGAGAAAAGGTCTGGACAGCTGCAGTCCACTTCCAGAAAGCAAGGGCAGGACAGAATGACAACTGAGAAAAAGCTTCAGCTCATTCACTCCCTGGGTTGAGCAGGGCCGGGGCAGGCCCCAACCCTGCATTTTTCTGCATGCTTTGCTAGGTAAGTCACATGCCTGAAGCAAAAGCATAGCAGTCATCCTGTCAGACCATGCCAGTATTCTGACAGTCCTGAGAATTGACAAAGCCAAGGGGAAAATAGAGAGGGTCAGTAAAAACCAGCCAGTTGGAGGGGCATTAGCATGCCACACTACCTCCATCACTGGCACTCACTGGGGGAAGGATGGAGGTGCACTTGGCAGCCCTGGTGAAGAATGATTCATTTCAGGAGTTTCTCCCTGGGTTAGGATGTGTTACTATCACTGACCATGCTACAGTCACCTCCTGGCGCAGTAGCAGCAGGATGCACAGGCAGATGTGTGTGAGGGGGAATGCACAAAATGACAACATCTCATTTCCCTCACCCTTTATGTCAACACAGATCTACGGGCTCATAACAATTTGCTCATTATAATGTAAATTTACTCCCTCCTTCCCTCCGAAAGGAGATGTTTCATTTTGGGAAGAGGGAACAAATTGTGTTTTATTGCTCTTTCAAAATTTTTTCCAATTAGGAAAGCAAACAAAAACTACTACATAATTGTGATGCAAGACTGTATTTTAATGAAGAATACTTACTTGTCACTAACAAAGGCACTTTGATATAACACTGGAGGAAGATAAAAGACTGAACAGAGGTTGTTCTTCATACCTTTGACCCAGCTGTCAGGTGGGGCTGGTCTATGCAAACTCACTGAACTGAGCAGTCAGGCTGATTTGCATTGAAATGAGTAGATTCTGCTTAGAAGATGCAAAGTCTCCAAGACTCTGACCTTAGATCTCACAGCCTCTGGATCTCCAGCTCACAAGGCTTCCAGAACCTGCTCTGGATCTGTGGGTGAACTTGGCAACTTGAGGAGATAAAGTGAAGCTTTGCTCTGCCTGGCCCCACGCCAATCCTGAGCTCAGCCTTCTCCCTCAACCTGGCAGACAAGGAGTGATGACAAAGCACATTGCCACCACAAGGAGACCCTTCAGCAGCATCCTTTGTACTGGTCACAACTGATTTGCTGTTGCCCATTGCTAAACACAGATACTAATTTTTCTGATTATGTCCTTAGAATAACATAAGTTCTGACCATCTGGACACTTGCTTCAGGAGGGATGTAGTGAGTTGGAAAAGGTAAAGAAAGGTAGCAAAGCCAATTAAAGGTACAAACAACTCCTGTGCAAGGAATCCTTGAGGGGATGACAGCTTAGCCAAGAAAAAAGCTCTGCATTAAAATGTACTTGGCTGATGGTGCTTACTCCGTGTGTAAACCTCAGGCTTCAGTCCTTCCTTGGGGATCCACAGAGAAACGTGGAGCCAAGCCAGACCCAGATCACCCACAGGGGATGGTGAAACAGGATTTCCATGAAAAATGTCTGTATCCCACCTCCCCTGGGAGCTGCGGGGCAGGCAGAATCTGGAATCTCTGGATGGTCACATTTCTGCTTGGACCAGACTGGATTTACTCTGGGGAATCACTGCAATTTCAGCTCTCTGTTTTCCCCAGAACTGGAGTTAAGTACTGCTGTGATTTCCAGTCCCAGTGTCCTACAGAGAAAAGCTCTGTTCTTGTCTCCAAACTGGCAATGCTCTTCCTTTTAGGCATTGATTAATTACAATGCAGTGCTGTTGTTTGGGTTGGAGATACATTTGTATTTAAAAAAATAAAAATCATCCATGCCCTTCTAGAAGAACTATTCCTGCTACTAAAACTGTACATTTACATTGTTTTGAGACAAGCACTGAACCCTAAATTTATTTAGTGCCTCAGAGACAATAATGTTTTAGTAATTTATTTTATTTATTTTTTTATTTTTTTTACTTTTAGAATACATACCCCACTCGGGAAAAGGGGGTAGTTAAAATTAATTATGTTGTATGCAAATCCGTTCTTGTACATTTTCCAAATGTACATAAAGTTATGGGTTTGATAAAGACCGTAGCCATAAAGTGCCAAAAGCAGGAATCTGGCAAAAATCCCACCAAATTTGCTGGAGTGTCCATACTGACCTAAACATGTGAGCTTAAAAGCAAAGTCATTGCATTCAGTGAGGCTCAGTTGTGTTAGATATAAGTAAGCAACCTGCTTTTTCTCATCTGCAAGGAACTTTGCATACCTATGGAAAGGAATCCTAAGGAACCAAAGCCCCTCCTGTGAATACAGTATGAAATCCATCTCCTAATTTGAACTGGTGGATAAATTTAAAATAGTGCAGGCGTGTTGAAGCAATCTAATTTGTTACTGCATTTCTTCAGAAGACAGAACTAGACAAGATTAATTTGCTGGGTTGATGGTTCCAAATTACTTGGGGTAAAAGGAACAAAACCTGTACTTGTCAAAAGACAGTTTGACAATTTATATTTCATAAGAGCCTAACAGAAATCACAGCCATGATTGCTGTCTTCCTTGTACAATGAAATTTTGAGTGAAACCTTGCCAGGACCACACTACACACTGCTTTACATGTCCAAACAGATGCAAACTGTGACAGTTTTGGAGCAAACCATCACTGCTCCTCCCTGGTGTGCCTTTTCATATGCCCATTAAAACATTAAACTTTTCTTTGGGCAAATTAATTTATTAATTCTGTAACATCCCATTGTCAAATACTCTGAAAAGTTCTGGTTTAGCCTGCCAGTACTTCATGTTTCTGGAGCAGTCAAGCAGCTTCAACGCTAATAAAATAGTGTTGTAACAAAAGTCACAAACTCCACAGCTCCCCAGGCACATCAGGCTGAGACATTCTTCCTGATAACTGGCACTGTTTGCTCGCTCCCAGGAACATTTTCATAGACTCAGCAGCTCAGGTGAAGTCTTCTGCTCAAAAATGGGGCAGAACAAGGACAGTGACAGATCAAAATGTCTCCTCTCTGCTCCAGCAGCTTCTCCTCTCAGAGACAACAGAGAAGTCGAGGAGCAGGATTTGGGCAGTTGTTTCTAGTAGAAGTACAGCAGTTACTTTAGACTTCCTTGCAAATAATTCTGATGTGATAACTTCCCCAGTTTAAAAATTACTTGCACTGCCTAACTGTAAGCAAAACATCCACCTTCAAAGACAAACCCAGCTATTTCTGGGTTTAAATGAAAAAGAAAAAAAACTTGCGTGGATTGAAGAAATTCTGTTTATCATAACTGCATACAGAAGCCTGAGACCATTCCTGATGGCAGAGATGAAATAACATATCAAAGAAAGAAAGCAAGAAAAGCTTTGATCGATAGGGAAATGGTTTTTATACACATCAGAACCAATTGAAAGAATTCTCTAGGATCAATTTAGACAGACAGAAATGCTTCTCAGCATTTATTACCTGTGGAGGGAATATTGATCCTATCCATTGATTTCTCCTGTGCATGTAGAGCAGCATCTGGTTTTGTTGTGTGGGTTTTTCCCAAAGAAAGATGACCCAAAGTGGAAGGTATCAAGAAACTACTTATATTTTAAGGACTTACACTAATGGTTCAACCAATGTCATTACTCAGAACTTTTAAACTCTGTTCAAGAATAGTCAGAATGTATTTTAGCTTAATTTTGGCACATGAGTGTTAGTCAATGGAATATATTCTAAGATAAGTGTGGTTTTTTGAACCTTACTTACCAAAGGCTTCCACTTCCTTACATTACACATTGCATCAGACATATTTTCTTCCCCACTCCCTTTTTAAAAGGAATGTCACTTCATGGTAATGTTACAAATTGCACAGCCCTAATGGATTATATTCCCTCTGAATTTAGGTCTTTTGTCATTACTGGAGCTGCAACCATTTGCATCTTCAGCAGGATCCCTCAGCCTGGAATTGGGCACCTCTCGAGTGAGGTGTGAAAGGTAAAAATACCCAGACCTTCCCTTCAGTAATTTGGCTAACACTTAATGTGCTTGCCTACATAAAAGTAAATGGAATATTTACAAGGGCTGCAAACTATGATTGCAGTGGCTGTAGATAAAATTCTTCATTACTGTCACACTGAGCAGAATGTTATTTACCAGGCAACTGATTTCAACATATGATAGATGGTGGACAATTTTTTTTTTGTTCTATAAACAGCTTTCAACAAATGTAACAACTATTTCTTGTACTCTATGTTTTGCTTAGGAATGCACTTTTTAGACATTATTATAAGTACTCCATTCTCAAATGTGAGTAAAACCTCCTAAATATTCTTGTGGAAAAAATGATGACACCCTTCCTCCCTTTGTCTTCACATGCTATGTAGATCTTTCAAGGGTCATGGCATAGAAGAATAATTTTGAGCAGTTTGTAATTCCCTTGAAGCAATTCACTAAATATTCTGAGTAATGAAGACCAAAAGGAAAGCTGGGAAAGAGAGAAGACGTCCAAGAATCTGCTGATACAGGTGTTTAATATACTGGTACCAAAATAAAATCCTTTTGTCATTCTCTCCAGAGACTTTTTTCTTTCCCCTTTCTCAGAAGTATTTAAATAGACATAGATTTGGCAAAGCATTTTAGGGAAAATTAGCTCATCTCAGAGTGCTCTCAAGCTCGTGACTCACCGCATGTGTGTGAAGTCATTCAACTCAGTGCAATCACGTTCTCAAATGAGGCAGGATCAGGACACCACAAACAGAGCCTTCACTGCAACAAGGACTTACAGCACAAGCTAAACCCACTCCTTGTTTGCCTTTCAGCAGGACAGCAACAGTCAGGCCTCCTGAACAGAAAGGCAGCTTTTTAGGCTGAGTAGGGCTACATGGTACAGGTGTCCTAGACCCAGGTAGCATAAAAAGGTAATAACAGGAAAGTCAGTGCAGAGAAGTTTCTCAGACAAATTATTCAGTAGAAATTTACAAAGGTGGAAAGCGATTCCCCTGGAACACAGAAAAACCTCAAACTACCCAAGCAGTGTGTTAGCAGAAATTCAATTATTCACGTCCTTAAAACTGCATGTGGAGATTTGGCCTGGCTGATAAATGAGTGTGGAGTGGGATGATGTGGCCTGATGCATTTCCCTCCAAAGAGTAAAGGCATGGAGTACTGTTTGGCTGATGGAAAAAGGGGACTTCTCTTAACTTCTTGCTCTGTGGAACTGTGACCTAGATGAAGGGGCATTATTCCTGGAGCTTAAACAGATCTCAGAACTTGACAAATCTTTTTCAAGCAAGAAATCACCAGAAAGTTACTCAGAGCAAAGAAAGCATTTATCTGATAGAAGAAAATCCTTTCTATAAAAGAACTTAAAGCCTTTTTATAAGGATTTCTAGACCCAAACCATTACTGTAAAGCTCCCTTTCAGCTGGACTTGAGCTTGTTTATATTACATTTTAGTTGGCCTTTTTGGTAGCATTTTGGATTTTTAAAGGAGCTTCAAAACAAAGTAAAAAGTATTAAAGCAGAAACTTTTGAAGCAGAGTCTTCAAGATGTCAAAACCTTTCTGGATGTGTTAATGAGGCATGTTAAATATATTTAAAATAATATCTTGAGCATAAAAGGAAAATACCTTCTTGTCTAGGACTGGGTTTTTTAAATGAAAATGTCTGTCAGAGCAGAATATTTTTATGCATATAATAGAAAGGCACTTGTCTAGCTTTCAGTGTTACCTAGAATACCTGTATGTGGGCACATGTGTAGGTCTGTGTTTCCAGGGGAATATACCTTGAGAAAAAAAAACGGTGGGGAAGGACCAAGCCATCCTGGCCAAAATCCTCGGATTGTTACCAAGTGCAGGACCTCAGGCTCACCGAGCTGCTCTGAAATCAAAAATCCCAAAAGGCAGCACTAAAGGGGAGGTGTTGGGTGACACTGCATCCACGGGGAGCTGCAGTAACAGGCTGGCTGAGAAGCTCCTGAGAAGGTGACACCAGTCCTGGTGCTGCTGCAGTTGTGCTCGTGCTGCTCAGGGCAACAACGTGACAAAAATGTCACAGTTTAAGGAAGCAACAGCGGAAAAGAGGAAAGATCAGTATCATCTGATGCTCTTCAAAAGGGAATAAATCACCATAAAATTATCTGCAGGAGTTGCCAAGCTGAACCTCTGCTTGCAAAGGAACTTTTTATGTGATGGCAAATGCTCCAGAGCATGGTTATGGTTCACATTCAGATCTTGTTCTGAACAACAAGTTTTTCTCTTCTCTTAAACTTACACATTGGAAGCAGCATGCCAAGTACTGTACTGCAAGTAACACTATCTCCAGAACACATCAGCTGTTTTCTTGGTGTTTCAAGAGTTGTACTTATATTAACTAAAAACTTTCATTAAGAAAAATAATACTTACTGATGGGCTAACTGAGAAAAATTAAGTCACAGCAAAATTTCTGTTACCACAAATTGAAAATTGTTCTAGTTCCTGCTAAAGTGAGGTCCCTGAATACAGATTTGGATGCACAAAACCACGCTTTCCTCTGAACTTCTTACTTGGCTGCAGCTGTATGTGTTTTAGGCATTAGTATGTCTCACTTTTAAGAATTCAGTGAAGTTGAGCAGTGTATAAAGAGATGAAAAATTCCAGGTGTGTAGGAACATAGCTCTGACTAATGGAAACACCGGTTTAAAAGCATCCAGAGAATAGAAGATAACCTTTGTGTTAATCCTCTGCTCCTTCTCCTTCCCCTACTTTGAGATGCCTGCAGTCCTTCAGTTAAAGCCTCCCTGATCCTCCTTCCCTTCTCAAGTGATAAGATGGATATGCTTGTGTTACAGGAGATGACACTGGGATATGAGCACTGATTTATTTTTCCCTGGGACAGCATATGCATCATTCTTTCCATTAACTTTAAGAGAATGACCAGCTCTGTAATCTCTTTCTGACATGGAATGGGATTCATCTCGTCTGACCCTGCCATCCCACAGTGGGTTCAGTTTATCCAGGCTCCTTCTGCAGCTGCCAGGGAGGAAAACTCCCTTTCCCTAGGAGCTCCCCTGCCTCTCTGGAACAGCAGGTGGCTGTGTCTGTGTGATGACTACAGAAGGACCTCCCCAGCTCCTCCTCAGACAGCTCAGGCAGGGTGACACTAAATCCCATGCAGGAGTTCCAAACAGGCACCTCAGAGACATTTTAAAAGAGAATTCCCTAACTTGCACTGCTCACAGATGTGTAAACCAGAGCATCTGCAAATGTACCTAGGCACCTGTATTCATCCAGGGGTTTAAATACCATTGAAAGCCAGACTTCCACAGGCAATGACCTCTATTAAACCCAAGTCTTATTCATTTGGTGCAACTCCCATGCTGTGGCAACAATCCATAATTTCAGTAGCATTTGATAGCAAAGCAGATCATGTGCATCGTCAACATTTTGTAACCCTATTAACTCTGAGATAATGGACTTGTCTCTGCTATATTTCTAAGCTTATTGGAATGGACTGTAATTAGCACTTCCTTTTTTTTAATACTAATCTCTTGACCCCCAGAGCCAGTTCTTACACCACAGCTAATAATGGCTGCAGGTGATCAAAGCCTGAGATGGAGGTGGGACACAGACCCAGAAGCCAAACTTCAGTTTACTTCCAGAGTCATGAAAACTACTGCTTCAGAGAAAAAGCACTTTTAAGGGAAGGTAATATTTATTTTTCTTTGCCTCAAAATGATCTGCTTATGTTTTTTTACCTCTGAATATGCTCCTTAAAGAGAGTTTCTGTGTCCTCATGAGCTCAGACCAGAGCAGCTCTGGATAAACATTGTGGATTCCTAATGCTTTTTGTACTTTTTGCACTCATTTGTCTTTCTAGCAAATAAACAGGAAACACTTCTGTTTTGTCCTTAAAGCTAGTTTCTTGTTATCATTATTATTTCAAGCTTAGAGGATGATCTAAAGTATGTGGATTCTGGTTTCTGTCAAGCCAAGTCCTTTGTTACATGATGCTCCTGGGACAGGGAGGCTCATGTGGGGAGGGTTAAAGCCCTGCTGAGGTGGCTGGGAAAGCCAGGCTTGGCTGTGCCTCCAGCTTAGCCTGAGGTTCCCTCCTGACTGTGCAGTGTCCCATCTGTTGTAGCTGTCTGGGCATCTTCTCTGGTGACTGCAAAGAGATGAGTGGCATAAAATGTGCTCTGCACATCAGCACTCTCCATTCACCCCATGGCTAGCTTGAGCAAACGATCTCATTTTTGGTGGTCAAATAGATGGGGCTCAATGCCACCCTTAATCTCAAACTTCAGATCTCCCAAATCAAGTTGGGGTTTTTTGTCTGTTTGTAAAACTTGCAGGAGAAAAAAAAATTGGAGATTTTAAATCTTAATCAGCGCAGCCTTCAGATGTTGCCTACACTGTCACGATGATACAAGTGAAGCAGCGTTGCAGAGTGGCTTTTATCTTTCTTCCACATTACAACTAAATAGTATTTCACCATGGTAGTAAAACCAGACAGACACACACACCAGAAGACTCTGAAAACAAAATAAACACCCCGAAGTAGAAAACTGGGCTTAATAATATCTTCTCCAAGTACAAGCTCAAGAGTCTCCCTTTAACTTAAGCACATTATTGTCAACAGTGGCATCTTTGTTCAGCTGCTCCCTTAAAAACACTCCTATTACTGTCATTCCTCAGCTTGTCATATTCACTGCCTTGACAGCACAAACACTGCGCTGTAAAATCTGTCAGAGGCCAGCTGATTTCCTACATCTTCTGACACTTGCAGGTCTTTAATATCAGGCTGTCAGAACACCTGAGAGAAAGGCGGGTGCTTCCCTGCTCAGGCTGTTACTGTGACTACCATCACACACACTTTAATCATTAGCCTTACACTACTGTGAAATCCTGACTTTTATGCCCTTGGAGTCCCATGCCAGACAACGCTGCTGGCATAAATCTATCGTAGAGGTTAGCTGGCTCACTAACCCATGGAGTTCTGTACCTAAAATGAAGTCTTTATGTCTTTATGTTTTACAAAGCTTATGTGGTGTTTTCTTAAACTTTCTTCTGTGACTTTTTTTTTTTTTTTCCAGAGGGGAGCTGTAGTAGGTGTAACAATTACTCAGTGACAGGCGTAGGTGAAAGTCATCTGCTTAAAATAAACCCCTCTGTGCCAGGACCCTTTTGTCTTTGAGTGTACTCATGGAGCAGATGAGCTTGGTGGGCAGTGAATTTTCTGTAATGCAAAACTCCTTTAATTCAATATTAAAATGAAACTGAGAGAATCAGAACAAGAGTAAATCAGGCCAGAACAGTCCCTGGCCTTTAACTGTTTATGGCACTCCCTTTACAGATGAGAGCATCTGTAATCCTGCTCCTGCTCAGCTGTTGTCCCCTAAGTGAGGATGAACTAAGTATTCCTGGGCAAATAATTATCCTGGGTAATCCTTATTTGGATACAGAGAAAAATAAATGAAGAGCTGTTAAAAAAAGATTTTATAGCCCCCAGATCAGGGTGCTGCTGAGATGTAGCTGTCTCTGCTGCTACCAACAGCCCAGCTGATCTCACGGTGTGACACAGTGCCACAGAAGCCACACGGGCAATGGATTTAGGAAGCTCCATTCCAAGAACCAAGAGTGTGGTAAGCAAAGCACGTAATTCCAGGTGGTATGAGTCAGGGAAGCCACCAGGAATGATGGATGAATGTTGTGTAGCTTTAAGTGACTGTATTGATGCTCCAAGGGTTTCTGCTCACAGAGAGGAGAACAAAAATTTAGGTCTTTAGTGCTTTAATTGCTAAAGAGCATGTGCTGCAGGAACCTAATAACTTTTTTGTGTGTGAATCCACGAACACCCCACAAGAGCATTACTGGAGAATCAACAGAGCTGTGGCTGAGGCAGAGGCAGGACAAGTTTGGAGATCAGTTCCAATAAGTGCCTTGCTGCCCAACAGCACAGTTCATTTAATTTCCCCAGGCCTCAGCTCTCTGTCTACATCAGAAATCTGAATCACCACTTTGTTCAGCTCATCTCTTTAGGCTGACTGGGCTGGGAACTCCTACAGCTTGTCCAGTCTCTGGGCATTCTTGAAAAAAATCCTAAATAATCACAGAACGGGTTGGGTTGGAAGGGACCTCAGAAGTGGTGTAAGGCAGCAGCAAGAAGTGGTGTAAGGCTCGGTGTGCACACAAGGCATGAGTGAGCCTTGGGGGATAACACACAGTATCTTCCCCTTGGGCTGCCAAATGTCCCTCCCCTGTCCTCAGGGCATGGCCAAGGCTGGGCAGGGAGCATGGGCTGGCTGCTCCTGCCTGGAATGGATGCTGCTGTGGGGGTGACAAACCCGTCTGCCATCACAGCATTTATGACACTAATGCTGAACCACTGGACAGCATCCAAAAAAAACCTGTGGTGAGGGAACAGACACAGCTAGGGAGTGCTGAAAAGGAATCCCCAGCTAATATAGCTCTGATGGTTTTGAGTCTACACAGAACATCTTGTAATACTACAGCTAAGTGATAGTTAAATAAACAACAAAGGTAATAATTGTAGGGTACTTCAGTCGCTTTGCAGATTTATGGTGCTTTGAAGGCAGCTCCTTGCAGTGCTCCCTGCCAAGGTTTTCAGTGGGGTTAACGCTTTTGACTCCTATGCTTTAAGTGTCTGAAAGATATAAATTGTGTTTCACTTGCTGTCCTGGACTGACTGGGATGTTGCTACTTTTATTCACAGCCAAAAAATATTTTTAATTCTTTATGGATTATTCATCCCTTGCCTCAGAAGCCAGCATAGGTCAAGTCTGAATGAGTTTGTCTCAGACACTGCAGACCAGCTCCTCTTTCAAGCCTAAGTCCATGACATGCAACGGTTTCCAAAATTAAAATGTCCTGCTAGACCCAAGTAGTTTCTGATATATTAGATTAAGATACAAAATCTAACTGTGAACCCCTTGAACTGTGTTCCTTTTCCTTGAACTTGCCATTTGCAATCCTACTGATTGCTTGGAGACATTAGTTGCTCTTTCCTGTGTTCACAGAGCCAGTTACACACAAAAATTGTGGTGGTAGAGCTCTTTGTAAGTCCAATCCATCCCCTTCCTAGGACTGCATCAGCATGGGTAGTTTAAATTATTTTCATTTAAATCCAGGTTACCAAAGCAGCCCTGTCAGATAGAGGCATTCACCTTTCTCATCTGCTGGATGACTCTGGCTAATACTTAGGCTGTCATGGTCTCCAAAAGAAGGAAGACTGCAATTCTGCTCCACCACCATATTATCTTTTCTCATTGCTTTTATATTTTGGCAAACCTGCAATGATAGGAGGTAATTCCAGCTTGTAAGATCTGAGAAGAATTGAATGCAAATCTCAATGCATAGCTTTCATATCTAAATATGTAATCTTCTGCAACCTCCCTGTCTGCTCCTGATTTACCCAAAAAGCTGGTGAATACTTTGCTATTTTCTCTTTCTTTTGAAACACAGGCTTTGCTCTAATAGCTCTTTTCCTTTTCCAGCAATAATTTTCCTTCCTCTTGTACTGAAGCCCAGCACCTACCTGCAGATGTTGTTCTCATTCTAGCCTGATTCTTCTATGTCCTCTTCTACACCCGTCCAGTTCTTTACTCCACACTCATTCTTCACTTCCTCACCAGTTCCTCAGGTGGTCCCATGGCCATCCATCCATCCCATCCCATCCCATCCCATCCCATCCCATCCCATCCCATCCCATCCCATCCCATCCCATCCTTTTCCCCACTTCCAGCTCTGCACTAAACCTGCTCTTCTCCTGACACATTTCCAACTTGAAGCACTGGTTGGAACTTTTTTTTTTGTGATTTACATATTCTTTTGATGATTTCCCAATAAAACCTTTGTCATTTAGCTTTCTAACCAGCATATCAATACAGCCAGGCTCCTGTAACTTCTGGATTACTAAATCATCTACATCACTATCCTGATGAGTCAAAAAATGATGGTATGGAAAATCACTTAGAAATTCCATCCTCCACAAAATTTTAAATGCCTTCTGTATTATTCTTAATTAGTAAGTTGCTTAATAATACTGTCCTGACACAGTCCTGTGAGGAATTATAGGAATTAACCTGAGCTGTTACTAGGCACAATTTTCCTTGTCAGAACACGAGCCTCACTCTCACAGTGCCACGTGTTTTGGGCCAGCACAGTCACAGCTCCTGGCCAAGAAAAGCTTTGGCTCCATGGTGGGACTGAATTACCAGCCATGCCTCACCACAGAAACTTCAGCTTTGCCTTTCTTCTTCATTTATACACAAAGAATTCAAACAATGGTGTTAGGGCAGAATCCCAGTTCTTATTTTGTGTACAGGGAAAGCTGGGGTTACGTTGTGTTCCTCCACATTGGGAGAGCTTTTTGCTCTAAGTATGACCTTGTACTCCTGTGACTCTATCCCCATGGACAGAGATCTCTCTGTACCTTCACGTGAATGGATGATTCCCTAATATTGTTAATGTTTGTTATTAACTTTTAATAACCTCCACCATTCAATTAATTTGAAATTTCCATTAGACAATTGTGTCTGTTCTTTCTTTCCACTGTGAGTCCAGATCTTTGAGTTAAAGCTGCAAATGGATGCAGCTTCAATAAATGATGTTTATTTTAAAATGGGGCTCCCATCTGGTTCTAGAGCTTCTCAAAAGCTGGAAATGCTCAACTGAATTTCTGATTGCAGCAACTACTGAAGGGAAAAGCCAGGCTCCACTTTCATTTCCAACCTCTCTCTGAGTCTCATTATCCATCTATCTGTCTGTCCGTCTGTCCGTGTATATGTATCTCCACAGGTTTGCTTCAGACTCAGTCCTGATTTCTTTATGTAATACATTTGCCAGGGAGTTGGTCAGATTTCACAAGAGCTTTAGCAACATAACCAAGCAACCATGCCAGGCTGCATAAATGGAATTTCAGCAAGTACTTCTGAACAGAACCTCTTCACCAAATTGTTTTTCTGTAATTGAAAAATGTCTTTCAAATGGAACCACTTAGCATAGCTCTGAACTCCATCCAGGATGGTCATAAACTGCTGCTCACTGGCTAAGGGCCAAGACTTTAACATCAGATACAAATGCAGGAGCAGATGCCCATACTGCCAACACCGAAATCTGGCCTCATGAGCTCCATTTTAAAGGGT
This sequence comes from Passer montanus, assembly GCF_014805655.1. Lineage (NCBI taxonomy): Eukaryota > Metazoa > Chordata > Aves > Passeriformes > Passeridae > Passer > Passer montanus. Next base: position 885,755 of record NW_024371704.1, read on the forward strand.
TTGTTTCTTTGTTCTCATTTCTGCCTGTAAAATCAAGGAATGCAATGAAAGCAGAGCTCAAACGAAATATTCTTTGGGAAAATTCAGCATGAAAACTCTCTCCAAACCAGGCTTCTGCTCTGCCTCAACCTTATCCCAAATAACACAAATAACTTGTGATGGAGCCTTCTCCAAAATTCCATATTCTTTATGAGCAATATAAGAAATATATACTGAGGTGAGGAACCTCAGTATCAGCTTCAATTATTTTCACCAAACCATCCCACATAAACATAATTTCAGCATTTCTTCCCTGATGTCTGTAGTGAATCACCTTTAGCTTCTCGCTGCATCCATTTCAATAGTCTCCATTCCCCAGCTACAGCAATTCAAACTTTTTTCTCCCAAGACATCTTACTCCTTTAGGTATTTCATCCTTTCCATTCCACCTGTTTAGCTTTCAGTGTCTCATTTCCTGATTCACCCAGCACTTTTTACACCCAAAAGCTCAACAACCCAAATATTGATGCTTTCTGCAAAACACAGAAGACTTGAATGAGATCAGTTAAAACCACTGATGTCAAATATAACGTTTAATGTTCCTCCTGCTCTTGGTAATGGCTGTTGGGAGAACAGCCTTTCATGGGACTTGCTGCAAATTCAGCCATTTGAACAGCACAGACACTGCAGTGGATTCACATATGTCAGTAATGAATTAAGAAGGCAAGAGAGAGGGGAAAAATGCCTCTTGTATCAAACGGATTGTTCTTGTTTTAGCCCAACACCTCTGTAGGCAGCTGCTGTACCACAACCTTTACCTTCACTCCATGCTCGTTCCTGAAGTGCAATTCAGGCTCTCAGAATTACCAAAGTCTCAGCTTCTGCTTAAAGCTGTTTCCATTTGGCATCCAGCCCTCAATTAAATTTCTAGTATGTATAATGTATTTCTAGTATATATATATATATAATATTTTAGTGCATATATTATATTTCTATGCCCCAGTCCCATTCCACGAGCAATGCTTCCTTGGAAAGATGAACCACTGGCCTGTCCTGGACAACAAACAAACAAACAAACAAACAAACAAACAAACAAAGGACTTTGGTGCCTTGCAGCTGGTAATCAAGTAGGAAAGAAATGGAAGTTCCAAAAAGGGATCCAGCCTAAGGAAAATCCTAATTCCTGTATTTACTGCAGCTTTTCCTGAGCTAGTATGTCTGGGATAACAAGGATGAGAATTCCAACAGACAGATGATAATGACTAGAAATAATTGGATATTATCTGTTTCTCTATCCCTATGTTGAAGTAGTTTGTTTCCTACAATTTTGGTTTTGCATCACAATAGATCACTGGAAAATTACTGATTAAATCTGAGGTCTTAAAGACATTAAGTATTTGTAATATCTAGTATGAGAAAATAATTTAACTCTTAGAGTCTACTGATTAACATATAATTCATGTGATTCCTTTTATTGTTAGAAATACAGTTTAATTTAAAGATAATCTTCTAATCCACTGTATTAAAAAGCAATTATGGCAAGAGTGCATTAACGAAGAATCAGTTGCCAGAGACAAAACAGCTTCAGGACTTTATTAAAACATACTCATGTGGAGGTAACTTAAAAACTGGGGAGGGCATCACTTAATCCACTTAATTATTTAATGCAACAGGATTTAATTTGCTAATGAAATTAATGAAATTGTTGGACACTGAACACAGGCTGGATTATGCACGCCCACTCTGGCATCACAGATACTCCTCCCTCTGTTTGCAGACACTGGGGGTGAGGGGGTTGTGTGCAGCATCAACACTGAGAAAGGCTTCCCAGAAACCTTTGAAATGGAATTTAGAAACTGAGATGCAGGAGGAAGAAGCATTTGTAATCAACCTATCCTGTGCACAACACCACAAAGCTTCTGCACGTGCCTCTGGCCTGTATGGGATGCACTGATACATTTAAGGAAAGGTGGAATCCTTAAGTATAAAGTTTTAGACAGAAGGGTAGCATCTCTGCTCAATTAAGGAAACCAGGGGAAAAAAACCAAAAGAGAAGCCCACACAGACTGAACTCCATTGTTTTGGATGCTAAAGAGAGATTCTACTTAAAAATTAAAATCACATTTTCCCTTGGTACCAAATATCAATAATTCAAATACTTAAGTCAGCAAAAACGGTAGAGTATTGGATCTGCATGAACAGAAGAAGTCAATGGCACATTCAGGATTAGAACTTGAATCTGTTTCTCAGAACATCTCTTTTTGAAATTCTCTTTGTGCTACATGGATCAGTTCCCATCACTCTGGCTGCCTCAATAGGATGTGTAGAGTAAGACTTTAATTCCCCTGAAAGACCCAGGCATATTACAAATTATTAGCAACCTCCACTGCCTGTGTATGAAATTCATATACCTACTTGTCTTCTGCACAATTGTATTTCAATCTTGATTTCATTGGTAACTGTTCTGTATTTGGATTAATTATTTAGTGAAAATGAACATCACCATGTGTGGCAAAGATGAAAAGTTTACCAATGTAAAGTAGAATTCCTTTTCAGAGGGAATTGTACTCACTGCCTCTCTGAGTGTACTATGAATGCACGCATGATTAACTGAAGTTCTTCACCTCTGTCTGAAGGAAACCAAATGCCCCCTTTTTGCTGTCTTCAAGCTGCAAGCTTTAGGTGCTCTGAAAACAGATTATGGCCCCTGCAGCTTTATATTATTTATTGATATTACCTGCATCCTGCTAATCTGCCCCACACAAAGAGAAAAGCTTCCTTGTTTCAAAGTCAGATTTTTCTGGAGAGCTGATTCCAGATTGTTTAAAAGTCTGCTAAGTTTGAAATATGACAATAATTAAAAGAAATGCAGCCTGAGTAGAGGTTTATTCATCGACAGTAATGATTGTTTCTTAAACTTCAGCTCACTGTGGTTTTATAGCAAGGACAAACATAGAAACCTAAAACCGTCTCATATGAACCTGGTTTTAATTGGGCTTGCTCTTTCACAATTGAAAAAAACCAAAACAAATTACAGGCAATATTAAAAAAAAATAAACCACGATTAAGTGAGTTGAGGCTACATGGGGGTTGAGCAGGAAACAGCAAGAAGAGAAGCAGGACTGCAATGGGAGATATCCCTTACTGGATGAAACCAGCTATTTTTTTTCTTGGTGGATGCCCCACAACATTGTGGCTGTGAACACCTAACACCTAAGGATGTCAAAAAATTTAAGCAATTAAACATGAAAAAAGAGAAAGAGTAGTTGATGAGAAGTGTTTGTAGGAGGAGGAACAACCGACTGGTTCAAAATAACCAGGTGGGAAGTGGAGGGGGAACAGGGCAAGCTCTGTGTAGGTGGACCCAAAATGGACCCCAAATTCTTGGTACAATTTCTTTTGCTGCCTGTGGGACTCACTGGGTGGGGAGCACGGTCAGTGAAAATAGGAATGTCATTACTCTCTGCTTTTGCATTTTTAATGGTGTAGCTGCTGTCCATGGTGTGATCACCTATCTCATCTCTTCCCTTCCTTGCCTCTTTTCTCCCTCTGTCTGCTGTGTGAAAATCACCACCACGGAAGAAGATTTGGAGTGAGCAGCAGCAGCAGCAGAGGATTTATGGAATGGCTGAGCTCTGGGGTGGTGTCAGACTGAAATGTTACTGGTTCATGGCTCATACAACCAGCCACTTGCAGAAGCAGAGAGTGCTCTGCTGACCATGTGCCTGGGAACAGCCCAGGGAATGTGCCACAGGGCAAGGGAGAAGAAAGAGCCAAATGACAGTCCCTGCAATCACCCATGGATGACAGAGCACTGGGAATCCTCCAGAGACAATGGATAATGCCCACTGCCTTGCATTTCTGGAATGGAATTAGAAATTGCATTTCTGCTGATAGGTACTAAGCATTAGAAAAGCAGCTAAGCAGAATTTCCAGAGTTAGGAAAAGCAGCTTCCCAAGTAAGCACAATGATACCCTGAGATGAACTGTGGATGACTTTGCCATATGTTCTTGCCATCGCTTCAGATGTCAGCATTCCATTTCCCTCCCATCTCTTCTGTGATTTCAAGACAAAACAAAGCCAAGGCAATGTTGTGAACACATCCAGCTAGCTTAAAGAAAAGAGATTTTCTCATCCTGTTTGTGTGTGACTGAATTTGAGCTGCATTTCTGTTGCCTTGTTTGCACAGTCTGGTGCCAGCCTGGGAAGTTACCAATACTTCTAAGGAAGAGTTACTCATTTAGCAGAACAGGTAATTCACTGCCAAGCTGAACTGCTCAGGCAAATTCCCTGCAGTAGCCAAGCTTCTGCTTCTCATATGCTTACGCAGCTTATCTGTTACTCTTTGAAATCCACACATGAATCTCTCCCTGCATTCTCACCTATGGCTGCATTCCAAAATTTTGACATCAGAGGCAAATACCAAAATTGAGTCCTCCAAGTCAGCTCTCTCTGCTCCCACTACTGTTGAGCTCCAGATTTCTGATCTTAGAACCTGAAGGGGAATAAATATATGGCTCATATTTGATTTATTTCTCTGTTATTAAATCTTGCTTGAGCTTCACCCAGGTACAAGCCACAGTGTGAACTTATTTCATGCCACAATGGATCATGTCATCAAAAGTCATCATTCCCACTGGAAATTCTGCAGTTGCTTGCAGGCTTGGGAGCATATGATACTCCTGACTCCAGATTCTGTGATGGGAATGAAATTCATTGTAAGCTGGTAATTACATCTGGTCCTATCTGTGAAGATACAGGTGCTCAGAGACAAGCATGTCAATACTCTGTGTTTATAGTTTTGCAAGATAGGAGAAATTCAATTTTATTCAGCTGTTTCCCAGTTTCTGCAACTATGTATCAGCAGAAGTTCTTTCACTTTTTATTTTAAAGATAAATTGCTTGGTGCACTATCGAGGATACTTATAATTTAAGAATAGAACCTATTAGGCTGTCACTCTTCCAGAGACACAGACCTTCAAGAGTCTGAAGAAGCAGTCTTTATGTGACAGTGTAATAAGGATGTCAGGCCCCCTCCCTCCTCCCCCAGCCTTCTTGAACGACACTTTCCCCAGCAGGGAAAATTAATACACTTCAAAAGTTACAACGGGCCGGAAAACACACATCAGCCATCAGCATGATTTCCTAAAATGAAGCAGTGTGGAAACCACATTCTTAATCAACTTTCATAAACCAGCTCTCTTCCTTCTGCTGAAAAAAAAAAATAAATAAATGCTTCATAATGCTTTCAGTGTGTTGCATTAGATTTGCTAGTGAAGTGTGGAATATTTTTCTTCTTATGTTATTAAATTTCAAAGACACGCTCCTTAGGGCTTGTCTGAAGTCTGTCATCTGTGCTGCAAGTTAAGACTCTTAACAGCTGGACAGCCCCATCCTCCCCTTGGATCCCACAGCAAATCCACCCAAATGGCAGCCCCTGTCCTGGATGCAGGCTTTCAGCAGCGTGCCAGGAGTGCTCTCATTTCATCTCGGCTCAGCTGGCCCGTGTCACCCCTGTCAGGTGTCACTGTCACACAGGGGTGCCTCAGTGGGGCTGGGGCACAGCCAGGAGTGGCTGGTGCATCACAAAGGGTGGAAAACAGAAGAAAAGCCAGGGAATTTAACTATGGCAAAATAATCAGAGGAAGGAAAAGAGAGCAAATACAGAGAAAAGGGAGATTAATATAAATGAGAGGAAGATGACAAAGGATTAAGGAATATGAATCAAGAAAATATTATGTCAACTGGAAAAGCAAACACCCTAGGAAAACAAATTCAGATAAGAGGAAACAATATGAAACAAACCCAGCAGATTCAACTATAAAATAAGAAGTGAGGTATCATGATTGATGTTCTCCTCCCTGCCAGAATCTTTTGTACCTTTTTTCTAAGGGTGTGCAGAGAGCTGCATATGCAGGGCTGCCCATCAGGGGGAAACAAGACAAACACGAGTTCAGGGACAAAAGGGTAAGACTTTGTGAAGGTGGGAAGCTTCACTTTCAACCTCAATACAAGTTCAAAGTAGAGAACAAGCTGAAAACAGATGTCCTTGACAATGTTCATGGCAGCAAAAAGGGAACATATGCAAAGCCCCTTGATGTTAATCTCACTGACCTGCCTGTGATCAGGGAAATATTAAAACTTTACCTGGCAAACCATTTCCCCCATTAGCACCAGGCATGTGACGGAGAATAAAAAATGAGTTAGGAAATCCATGAACAATCCATGAGTCCAGAACTATATCCAGGACATGCAATGAAAGAGCTGAACTGTGAGTTTTGCAAGTGAAACAGGAAGGTCTAGAATGGTGTTAGAGTAAATAAACCCGAGTTACAACATCCCAGAGCCAACCCAGTGGAACAAGACAACTGCAGCATCCTCTAAGGGCTTTAAAATCCCTCTGACTGAAGCAGGGCTGTCACTTGCAGGCGTTTCAGAGGAACTGATCAGTCACAGGGAAAACAAACCCTGGTTCTGCACCGTGTCTGCCACTGAGGAGGCAACTGGTGGTCGGCAGCAGTTTACAGCCCTGCCAGTTTCCTGATTAGCTCCCTTAGAAATAAAACAAGCACAGATGACAGATGATGATGTCCCTATCACTGAGCAATAGTTTTTGCTACACAAATCATGTTATTTTCTGGTTAGAGGAGGCAGTGTGGTTATATCATTAAAGGAATTGCTGACAGCTTCTGCTATTAATGGTCCCACATGTGCCTCCTGCCATCTGTGATGGGCAAACCACAGAAGCAGGCAATGATTGGCTTCCTGAACTACACTTAATGAAAAAGCAGATTTTTTTTTTCAAGCACAGATCTGTTTCTCAGTGGCCCTTAAGAAAGCTCTTGATATAAGTCATCTGCTTTGTAAAATGTGGTAATTTCACAGGGAAGAGCCATGAATTTAAGGAATACCTAAGTTTGCACTTATGAACATATTTTCATTATAAGCAAGTTTGGTGGGAATTGCCTTTGCTGGCAGGACAATAAACCAGAAGCAGGGGGGTTTGGCAACCTGACTCTGAGGCAATGCTGTGTCAGTTTGTGATGGGGTGCAGTCTCTGTTCATTTTGCTGTAACTGCAGCTGAGGGGGTTAAACACTGCTAGGGTTAAACATTTTGATTACTTTGATTTTGTTTTGCAATTTCAGTGTGCTTTTATTTTTTCCTAGAAGGGTATGTTAGTCAACCAAGTTGGGGCTACAATGGCAGTCCTAGATTTCTTGCATCAGCTGTTCAAAAATTTCAAAGAATCATCTTGAAAAACAGAGCAAGCTGAAAAATGGCTTGGTTGCTTTGTGGGTTTTTTTAAAATAAATCAACAGAAACCAACTGACTTAGTGCCTGATGATTACTATGAGCATTTCTGCAAGCACAGTGAAAGGGAAAAAGCCATACAGGACTGAATTTCACCAACTGGTCAAGTGCCAGCAAAGGTGGCTTTGCTGGCAGGCAAGTTAGATCTCCAATTTATCCAACATCATGAACACATATTTCCTTTTATTTTAAACTGAAATTATAATCTATTTCTGAATAAAAAAGTTTCTCAGTCCTCTAATATACAGTCCACACACATTTATAAAGCTGTAAAAGGGCTGTAATGAGGTTCCAGTCATGCTAAAAATTGTGTCTTTATTGAAGTCTTCAGGTGCAGCACTGCAAGCTGGATTTGCATCTGCTTTGACTGTTCTCAGAACAAGCATTAAAGAAACTTGCTCTGGAATAGAAACAGATGAATGTCAAACTTTTCTTAAATAAAGAGGAAGGGAGTCTTTGAAAGTGAAGACAAAGAAAGTTGTCCATTTTCCCCCCTTCTCAAGCAAACAATGCAAATAGAAATATTTTTCTCTGCTTATGATGGAAGGATAAAAACATCTCTTTAGGGTCAAGTACAGGACACAAAAGTGATGTGCTGATGTTGCAGGAAATCCTGCCATCAGTTGGAACAGCCAGCACACAAAAGACAGATCTTTCCTTGAATTACATTATGCTATTCATTTTTCAAAGAAAAGTTAGGGGGGCAAGACTTGCTGTGAAAAAAACCCATAAGCTGTAAACAGGTTTTGTACTGATAGACTCTGACCCAGGAGAGAGCAGAAAGCAAGGTGGGTGAGGAACAGGAAAGGCAACATAGCTGTAAATGTTCCCTGAAAGAAGCTCAATCTACACTTCTACCACAGCATTTGCATACCATGTTATTTTCATCATGAGTAATTACTGAGAAACAAAAGCTACTCGTGGCAGGATAAGAACTGTCCTAAAGAAATCAGTAAAACCATCAGGTGCTGTCTATTAAGACCAGATTTAAGAGGGTCATACTTTTAATTTTAATATTGCCAGCATAAAAAATAATTTAATGCAACAGAGCCCACCTTTTATTTAGACAGTTACCATACTGGATTAGTATCATAGTAAAAAGAAAAAAAGAAGGTCAATATCTGCATTAAATATTTCCAGTGCTGTATTAATTTAAAAGTGCTCATGCTCAGCCCATCCTGGGGGAGGGGAGGAATCTTTGGGGTGGATCTTTGATTTGAGGACTGAGTCATAAGATCCCAGAAGGGTTTGGGTTGGAAAGGACCTTAAAGCTCATCTCGTTCTGCCTGCTGCCATTGGCAGGGGCACCTCACACTGCACCAGGTTGCTCCAAACCCTGTCCAACCTGGCAGCAGATAAGATGTCTTGTGCTCTCCCAGGAGGATCCCTGGGCTTGGAACCTCATCCCAGGGACTCAGTGATGAGCAGATGTGATCCCATCTCATGTCCATGTGCAGAGACTCAGTTCTCCATCAGCACACCGATCTTCAGCAGGGTCACACCAGGGGAACTAAGAGAAGAATCCACCCCCGATCCCTCTCTTGTGTGTCTCAGCTCTCATCTGGAGCCTCACAGACGTGGATCAGAAAGCCAAGGCTTTCCTGCCAAGGGAAAATGGCCAAGTGCTGCTGCACAGCCAGTGCTTTGCCATGAGATCCTCCTTACAAGCACCAGAAGTGGCAGAGCACCACTGTATGCTGGATTTTGGCTTCTTTTTTTTACTTCTGTTAAGTTTAGGATTGAAGGTACTTGAGATGGTATTTCACATTTAGGCTCAGATGTTTATTTTTTCTTAGCTATGTTACAGTCTTACAGTAGTGAGTCCTGCAGTATTTCACTAATAAGGCACAAAATGGTTAACTACCTTTTGTTACAAGGTTTTTAAAGGTTAAACTATCTAATTAAGAAATGACACTTAAATTATTTTTACTTTTAACTCAATAACTAATCACTCGAAGTCCACGATGCAGACTTTACTGTCTAATTACAAGATACCACCCAAACCCATGAAGAAGGTAATAAAGAAGAGTTATAAGACAGAAGCTAGTCTATCTTGTTTCATATATATTACTATATTCTAAAACTTTGAACTTAAGTTTTCTGCCTTGTGATATTATACATTTCAACTAGATACTTGTAATCTCAGTGCTATTGATCAATTTTGGAAGCCTATTCTGTGGCTCCAGGTCAAATGTAGGGTTTTTTTGAGGGTCAGAGTCTGTCAGCACAGAAAGTCTAAAACTTTTAGAGTCTAGAACCCCAACTGCAGAGGAGATAAGGGAGAGATCAAGTTTGTGCATATTCTCCTTCATTTACATTAAGTAACTTTATATCTGAGCAGAAAGCTGGCTGCAGAATACTTGGGGAAAAAAAATCACCAAAAGGCAGATTTGCTCACAGTTCTCATCTTGATGTCCTTTTGCACACAAAATTCCCACTAACTTGTGCATTTGAAACAGGATTCTACACAAATTTGCCCAGCATCCTCAATGTATATTTATTTAGATAGCAGCATAAAAACCAGTCAGTCACTGCACACTGCTCTGTGAAGACACCTCAACAACAGAACCCAAATTCTTTTGATATTTGAAGTTTTGTGTCCACACTGGGAGAGTGGGAGGTTTCACAGGGAATTCTGAGCTATTATTACTGCCAGGTAGATAGGGGGATGGGACTAGATGATGTTTAAAGTCCCCACAAACCATTCTGTGATCCAGCCATCCATCCAAATATTCCAGGGAGAGCTGGGTCTGGGATAGCTGCAGGTCACAGAGGAGTGCAAGAGCTGTCCTTTCCAAGGGATTTATGTCCTGTAGTGTCCTGACAGCAGCTGCTGTGGTCCCTGACAGGATCTGCTGGGGAGGGATGTGAGTGCCTTTCCCTTCTGGGGCACTGCAGACTTGTCAGGTGCTCCAAAGCCTCTGCAGGAAGCTGCCAGACAGAGATTCTTATTCAAATGGGCATGAATCCCACGTGGAGACAGAGAGAAAAACATGGCCAGGGAAGACATGTACGGGGTAAATAATAAAGCAAGCACAATGCTGAGAAAATGAGGGTTCAGAGAAAGCAGCAGAGATCCGTGTGCTCATTGGAATGAGAAGTGTGACATTTAAATGACCCAGCAAGTTTGTAGGAGCAGTCAAGTCAGGCGTGCTCTTACAGCATTTCAGGGATTTCAGGCCATAAGGCAGCAGCACCTGCCTGAGGTTGGCCAGAACCACGCTCCCCCCTGCCATGTTATTGCTGAATTGTCCATTATAGGGGTTTTAAACCATTTTCTGAAGCATCTGCTCTTGGCTCCTGTCAGAGGCAAGGCACCTTTGCAGCTCCAGATGAACCATTGCTCTGATGTGTTATGACAATTCCTCTGTTCCTACAAATGTCTAGATTAAACTCCATTTTCATTTCAGCTAAACGGTCCACTTTACAAAAATAGCTCCTGGAAATACTTGGTGGAAAAAAGAGAGGACAGTAACCTGAATATTTTGCCACTATGATAATTAAAATATCATATCAAGGGCTTTGCCTAAAAATTATTTTAATTGGAATTGTATTATACTGCACAGTGTAATGGCAGGCCATAGGTATTCCCAGTCAATTGACAACCCATCACACCAGATGCAGGAGATTAGTTTGATGCCTGTTTAGTTACTCTGGTGGCCTGCTGTGACAAACCCTCTGAAAGGTGAACCTGGATTGCAGCAGTCCTTGAAAGTAAAGAAAACATTAACTCAAAAGCCGGGACAAATTTAGCAAGGCTGACAGTGCCAAAAGAGCTCCTTGCAAGAACAATGAAAAATTATCCCTGGGGTTTAAGCTAAAAAAGGGCACTGAATGATTTCCGAAAAAGTGGAAACTCTTTTGATTTTAAATCCTTGTAAAGCAAAGTCAAGTTGAAGCTGTCACCGTAATCTGAATGGAAGTTTCATTTCAAATCCCTCACAGCCTATAAAGTTCTGATTTTAAAGGTTAAACAAGCAGCAGAAGCACAAGTTTATTAACCCTTGTCTTCTCCTCTCCCAAACCCCAAACCATCTAAACATAAACCAGCTAAACTAGCTGAGGCCAAATTTAACTGCATAGCTGACAGCTGGTGGAAACAGTGATGGAGGAGAAGGAAGAGCAAGAAAACAGGAGCTCCACCAAAGTGAAAAACGATGTCTTAGAAAATTTTGTTCATCTTAAACTCCTGGCATCAGCTGCTTCATAAAGGAGAGAGAAGGAGAAGGAAAAGTTCTCCTTGGAGCACTTTAACTGACACAAACATAAGGAAAATGTCTTGTTCCTCTTTGCCAGTCTGATCTGTCAGAATGAACAATTCCCAGTCCAAATCAATCTCCTCCTCCTACTTTATCAAAATACTTTGTTTTACAACATGCTGGCCAAGATCATTTACAGCTCTCCTGAGTCCTCTTTTTCCCCTGCAAAATCTGGGAGATACATCTCTCTTCCCTGCAGAAGAGGGAGGACTTATGCTAATTAAATTGATTTCCCTTTAGGAAGGGGGAATGTTCTTCTCTACTGGTGTTTTCATTACAGCATTACAAGTTCTCCTCTTCTACAGAAAGCAAGAAACACAAATGACCTTTTCCATGTACGAGAGAATTGCCAGGCAGCAGGAATAAAGATCCACAGGGTTGGAAAGACACACAGAACATACAGAGAGGGAGGAGGAAATATTTCACTATAAATAAGAGTATAAAAATTCTCAGAGCGTGGATGTTTTTACAGACTCCCAGTGAAGGAATGGCTTCCAAGAAGCTATCCATAAGTGAAAAATCAAGCATCACCACATTGAGATAGACCTGTTAATGCTCTAGGTTTATTATTTACTTCCCTGACAGCTGCCACTCTCTCTTTTATCAAGGCAGCCACTCACTGGCATGCAGCCTCTCTCTTGATTTACATCTCTAAATCTGTCACATGAAGCTGATTGACTGCATGGCAAAGTCCTGCAGATCTGACGGCTTCACTTCTCTTATCAGCCTGACCCATTTCCCTCTTCTGCAGAGGAACACCACAAAACTACTGCTCTTCAGCCCTGAGAAAGGAATGAAGCTTTTCTCAGAGAGCTGAGGGTCAACATGGCATCCACCCCAGGCAGATCTGCTCAGGGAGATTTGTGGGTTTGCCATCAATAAAGAAAGACAAATTGACTTGCTCTGGTCAGAACCTTTCCCCCAGGTGCTCTCCCTAAGAAATCACCAGGAATCACTGCACAAAGAGGAATGAGCTCTGCAAGGTACCTCAGTTTTGGGTAAGAAAATGCTGGGTGGTTCTGCATGACCCAGTTTGCTCAAGTTGCTTACCTAAGCTCTGGGCACCTTCAGCAGCCCAGTCTAAATAACCAGAAACCACAGCCACAACAGCATGGAAATACTTCCCAGAAGACTTCAACACCCCTCATTCCAGCAGAGAACTGACAAATATGCTGGTTTAAGCTGGCTAACATTGGCAAATCAAATCCTAAGGAATGAAAGCGATGATATATGATGTCTTAGGAAGGTTTCAGGTTCAAAACTAAACTTTTGAGTGGATTTGTGTTGGGACAGAAAACTGTGATTCACGGGAGTATCTGCACTCTTGTGGCAGACATGTAGCATGAGGCAGAATACAGAATTATCAGCACCACCTTGCAAAGGGGATCTCCAGTGTTTTAAGCTCCACTAAGAGCATGTTGGAGATCTGATCACAGCAAGCCTTTAAGATCCTCTAATACAGTCATAGTTAATCCCCATGTTTGCCACTGGGGAAGCACAGCTATGGCACTGAGGGTTTCTGTGTCTGTAATAATTTGTAATTAGGGAGTTTTTGTACAGACAGATTTTCTGGATTTTGTGACCAAGCAGACCAGAACAGCTGTGAGGGGTAGGAGAATGGAGTACAACATCCATGAAGTGATGAGGAGGAAAACTGATGCCAACCATCATAACCTACCTAAAGGAGCAATCACAGGGCCCTGGAGGCAAGAGAGAAGCCTCAGGATGTGTCAGGAGGCCTGGAGCCAGCTGCTCTGGGAGCAGGGTGCATCTGTCCAATGCATTCCCCTCATGTGAATCTGCTCCAAAATGTCCTCCAGCTGGAGGAACTTATCTGTCACTGAGGCCACCCCTTCACTCTCATTGCTGAAAAAAAAATCTATTAGAAATGCAAAGGTAACAATCGAATGTCAAAAAAAGGATTATTTACATCACAAGAAGCAATCTCACATAATTTGAAATTTTCTGTCTGCATTTTGTCTTATGTCCTGGAATTTGAGCTCTTAAATTAGGTTAGAATCCTGTCCATTGACTGCAGAACTACTCATAATTTAATCTCCTAATAACATCAAGAGTGCAGTAGGATCCTTCCAAACTAAGGGTAGGATGATCTATTAGCATTTCAAGTGTGTTTTCATGCAGGGTGACTGATAATAAAATAAACAAATTCCATAAAGTATGAGTAGTTTCAATACATTATTTACTAAAACCTGAAAATAGAACCAAAGGTACAGTTTAGGCTTTTTTGGAGACTCCTGCAGGATTTATTAGAGATGAAATTAAAAATATTATATAAGGAAATAAAATCTCTTGGGAACACACTCTTCTGAAATAGAAGGATACAATTCTTCCAAAGGATGTCTGAAGTGCCTTTTTTTGGTGCACTGTTTGTAAGGCTCTTGCATAAGTAATAAAAACAGAAGAACTTTTTCTGCCTTTTAAGTTGTTTCTATGCCAGACTAACCCCACAGGTGAAGCCATGTGCATTTAAAAGGCAGCTGTGTGTTGGAATCAATGTGCACAAGGAAATATTAAAGAACAGTGAAAATGAGTCAGGAGTTAGCACGACATATAGGCAGAAGGTTTTAAATTCATTGGTTCCAGGAGTTGGTCCACCAAGAAAAAATAAACAGAAGAGTTAGATTAGTTAGATAGAATTAGATTTAGGATGAGGACTAAAGCACAGGTTTGACTTTACACGCGGTCTCAAACATTCACATTTAAAGTACATGAAAAAATCTGTCCAGAAAACAAAATCCACAGCTCTACTTCACAATGGAAATTACATATGTGAGAATATGTTTTTCCATAAATGAGTGCTAAAATGTTTGAAACAATAAATCATCTCCCTTTTCCAGCTATTTCCACTTCATTTTAATGTCTTAGTTATCTTCACAACGGCTGGGTTTTTCTATCCCAGGCTAAGAAAGAGGCCAGGATTGATGAATTTCAGAAGTGTTTCTGGCTCTGCTGGCAGCTCCCAGGCCCCTCTGAGGGCAGAAGGGGATGAGCAGGCAGTCAGGAGTGATAGCCCTTCTCCTATGACCTCCAGTTTTCCTGACAGGAAGAACACCTCACAGAGTTGTAAGATAAAGGTCTGGGATTATTTTTGAGGCCACAAAGACTCTGAAAGTCATTTTTATATTCTTTATAATGGTATAAAAAAGGGACAGTAGCAATACTAGTGCTATAAAATGACTTTGTGAAGAATCTCCCCTGATCTTCACACTCCAGACTCTGTCACAAGCACAAGTCTAATGTTTTCATTCATCATCTCAGCCTAGATAAAAATGATCCATTTTTTGAGGAGCTTATTGTCTTTGGATTACTTCTTCTAAACACAGAGCCTTATCTATTCAAGGTGGATGCCTGGCTCAACCATGACCTTGTCAATCTCATTAAGTCTTGAATGAATTTTCTCAAATTTTCTTATCAATCAAGGTAATTGCTTTTTGCAGGAAATCCAATCTTCTGTTAACCACATCATTACCTGGTGATCGAAGTCCTCAAAGTCTGTGTAAGCTGGAATCACTCAAATTACCCCAGAGAACAGAGAAGCCTAAATTCATAAAAATCCCTACAGGTCATTTCCATTCCAGCAACTATTCCACAGTTTGTCAAGGACCTTGAAATATTTCTCAGAATTAAAAATACTTTCACATCACAGTTTTACATCAGGCTGTGGAGTCATAAAAGATGACACTATCCTTGCAAAGGCTGTGTAAGATGAGAAAGGAAAAGAAGGAATTACAAAAACCTCTAGAAGAAAGGGGATTTTTAGCAGGGAACTGAAGACTACAGTAGATAAGAGCTTAAGAATATAAGAGAAGTCACACAGATGGGGCAAAAGGTCCTTTCAGCCTAAAGCCTCCCCACCTGGGAGTGTGAAAAGGGGACTGCAGTGATCCCTGCCCAGAGCAGCTCCCTGGCCACCAGCAGCAGCCTTCCTGAGCCAGGGCAGCCCTGTTATATTTAACAGCCCACACTGGATTTTCCTGCAGGGATTCCACCCAGCTGATTTGAACCTACAGAAGCTTTTAGCACATGAAGTATCTCCCTATTTTAGCCACAAGTGGCTTGGATGCCATGCTAATTCAGGCCACATAACTTAACTTTGAAATACAGGTATGTAATTAAGAAGAAGGGCTTGGGGAGGGCTGGAAGCAAGTAGGGAAACTTGCTCTTCTGTTGATACAGACCACAGACAGATTTACCAAGAGATGCCCTCCTTTCAGAGAGACTGCATGAGTTTTTCTCCCACCAACACAACAGCAAGTGCTGGGGAGACTGATGCTGTGTGCTAATAATCAAAAATATTTATTTCACAGGCAAAAATAAATTAGTGTTTCCAGTACCAATTAATATTTTTTTCATTTACAGCTCTGATCTTTATTTTCAGTATTTGGGAAGAGACTATATCAATATAGAGCTTTCTTTTATCCTCTCCTCAGGCTCTAGGCAGGCATCCTTGTCCTGTTAAGTTGGGAATGCCATCATTGCCTTCAGTGCAGCCAAGGTATCTGCTCGTGGTGTGTGAACCTGTTTCATGTTCCTGAACAAAATCAGTGAATTCCTCCTCAGGTACAAATCTCATGTGATTAAGCACACAAACAAATGTATGTTTTAAGTAAATCCTATAACTGTGGAGCTTTATGTATATACAGACTTTCTTCAAGCTTTAAAGGAAGAAAGTATGCAATCCAAGCAGGCTCCTGAAAGCCTCCCAGTTCACCCAGTAAACAGTGACACAAATGCTGGGGGCACTGATGGTCTCTGTGATGCCCTGTGAAGGCTGACCTAGAACAGAGGCCAGACAGAGCTGAAGAATAAAGTAGGGTTTTTTTAAAAGGCCTCAATGGACACACCTTGGGCAGTGCAAGAGCCCAGCCAGGGCTGCACCCCCTGAACCAAAATGGTCACAAAATGGACAACCAGTCACAGGGTCTGTCACTTTTATAAGTTCTGCTCCATTTGCATATTGGAGTTAATTGTCCAATTCCAGCTTTAAGTTATGAAGTCCCATCCTCCTTGTTTTTCTCTCTTCAGTCCATGTTGTTGATGCTCTTGGGTCTGAGATTTGGATCATTTGTCCTTGGTCCTCAGCTAGAGAAGGAATTGCTTTTTCTCCCTGCTCTGTGAAGAGCCCATCCCCTAATATGAAGCTCAGCCCCACACACTAGAGCAGTACAGAGTCTGAAAATTATAAAAGCTAAAACCTGAGGCATCACTGTGGAGGAACAATTCACACTCATTCATAAAACTGGCTGGGCAATACCGAGTTACAACACAGAGCTGCCCTGTGACCAGAGGACGTGGGTGAAGCCACCTCCTGGAGCCATCTGGGTGCCCAGGAGGAGCAGGCATTTACATGCTGAGCAGAGGCATCCACAGCCTGGACACAAGGTAATTTCACTGCTTTGGGAGAATTACAGCTCAAGGCTTCAGGAAAAGGCTCAGAACAGACCCGAGGCAGACCTGGGAGCTGAGGCAGGCCCTGCTTGGTGTGAAGGGGGAAGGTATTTTCCCCACTGTGATGCCCAGGGCCACTCCACATCACCAGTGGGATCGTGGCACAGCCACATCCAGACCCCAGCTCCACTCTGGAAAGCTGCTGCACTGTGATTACAGTCTGAGTTGTGGTATTTCCCTCCCCTACTCCCAGCAGCAACCCCAGGCTGTGGCTGAAACAGAATAATGACTTTTAGGAAGGCTTCTGCAGACAGATCACTGAGGAGAACAGAAGCTCTGTTATCACCAGAGAATTGCAGCTCTGTGCTCCAGGACCAGGAACAAGAAAATGACTGTGATTGTACCTTACAGTTCACCTTAGACAAACACAAGGAGCACGAGGGACCCAAGGACACAGCAGGAGACACATGAGTGAGTGACACAAAGTCACCAGCCACTTTATTTTCCCTTTCACCTGACCTAAATCTTTCCCTTTTACATCTCTTGCTCTGGTCTCATAAGGAAAATAAATGCTGGTTTTCCAGATAGCCTGTACTTGCATAATGACTATATTTAATCCTGAAAAAGATTTTGGTCTGACTGAAAAATTTCAAGACATGTTTTGCATTAAAAAGAAGACAAAGGCAACCACAAGGTTTTCAGCTTTTCAGAGGCAGAATTCAGTGCCTGTCTAAGGCAGGAAAGGAAGCCTTTCCACTTACAAACTCCAAGGCAGCTCTGCAGAACCTGAGAAGTCCTTACAGGATTCATTTCAATACTATTAACTATGAGGAGCCAATCATTGGCAATAAACTAAACCTGAGATAAACAGCAGATGGTAAAATCCCAATAAAGATCCCAAAATGCAACAAAGCAGCAGCTTCTCTTTTAAGTGAAAGGAAAAGATTATGTGGGTGCACAAGTGCCCTAAAGAAGGCTGCAGAAATGAGCATGCCCAGACTTAAAGCTGTCTGTTCAGAGAAAGATTCCCAAATTACTGTTACATAGAAGACACTCACAGAAGGAGCTTCATCCTTCCCTGTCCCCTCTGGCTCTCACTGAGGGTGAGAGCTGGGCCTCTCCTGAGCACACAGGTCTGAGCTTGGGGCTTTGGATGGCATCCAGCAAAACCCATCTCTGTCCACCAGCCTGGAAAGGGATTGAGGAGAGCCTGGCCTCCCAAACCCAGCTTAGCTCATGGAGTGGAAGCCTATAAAAGCTCCTTCTGGGGATGCTTAATCCAGTCTGCCAGGCACCTCACACGCCTGCAATAATGACAGGATCTCAAGAAATTACATTATTATACAGTGAGAGCTTTATTTTACCAGTTTTTATTAGCCCAGACTAAGAGCTGGTATCCCCCAGAGACCTCAATCAATGATCAGGTTCTGTTCAGCACCAAAGTGTATTTTTACATAGCTGAGAGTAGGATCCCAATAAACTGTCACACCATTTCTATGTGCTAAGAACATACTGCTGACATTTAAGATTGGTTTATTAATATCTCAATTTTTAAAAACTCCTATACCAGTGTGTTTACAGATGCAGAAGTCAACCTTTGCTTTAATTATTGATGAACACTGTTGCTACTTTTGTGCCTCATTTTTGGATGATAGAAGTCAAGCATTAAAAATATTCACTTGAAATTTCATTTTTCTAATGCTTAATGTTCTTTGTTGGTAGGTATGGAATTACCTGTAAAGCTAATTCCAAAGTAAAACTAATTATAAAATTATTGCTAAATAAACGATTGCTTCTTTGTTGCTCATGCATCATATAATTAATACCATGATGTGATCTAACATATTAAGGAAATAAGAATTTGCCATCAGCAGGCTGAAAGAAATTTGTTTATTAGTTTACTGTGATTCAATTTATGAGAATGTGCTTCAGTGATCTTTGCTAAAGAACTTTAATTGGAAATGAATATCACAATCTATTTACCACACCACTAAACCCAGTCTGCTACAGTTCATTTAAACTACACCTGCTACTTAATTTTCCAGTAAGAGAAAAACTTTGAATTAATACAATAAGGAGCAGTTAGAAAGCAGGCCCAGCACACTGCTGTTGCAATCAGGCTGTTCCTTGCATGCCTTTATGAAATTCTGTGAGGAGCTGGCTGCAGAGTTTATCTCAGCTAGGATTCAGCCACTCTGCACTTTGCTGCTTTCTACATGCAAAGTCTTTGCCTGCAAGATCTAAAATCCACACCCAGCATCCACATTAAGGAAAAATAAATCCATACTTGGGACCAGGGATGCTCCTGCCCTAAAGCAAGGGCAAAAACCCCAAACAAGTCTTTTCCATCTTTGTGCTCTCTGGAGAGAGAAACTGGGGAGAAGACTCATGTGCTGCCAGAGAGGAGAATCAAGGAAGGAGACAGAGTGGAACACCTTCATGGAATAATCCCATTTATTAATCTACATCTAAGCAAGAGTCAGAGCAGTCCTGAAGGTCTTGGAGTGACTGGAAACTGTCAGTTGGGATCTTTTCCCAAGGACAGACGCATATGGGCCACCTTTCCTGAGCAAGGGGTCCCTTTTAGGTGTCTGCCTGGGATGAAGAGTGACCTGGGTCTGTGTATTGTGCTAACACTGCCAGGGAATTCAGGACAGCAGCCCATTCCACTAACAGATGGGGAAAATACCTTGCCAGATTCACCTGAATTTACAGAATCACACAATGACCAGGTGGGAAAAGACATTAAAGATCATTGAGTCCAACCCATGCCCCAAGACCTCAACTAGACCCTGGCACCCAGTGCCACATCCAGGCTTTTTTTAAACACACCCAGGGATGGTGACTCCACCACCTCTCCAGGCAGCCATTCCAGAACTTTATCACTCTTTCAGTGAAAAACTTTTTCCTAATATCCAACCTATATTTCCCTTGGTGCAGCTTGAGACTGTGTCCTCTGGCTGAAGGCAGCTCTGAGCCACAGCACCCAGGGCTCAGCTCAGCAAGATCCTCCACAACTGGGCTAGGACTGGGAGGTTTTTCCCCCAAATACTCATCACACAAGCAGCCCCCCATCCCCTTTTCTCACTTGTCAGTCATTTCTGTGCAGCACCCTTCTCTTACTCTTGATTTAGTGAAGTTCCTCAACGGCGAGCATGAAAAAAACACATGTATATCCTGATGTAATATGTTTACCTTAATTAAAGAACAGGACTGCAGTGCAACACTCATCTCCTTCATAAAGCCTTTTC
The DNA here is from genome assembly GCF_014805655.1 of Passer montanus. Taxonomy (NCBI): domain Eukaryota; kingdom Metazoa; phylum Chordata; class Aves; order Passeriformes; family Passeridae; genus Passer; species Passer montanus. The sequence goes on from NW_024371704.1 coordinate 905,967, forward strand.
CAGTTTAACACAACGACTAATTAATAGGGTTCTTTTAACATGATTACTCTTTGTGTAATACTTTAAGAGATTCTGAAAAATTAATTCTTTCACAGGTTACACTTGTATCATTATAATTTTTTATTAAAGATGTTTTGTGAGGTCAGCTTCTGACCCTGCATTTTAGAAAAATGGAAGGCATTAACTACTGCAGAGTTATTACAGATTTATCACATCTACAAAAGCTGGTATTGCACAGCCTCAGTGGGAGCTCTGCCCTCTGGCTAGTCACACTGCCTCTGACACAATTATTTTTTTCCTCTAGAAACACTGATTTGTCAAAATTGAAACTGCTCTTCCAAATGAAGAGATTTCAGGTGATTTTCCAGACCCAGAAAAATACTGGAAAAAAATTAGGAATGACTAGAATGTTCCCTCTGATTTCTTTGGGATAAGAAATCTTAAAGGGAGGTTTGCATAAAACCACTTTTCATTTTGAAATTTAATTTCAGGTCTCTTTCCTAAAAGGCAAACTATGCAATGAAAAAGAGTAAAGATTGTAAGGAAATGTTGCAGCACACGTCACAGCTGAGACAGCCACAATACAGAGTATCACCACACAATTTCAGAAGGCTTCAGGCACCTGCCCATACACAGTAACACCATGGCACCTCAGAAGGCTGCAAGCATCTGCCCTTCTTGTTCTTCAGCCCAGCCTTTTATCCCCTCACGCTGATGCCCTGCCCCTGTGTGCCCTCTGCTCCCTTTGGTGGTTGGGCAGTGCCCCTGGGCACTCCATGGCTCCTTACCTTCAATGTCATTCACCTGTCCTGCACAGCTGTGCCCATTGGGGATGGGGCTGGGCCCCACTTCCAATCACCACAAACTGTGTGCCTGCAAGGAGGTACTCTGAAAATATCAAAAAGGAAAGATTTTCACTGGCCACATGATTTTTCCCCCTGCTCTCTGTGAATGTGTGAAGACTGTCAGATCACCTTTTATCTCAAGTAGGGATACCCTGGCAGTGCCCAAGCTGGGCTGGATGGGGTTTGGAGCACCCTGGGATAGTGGAAGGTGTCCCTGCCATGGCAGGGGTGGCACTGGATGGGCTTTAAGGTCCCTTCCAACCACGACCATCCTGTGATTCTGTGGATGGTTTGCACTGAGTCTCACCTCTGTCCTGGGGCTTTTCAGGGAGTGCAGGCAAGGCAGCAGTGCTGCCAGCAGAGCCAGGCACTCAGGAGGGCTGGGATGTGCTGAGCAGGGAGCAGCTCCATGATGAGTGGTGCTGATGCTCCCCCATATCAGAGATGAAGGAAAGCCCTTTGCCAAGGCCCGTTTCTCCCTGACTTTCTGCATGGGCCTAGGAGTTGGACCGTTACATTACTTTTCCTGCTCCTAAATTGTTCCCTGGTGCCTTGTGAAAGTATGATTAATATTCTTCAGGACTCTGTTATTAATTCTTCATTACAGAGTAGTCACACAAAAGGCAAGGGGAATATTATGTCTGGCTTGTTGCACCTCACCAACCATTTCAATAAATATCTTAAAGAACAGAGGGTGTGCAGAGAATGAAGAGTACCAGGGCCTGCTTACATTTTGCACTGCAGAATAGATCACTAATCTGTCTGATTTAATAAAAAAATTGTACAGAGCAGAGTTAAATCATAGAGCTGCATGTTGGAAGTAGAGTATTGTGAATATGCCTTAATATATTCAGCACTGAGATGGATATGTATTATATATGTTATTTATTTTAACTGCACAAAGGCAAAAAGGTGGCTTTTATATGCTATACTATTCTAATAAATATGGTGGTTCCAAAACTAAATTATGAACGGCATTAAAAATGAAGTGCTTCCCAAACATACAACCTGTACATAAAAAATATCCTGTGGGGAGAAAAAGAGCTAAAAGAATTCACCAGTGAATAAATACAGCACAGCATAATTACAGGCTCCTGTGTTTTTCAGCCAGGGTACAATCATACAGTTTACTCAAAAGTCTTCTAATAGCCTCTGGGTACGTAGTGCATTTAGGAGAAAGCTTTCTATTGTGAGCTCTCTCCCCTCCCTGCCTCGCCCTCCACACTCTTTAAATGTACTTTTGGGAAAAAGTCTGCACGTGAAAGGGAATGGAGCAGATTCTGGGACAAATAATTGGCTTTTCTGAAGTTCTAATTCTGACCATTCTCCCTTTCTCAGATCCTCCCCAAGTCCAAATTGTGCTGATGCTCATAGCTATTTTTTTCACTTGACTCTGGCTGACCTTGGACCACCTATGTTTTTGCTAGGTCCAAAATTAATTTAGTCATTATCCTTCCCTGGCTATTAAAAAGAGGAAGGTATTAATAATTAATTTCTTCTAAGCTGTCTCCCTACTATGTTTAGCTAAGGCAATTTAACAAATCAGTCACTTTAGAGACTGCACTACCATGGCAATCCAGCACATGTGATCACACACAGTTAGTGCCACGTGTGCCCCTTTTCCCCCTTTTCCATCTCCTGGCAACATGGGAAAAGCAAGGATATAAAGGACCAATTCTGCAAAGTTCTAACTGTTGTTCCAAACTTTTAGGGAGGAGTGATTCTGAAGTAATGTGACATTGTGTGTGCAGCTCCATCTGTTAGTGCCAATTAATTAGGGTTTCAGCTATTCCACCATCAAGCTCAATGAGAGCTGGTTCTGTTAATATTTCCCTTGCAGGTCACAGATAATCACAAAAACACTGTCAGTTTTGGGAGATATAGAAACATTTTTATACAGTACTTTGACTCTCTATTTTGAGACTTCTACAACAGAGGAAAAATCATATTGGAAATCCAGTCAGAAAGATCTTTTATAGAGATTATTGACTTTAAAAGGACCCAAATAGAGTATCTTAAATCCATTTGTCATTGATACAAATGGATTTACCTTTTTCTTGCTTTGATCAATGGGAATTTGGTAGTTTGTGAGGGAGTTAAGCTTTCCAAAGCTCTCCAAAGGGAAAAAAAAAAATAAAATGCCGCTACAGGTTGTGTTTGTGGAAGCACCAACTGGCAAGAATGATAAAATGTGACTGATTTCCTAAAGCATGAAATCAAAGCTTGCTTTGTTCCGAGCATTAGCACATTTTCTTTTGACTGTGTATTTATTATAGAAGGTGCACTTTAAAAAAGGAGAGATAGAATAAAGCTGTTGGGATTGAGATCATGGGGATATTGAATCAAACCCGGGTTCACCCAGTTAACCACTAACAGAGGTTTGTATTAAGATACATTTTAAAGCAGTCCTGGGATCCAAAAATAAACTGCCTAGATAAGAATCTGAATGGGCTCAAGAATACTGTTATTTTTTATGAATGCAGGCAGAGAGGCTAATTCCAAGTGCAGGACTGGCCATGGATAAAGCCAGTTTGCTCCCCCAACAGAAGTGGATTACAGAGGACACACATTCTAATGAGAAGTGCTGCAGATGAACACTCCTGAGGTGACAATGAGACAAGAGCTTGCTCTCCAAACCCCACTCTGCCTACCAACCCCTCTCCCTCCCCGTGCCTTGGCACTCTAAGAGCTCTCCATCACTCCTTTCTGTGAAGTACTTGCTGTCTCATTTCCCTCCTGCTCATTCTTTCCCTGCCTCAGCTCCTCTTTGTTCCCTTAGCAGCGGATTAAACATTATTCCCTCTCCCACAACAACCAACCTCATCTCCAAACACCATGAGCAGCCTTTGCCATCCCTGCCTCATCCCCAAACACCATGAGCAGCCTCTGCCATCCCTGCCTCATCCCCAAACACCATGAGCAGCCTCTGCCATCCCTGCTGTGGCATGACAGCTCTGAGTGCTGTCTCTGGAGGAGGAGCATCACTGCTGTGATTATGGATGCAGAATTCCCAGTGCCCAGGGAAGCAGCATGGCCAGGCTGAACCAGGACAAGGTGAAAGAGCCCTTCCAGAAGGAACAAGAACCCCTGACCTCTCCTTCCAGGCTCTTGCCATCATATCCATTTGCCATGGAAGGTAAGAGTTCAGGATTAAACTGTGCAAACATGAAAGACTGCCATGGACCACTCCCAAACAGGCAAGTATATGTATTATATTACATCTTAAACTAATCTTTAATCTTCATGAGAACATGTGAGAACTCCAGTCCCACATCTCAAAGGTGAGGTACATTTCACCCTACATGACCTACAGGTTATGCTTGGTTTTTATTTAAAACAATTTTGGGATGAGATGAATCATTATTCAGAAAATAGCTCTTTATCTCTCCACAGACCACATGGGGAGAAACTTCCAGATGATTAGAGTCAGCTGAGATGGAATCTTTCACAGATAGATGAACAAGTTGCACAAAGCAGAAAGATTTAATGGAATATTTTGCCTGATTCTCAACTGAAACGTTAATTGGCTATTATTTTTAAAGTACAGAATTTTTTAAATGTGGTTAAACAAGAGAATGTAGTTAGAGAAGCAACTTCTATTTTACTTTGTAGCACTGATGTTCATTTGGTAAATTTTGGAAAAGTCAGACATGAGTTGGAATTGCCCCTTAACATAAAGACACATCTTTGATACTATTCTTTCTTATAAGATGCATGATTCACAGGAAAAATTTCTTTTGTAAGCAATAACCAGTTCAGTCTTAAATGACTGATCTTCATACCATAAAATAATCTCTTCACATTCAATGTAACAGCAAAACCTGGCAGAGAAAAATACTGAGGAAATGTAGTTATAGCTGACATGAAAATATAAAAGAGATCCAACAATATAAAATAAGCAATAGAGCTTTGACAAAGGAGTGTGGTGAACGCAATTCAGAAATATTCATTCATCAGATAGGTCTGGAGAAGTCTGCAGTGACATTTTGAATTTGGATTTACTGCACAGGTTTTGATCTGTCTCTTGCTACTTCACCCAGGATATGTAGCAGAGAAGGTTTTCATAGAACTCAAATGAGCATACAGGATAGAGAAAGAGTAAGAAAAAGCTGTTTCAAAAATAAAATGTGAACAGATACACAGACTATGAAAGTTTGGATTCAAATTGCATATCCTGAAAAGATGTAACTTAAGAGATTCAAAATAACTCCAGTTACAGCTCATCCACAGGAATATGCTAAACCTGATACTTTACTCATACTGAGTTAGCAACCTCAGAAAGGTTCCTCTGAAATCAATGAGTCTACTCTTGAGGTGACAGCATCACACCCAGTGCTCCTCCTGAGGGATACAAACAGCACAGATATCTGGGACAGATAACCCCCAATATCTGCAGTGCACAGTGGGGAGCACTGGTCATCCCAATATTGACTCTTGTTTAGATGACAGATGCATGACAATGACAGATTCCTAGAACATGCCAAAGTGGAATTAGCATTCTCATGAAATCAAAGTAGCTAAAACAGAAAACATTTTTTGCTTGGATTAAACCTTAATATGCCTTGACATCTTAAAAATGCACATTTATTGCAATCAAACTCCCCATACAAACAGAGATAAGGTCTGGATGAGAGAACAACCTCTCCTCCAGCAGGCCAGCCAGAAACACTTCACCTTTAGGAGTATGAGAACACTACTGCAGAGTATTTCCTGAACTCTGAATTAATGTATTTTGCACTGACCATTCAAATTCCCCACTCAGGAACACTGGAAAGGATCAGCTCTTGTCCTCCTTTTTTGAGGGACAACCTTAAACACTGAATAAATTCTCTGTAGAATGGCTCACCAGGGATTTCAGAGCAACCCCCTGTACTGATCAGAGACAGGGTGCCCTGATCATGATCCTTCTCTCCTGCTTCCAACAGGTCAGGCCTGAGAAAGATGCTTTTGATCACAGAATGGTTTGGGTAGGAAGGAACTGTAAAGCCCATCTTGTTTCATCCCTTGCCATGGTTCCCACTATCCCAAGTTGCTCCAAGCCCCATCCAACCTGGCTTTGAACACTTCCAGGGATGGAGAATCCACAGCTTTTCTGGGCAGACTGTGCCAGGGCCTCACCAACCTCACATGAAGGTTCTTCACACAAGTGAAGAAGTATCAGTGCTCTTTTCAAAGTTCCTCATGCAATTTCATCTGGAATACTGTAAACTCTAGTTTAACTGCTTAGTCTAAGTGGAAAAGCTGGCAAATCCAAGAGGAAGATCACGGAAATGAGGAGCCTGGAAGATGTAATGTAGCAGATCCAAACTAGTGTCTGAGTGAGGATGAGTCTGATGTGATAATGAAAGCTGCAAGAGAAAAGGTGATGATTTAAGGGAAAGTAAGTGAAAGCATGAATTGACCAATTATGAATAAATGTTACCTAGAAAGGAAAAGCATTAGACTCATGAAGGCTTCAAACAGCCTTCCAGTAGAAATAGTGGGGAGCAAAAAGAAAAAAAAAAGGCAAATTGTTTTTAAACAGAACTTGAAACTTTACACTTGAGGAATAAAACCCCCTGTGATTGCTACCTTAAGAATGACACCACAATATCTGTGGTTTAGGACATCAATTGATTTTCAGAGGGAGCCAAGGTAAACCCAGTGCACTAAACAAACCTCTGAAGAGCAGAGAATGATGGAGCACAGGAAAGGTCAGTTCCAAGAGGGTGGGAAGCATTCCAGCCTCTTTCACAGGCTAGCTGAAGCCAGTGGTTTTCCAGTCCTTTCAGTGGAATATTAAATCTTCAGTATGGCATTCAGCTTTTCACTCACACGTGTTCAGGCAGTTTTCAATGACTGAGAATTGCCAGGCACACCAGGAGTCACTTGCCACCCAACCTTTCTAAAGGTCGCTAAGTTAATGGATCTAACATTTAGAGACGTGTTTTACCCTTTGTACATTCCTGTTAACTTCCACAGAGTAGCAAGGGGCGAGATTGCTGCAAACTTCCCTCCTTTAGTTAATTTAGCTGTAGAAAGACTTAGAAAAACTTGCAATACAAAAAGCATTTCATTTGAGAGGGAGAGCAATGGGCACAGACATTATATGCAGAGAAGATGGAAAGGCAAATAGCAAGGGAAAGACATGAAATAGAAATGTTTTGGTAATAAATGCCAGCCTACCTGAATTTGAAGGCAATGAAAAGAAAAAGCAGATTTAAAAAAGATGCAAATAACAATATTTTGAATTGCTAAAGATATTGTTTTCTCTTTGGAATAACTGTTTTATCATACACGTTAAAATGTGTGATTTGCTTCATTAATCACACTCATTTCCCACCCAGAGGTAGGCATATGATCACAACTTGTTTCACAGGACTGAGATAAAAAGGTTGAGCTTTTATTTTCGTTCATTTGAATGTTCAGTCTGATTACTGTGAAAAACATTTCCACCCCAAAAAGTTTAAACGCTTTGTATCTGAATGCACAGGCTGCAATAGCCAGCAGCATCTTTTGCCTATCTGTAGTTGCAATTCCAAATTCCCTTTCTGACTTGGGAAAGAGAGATCAGTGATTTATTACTCTACAGGTTACCAAGAATAAAGGCTCTGATTCTAGATTTTTTGGCTTGGAGAGAGCAAAACCAGCTGCAGCATGAGTTAAAAGGGGAAGAAGAAGAGCAAAACCCCAGGCAGGCCCACAGAAATGCTTTTACTTAAAAACAACATTTAATAATGGAGGGAATAATGAGGACTCAAAAAACTCCATTCTGGACAAACTGAATGGAGTCCAACATTAAGGGTTAGAAATCACAGGGAAATTACTTACAATGATCAAAAGAAAGGAATGGCAGGTCATTCTAACAAAGAAACTGAGAAAGGTAAAGTTCAGCAATTCTACAGCCTAAATGCTTCTCCCTAAGATGCATTAAGTGAAATTCATTTAATATGAAGAAAGCTTCTGAATTTACAGGCAGAATTTGTCTTTGTGCAGGTCCCAAGGAGAAAAGGCAGGCTAGATTGCATTGAATAACAATCACGAGGAGAAGGGGAATATTTTCAAAGACAAAAGAAGTCAGTGCAGGACTGCCTGGAAAAGGGCATTATTCTCTCTGCAAAAAAGAACTCTGGATGAACAACAGGCAGAGCTTCAAAATATTTTTCAGTCAATATGTTAGTCAATCCAGCCAGAACTGCTTTTACAAAGGCAAACGAGTTCCCTGGTATTTATCACTGAAAGTATTGCTTGGGTATGAAATTACAGAGGATTCATTAAAACTGTGCTCTTGGGCAGGTGTTTTTCCTGGAAACTAAAAGGAGACAAGATAAAATTAAAAAAAAAAAAGAAAATAAAATAAAAGAAAAATAAATTATATCAAAGCAAGAAACAGAAGTCAGATTCACAGCTGGTATAACCTGGAAGGGATTCTTTGCCTTCCCATTGAGGACACACTTGTGTGAAGCAGCTGCCCAATGAAAGCAGTGTCCTTCTTTTTCTCACCTATTCATCATTTTTACTTTCCTCCAGTCCTCGTTTCATTCCTGTGCAAAAATGAGCAGAAGAGAAAGGGAGAAAAAGGTACTTGTCTCTCCTGGGTTTTCCAGTTGCTCCCTACCCATCATCCACAAAGTCAATGCTACTGGATTTTTCTTGGGTTTTACTTTTTTCCACAAATGGTATCCCAGCAGCAAAATCCCTGCTTTCCACATGAAGAATGTTTGTGCCAAGCCCTGGCAGAGCTGCAGCTGGGCCATAGCTCCTGGCTCAACACAGGAATTACCTCGACACAGCAGCCACGGGTCACGGCCCAGCTCTGCACCGAGCAGGACCTGCCTGCCGAGACAAGGGCTCTGTCTTGGTGTGCTCAAAAAATCCTGGCCTGCATCTCCAGCCCTTGTACAACAGTAGACATGCTTTGGAGTTACACAAATGTCAACTCTCCAGGGAGGAAAACAGCACAGAAAAACAGGACACAGCTTTTCAGCATGAGAAAAGTGAAATTCACATCTCAAAGTCAAGTGACCTCAGCTGATGTTCTTGTTTATTGCTTTAAATGTCTTCCTTTGAAAGGTCAAGCCTGCATGTACCTGATTTCTCCAGTATCAGCTACAGCATCCCTAGAGTTGTGTGTGTTTGGTACTGCAAAGCAGAGGTGACACCTTCTTTGCTATTTGTTTCCAGAAGTTAGATGAGCTCCAAGCTCAAAGGGTGAGCTCTAGAGCTCCTAAACCAAGAGGAAGTGTTCTTATCAACACTGGGTCTAATGAAGCTGCACTTTAGTAAACTCCAGCTAAGCCTAATAGTCATTTTACCTTACTAAATTTGTTCTCTCTGATAATTTGTGAGTGTGCCTGCTTCTCTAAAAGCTCCAGGTATAACAATTGTATTTATGTTAAATTAAATTGCTGCTTAAAGGAATAGGAAATGATTGGAATGCTCACAAATGGGAACAGATTTCTCAAATCTTCTCAATCTCAAACCCTTGTGTGCCACAAGGGTTTGTGTGCACTTAGAGCATTTTCCTCATTAAACACCAAGTGTTGGGGCAATATAAAATTGCTGACATTTTTCTAATGCACTGTTGCTTTGGAATACAACTTTTTATTCCACTGGAGTTCAAGTGGCTGGATTGCATGTGGATAATTTTAAAAAGTACCAGCAAAATAAATTTACCTATGTTTGCTGGGGGAAAAAAGAATCCTGCAATTTAGCTGGCCAAGAGTGAAGGGAAACATGGCCATGCAAACTCAAGGAAACTCCAAGGCAGTAACTGGATCACAATAACAACAACATCAGATCATATCTGATTACATATGACCTGGTTTGGGAGAGCTCCATCTGCATTTACAAACATGTAGTGGCACTGACCATAGCAGCATGCCCTCATTCCCTTTGCTGAGTTTTCATCCCCTCTGCACACACGGGAGCCCCTCAGCCCCAAGGAGAGCTCGCTCCCTCTTTCACAGAGAGTGCTTCTCTGCCCACTTGCTGTTACATTGTATATCAAGATGAAAGGCAGAAATCCAGCCTCGGTCCTTCATCTCTCTCTCAAAAGCTGCCATGTCCTCTCTACCTTTCTCTGGAGCTAAATTTAAGCTCTTAAAATAGCTCAGGAATGTCTCTGTGTAACAACAGAAAACTTTTAAATCCTTATGCAACATGAACAATACCCAGTAATCCAGGGGTAGAGCAAATTCTGGTCGAGGCTTTGTGTGAGGAGACGTGAATCTTGACTCCATGTTTCAGAAGGCTGGTTTATTATATTATGATATACATTATATTAAAATTATATACTAAAACGATACTAAAAGAATAGAGAGAAAAGGATCCATCAGAAGGCTAGAATGAAGAGGAATGGAATGATCACAAAGGCTTGTGACTCTCCAAGAGTCCGAGCCACCTGACTGTGATTAGAAACTAATTAGAAACAACCAACATGCACCAATCACAGATGCACCTGATGCATTCCAAAGCAGCAGATAGTTATTGTTTACATTTCTTTCCTGAGGCTCCTCACGAGAAAAATCCTAGCAAAGTCTTTTCATAAAATATCATGGCTACAGCAAGTAATCCCAGACTTTTAATGTAACAATCTGAAGAATTTTTCAGAGCTCATTTTGGTGAAAAAAATGCTGTTTGTTATCTAGGAAGGGCCACATTATTCTAGTTCTTGTGCTCAGCATACATGAAAAGCAGTGCAAAGTGCACAGGAACCAGCCATTCAGGCCACTCCTGCCACAACTAGCTGCTCGTGTTGATCCCTGAGCACTGGGATCAGTCACACTCTGTTCAAACCCACCGGCTACAGCAAATAATCCAAGACTTTTAATGTAACAATCTGAAGAGTTTTTCAGAGCTCATTTTGGTGAAAAAAATGCTGTTTGTTATCTAGGAAGGGCCACATTATTCTAGTTCTTGTGCTCAGCATACATGAAAAGCAGTGCAAAGTGCACAGGAACCAGCCATTCAGGCCACTCCTGCCACAACTAGCTGCTCGTGTTGATCCCTGAGCACTGGGACCAGTCACACTCCGTTCAAACCCACCCCTTCCCAGGTTTCTCTTTCCTGAGGCACGCACGTGATAGAGGAGAAATGAAGCTCTGAGCCCAGGAGGAGAGCGTGGAAGATAATAGATATTCTCCGAGCAGGCAGCCTCACTAAATGCAGATGATCTGCCCTATATGATCCCATTTACGGGCTGTGCCTGCTCGGAGGCACGCTGGATTTGCTCCTCTCAATGGTCAGACATGGATTATCCTTATTGCCACTCATTTTACGGCCCACAAATAGTGAGCTAAGCCCTTCAAAGGAGTGCAAAGATATAGGCCCCTATCCCAGGAGCTCTGTTAATTCATGGAATAAAACCTGGGGCTTAGGAACTCGCCTCACTCTCCTGCACACTGACTGAGTTCAGCTGTCGCTGTTTCTAAACTGGAGAACTGAAGGAGAATATAAAGAATAATTCAGATTGTTACAGCGTGAAGGCCTAAGGCAATTAATGCTTCAATCGACAAAGTACTGCGTGCATTTCCCTAACAACCAGAGATATGCTAATTTAGGGAAGGGAAAAAAAACCCCACAAACACAATGACTTCTAAAATTTGAACCTGAGAAGTTCAGACACAAAAAATATTAAAACTTTTAACCGGCACATTTATATGCAGGCATGGCGAGATGTTTGTCTCCTCCATTTGCATGCACACATCTTGTAGAGACAGGCACAGCCTCCCCACTGAGCCTGGCTCAAGGACACAGCTCACCCTCCCTGGATCTGGGTCCTCCCCCCAGAAGCAGAGGTGCACAGTAATTTCCTGCAGCACCTCGGAGGCCAGATCCTCCCTCTGACAAGAGTGGCTCTTGATTCCAGCAAGAATGGTACGTACCTGTAGAGTGTTTATCCCTTTCCACAAGGGATTTAATGTCATGATCAGGAGATCTTGCTGGAGAATTGCAGAAGGCATCTGGGATAACTCATGTTCACCTGCCCCTGTTACTGGCCCTAAGTACCTACCTACCCATCTCCTAGGTCAGCAAGTATGTCTGAGTAAACATAGTTTGGTTTTTTGCCAGGAAGTGAATTTAGTTATTGTGTCTCTAGTTATTCAGGATGGACTTCCCACACCTGCAACTGGTTGGCAGCCAAACTGTAGCTACACATTTAAAATTCCCTCTAGGAAAGGATATGCTGGGAGAGCACTAAGTTAACTGGTGTCTGTGGTTACCTGGGAACTCTCAATCCCAGTTTCTGCTCCCAGCAGCTCTGAAGCTGCACACAGCACCAGGCTCCTGTGCACAGTGGCCCCAAGCACAGGCTGTCAGTGCTGGCAGAACAACAGCCAGTCCAGATATTCATATTTCCAGATTTATTGTGCATCACACACATACCTGCAAGGCTGCAACACGGGAACAGCACTCAGAGTCACAAGGCTGACAGTATTACCTTGACAGAGAGTCTTTTTTCATTTGTTCAGCAGACACAGCCTTTGTACTGCCAAGGGGGAGCTCCTGAGGGACTCTGTGATGCTACCCCACAAATGCCATGTATCCAAACCCTGTCCCTTCACTGCTCCGTGTCACTGATGGGGCAACTGTCCAAGGAAACACGGCAATCAGCAGAACACCACACGGATATTCAGTGCACGCCAGGGAAATGCAGGCAACGTGACACTTCTGAGGGGGTTTGCTGCTGCAGACAGCTTGTACTATTATATTATTATTCTCTTTAGCTGTGCACAGCAGACAGAGGGCTGCCTTGACTGGCCTGAATTTCCCAGTGTCCTCTCTAACATCATGGGAGCTCATCAGCTCCCCACACAAACATCTTTGATCCTCCTCCCTTGCAGTCTGCACACGTGGCACAGCCATCCTCAATTACTTTGTGAAACACTACATTGTCTTTTTCATCCTTCTCCTAGACCTACCTATTCCAAAATTACTGCAAGAAAATTATTAATAATAACATTTGCAATATCAGGGAAAAAAAACTTATATATTTCCTTTTTTTTTCATATAGATAGACATTAAACAGCTGCTTTTCTGAAGAAACAGCAGGAACACAACAGGATTTAATTCACTTGGAGTGTAGAACTGCCTGCAATAATCACAAAATAAAGACCCGCCAATGGAGAAATCATTTAAGGCATCTTGAAGAAACATAAAATATAAGACACTAACAACAATATCCTGCACATATGGTTTTCTTGAGTTTTATTCCTGTGCACAGGTTATAGATGGCTTTTCAAAATTAAAAGCAATAACAGAGCTTCTCAATAAATCACAATACAGAAGTTACTGGTGAACACATTATGGCAAAATCTGCCTTGATTCCAGCAAATAACTTCTCCTAGGAGCTCTTGCAGTGAGCCTCTCTTCTGGAGATATATATACAGTTTCTATACTATATCCCAGTGGTATATATTAGATTGTATTTCTTCCACTCCCATACTTCACATGTCTCCTGTTTATGCTTATATAAATCCTGGGGCTGACATAAGTTCTTGGGAAGAAAGAAGAGGCCTGTGTGCATGCCAGCAGCACAATGCCAATTCCAGCTGCAGCCTGTGACACAAACACCACCTGGCTGTTCCTGGGGCAGGGATGCAGCAAGGTGCTGCTCTTCAGAAGATGTTTCCAGCTCTTACACTGGACTTTGTTTTGTACTAACCTGCAGGATATTAAAATTTCAGCTCTTTCTTGTCAGATCCTCTTTGAGTCAATACAAGGTTTGCATTTCTTAAACTGTGTCATTCCTCCTGAAAAACTGCTTGACAGTGACCTTAAGAAGAAAAATGTATTTTCCACCATGCAGTGCCACATTTCTCTTTTTATTAATCACTTCTTGATCTTAATAATACAAAAGTAGTGTCAGAAGAGCTGACAACTTCCACAGCTTTGGCACTGATGTTACTCAGATGATGAAAGGCCTGTCCACTGGCAACACCTGAAAGTTCAATATATTGTATTTCCACAAATCCTGCAGACTTTGTGGAAAACCCAGTGTCCACAGTGTAACCAGAACTCCCACTAAACCTCACAGATTCTTCTGATTCCTCTTTCAGGAACTGCAATTTTCAGAAGCTGTCACATGTGTTTCAAAGTTTGGCAGAGAATAAACTGGCCTGAATGCTTCTTTTGCTATTTTAATTAAAGTCAAGCTTCTACTTGCTTACATTTTCTTTAAAAATGCATAAAACTATGAATTAAATATATGCATTATTACTCATCAAACTGTTTATCCCTGTACTGATTTTATATATATACACAGGTTAAATATTCATGTGTTCCTTCTCCCTTTCAGACTATCATAACTCTTAGTTCCCTATTCTCCTGCACTGGTGTTTCAACGTGCACTCTAGAAGTTGAAGATCATTTAGGTAAAAGCATCCTTAGGGACCTCTGCCTAAAAATTCCAAATTAAGTGGTTTTTTTTCCCTATATTAGTAGTGGAGAGCTGTCCATATGCTTACGTTAAGCCTGACAGATCTTTGATTACCCCTTAGCTTGTAGTTATGCAGCTCTAATGCAGTTTAGATACATTCCATAGTTGTTAATGGCTCAACACACTGAGACCTTGAAGAATAACAACCAAGGTTATTTAGTAATGTAACACAGTAAAATAAAATAGACTTCACCATGTGTGCAAAAGTAGTAAATGCTTTGCTGATTTTAAGGCATATGTTTCTTTAAAGTTCTCAGAACATAAATGATTTAACTGCTACAAACACAAAATCACAAGCCAAATTCACTGTAACCCTCACAAGCTGCAACAAATAGGTGAAGGCATAAATTGCTGGCAATTAGGAGTTTGCTGAAGAGGGTATTTAGGGGAATTGCGCTGATTCAGAGAGAAGAAATGCAAATCTCAGGCGCTTCATGCCCAGGGCACTGCACCTGAGCCTGGGCTGAAGCACAGCATCAGCAAGTCCTGCCCAGCACAGGGGCCTGAGGGTGCTGGAGCACAGCAGGGACCCTGGATGTGAGCAGGAGCTGGGCTCCTGTGCCACCTCTGACGTCCTCCCAGCTGCATTCAGAAAGCAAAACTGCACAAGCCAGCACTGATTGCACCAGTTCTGCTTCACCTGCAGAGCTGAGGCACTGGCAAACTGGGGATGGCAGCTGGGTGCTGGGAGTCCTTCACTCAGAGTGTCCCGGTGCCTCCATGTGTCCTGAGTCTTTGTGGCACTGCAGGTGACAGTGGTTACCCTAAGGAATGCCCAGGCCACAGCTGAATGAGTGCTGGCAGGAGCATCATTTCAGCTCCTGGAGATGAGCATGGTCCAGTGAGGATGTTCAGGGAAGGACATGGATCAAAAGGTCCTGTGAGTCAGGAAACCTCCATCTACTGAGTTTGTTCTCAATGTATTCAGGCTTTAACAAATCCTTGTGGAGTAGTCTAAGCTGTGGCCAAGGGCTGGGGCCTTTGGTGAGGTACCTGTGCCAGGATCACAGTGCCACTTCTGTCGAAGGGTGATGACTTACAAGCCAAAGGGAATCACAGAATTGTTAGGACCCCTAGAAATGATCTAATCCTATCCCAAGTACAATACGAGAGGGAAGGAGCACAGTTGAAGGTCTACAATGCACCACACACAGGAATCCTACACAGACTCAGTGGAGCCAACACACAAATGGAACAGGGTAGCTGTCCCACCCTTGGCAGGCAGGAATGCCAACTCCTTACCCTGCCAGCCCCGTTAGCAGTCCTGGTCTCAGAAGAGGCACACCAAATCCCCAACTGCTGTGCAAGTGGCAGATGAACTTCCTTAGAGTCACACAACCTCCGGGGTTGGGAGGGACACGCAAGGATGAGTCCAACTCCTGGCCCTGCTCAGACACTCCAGGAGTCACACCCTGTGCTTGAAACTGTTGATCGAATGCCCCCAGAGCTCTGGCAGCCTTGGGGCTGTGACCATTCCCTATTCAGTGCCCAACCACCCTCTGGGGGAAGAACCTTCCCCTAATATCCAACCTAAACATCCCCTCACACAGCTTCAGGCCATTCCCTCACGTCCTGTCACAGGTCCCCATAGTGATCAGTGTTTTCCGCTCCTCTTCCCCTCATTAGGAAGCTGTAACTGCAATGAGTTTCCTCTCAGTCTCCTTTTCTCCAGCTGAACAGACCAAGTGCCCTGAGCTATTCCTCATATGGCTTCCCCTCAAAGCCCTTCCCCATCCTCATGGCTTCCTTTGGATGCTCTCTGATAGCTAAATAATCTTTCTTATGAGCAGTGACCAGAACTGCACACAATACTCAAGGTGAGGCCAGCCTGGGCAGAGCAGAGCAGGACATTACCCTCCCTCACCTGGCCATGCTGATAACTCCTACAAGTTGCCTTTAGCAAGATTTAAGCCACGAGAAGTCTTTTTCTTTCCGTTCCAAATATGTGGTTGATAAGCCAGGACTGCACTTAGCATCCAGTTGTTGGTGTTCATGACTGTTTAAGCCTCTGTGCTGTGCATACAATGTCCTCTGCCCTCAGATCAAGGGGGGTTCAGTGGCCACTGGCAGGAGGAATAATTTTGTTGGGATTCAGTCTATAGCTAAAATAAGCTGTAACACAAGTCAGGCTCAAGGGAAATCCATTCAATGAGCAGCTTGAACAAATCTGTGTTCAATTAATGTAGCTTTTCAAACACTGTGACAGTGTTTGTGCTCTGAGAAGATGGTTAAGACATTGCTGCCACCAATCATTACGGCTGTTCTCCTTCCTCTCGGGAAGCAGTGTCAGTCCAGGAAGGGAGCACAATTAGCAGTAACAAGAGAGTGTGTGGGGGAGTGCAGGATGAAAGGCAAAAGTGGAATTGCTGTTGAGGCATCGCTTCGGAGAAAAGCAACTTATGAAGAGAGGATGAGGTGAGAGAGGACACAGAGGTGAAAGATGGAAAAAGGAAGAAAAGATGAAACTTTCTGAAAGGAGAGAAGGTAGAGAAAGAAAGAGGAAAACATATGGAGGGAAATCAAACAGGAAACTAACCTGGAACTCGAAGAAGGAAAAACATTATTCTGTAATCCATGATATTCAGGTTGTCTCGTTTCAGGTAATTTTTATCTCCTGTTGCCTTGCCCTGCCCTCCTTGCCACAACTGCCCACCTATTCCATTCAGTCAGCAGAGATGAGAAATAGCACCAAGGCACAGAATGGATATTACTGAACACACATTTTCTGCCAGATATAATGTCCAGGGCTGAACTCTGCCCCATTTTTCTCAATTCACTACTCACACTCTGTCCTGTCCCCAGACACTTGTTTTCACAAAACCTTAGGGAGTTTGCCCTCTCAAACTGTGCTGCCCCTCCCTCTGCTTTAGCTGCAATTAGAAAACAGGTTCCAGGTTATTAAAGGAGGATTGACAAACACACAGAGGGCCTGACAGATGGACTAATTATATAAACCTTATTTCCTCAGGCATCCAGGCTGAAAAGAGGACAAACCATGAGCAACACGAATCATGCTGGGAGTAAAGAGAAAGAGTGTGGGTAGGTGGCTGAAGGGATGTGGGAGCAAGGGAATACGAGAGGAAAGAAATTGCTGTAAGGGAGTTGAAAGGGACAGGAATGAGCAATAGAAAGTGGTGATGTTACTGGAAGGGGTCTGGAGTTATGTGTCAGGAAAGGCAGCTGGTTTTGAAAGGAGAGTGTGTCACCTGGAGCTGTAAAGATGCTCTGTAGCAACAGGAGAGCCCTGGGAGAAAGAGTTTGCTGGGAACGTGATCCAAGAAGTAATCAAGGGAGCACAAGAAGTTGGAGGATGAGGTAAAGGACAGAGAAGCTGTAAATAACTGTTGAAGTCCTCAAGGGATGAAGAAAAAATGAAGAATAGGATAGATCTCTCCTTTGTGCAAAGTGAGATTCACCGAATTCGATGTTGCTATGGTGATTTAGACCACCTGAGGACCCAGGTTCAACTGTTTAAGGCAATGCATATAATTATTCTTTCTATTTTCACAAATAGTTACTCTATCAGCCTCTTGCTTACACATAATATGTTTTATAATTCAGAATTCTGCCACAGTTCAAGAGCTGGCTGAAGTACTTGCAATACCAAAAGTAGTAGCAGCCTTGACTGGAAAGGTGCAAATAAGAATTGTGTTATGAAACAAAGGCCCTTTACAACTTAAATGGTATCTGAAAAAAATGTGGTTAATTTAACAGGTATGTATAAAAGAGGAGAGAAGTACAATCCAGGCTTTAGAAGATTGGTTTCATTTGAAAATTAAAGAAAGGGCAGTAACAAAGGATAGTGCTTCAAGGGTGACAGAGAGCTATGTTATTCAGCATAGGCAGCAGGGATCTGAGAATCCAGCATTACTAGAAACTTCTACAACTTCTGATAAGTTATTTAAACCCCTATGCTTCTGTTTCACAACTCGCATAATTGCTGGAACTAAACTTACCCGAAGGATGCATTTTGAGACTTCAGTAATAATTCCTAAGTGCTTTGAAAAGCACTACATCATGTAAGTGAAGAATGTCATTATTAAAATTGTACTTCAGAAATCATCACTAACAAGGGTTTGTTCTACAGCTCAAACTGCACCAAAGACATTATTAGCTTGCAAATGACAAAGCTGCCATTGACTCGGGAGAGCAGCAGTGACAGAGCCGTGCTGCAAGGGGAGGGTAGGGACACCCAGCATGAGAGCACTGGAGCCATTGCTGGGCAGGGGCAGTGTGGCCATGCTGAGGTGTCACAGGCTTGGTGCCCCTTCTGGGACCTCACAATCACATTTATTCTGTTCTCAGGTGGTATTTTTAGAAGAGGAATCTGTGTGAGTTTAGAGTTCTGGGACACCTTCCTTTGCATGGATGTTGGTTTGGTAGTCAGTGGCTTCATGTGATTGAAAAAATATGATGTGAGGTTCACATGATTGAGAAAACCTGTCAAGATGCATTTCAGCAGACAGCCAGAGACAATATAGAGAGGGAGCTTTATTTGGGAACAACGAGGAGTGTATGTAAAATTTAGCAGAAAAATTATGTGAAAAGCAAGCCTGCCTCCATCCCACTTTGCAAAGAAAGGAATGAAGCTGAGGCTGCTAGAAAGGGTGCTATTCTCTTAGAGAACAGAGTTTGTTTCCTGTAAACACTAATACTCTGAAATCCTAGGAAAGCTGCTTGTGAGTTGGAACAGCTCTACACAAGTTGTTACTTCTCTCTAACATGCTTGTCCCACATGCAGGACAAATGTTCCTGTAACCTGCTACCAGCTTTATGTAAACACTGAGGTGACTGATTGTGTAATTCGAGGTTACTGGATGCCACGAGTGCCTGCTAATGTGAAAAGCTTGTTAGCTGTCTAGTTGTCTGGCAATGCTTAACCAGCTTTGTCTACCAACTCTGACAGAAAAATCATCACCCTCCCCCAAAAAATTTGAGAAGAGGCATTGTCTTCTGCAATAAGTATGTAATGTTTGTCTTTCAAGATTCAACCAGCTTTGTCTACCAACTCAGACAAAAACCATCATCACCTTCCCCCAAAAAATTTGAGAAGAGGCATTGTCTTCTGCAATAGATATGTAATGTTTGTCTTTCAAGATTTTATTAAAAAAACCCAGTATTTCAAAGCACCCAAAGTATGTTATACAAAGATTAAGCTTTTTACTTAGTTCAATCTTTTTTCAACTTCTTTCATAGCCAAGTAGGGCAAAAAGAGTATTTTGGAAAATAATAATGAAAAGATTTAAAACCCTTCCTCTGGTCTGCAAGTTTCATCAACAAAGACAGATGCAACTAAGCCTGAGTTTGTATTTGTAGGGCATGTATTACATATGCATGAACTGAAAAGCTCACCAAGACACATGACAGTGCTGAGCCAGCTGAATGCTAAAAGTTGATTTTGAATCCAGACACAGTTAAAAATCTAAGTTTTCCCACCTTCTATGAAAGGTGTTAGGAGCATCCTTCAACTCAAAAGCTGAAGTTGTTGGTTCAGCACTCTGTGTGCAGTGCAGGTACGTGCCAAACCTTCACAGCCAGGATGGCTCCTGAGGGAGATGCATCACTCTGACTATGAGCCAGTGCCTAAGAACCACATATTCCTGCAGACAGGATGGTTATATCCTTGATTTACCTCTTCTAGGACAGCTCTTTGGAGCAAATGACAAATGCTTGCCCTGTGTTCATAAATCTTATCTAAGTTTACTCCAATTGGTCACAATGGAAGTACATAAACTGCTTCATTTAACCGTGATGCATCGAACACAGGCAGGATCCAAAGCCACTTTGGTGCTCTTTTACAAACTACTTATTTACCTGTGGTATAGACAAAAATGGGACACCCTACAGGGACTCACTGCTGCTGTTGGGGCACTTTATCCCCTTCAAGAAAAAACCTACTGGTGAAAGTGAAACAAACTACAGAGGAGATACCGAAGGGACTGTAAACAGAATGCCTGGAATTAGGGTGAACTTTTACTGTCATAGAATCATAGAGCATCTGGAGTTGGAAGAAACCTACAGGATTGTGGAGTCCAACCCCTGGTCCTGCACAGACACCCCAACAATCCCACCCTGTGCCTGAGAGCATAATCCAAACACTCCTGGAGCTCTGACAGCTTTGGAGTCATGACCATTCCCTGTAATTCAAGACCTGGAATGGTTCCTGTCTCAAACAAGCCAGCACCCACTCCTCATCACTGCTTGTTTTTGGCAGTCATGTCCCTTACAAAGCCATAAAGCTCAAGCACTCCTGCACCAGAAATTATCTGAATCCTCTATCTGTCCATGCAGAGAAAAGCCTTGAGGGTTACTCAGAAGAAACAAAAGCTGTTTTCAGGGTGTATTTTGGATAAAACACATCAGTGTTCAGCAACTTGGAACAGCTCCTCTTGCCTCAGCTTATGCCAGAGAGTCACTGATGAGACTGTGCCCTGGTGTAATGGTGGCTGGGCTCTGTGCCTCCCTTTAGACCTCCTCCCACCTCCCTGTCCCTTCCCTGCTGCCCCTCAGCCTTGCCAGGCACTGCACACCAGGGCATCAGCACTGGTTGAGCATCAGAGCATTGCTGCTCTAATATTTAATAATGCTAGAACACTTCTATGAAGGTGCATAAATACTGGGCAGGTTTGGCCAAATGCTCTCCCATAGTGTCCTTTCACAGAATCTTTCAGGGTTTGGTAAGACACCTTTAATGCTAGAAAGTTAAGTTTAAAATAAAAAGCATTCATTGTGTTCTGGAGAAAATAAGGCATACGAAAGTCACTGCAGTCAATCCAAACTTCTTCTTGTTAAAATCCAACCCTGTCTTACAGCTTTGTTTTGTTATTTTTGTCAGATCTCCAGATTCATCTTGCAATAATGTGCTCTCTCCCCAGAGAGCGAGCCAGTGCCTTTCATCAGCAACAGCCCTCCAGAAGTTCCACTTAGCTCACAAAGCAAACACAGTGCTTGGCATAATATTTCAGAAAGGTCATACTGTGCTTCCTAACTTAATGGCCATTTATATTGCTTTACAACATTCAGATTCACACTCTGCTATCAAGTGGAGCCATGCCATCTAAAAATAAACGCTTAAAAGCTAAATAAAAAAATGCCCTAGATACCTGGGTTGGGAAATGTTTTCTGCTTATCTGAATACAAGTTCTGACGCCCTTCTTGAGTCCTTTAACTCCAGGGCAGGTCCACTGAAAATAGCAGGGTTGATGCTGAGGCTGTTACTCACAGATAGTGCCACAGGTTCCAAAATACCCATAACCACCCTCATGATCACCAGCAGAGCATCTACGTACACATCTTGAATGGAGTTTTTATTTTCCCAACTCCCCATTGGAAGAAGGAAAGGGCATCAATGGCACAGGACAGTGAGGCACAGAGAAATCCAAAGCACACCTGTGCCATGTGCCATATCCTGGACAGGAACTGGTGCCAATCCATGGATCTGGAAACCACACCACTTCCCTACAGGCTCTAAGCTGGCACAGGTACCTGGGCACAAACAGCTAAAACATTGCCATTTCCCACCTGGGTGTTTACCTTACCTGCAGTATTTACAGTGACTCCCTGTCCTTTGGGAGGGAATCCCTCCAAATGCCACTGACCCAATCCTGCCTTCCTAATTTGCATTTATTCATACATATTTCACTTTACTGCCTTTCAAGCGCCGCCAAATCTTTGAAAATTGCAGTGTGCCAAAATTGTAGGCAATCCACACTGACAATTTCGCAGGTCTGGAAATCCTCCCTTCTTCATTTGTTTCCACTTATTCAAACTACAGGTTTGCACTCGCTTGCATATGAAGATAAAGCAATCCAATTATTTTCAAATATGCACATTCACCATTAGGCTTTCCTGGGCATGTTAAAAACCCCCTCTATTTTATGAAGAAGTACGATATAAAGCTGTGAATTGGCACATCAATACCACAGTAGATCAGAAAAGGGTACCCAAAATGAAAAAGCATAATTTTTCTCTTTTTGTATCACTTTTACATAGCTATGCTATGTAATTGTCTGTTATTTTAAAAATCTCCATTTCCTACCAAAAGATGATAAAGGTTAGATTAATGCAAAAGCGTTATTGTGAGTCCATATTTTAATTAGCAAGGCCCAAATTTACTCTGCCATGCAGTTACTTCTCTATTCTTTATCCTAGGAAGCCTGAATTTTGGTTTTGCTGATATCTCAATGGATTCTTTATGAAATCTGTTTTAAATTTAACATGTTTTACACTAGTTTCAAGTCTCCATTTTCCCCTTACCATAATTATGCAATGGTGATTAAGGAATGCATACAAAAGGCTATGACAACATTTATCCCAAATGCAGAAGCAGCAGGGGCCATTTGGAATTTTTCTGCTGGAGTTGCACTTGTGACCATGAGACACATTTTGGGCAGCTCCACTCAGCATTTTTCCCTTTGCATCCCTGATGAGACTTCCCAAATTTCTGACTCTTTGACCTCCCTTAAAAACATAGTGACAGTCAAATATGCCAGGGGACTTTTCACTGACTTCCAAAGGCTTTTTCTGGTGGTGGCTGTTTCCTCACACTACATCAAAAGCCACTCCATTAACTTGGTCTGCACAGCACTGGGGGTGGAAGACAAAGCTGGAACTATTTCTCCTCCTTCCTCTAAACAGCAGAAGTAAAAACCACAACAGATTTCTCCAGCGGTTGTCCTTCCAGAGAGAAAAGTGACAGCAGCTGCCCCACCACTGGCTGTGCAGTGACTGGGTGATGTTCTACTCAAAACACAGACTGTCTGCCCTGAGACAGAACAAACAAATATTTTCAAATAAAATAACCTTTTCCCCGCTATGAATAAGAGACAAATACTGCAACGTTCCCAAGTTAGCTGCACAAATCAGGGAAGTAACAGTTGTGCTAAATTATTTCATCCCATAAATTCTCTTCCTTTGGGCACAAACTACTTTCAGTATTTACTATTTAAATAACTACATCATATTCTTCCAAGAACAGTGAGAATAAACCAGAAATCAGATGCATGGCCACCCCCTGTCACATTTTTGTGGATCCATAATGAAACACTTGAGAAGCTGTATTTGCTGCCTCTGATCACAGTTGTTATGCTCATTAGTAGACACATTCCCAAGCAAACTCTCAGCCACACTGCCAGTTAAATCTACTTACTTGTGTTTGGGAGCTAATTAATAGCAAATTAACGTTCTGAATTCCAGGCATATTTCTCATCCATACATTAAATTTCTCTCACGGCTGGCATTTCAGAGGAATTTTTGGTAAAATTATTTTCATCTAGCAAAAGAAGCTACTAAAATGGCCTTTGTGCTTTGTTTTGTGGTGGCACTGAAAGGCATCCTTCAGGATATTTTACCAAATATTTTCAAAAAACACTTTCCCCCCTCCTCATATTTGTAGTAGCTGTCTACACTCCACTAGCATCAATACAAGTTTTGTCAAAAACTGTAAAAAGTACTCCTTTAAGCTCCTAATTAATTTCACCCTTGCATGTTCCCACTCCTGGGCCAGTATTTCTCCTTTCTACCGCCCAGGCCACCAGATATAATAAAAGGAAGCCAAATTAAAACATATATGCATCACATAAATAGCTGTACCTAAGACAGATTTTTTTTCCCTATTAAAACATTTACATGGTAAAAATGAATTAAAACAATTACTTTTTTTTACTTTTACATGTCAAGATAAGTTGAAGAACAGCTCCAGAAAAACAGAAGAGAGTCATAATTGTGTGTCAAGCATTCATGCTAATTTATTGATAGACCCTTTGCGCCCTAAGCTTTCTGCTGGCCAGTATTTCTCCATATTTTTCACAGAGATTTAGCCAGTTCCCTCATCAGTTTGCTTCTCTGTTTACTGTGGGCCATGGATTATTTCCAGGTCCAGACTGAGTCCAGGTCCCAGCTGGCTGTGGGTCCCTGAGACATCTCACAATGGAGCACGTGGCAAATCACTTTTGTGAGAGGAAATTCTGCAGCAATGCCAAGTTAAATGTGCTGTTTTCTTTGCCCAAGAAAAGCAAGGACCAGGCAGGAATTGGCTGCTGGAAACAGGGAGAATCCAAATTTGGGGCCTGGTAAAACTACAGTGGTAAAAAGTACTTTCTTGACTTGGTGCTGAATTGCACATGGGTGCAGTGATTGGGCTACAGACTATCTTAGGTTGATAGATGTGCCTGGGGCTGTGTATTCCATTCCCATCTGTCAGAGGTGGGGCAGTTCTCTTCATTGGGCAGTTTTCTTTATCTCTTCCACAACCAATCCTCCCTCCAGATCTCTCCTGTTAATGGCCAGGGAGTGTGCCTGCATGGCTGATCAAATTCCATCATCCCACTGGGAGATGCTCTGCCCAGGGGAGGAGCCAAGCATTCCTACCTGGATACAATCTGACACTGGGAACACCACAGCAGCCTTTCCCCACTGCATTCCCACAGGAGCAGCTTTCTTCTCCACTGCATTCCCAGAGGAAGACCAGGCCCATCTCCAGCACCCCTGGAGCTTCAGAGGAAAACTCCACCCTCGTGCAGGATCCCTGCTCCACCAGAACCACAGCTGGCCCTGAGGAAGGCTGAGCCACCATGGAATGGGACTGTGCCACCACCCTGGCCCACAGGGGTAAGGTCCTATTCTGACTCTGTCAGTGGTTTTTGTTTGTTTTTATTTATTGCATTTGAATTTTTAATTGTCCTAGTAAAGAACTGTTATTCCTATTCCCACATCTTTACTTGAGAGCCCCTTAATTTCAAAATTATAACAATTCGGAGAGAGGGGATTTACATTTTCCATTTCAGAGGAGGCTCCTGCCTTCCTTAACAGACAGCTGTCTTTTCAAACCAAGACACAGACCCAAACCATAACGTTGGCAGAGCAGCCTAATTAGGTTGATTGGTGCTGGGACTTCCTCAGGGACAGAGCCAAAGTTTACCCAGTTATTTCTGAGGCAGCAGCACACAAGGAAGGAGGACTGCCATCCTCCAGATCAAACCAGTGCAGCTGCAGAGCTCTGGATGCATTCCTCGCCTCGTGCATCTCAACCAGATCAGGAGTCAACAGCACAAACCCGTCTCGCTCAACCTCCAGGGCCATGGACTTCAGAGGAGCTGGAGGAGACACGAGACCTCCAGTGACCACAGTATCAGATTCAAGATTGCAAATTGCTTGTTCAGGAGCCCATCATGATTTCAGAAGTCAGCAGGAAGAACAAGGAGCCACTAGAAATGGAACATAATCAATCCTTTTTGATAACTGCTATTTTAAAGAACGGTTGAGGTCAGCTGTAAAATATAACTGCAATTGTACAGCTGAACCTGTAAAATTACCCTTTGCTAATACAGCTATGGCAGCTTGCACTGAGCAGTCTGCCACAGAGCTTATGGAAACATTACATTTGCTTAAAATTCCACTCTGTTTCCAGAGGATGACACTCAGAAGGATGTCTGGAGGGAGTGTCTCTATGTACTGTGTATTTCTGAGTCACCAGGCAGCTCTGTGACATAATTGTCTATGGAACGCTAATAGTGACCTGCTGAATAGAGGCTGAAATCAGGCAGGAGCCATTGAATTACTAGTAATTCTGAAATAAGCCTGTTTGAAGTGGGTTTGTGGTGACCAGATCCTTTAGAAATGCTCCCCTGCATGTCAGAAGACATGACAAATAAAGAGATCACAAATATCTGAAAAAAAGAGATTACAAATCTCTGTAGTTTCTTCCACTATCACTTTAAAATAATGCTTCATCGGATCTTCCACTATATTCAAATTAATTAAAACCCATTTATCACCACAAGTTCTCTGAAGTACTTGGGGATTCAAAGTCAGTTTTTCTTGCTCTATCAAATATCCTAGTTTTCTAAGTGGGTAGGATGTGACCTATAAATTACCATGATGGATAACTTTGTGAGCAAGAACGTGGGTCAGTTTTTCATTAAAATTAAAAGGTCCTCATTCTCAGTTGTCAGATTCTCAAGTGCTGCTGCAAAGAGAAACAAAGAGCTGTCAAACAGAGTGATTATATTTTACACCCAGTTTGCCCTGCTGTAACGAACACGTCATGTTACAGGACACTGCGTAGGCACAACCATTACACTCTGATTTCAAGGACAGCAAGTAAATTCTGATTTATTCATGGAGAAGAAATTTCTTGCTGGTTGAAACTTGCTTCCACGAACACACAGGGTCAATGTACCACTTAATTCCTAGATAAATCTTCTGAAGATGAACAAATTTCAAGTAGCACAATATCGTATCATTTCTGCCAGTCTAAAGGAAAACCAGCATTACTGGAAATCCTTCTCCTCATCCAAGGGTTTTGAAAGTCAGAAGAATGTGAGCAGGCTGTCAAGTTATGGAGACTGCAGGTGAAAGACAGATTTTAGGGTATTCTTTAAAATGCAGCAATGAAGCCTCCTGGCATTACTGTGCATTTTATACAGACAGAAACTACCAAGAGTAAAAGATGCAGCTGAGAATCCTTAAAGAAACATTTGAAGGTACCCTGAAAACAAGTCCAAGAGCAGCCTGAATACTCTCAGGTCACAAGTTCACAACTTCAAATTGTTACTTTTCAGGGTGGGGAGGGACAGCTGTTCCCAAGAGAAGTGCTGGTGGATGCCATGTAGGAAGAGAGAAAGTGCTTACAAAGCAAAAATCAAGTGCCCCAAGGAACCTGCATGGAGAACAGAAATACATTTCTCTAAGATATGGTCATGGGCATTTGTAAGAGCCATGAAGGAATGAAGCTCAACTGGAGATGTGGTATTTTCCCATTTGTAGTTGCACTTCTCTGGTTTGCATGTGCACTGACTCCTGGAGAGCAGGAGGCACTGGAGGGAACTTTGTCCTGCCCAGGGATTGCTTCAATGCCCAGAGACTCAAAGGTGCTGCCAGGGACAGCAGGGCTCTTCTCTTCTGTCCCTGACACAGACAGGAGGCACCTCGGCATCTCCAGCCAACCTGCCTCCTCCAAAGCAGTCAGCTCCTGAAGGAATGAGGGAATGGATCTGACAGGGCTGGCGTTTTCCATCTAAACCAGTTTGCTGATGAGAAAGGAAGGGGGGGATCAGCAGAGGAATGGCAAACTCTTGTCCTAGAAAGAGATGTCAGCCACACAGTGTCTCCCAAACTCTGTGAGACCAGGAGGGAACCACAGGTGAGGCTCTGCAGCTCAGCTCTGCAGTCGACTCTGTCAAGCAGATGCTTTTTGAATTTGGTGGTTTATTTACTGATTTATAGCAGCGCCCTTCACAGAGATTTGCAGGATTGTCTAAAGCAGAACAAAGAAATGCTCCAAATGTCTCATCTCAAGTGAGCAGATAGAAGGAATTTTTAATGTTTGACCTTAAACATATTGAAAGCATAATATGGTTTCATCTGTTTTCTCAAATGAACAAAACATCTACACCAAGAAACTGCAGAGAGCAAAAACAGAACATGAAGTGAATTACCTGACCTGAAAAATAAGGCTTCAGGCAAAGATGTGAACATTAATCAGCACACAAAGATAAGGAATGAGCCAACAAATGAGGGGTTTTCACCAGAAATAATGAAAATTTGCCTTCTAATCCTGCTTTTGTGTTAAAAGGGAGCTAAGGAAGTTTCTTGAATAAAGATGTGAGAAAGATGGATGGCAGAGAAATATATTAGGTCTGTTACTGAACTCTGAACAGGTCAAAATAGGTAATGAACAACACAGAAACAATACAGACATAGTGTAAAAAATAAAAAATTTCACACCTACAATAATATAGAATGATTAATGAGAAGTTATAGATTAACTTACATAAAGCACACTGTGACAAAAATAATAATCAGATGTGAAGACAAAAAAAGTGAATCAGTTTCTTGTGAGTTGAACTCACACAGCTTTGAACAGTAAATTACTTAGAAGCACCTTATAATGATTTTCTGTTCTCCCTGAAAACACAGGTCAGTCCAGCCCCACACCAGCCAGAAGAGTGAAGCAGGATGTTCAGAACAGCTCTGACACCACAGGATTTCACATTTACACAGGTGTATTCCCTGTGCCAAAGGTGAGAGCCAATTGCCCAATCCATACCCACTTGTCTCTGCAAATCCACACGAGGTCCAAGGTACAACATCCCTGTCCCCCTGGGAAAGGAACTCTGAGTGTAACTGTGGGAGCATGAGCTTTGGAGAGGCTGTAGGGAAGGGGAGGTGTGTGCAGACTCTGATTTAGTGAAGATGGCTGAGGTGTGCTGTCACTGTCATATTTTCTGGAAAAATCTCTTTGCCAGGATTTCTCTCCTGGGAAGCTGAGAAGCTTCAGAGAAAAAGGAAAATAATATTATCTCATTTGCTTTTCCTGTGTTTTGCTGCTGTGGAATGTGGTTGGAGATTGTTTATCTAACAGGTGGTTGTTTCATTGGTTTTTGGTGTGAGTGTTATCACTCATTGGCCAATTGGTGCTAGGCTGTGTCAAGACTCTGGAAAGAGTCACAAGATTTTCATTAGTATCTTTTAGCCTTCTGTCTGTATCCTTTCTGTATTTAGTATAGTTTGCTATTCTATAATATAATAAAATAATAAATTAGCCTTCTAAAAACATGGAGTCAGATTCATCATTCCTTCCTTCATCTGGGAACCCTGCAAATACAAGAGTGTCCCTGGAGATGGGGGGAAGATGTTTCCCCAGGGCAGCCCAGGGACCCTTCCTGATCTGTTGGAAGTCACAGCTTGGCAGTGCCAGGAGCTCTGCAAACAAACACAAGGGAACAAGATGTTGTCTCTTTTATCCTTTAAAGAAAAAGTGGAACAGCCTCCCTCCTCAAGGACAGGCACCAGCCCCCCAAGCACATGAATTTCAGCTCTGTGGATTTCAGTGACCTGAAATACAAGTTCTCAGAGACACAATGTGACTCTTTTGAACCTACACGCTCCATCTTACTACAGAGATACGTTTTTAAAGAGAGGATTTTATAGTGAGCAGCAAAGCATAATAATGATTAATCCCCTGATTGCCAGCAAGTGCCCTGAACAACTCTTACTCTACAGACAGTGACATTCTCTTGCTAAAGTGAAAACACAGTGGCATTTCGAGTTAAAAAAACCAATGTTCATTGAAATAGAAAAAGCATTAGCTGGCACTGAGAGTAACAAATGAGAAGGTCAGCTGAACAGACACAAACAGTACAGAACATAGATGCAACATACCCTGTGCAGGATTCATTCCAGCAGTATTAATAAAGCTTACATTAGTTCAACAAAAAGAAAAATGTTTTACATTGCATTAGGTTACATTTTTTGATTAAATGCAAATAACTCCTAATCAGCACCTTCTAGCAGGGTTGCTAATGGAAATGCATTAATTAATGCTGGACACCTATTATTTTATTCTGGTTTGAAGAGTCACTGTTATTTGCAGTTCTGTTATCCAAAAGAACACCTGTAATTTTCAGAAAAACCAAAGCTTCACAATAGAGTTTTACACTGTGATGCAGCAAAGGCTCATATGCTTGAAGCCCTATCAGAATAAAATCCAAAGTAAGCATCTATCAAATCTTTTTGTGGGGGTGAAACAGAAAAAAAGGTACTCCTCTTGCTTTATCTGATGGATCTATCTGAAATCAAGGAGAGCCACTGCTCCCTCTGTGCACGTCCAGAGGGTTTACAGCACTCCTGACAGCAAAGTCAAGCTCAGGATGCATTTAAGCTTTGCTCAGCCTGCATCTATTACTTTGTGCCTGGAGGTTTGTAGATAAGGCAACACTGGCCCTAAAGGTCAAATTCAGGTCAAAATGGATAACCAACATCTGGAGCAAAAACTACACCCTATGCAAAATCTGTGTGCACAGAGTATGCAGGAGTCTTAAGGGATCAAAAGGAGAGAAAGAACGTACAAATTAAAGATTTTCTGTAGTCTGAGGTAGTAACCCACAGCTACAATTACTTTCTGATAATAAACAGAAATGCAAGTTAAATTTGTATCAAAACAGTAGTTACCTGAAGGTAGCTAGAATGTATCTGGATTAAACAGGTGAAATCAGCTGGTAAAATACCTTTAAAAATGTATTTGGAACAGAAGGAGTTTGTTATATGGTCAGTGTTATCACATAATGAGGGGCTCTGCCATTCTGCTGTAGGAACCACAACAAAGAAAATATTTTCAATTAGGGATTTGTGTTTTGTTTTTAAAAGCACAGACCTTATAAACAACACTTTCAGCCGTTGTTCAGGTTGACATTACCTGAAATAAAAATGGAACAGGAATGAATCAGCCCCTATCACACACTGATGAGTTAAAAAAAGCCCTGAAAACCTGGAGTGCAGGGAAAACTGAACAGTGTATGGGATGGCTTTACCATCACAAAAACAGAGACTTTTTTTTTTTGGACCAAAAGAAAACTTTGACTGAAGATAAAGTTTATATGTATTCCTGAAGGATACCAAATTAACTGCTACAGGGAAATTATTAAGCTCAAAAGTATTGGAATTAGCACCAAAACATACTTAAAAAAAAAAAAAAGCTCCCAAACAAACTGGCTGATGGGGTGAAATAAGATGTGGTAAAAGAGAAATGATCAAATGGGGAGAAGCTTATTAATGCAAAACCTCCAGTACTGGTCCCAAGACTCATTTTATTTAGCATTTTCATCAGTTATCTTGGCACAAAATAGAAGAACCAAACTAATTAAACATTAATGGCACAAAGTTAGAAGGCAGTGACCATCCTAATGAAGATCCCAATCAAATACAAGAAGAGCTGGATGGCATTAAAGACTGGGGAAACAAAAATTAGATCAATTATGATAGTAAGAAGTGAAAGGTCTTCTGGAGATCAATACAAATTTCTCTATAATGTGAGGGCAGGGGAGGTGTGCTGGACATGGCAGTGATGGAACCCAAGGAAACATTGCAGAGAGATGGGTTCTTTAGTGTGGGGGGCATCAGAGAATTGGAGGGATGAGCTTATGAGGGATTTCCACACCCTCATCATCCATCCCCACAGAGCAAAGCTGGCAGAGGGTACCACTGCACTGGAGTTCTGCTGAACATTCAATACCAATGAGGAGAGAAGGGCCATGCACACAGGAGAAGAAGAGGTGCTTCAGGGTTGAAACTCAGAATAAAGTTTTCAACTTCTCAGAGAGTAAAGTTCCAAACCAGTCCTTTAAAAGTTAAGAATTTTTAAGGCCAGTTTTATAAAAAAAAAAAAAAAAGGATTAGCTGCCGTGTTTGCCTGCAGTTACAGAGCAGTAAACATCTTCACCCAGGAGAGCTGCCTTTTGCTTCTACATTCCCTGTTGCTAATGGCCAAAACCAGCTCAGTAACACAGATGGAGCTCCAGTTCTCCTGCCAAGCCTTGATCTGAACTTTCAGATCGTGGACATCTCAGTCAGGGACAAAGGCAAGGCAGCCCCTCCCTGCCCCACTGCACTGTTTCATCTCCAGTAGCACTGTGGGTCCTAACTCTCTCAGGAGACCTCTGTGACCCCTCAGAAACTGGTTAAAATAAGGCAAGCATTTCCTGGTTTTCTATTTTCTAGTATTTTGACAATTGTTTTCATGTGATTTCCCACAATATTTGAGTGAAGGTTTTTTGAAGCCTTCATAAAATCCAAGCATGCATTACAAGAAATTACTAAGTTTACGACCTGCCATTATGTCATGTAATTACGTATTAATGTAATTTTTAAAAAGACAATTTTTCTTCTGATTGCAGCAGAAATGCTGCCACACATATAAATCCAGCAAAGCTGTGTCCTGCCTTGGAATATATTAGTGTTCAAGAGTGGATTTTTTGGTCTGACTTTGAGAAGTGAGCCCTTGCTTGGCACTTGCTGTTCTCACAGAGGCTGCTCTGCATTCTGGGCAGGGGAGAGGGTTACCCATGTCACCAGCAAATGTTACACAGCAGCCTCTGAGACATTCCCAGCTCCACAGGTTCACTGATGCTTTAGTGACTGGAATCCAGCTGCACTTTTTTTGTATGGTGTGGAAAGAAACCCACTCAAGCATGGAGCTTTTCAAAAAATATTTCAGATGCAGTGTTTCAAATAAAAATTTTGGTGATGTCAACGTGAATTTTAAGTGGTCTAGTTTTAGCCTCTCTCTACTAGAAACTCTTAAGGAAAGCTTAGCTTTCATCAGTCATTCTTGTCAATTGTTGGTGCTCATAATCAAAATGAGACATGAGATAGTGTTTAATAACTATTAAGCATTGTCATTTTAGCTTTTCTATTGATTTATCAAGAATTTTTGCCTTATTTGCCACTAAACAGCAAGTGTTCACTGATCTGTTATGGAGACAGAATTATTCAAGTTGTCCTGACCTTATTTTCCTACTTATGAACGGATGTTCCCTAAAATTACAATAAAATACTCCAAACTTGGCTTTCATATATCAGAAAATTTAGAGAACAAGATAATCTTCAAAATGCTGAATAATGGCTTTACTCCACCCATCTTTTACTCTGCCAAAATATGAACTTTTTACTTCCCCCCATTTCCATGCCACATACAGTAATTATGAGGTGACAGAGAGGGAGCCTGGCAGGTTGGGATCCTGTGCAGGCTCCAGATTTCAATGGGGCTGACAAGCCCCAAGGACTCCTTTGCTGCAGTGGGGGTGTTGTTCTGCACAGTATTTCCACAATGCAATACTTCTGCAAGTATATCCACACACTGCTTAAAAAAAGGAAAGCAGCAGCAAGGGGAAAAGGCAAAAAGCTGTAGAGAGGTTAAAAGCAAGGTATAAATCTCACTGGATATTTGCCAATAAGCGTTTCTTTATTTGAACTGGCATAGACAGAATTGTCTAGTCCTTTTTTTATCTGTGCAAGGGAACAAAATCTAAACTGGCCATTGCAGGTAAAGAAGGGGCTGGCAGTGGTACAGGCCCAGCATTGTCAGTGACACAGAGCTGTTTGAGCCCTGGCTCACTGCAGGATGCACCCCTTGCTGCAGTTCCTGCCATGACTCTGCTATCTCACCAAGGAAAAAGGACTGCAAAAGGCTCAGACAAAAGCACTGTTACAGCTACTCATTAATGGGAACATAGCAGGCAAACCTCTGCCTCTGTCAGCTCCTTATTTTGAGTCTCTGTTCCCCTTCCTCTCCAGAAGTGCTGCAGCTGCAGAACCCACAGAGACCTGGGTGTATGCAGTTGTGCCTGGTGGCACAGCTCAGAGAGCAGCAGCTGTGAGCACATCTGCAGCACCTCCTTCAGTGCTCAGCTTTCAGGACGAGCTGGGCTCCCAGTCCTCTCCTGGTAAACAGTATCACCCTGCACTGCAGTCATGACTCACCCTGAGCATTTTGCTTTTTCTGCACTTTCAGGGAAGATGATGTGAACACAAACCCCTCATCTCATTGGCCTCCTTTGTCATCTCTTTTGCAGAAAGAGAACTAACACAGCATGTTCCATCTGCTGCCATGAATCACGAGCTTCCACTGGCTGCAGATCAGTCTGGGGCCAGGCAGCATTAATACAAGGCAGCAGCCCTCCAGCCAGAGCTCTGGGAGCTGAAGGGATCTAGCCACTCAAGATGTCTTTTCAATAGCTCCTGGAAAGCCAGCAGGCATGTCAGACCTCCAGAATGCTGGAGGAATGCTTAAGAGGTCATCTCTCTTTCTGCCATCTCAAGGCAAGATCAACTTTGCTGCAACTCTTCATGACAGATCTTTGTTCTTGGAGCTGTAAAAGGCTGGAGCTCCATCCTACAGCTCTTCTCAGCATTGTTTTTCAGCAATAGTTAAGAAACTCTTAGAAATTCACTTACATGAAAAACCTTGCACCTCTGAAGACTTAGGAAAAGACACAGATATTTAATTCACAACACAAATGCTGCAGACAAAGCTGATGATGAGGGGAAGTTGAACTTGAGATGTCTGGGGGCAATTACTATCCTAACTCTTACAGCTCTAATTCCTACTCTTTCTGATGGTAAAAAGCCCCAAGTGACGTTTTCATTCATGGCCTTCCTTTTTCTTAAACTATTAAAAAGAGAGATCTTTCTCTGATAAAGTCAGATCAATACCTATCAGAAGAATGGCTGGAAACATATTTTTGGTGTCAAGGAGGGTTACAATGCAGACTGGAATAATTTACATGACAATTGTTGCTGTGGAGAAGAGCTGCAGAAAGCACAATGCAGGGAAACATTTGAGTCCCCTGGCTGAGTGGGAGCAATCAGTAAGGAGTTACCTGGGCAGGGCTGGGAGTGCCCGGCTGCTGCAGCATTGGAATGGGAGGGAAGGAGCAACACAGCAACCAAAATTCACATTTGTCCTTTTTCTGTCTTACCCAGAAAGGTAACCTGCACAAACAAACAGGAAGATGTGATCTCATCCCCTCAGGCCCCTGCCAGCCTGGGAGGTACACCCAGCAGGTGTTGCTGGATAACCTGGGCCAAGTCACCTCGACCTGTTTCTCTGACCACTGTTCCTTTGTATCGTTTCCTTAGATTATGCAGTTTAGGTTCCTAAAGGCACTTGGGCACCTCATGCCTCTGTGGACACATTTTGAAGCCCACCAGATCAGGTACTGTCTCTCACACCATGCACAGCCCAGCCTTGATCTCAGCTGTCACACCTCACTACTGATCCCAAAATCATCATCACAGCTCAGCTCTGAGCTCTTCTGTTCTGCATATGAATATCAACCACAGGGCCCTGCAGGAGTCAACAAGTGACTTCACTTCTTTTATATAAATCACAAATGTCAGGATAAGGATTCAGGCAGAAGGAAGAGCAGATTGAGGATCTATGTCACAAAACCACCATATGAAATCCCATCCACAACAATGACAGCTTGACTTGAACTGCACATTTCATACAGAAGAAAATGTATGGAAACATCAGTCACTCTGAGACCAGGAACCTCCCCCAGTATTTGCTGCTCAGCAGAGTGGGCTCAGGACACCTTGACTTTCCTGAGCTTTAGCAGCCTCATGTGGCCACATCCAGAGCAAGGGGACCACAGAAAAATCCTGGACAGTGGAAAGGATGCTCCAACTTGGACCAGGCGCTGGGCAGCTGCAAACACACTGAGTCACAAAACATAATTCTTCCTTAAGGAAACAAAGGCTGAAATGTGACCTTAGTGCACGTGTAAGTTACACACAGCAGCCAAGGAAGCTCCTCAGCCTTATTAGATAAAGGTGTCATCAACCCCATCCTCTGGTAGCTGGAGAAAATCAGTTCTTTAAAAGCTGCAGTCTCATGGTGGTGTGTCCTTAAATGCTGCTGGTGCACCACCTGAATTTTTTAGATGCTTTGCAGAGGAGCTACTGGGAAAACGCCTTGCATCTGTAATACCCTGATCTGGTCACAGGCTGATCTATCTCCTGACACCTCAAGACTTCTTAAAAAATGTTAATATTTTTTACTATTTCTATGTTTCTATAGGGGCTTTTCTGGCCTCAGAAGATGGAATCTGCCCTAACTAGAGCACTGCTGTGGTGTCCTTATCCCATCCCTGAATAGAGGCCAATGAATAACATGCCCCATTTGGCAAGTGCTTTCTCAAGTGTAAACAAGTGCATTTTTAAAATGCCCCTCCCCACTCCTCCTTACAAAAATAAACCAAACTCACCATATTAACTGATAAACTGTGTACTAAAGTACTGACAAAACCCAGCAATAAATAATAAAAGCACAGCTCTGCATTTCAAAAGAAGCCTTGGAACAGAAGGAGAGGTTATCTCTTTAGCTCCCAGGAAGAACAAGGATAAAACAGCAGTAACATTGTGCACTATGGTTTAAAACCTTGGTGAGATCAGGAGGAGAGGCACTAAGATTTCAAATTATTACATTGTATAGTATAAATTCTATAGGGATTGAAATGCTCATGTCTTTTTAAGCACTTATATCCTTCAGGTAATTTTTCTATTACATGTAGTAAAGAAAAAAAAACTACCCAGATAGATATTTTCATTGCTCAACTGAAGGAATTTCAGGAAAAAATTCAAAGCCTGCATTCTTGGGTTGTTTTATACATGTTGTACATTTATGAAAAGAGATCAAATCAAAAAGAGCAATAAATGCAGCAATTAAAAGCAGATACTTGAAATAAAAGATGTTGATAATCTGCAGTGAGTTCAGTAGAGGGCCACCATGATGGTCCAGGGGTTGGGGTTGCTCTGGGAGGTGCTGGATGGGAGACAGAAGAACAACAGGCATAAACTGAAACTAAAGAGGTTTACATGGGATAATAGGAAACTTGCACAATGAGGAGAGCTGAGCACTGGAAGTGGCTGCCCAGAGAAGCTGCACTCTCTCCATGCTGGAGGTTTCCAGAAGCAAGCTGGATAAAGCCCCCAGTGGTCTGATGTCACGTCTGCCCTGCTTTGGCCAGGACAGTGACTAGAGTTGCAGTTTCTCCCAGCCTGATTTGCTTTATGATCCTACTTTCCTCACAATGCTCAAGGCAAGGGAATGCTGAGGAAAAGCAACCAGGGAATGAGCTGGGAAAAGGGAAAGCAACCAGGTATATGAGCTAGTAGAGAAGAAGAAAGATGAGAAATCTTTCCCAGTCACTCTTTAAGATGATGCTTACACAGTTTCATATGTAAGATTCTGGACATTGTCCACTATGAAAGCAGAACAATTTACAGTGTAATTAGAGAGAAACAGATGTGGTAAAATTGCTTTCCCAAAGCAAACACCTCATTCACATAGAAACAGGTGCCATAGTTGAAAGGGACATAGGAAGAGGTGGTGAAACTTTAGATGTCTACACATCAGGCAGAAGAGCAAACATTCTCTGGTCTTGGTCTTGGAGTGTTAAGTTCTCTAAACAGAAAACAAGCTCCAAAACCTCAGGCACTCTGTCCCAAGAGCCGTTCCAGTGAGACACTAATCCTTTTCTGAAAAAAGATGAAAAAAGGAAACTTGAAGGATTTTAAAGTGTGTTTATAGCCAATCACTGCTCAGTCAGATGTGTGCCTTTCCAATGGTGAAGGTACTGCTCCAATAACTTATTTGAGACTGTCCTCAAGGAGCTCAGTTTTAGGAGTTAATTCAGGTTTAATTCAGAGAACTAAGAGGCACAGAGAAACTTGGCCAATACATAGAGATCTTTAAAAAAATTCTCTGTATTCCCTGATGCACACACAATTTATGATTCTGTTAGGGCTGTCTTGGAGAGCAGGAAAAACATTGGATTGAAATAAGACTTCAGATTCATGGAAAAAAACCCCAAACATTTGGAGAGATCACTTCATTTGAAGGCATCTCCAGTGTTAAGGCAGATTCCCATCTTGTACAAACCCACACCAGTAACACAACCCATCAGAGACCCTGACATCAAACAGGCACAGCAATAGATTCAATTGATGGAACTACTCCTGCAGCCTTGAAATGATGCTGTGGCTGGATCCTCTAATCACTGCAAGCTGATTGTTGCAATCCTCATATCAAAACTTCAGTTTCTCTCTCACTTCAAAAGCTTCCACAAACCAAGGGAGCTTATGCATTGTCCCACTATAGAAAGGCCCTTCACCAGGAGGAAATCTTGGTTCCACAGGCACAGAGATTTCAAAATAAATGCAAGTTTAAGGGATTTGTGTGCCCATCCCTGCAGGACCAAGGCAGGGACACAGGCTGTTTGGAGAAATAGCTTTTTGGGGGATACATCAAGCTGCAGGAAGGGTACAACACTCTGGGAAGATAGAGAGCAGAGGACTGTGATTAAGTAAGATTTTAGGAGAATAAACAGAATTTAAAACAGTGTCAAGACAGAAACTTCAATGTCACAGCTGGGAAGTTTCCATCCCTGATGTGTCCCATAATCTGTGTCTGCAAAATATCTCTAAAAACTCTAACACAGAAAAGTGTCAGCATAGAGGAAAAATTTCTTAACACATAGCCCCTCCCATCCTCTGCACTCAGTACAGAGATATTTAATACTAGTGAGTGTGGAAAGGGGAAGTTAGCTGGCAGAACAAAATCTATCTGTATTAATAAATACGTGAATAGAAATCTGCCTTCAGGCTTGTTATACAAATTTGAGTATGAAAAGTCTTATTCACAGTTCTTGAGATAATTTTCCACTTTTCTTTCTATTAAGGTACACATTTGCAGTGTATAAAGTTATGGTTATGAAAGAATATTGGGGGAATTCAAAATATATTCTAGCTTAAATATGGGAAAATGGTTAATGGAGCATTTAAGAACAAGGCTTGTATCATATTGCACATATTAGGATTCACCAATATCCCCAGACAAATTACAGGAAAACCCAGCATTTCTGTCAGAAAGAAGTTACAGAAACTATTTGCCTTTGGAGACTGATTCTGGTGTTTTTCTTATCTTAAAGTCAGGTTCCTATTAAGTCTTTGGATTTACTGTGAACGTGTTCTAAATCTTGGGAAATGCCAATATTTTCCTCCCTTTCCTTCCCATTTATTGCAGCATACTTCTGCTTTCTGTCAGCCTCCATAATTGGTGGAAAATAACAGAAAAGCCAGGCACAGTGAATCAATCTAACAGCGAGTTACAATGGCTGGAGGATCCAAACTCTGCAAGGAACAGGCTGGATTTCCCCAAAAGGCAGTGATTTTATTTTGCCTTCAGGAGCTTGGGAGGAACTGTGGTCCAAGGGAAAGGGTGGCACTTAGCACAGCTCAGTGCAGGACACCAGGTGTCCGTGCCAGGCCCAGGGGCTGCCGTGGCATACAAGGTAAGCAGGTGGTTTGGAGGGATTTCCACCACTTCTTCCTTTTTATACACTCCAGACTTCTTAATTCCATGCTTTTAGCCAGCTGACTTCCAGCTTTGCTGAATAAGGAATTAGAGGGAGGTAACCTGCCCAGGATAAGCTTCTGCTGTGTACTATTAATAGAGCAGAGGAACCACTTAGAGCTGCAAGTTCAGAGCCCACATCCACTCTGACCCCACAAGGGCTTAGAGAATATTTAAAATTTGCAGGGCACAGCCATACATTAACACCAGGGCTAACAAAAAAGAAGCCACCTGAAAGGTTTCCATTTGAAGTTACTATTCACTTACTGATAAGTGCAAGTTCCTTTCTTGGTGCTCTTTTTCACACTTTTTAAATAGCATTTCTCTGGTTTGCTACCTTTTGTCATCCATTCCTATTGCAGAGGAAAACTAAGCGAATCAGAGTGAAGTAAAATAAACAAAACAAAAAACCAGCTTGAGATTTCTATCAAGGAAGAGTGTAATTCCATCTAATAAGATTCACTTAAAATTTAAAAGCAAACCAAACAAAGTTATAGCTATACAGATATACATCACCTAAATAAAATGTACCAGTTCAGTTATTCTTGCTGAAATTCAATCACCCTAAGACTCCACTCGCTTCAAAAACAGCATGAAACAATGCTTATTAAGCCATCTGAAATATATCTTTGGACATGTATTTAAACTTTTGAAGCAATTTGTATAAAATTCAGATTTTGGCTCCTTTAGGAAAATACATTAATGAATTTTATGCTCATTTAAGACAGACAGATGCTTCTGATAGATTCAAGTGCTAAACAGAAAACTGTTTAGATGATTTCAAGCATTATTGCTCTCTAATATTCATGCAGCAGCAAATGAATAAATAAAATGAAGTAAATTCGTCCTATGGAATTCACTTAAAGAGGAATGTTCTGAAGTTATCCTGAATCCTACTTATAAAGCAGGGTGCACTTGTTAACTTCTTTTAGAAGCAAAGCAAAAGCTACTTGTCAAAATGATGCTAATCAATCAGGAAGCTCTGCCTGTGCCTCTGTTTATTTCATGAGCTGTTGCATTCATATATAGAATCATAGAATCCTTTAGGTGGTGAAAGCCCTCCTGAAATCATCGAATCCAGCTCTTAATCTAACACTGCCAAGCCCACACTAATGCACTTCCTTAAGCACCTCTCTTGGGTTGGAAGATGAGCCTGGGGGTGTGAATTCTATCACCATCTGTCAGAGGTGGGGCAGTTCTCTTTATCTCTCCCACAACCAATCCTCCCTCCAGGAGATCTCTTCTGTTCACGGCACCTGAGAGTCCTGCATGACTGATAAAATTCCAGCATCCCACTGGGAGATGCTCTGCCCAGGGGAGGAGCCAAGCATTCCTACCTGGATACAATCTGACACTGGGAACACCACAGCAGCCTTTCCCCACTGCATTCCCAGAGGAGCAGATTTCTTCTGCCCTGCATTCCCAGAGGAAGAGCAGGCCCATCAACACCACCACATGTACACAGTTTTTGAACACTTCCAGAACTTCCGTGGGCCGCCTGGACCACCCTTTCAGTGAAGGAATTTTTCTCATTATCCAACCTGCATCACAGCAGAGTTGTTCCTTGTGCTGATGGGCCAGCCTTTGTTTGGATTCCACACTCTCTCCTTGTTTGTCAAAGAGAAGGGAGGCTGGAGCCCCAGTCCATCAGGGAAGGCACAGAATGCCCTGCCACAGGAGGTAGGGAGCCAGCAGCTCCCCATGCACCCTATTCACTGAGCCTCCAGTGATCCAACCTGGCCACCCCACCTGAATAACACTAGGCTTTCTTTTTTCTAAGCATAACTGTATTTTGCTCCAGTCATTTCTACTCCCCGGACTTGGACAACCCAAGCAAAGTGTATTATATCTGAAGACCCTTTGTCAGTTCATCTATAACTCTCCCTTTCAGCAGAGGTCTGTGAATATAAAGAGCCATTTGATGCAAAAGTCTCCCATTCGACCAAACACACAAACCCAAACAAGCTCATTATTTTTAGCATAAAATAAAGGCATTTCCTTTTTCTAAGCATAACTGTGTATTTTGCGCCAGTCATTTCTACTCCTCAGACTTGGACAACCCAAGGAAAGTGTATTATATCTGAAGACCTTTGTCAGTTCATCTATAACTCTCCCTTTCAGCAGAGGTCTGTGAATATAAAGAGCCATTTGATGCAAAAGTCTCCCATTCGACCCAACACACAAACCCATACAAGCTCATTATTTTTAGCATAAAATAAATCTATTTCCTCCACCTGGAATTGGAGAGCCTCCCACTCACGCTTTGAGAACAAAATATGACAGGGAGGGAAGAAAAGAGCTGATGTATTACACTTTGCTCAGTCCAAACTGAAAGCCTACACGCCCTAATGGCATTCTGGTTTCCCAATGAGTTCTTTAAATAATATTCCCTTCCCCTCTTTCCATTAGAATATCCAGAAATTAATAATTTAGTCCAGTTATACTGTAGGCCACATGAGTGGTAACTCCTGAATAAAACAATAACCATTCATACCCACGCTTAAATTGCTGGAAGGCTTTTGAGGCTCAGTGCCAAATAACTCACCCATCCCAAGCATTTGGAGTATCTGGGACTTTGGAAAAGCAGCTGAAGCCCAGTCAGCATTAACTTCAGTTTAGGAGTTTGGGTTTAATTTGTTATGTTTACTTGGAGACTTTATATCCACGGGGAAAGGAATGCCCAGAGAGAGAACACAGCTATGGCTTCTACAGCTTAGTGGAGCTGCCCTGGGACTTCTCTTACTGCCAGGTTACACAAAGTCTCTGGGATCTGACCCTGTGTCAGCCTGTTAGGAATGTCTACGATCATGATGCTCCTGTCAGCAACACAGTATCCTGACAGGGTCACCATGTCTGGGAATTCTGCATTGAAGAGATTCATCCAAGTCTGTGCCAGGACCCAACATTTACAGGGGTCACCACTACGTCTTGTAAGTGCAATCAGAAAATATAGGAGATGAAAGGGAAAAAAAAAAGGGAAAGAAAGACAAAATGTTACTGTAGGGCACATGAGCCCTGTATTGGTGATCCATGTATTGCCAGGTCAATTCCCTATGAGCTGCAGCTCAAAGGTTGCAGACTGCTATGTTTTATTACACAGGGGCCCAAGGACAATTGTGGAGGCTCAACCTGTGCACCTCGGAGGGTTTAACCCTCAGTGGTGAAGGTTTAACACCTCAGTGGTGTCCCAGGAGCCAGGGAAATCTGCTTAGCCCCAATGGCCTCATCCCTGCCAGCAGCTTCCCTCTGCTGTCGCCTCTGGCTTGAT
This sequence comes from Passer montanus, assembly GCF_014805655.1. Classification (NCBI taxonomy): domain Eukaryota; kingdom Metazoa; phylum Chordata; class Aves; order Passeriformes; family Passeridae; genus Passer; species Passer montanus. Next base: position 948,194 of record NW_024371704.1, read on the forward strand.
GTTAATTAAATTCTCCACTTTAGCACGCTGGTTTGGAATACAGGCAGGGTTTGTGACTGTAATTCCAGACTCCAGCTGTGACATTAGCACAGAGACATGCACAGAGCACATCCAGAATTAAAAAAGCAGCTTCCCACTCATTTTCATGATGAGATGAGAAGGATTCGGGCACCTCAGACATGAGTGTACCAGAAGCACAGGCTTATAGCACTGAGGAGGAGTATGTTACATGCCTGTTATATGCTTCCAGCTTCTCAAAAGCATTACTTCAGTTTTGCCACTTATTTCCATTATTCTCTTCCTACTTATTCCCAAAGCCAATTAAAATACAAACAGGAGATTTTAAAGGCTTCAGTTTGATAACAGGCAGCAAGACAAGCGAGGCATGGGACAGCACTGAAATATGGCTTTTTAATGCAAGCATATTAATAGAAATAATTGGATTCCTAAAGGTTCACAATTGAAAGCGTTACCTCTTACTGTCCATTAAACCAATTGACATCCTGCATTTGTTATTGCAAAAGTGTGATTCTGATTTCATGAAGAGTGCTAAACACACTCAGTTCGCTCTAATGAAAGCTGTGGAGTTTTCTTCTGAAATAAATCTGAGCCTCATAGCATGCAAGAGGTCCGAAGGATTCCTCAAAGCCAGCATGGTAAGTGCCACCCTTGGAGAAGTCAAACTCTCAGTTTTGTCTTTAGGAAGGCCTGAGTTTCATGCCAAACACAATGTGTTATTAAGCTTTTAGTAGTTATAATAAAAGAGTTAAATAACTTAATCTCAATTTATCAAAAGAGCCTATGGGAAGAAGACACTGGAGTTTGTCAGAATTTCAGTGGGAGGCTTCACAATGAACATCTTCAGGAAACCCCTGCCCTACCCTGCAGCTGATTTCTGAATTTAGCATCATCTGCTTTTCCAGTTTATATGTTCAATTCAAATAGTCTCCCCTGACTATGGCTGCTGTCAGGTGATACAGACAACCCCCATTAAGCCCATCAAACAAGGCAGTGCCCAGTACACCTTACACCCCCTGTTCCTGCCCCTTCTCTTACACCACATCCACACTTAGGGGGCCAAACCAGAGGAACACAGGCACCCCCTGCACACATCTTTTGTCTGTAGGGCGAGTTTCCTGGAGAATCAGCTCCCTGAGCTTCATTGAGATGCCAGGTAAGAGCAGAGACAGCTCGAGGAGGCAGAAGGCAAACACAGCAAGGTCCCAGGGGAGCAGAGGAAGCAGAAGGCAGAATCACCTCCTGCAGTTACAATCAGCCACTTCACTCCTTGTCAGACTGTGCTGCTGATGGCTGCACAGGATTGAGCTTTCCCCCACCTCTGATGGTATAATTCCAATTTATCCTAGCAGCAAGCATGCTGCCAACACAAATGTTGGTTCTGCTCTCCTGCCCAATCCCAGGAACTTGTTGCTTCTCCACTCCTTTCTGCCATCTCAAACATCCCTGTGACTGCTGAGAGCTGAAGTGGGAAACAAATACAGCTGGAAAGGAAGCTTGTATGTCTGAGAGTGGGGACCATTTCTCTGAAATGGTTCCCTGTCTGGCTCCCAAAGCAGATACACTCCACCCCTGGCAGGAACAGGGGCAGGGAGAGAAGTGTCTGTCCCTCGGAGCAGCACTGTGAACTTCTGCCAGAGCTGGCCATGGAGCTCTAGCTGGGATCTGAGAGCTGAAAGCTGACTTACAAACTGGGAAAGGAAAAGCAGCTTTCTAACTCTGCTCACAGCACATCATGCATCCAGCCCAGGGAATGAAACTCCATTGATGAGAAATTAGAATTATGCACCAGTCACATATGGTTATAGATCCAATCCCAAATTTTAAAACATAAATATTAAAAAGATACATGTTTTTATACTTATTCTCATATCTATAGCATGATAAATGATCATCTTTTTAAGCCTTCCTGCAAGCAAGATATCAGTTTTCTTTTCAGCTCCTTCAGAGAGTGCCTTCTAGTGCCATGTTTTTATTGCCACTAAATGCAGAATAAGTCATTCTTCCAGCTGACATTATGATAACTACACCACGAAGAGAAGTAAGAGCAAAAATGTGTCCATGTTTCTTCTTCAATGGTTAAAAAAGAAAAAAAAAAACCCACCACTTTTGCTGCATTTCCTGGAATAACTGTCTGGAAGAGTTGAAGAGCACTTAACATACACCTCATCGTCTTGAGCACTAATAACTTCAACAAAAGACTGATAGTGAATTCATTTTTCACCTTAAGGTAAAAACACAAAAAGCTACGTAGGGGATTGAGGATTTACCCAACAGAAAACTAAGTATCTCAACTGAAAATTTGAATTGCTTTTTTAAGCAAATGAAGGGAGAAAATAGTGACAGAGTTCAATTCTAGTTCTATCCTCAGTTCTGTATCTTTTAATTCATATACTTAAACCTACTGCATTGAGTATTTTACACTCAAACATGGAGAAAGTAATGAAATGTAAAGGTTAAGAGATAGAAATCAGCATTTATAAATGATCAGCATTCAAATTGTGAGCAAAGAAAAAAACGCAGAGACCAAGTTCAGCATTGTAATCCCTCTGCTCAGGACCACTCCTGTCAAGTTCTGAATGCAGCCAGAGCACCTCACTTCCTTCACTGAAGTGACATCATATAGAGAAAATAAGCATCTTTAAAAATTCCACTAATCTGAGGCTACAAACAGGAAAATGTCTTAATTGTAATTTTACAGCAGAATTTTATGTCAGTACATATTTTTTTTTAGATACCTTAAACTGCTAATTTCCACAAATTAACATGCCTGGGTCTCTTTTAATAGTAAACATAACTTTGCATCTCCTGCTTGTAATGCTTGGCTTTAGCATAATTACAGTGTGTTCCTTGTTTTCAGCCCCATAAGGATCCCTCTCACTGCTCTCTCCCCAGCCACGCTCTGCTCAACAGAGTTTTGTATCAGCAGAGGCACAAAATAAACCTGCAAAATTTACTCAGAGATTTGCTGCATGCAGAACACTTGCACATGTGTACGCAAACTCACATTTGCATACTCCAAATGCCTGCAAACATGGTTTATTTTGGCATGCTATGGCTGTACATGCAAATGCCTTTCTTCCAGCACCAATTACCTACTCCCCCACAACTGATACATCCCCTTGGCTAAAACAACCCATGTCAGACCCTATATTATTTTGCTTTCCTGTAAGTCAACAGGTATTTCCCCCTACAGAAGTGTCTTTGCCCAATTCTTTTTATGGATTCTGTTGATTCTGGGCTGGTCCCTGTTTTCTTTGCTAAATTTTCAGCTCCCTCTCCTTTGCCCAGACCCTGCTTTTGCTCTCTCCATGAAGAGAAAGGGCAGCAGCTCTACCTGTTCTGCTCCCCTGACACAGAGGCACTTACTGCTCCCTTTGCTAAAGAAACAGCATCCCCAAAAGCTTTCAAAAGGATTCAGTAGGATCCAGGTAAGCAGCAGCTCTACCTGTTCTGCTCCCCTCTCTGACGCAGAGGCACCTACTGCTCCCTTTGCTAAAGAAACAGCACCCCAAAAGCTTTCAAAAGGATTCAGTAGGATCCAGGTAAGGGACTGTGACTAGGACTAGGGCTTGACAGGCTAAATTTAATTTTCCCCCACTTATAAAGCCTATTTACCTAATTTAATGTTTTACAGCTATCTTTAATGTGCAAATGCTTTCCACAGTGAGTATGCAATATATAAAAAACAATCAGAAACTCTCACTCTGAAGTTGGGCTATTTATTTCCTTCCCAAAAACTCAGCTGAGTGAAGGCAGGCTAATTGCCTCTAAGTCACTATGAATAATGCTGCAGAGCCTTGCGCTGACAGTCACACCATTCTTCTGCTGGGTGTGTGTCCCACAGCTATTTCAGTGGATAACTGTAATTCATTTTGGCTGCTAGATCTGCATGTAAAGATAAAGGCTGGGAGCAAACTTCCTTTAGTCTCCCTCTGGTTTTCCTCAACTTGCTACCCAGTAGGGTTAATTCTGGACATGTTACATGCTCCAGGATAAAGGAAGTCTTTGCTGCCCTTATGGTATTCCCTGCTTGTTGCCATCATTCATGGTGGCAGCAGCCATCCCTTGGCTCATCACATTGAGCTGATCTTGCTTCCTGATATTCTTTTCACCAATCAATCTGTTGTTCAGAGCCAGTTTAAATTGTAGCCATAAGCAGGATTCTGAGATTTTTCAAAGGACAATGGAACCTGAATTAATTAGCATGCAGCAGTGGAAAACAAAAATCCTCCTACAAATGGAACTGAGAAACCTCAGAGCCCACAAGGACACTGTTTATGGAGCAGTGGATAGGCTCTCACACACTTGCAGAGCAGGAGAGCGTAGCATCCTCAGGTCCCAGACACCTCCCAGGCTATGGAGCAGCTAATTCCCACACAGGAATTTATTAATTACACCTTGAAACTCTACCAAGTTAGCCTGTATTGACGCCAGCACTGCATAACTCATCTTTACAACCTGTAAGCACGAAGATTTGAAGCTTCTGTCAGAAGTAATTCCAGGTTATGCTTCCTAGGCTATCACACACACCTCACACACCAAGTTAGCCTGCACTGACACCAGCACTACGACTGTGCTCATGCATAACTCATCTTTACAACCTGTAAGCACGAAGATTTGAAGCTTCTGAACTAGGTGAAATTCATGTGAAAAGGGGAGAAAAAATATATCTGTTTTCTTCAACTATCTTTACAGTATGTTCCATAATTGACAACACAGCAAGAGAGGAAGTATAGATTGGATGTTGGGAAGGAATCCTTCTCTGTGAGGGTGGTGAGGCCCTTGCACAGGCTACCCGAGAAGCTGTGGCTGCCCCACCCCTTGAAGTGTCCAAGACCAGGTTGGACAGGGCTTGGCGCAATCTTGGATAGTGAAAGGTGACCCTGCCCACAGCACAAGGTGGAGCTGGATGATCTTTATGGTCACTTCCAATCCAAACCATTCTGTGATTCTATGATTAACCAGTTCTCATGAATGCTTTTCAAAGAACATTAATATACATTGCCTTTGAAAAAGAGGTAAAACCCCCAAAAGACATTATTTACGTGGCTGGCATTTAAAGAAATAACAATAATAATTATCACTTTTATGGGCAACAGTAACATTTGCAGTCCAAGAAACCATAAATGTCCTGTAGCAGATGATGATCATCACCTTGCTGACACGACAAATAAGAGGCATTTAGTTTTTAATGGCTTTTGTAATTTCTTTTTTCCTTATGACAACACCACTCTGTGTAAATGTAAGACTAAAACGTATTTTAGTCTTCAGTACTTGGAAGCAAATTCACACATTATTATTCTACATTAGCTTCATTTGTCAATTTGATGACTAAAGACCTACTGGCCAGATGCAAATGCTCCTTCCTCATCTTGATCCATCACGCACAGCAGCTGTGGGATGTCATTCCCCACGAAGGAGGACAAATCAGGAGAGCTGTTCCATAAGGGAAGGTGCAGAGATAATCCAGATGCATTCTTTACTTGGAGGAAGCTCTGGTTTCCTTCTGAGAGCATTTAGTTACAGTGAAAAACCCCAATCAAAGTGGCCCAAGTGCAAGATAAGCCCTGTCAGAAGTGCAGGGTTTCCCAGTCAGAGGGTGCTGGCACTGGCCTTGCTCTGCGTGCTGAGGAGCTCTTTGCCCTTCACCAGCCACATGTGATTAGTCTGGAGAAGTCAACATGAATTTTGATGCTTTACTGGATCCAGGCCAGGAAATCTAATATACTTTATTTCTCATTTCCATCATGTGTGCATAAGGTGATATCCTCGAATTCAGGCATACATAAAATAATTAACTTCTTTTTCTTCAAGTAAGCATCAGGAGAAAATAGTGAGATGTGTTGAGGGTTTGCTAATTGATGATATATTGCCCTAAATTAATTTTCTACTATTAATGTTACTTAATGGAATTTCATATTTCTTATTTGAAAAATGAGGGTCAAAGGAACCAATGATGAGAGACAATTACAATTACCACTTAGGACCATTAATATGTAAATATATGTGTAAGTTAAGATTGTTAATTAAAGTTTCATAATTGCTGGGTATTTTTGAAGTTAGTGCCTAATAGGTTCTGCCATAATTCGTGTCTGCTTTATGCATACAATGTCAATGATTCTTACTCTTAACATACCATGAGTAACAGCACGGCATTTATTTTATTAACTGATACGGCCATTAATGTCTCATTATGCCATTAAAACATTTTATTCCTTTCTAAAAATACAACTGGTTAAAAAATTATCTCCCTTATACACCTTCATGCATCAGCTCATCAGTCAACCCCAAGAATATCCAGTGGGTAGATCTCTCCACAACCATCCAGTGAGCTCCTTCCTACCTTCCTGATGTTACCAGCCTTAAAACATAGATATTTTGAAAAGGTCAAGCTAGACAATGGACTTGATCCAAGGACACCCTACTATAGCAATCCAAAAGTCAAGAGAACTCTATCAAATGTCAACAGAAACTGGAAAACACTTTGAGAAATCATTCTGCAATACTTCTCATTTATGCCATGTGTGTACAAGAGAAATGCTTTAATCAGTTCTAATTCAATAATATTTCACAAATTTCATCTTATTTGAAACAAGTAAAGTATAAACAATGGGAATTTCCTCAGTTATGGTATTATTTTGTTATGAATTTTGCACTGTTACCTAAAACTTTTGAAGAAACACTGTCCTTCAAAAAATATAATCCTAAATTATGGCCTGTATTACACAGACCATGAAAATAAAATCAGAAATAAAACACTGCAGCCCAGTTATAATCCCACTGCATTATTTCACTTTAATTTAAAATAAAGTATGTGTTCTCAGAAGAATGCCATGCATCCTTCTCACAGAAGTGTGAAAAAATAATGATGCTGCAGGATTTTTTTTATATATGATTTTAAGAAATCTTTGAAAATATGGGGTTTTTTTTTCCTTAAGGTATATATCATCTAGTGCAAATATTCAGTGTCTCACAGTAAAATAAAAGTTTTCAGTTTCCAAAAGTGCAAGGAATTTTCAGTTCTAAGCATATTTGCCAAGATATAACCAAACTAAAATAATTAAAATCTTCCTTCTCCTTGCCTTGCATGATTTAAATTAATGCTTGGTTTAAATTAATGCTTGATAGTTTTAGGAAGGCATCAAATAAAATCAAACACTATCATCAGATGTAACAATTTTCTTTGGCATGTCCAAAGACATTTATGTAAACTGTCTTCAAGCACACCCGAAGAATAAATAACTGTGTTGATAAGTTGTTGCAACAACCTAAAAGAATCTCTTTTTATTTCTGTATCTCCCTTCTGCTGCAAATGGAAGAAATGATTTGGACCCATGAAGAAGCAACTCCCTCTCCAACATGCCCTTTACTCTGTGATAAGTATGATGTGGCCTTTCTGTAGACAATTCTCTCATGTCACTACAGAAGATATAAAAAATAAATCAAGCCCAATATCTGAGCCATCTGTAATAAAGTTTTAACTACTGATCCCAGAGATATTTTCCCCATAAATTGACTCACTGTACAATTGGGATTGCTCCAAGCCTTAAAGGCTTTATCTGCTAACTGTTTGGAAATAGAGACGATAACTCCCCACAGCTGATAGAGCCAAGCAGTTAAAAAGTGTTTTAGACAGTATCTTCAAAGGTCTTGACAGAGAATCCCATAATACTCTGAATTTCTTTAGCTGTGATCTAGTCTTAAATATAAACCTCTCCTTTAATCCATGCTTTGGACTGCTGGAATCACTGGATGGGTTGGGAAAGGTGTTTTGTTACAGCTGAACAGCTGAAGACTACCATGCCCAAATGCCTACAGAGATATGGAGAAATCTGTGTAAAATCCCTGAGTCCCAGAATCATTAAGGTTGGAAAAGCCCTCCAAGGTCATGGAGTCCAACCTGTGACTGATGCCCACCTTGCCATCCAGCCCAGGTGATCCTTGAGCACCACCAGGGATGGGAACGCCAACACTTCCTTGGCAGTCCCTTCCAATGTCTGACAACCCAATTGGGAAGAAATTCATACCTAAAACACAGCTAGCCACTGTTTACACCAAAGAGAATAAAAATTGGGTAAAAAGTTCATTCTCACAAGTGACACAAAAATTCTAATTTTACCTTGGCAATGAAGGCTGGAAGTTCATGGAAAGTCTCCGTTAGGAAATGCTGTGGTGGGAAGCCCAAAGAGTAAGGAAAGTTTTGGTGGTCAGAATGGAATCATCTACCTGGGAAGAGAGCAGCACTCTTCCAAGCACCTGAACCACTAAAGCTGGTTGGGAGGTCACTGCTGGTCACCAAGATGAATTCACAAATTTTGGTTCCAAAGAAGCTGACAAGGAGAAAACCCATCCTCATTCTAAATCTGTAATTCAAAACTTGCAATCAAGTCCAGATTTTTTTGAAGGGGCTAATTTAATTTACTCATTTTTTGACTTGACCTCATTTTATTTTTTATTTGCCGTGTCACTATAGTTTATGTAAAGAATTTACACTTTGATAATTAAATCAGAAGTTAGAACTCTTTAGAGGTTTTTTTTTTTTTTTCTCTAAGAATTCTAAAGCAATTTTACCAAAGTTCAATAGAGTAGGAAGAAGATTAGGCCACCAAATGAAAGAAATGCAAATGATCTTCAAAAGCTGGCATCCTTCCATCTTATCTTTGAGAGGAGATAAATCCACTTTGATACCAGGATTTAATAAAAAGATCAAAAAAGTCCACATGCTTATATCTGACGTTATTCAGGCAATATTATTGTTGAAGTAGTTCTAAGGATGGAACCTCAGCCAGGGAATGTACAGCATTAGCTCTACATTTGCAGAACTCCTGGGACTGGGGGACACATGGAAACACAAAGTTTGGAGCTCCTCAATTCCTCTTTCTCTTTTAAAAATAAGTTTTACAATAAAAGAAGTTTACATCCCACAAGCAGCCTTTCCACATGACCAATTAGACATAAAATAACCTCTACCTTAGGTTTGACAAGAGATGGTCTGAGGGTCTCCAGATGAAAATAAAGAAGTGGAAGGGGAAAGAGAAACAGGAGACAAGACTTTGAGCCACTGTAGGTATGTGCACATGGCTTGCAACTGTTTGTATTCATTATGAAACCAGAAGAGAACAAACTCTTTTAATTTTAATGCTAAGTCCATAATTTGTCTTGCAAATGTTCTATGAAACTACACAAACCCCATTAATTCTATAGTTTCTTACAAAGGAGAGAAAGAGAACAAACAGGGAGAGCATTCTTGAATGATAAAATGTCTGAGGGATCTGGTGGGAATTCTTCACATAAGATGTATTCTTCTTTAGGGAACAGGTGTAGATCTAAACAGATGGGCTTATATAAGTAGAATTGGCAGCTTCACAGATAGCTGCTTTCTTTTCTATATGATTTTTCAGACTTGCCAGAGTATTCAGGACCACTCTGCTTAATTATTCTTAACATTTCGCCCATTTCATATGCTCACAATATAATGGGCAAATATAAAAATAATTTAAGCAAACTGCAGTTTAAATCTCAATAAAAACAATCCATTTTATACCAACAAAACCCTTAAAGAGGGAACTGCCTATTTCATTAATGTTAGTCCATCTGTTTGCAATAGCTCCTTTGGAAGTATTTGTTTTGCTTAGAAATACCCAAACTGATTATGTATGTGGCAGTAGATGGGCTAAGGTATGTTCACTGCTTTTAAATCACTGAGCATAAGAAAGTGTTTTTACTTTAGTTGGGCCAGGACTACAGAAGGTATTAAATGAATCCCAGAGCACCTCCTCTGTGAGATCAGGCTGAGAAATTTGGGACTATTCAGAAGAGAAGGGTGTGTGGAGACGTCAGAGCCCCTTTCAGTATCTAAAGGGGCTACAGGGAAGGTGGAGACGGACTCTGACAGGAACTGGAGTCACAGTACAAGGAGGGAAGGGTTCAAACTGACAGGGAGTAGGTTTAGATTTGATATTAGCAAGAAATTCTTCCCTGTGATGGTGGAGAAGCCCTGGCACAGGTTGCCCAGAGAAGCTGTGGATGCCCCATCTCTGGAAGGGTTCAGTACCAGGCTGGATGGGGCTTGGAGCAGCCTGGGATAGTGGAAGGTGTCCCTGGCCGTGGCAGAAGGTGGAATGAGATGACCTTTAAGGTCCCAACCCAAACCAGTCTGTGATTTGGTGACTCTGTGTTCCTCTTCTGGGAGACTGTAGCCACCAGCATGTTTCCATGGTGATGGCCATGCTGACTGGGGTTCAGTTCTCTCCTCCACCAATGGCAAGAGAAGAACAAATCAGATCACACGAGAGAGGAGTCCAGTGCAGGACACTGAATTCATGACACATGGTACAACAGTGCCCACAGCACAGGGGACAGAATCACACAAGTGAAGGAGCACGGGATCTACCACTTCCTGGGGCAGGATCCTAATGGCCACTGCCAAATCTTTACACAAAGACCAGCCCCGCACACCTATGAACTAATTTCTGGAAATAAAATTTCTGGAAATAAAACCTCCTCATCCAGGCTTTAGTACATCATTCCAAAGAGCCCAAACAGACTGTGAAGATGGATGTTAAGAACAAAATTGTGCAGAGCGACAGGACCATAATCCACATGTACTTGTACACAAGGTGGATGTCAGCTGTGTGTCACTGGTGTGATTGTGCTCCCAGCTATGGAGCAACTCAGTCTGTGTCATTTTAGATCTGCTGAATTATTAATTCACCTCAGCACTACTCAAACTTATAATCGCAGAGAACATCAGGACAAATCACAGAAGCGAACATCAAATGTAAGAACAGAAGAGCTTTTATAGCAGCAAAAGAGAAGTAACAACAGAAAACAAATGAGCAAGGAATGAAAAGGAATTTTCATAAAATATGTACCAGAGTCCTGGTTAGTGTAAGAGTTTGAAGCGGGCAGCCCCAGGAGCCCTTGGGCCAGCAGCAGGCACATGCAGAGATTTAAACTCTCAAGGCTCTCAGTGAAGTTGTGTTTGGAAAACTTCACAGAGCTGGGATGAGTGAGCTGACTAACCAGTACCAGGCAGAGAAGCCTGCTGGTATTGTGGTGTACTAGTTTTAGTTGTTCTCTTGCAATGGGTGATTAGGAATTTGCACAGAATAGTTCTATATTGCACTGTATAGCTCATGTTATATCCATGTTTGTTATCCCTTTCCCCCCTCACATGGTCCCTTCCCAGCTGGGTGCCCTGCAGTGTGGGGGATGCCCTACACACACAGCACGGTGCCTGCTGGCAGGGGCTGGCTTGGCTGGATCACAGAACAGCCACCCAGAGCATGCTGCAGTTTCACAGAAGTCAAAAAGGGGAGGTCACAGGCCCAGACTTCCCTTCCAAGGGCCAACACTGAGACTCAAGATATCCTTGGCCCAGAATATCTGCCACAGAGAACCTGTTGCACAAGGTACACAACGCCATGAGGATGCTCAGCACTTCCCAGCAAACACTGCTGGCCTCCTCTCCAAACATTGTGTGTATCTACCAGATTAGGCTGTGGGCAATATTTCAAGAGAGCACCTTTTTTCATTAGCTGAGGGGTTCTAAAGGAGGTGATGCTTAATAATTTCTATGGGCTTCTTTCTTCTTATTGATTTCCTTTCCCATTTCCCTTCCCTATGATTAGCTCTGATGCCAGAGAAGAAGTGTTCATTATACTCAATAACCTTGTGTTTACTATGCCTGCAATGTCCCATCAAGCATCAGAGCTGTCTACTAATTTACTCAAATAAATGTGTTAATTAATGAAAAAAAATCAGCAGAACATTACATCAATCACAATACCTGCATCATAAGGCTCAGTGTTCCTGATTCACCCACTCCACATCAGATGCAGGAGCTGGAACAGCAAGGCTGTGAGTTTCTCAAGCCAGGTTGTTCACTCATTCCTGGCACTTGGAATGTTGTTCACTCTTCCCTGGCACAGGGAAGAAGGTGGAGGAGCCCCCTCAGCCACAGTGCTGAGCGAGGCCAGCACTGGCACAGACCTGCCTGCTTGGGGTCTGACTCAGAGGCTTCATCTGCTTAAATGAAGCCCATTATTTTGCTGGTCCATCAGCCAATGGACTCCTAATTGTGCCAGTGCCTAAAGTTAGCTTGCAAGCACAGCTAAAATACTAATCATTAATTTCAGTCACTTATAAATGCCTGTTATGCTATCAGGCACATTCCAAGTGCCACTCAGGATGACTGGCTATGGCATGGAATTGAAGGAAAAAGAATACACAATAGAAAAAAATAAAACCCCTCAATACTGGACACAAAATGGAGAAGTTAATAATTCCACTGATGCAAGAAAAGACCTGTTTGGCCAAATATACATAATAGTGTACCAGAGTTTTAAGGAGACAGCTGGGACTGCAGTCTGGAACACAGAAAAGGATGGGCTTCAATAAAAGGCTGTTATCAACTCCTACTACTACAGCTCTACCAGGCAGTAGAAGGCAATGGATTTAACAGACTATGTTTTAAGCTCCTCTTTTTTTTCACGGACTGCAGAGCAAAATTCTCAAATTCAGTGAACCTTGTACTCCCAGGACAGTGTTAACAATTTAACTCCTAATTTTAACACCCAACTTCAGATGCACATCAGCTGAGCAACCGAAACACTTTCTATTAGATAGATAGATGTCTTTGTTTGAAGGCATTGCTGACTCATTCCTTAGTGGGAATAGTCATCCATTCCTTTGAAGAAGAGGTCGTGCAATGTAAGCCAGGTGACTCACATAGCAATAGCTTAAATCCCTCTCCTCTGTGATGGATCCCAAAGGCACCTGTGCATTATTCCAGCCATCCCCAAGCAGCTGCAATCCCACCAGGAGAGCAGTGCAGAGAGCTGACTGCTTTTCTAACTCCTCAGACACAGCCTGGACAGGCTGGCTTGGCTACTTAACACGAAACACAAGTCCAAAATCTTAGAATGAGGTGATTAAATATTTGCCAGAAGCAGAAAGTATTCAAACAGGAGTTTAATAAAACATTAAATATGAAATTAACTGAAATTGCTCCTGAAGCAACTGCTTAGCCTGGTCCAAGGAGCAGAGGAATGGAAGGTGGCAAATGTGACAGCAAGTTCTGAAAAGAGCCTGAGAGACTGCCAGCTGGTACCTGGAATTTATTTACAGGTCCAATAAACTCAGTTGTATAATAAGGAGCAGATTGAGCTGATGCATGGGGAAATGCATTACCACAGTGAGGAGTTATCATAGCTTTTACAGCACAAAAATTGATCAGAATTTGGCTCTTTGATAGTGCCGAGAAGCACAGGAGTAAGGGTGACCTGGCTGACATAAGATACTTGAATTCCCAACAGTTTTGATGACCAAAGTTGGAGGGGGTGGGAAATGGAATCTCTCCAATAGGACAGACAAGTGAGAAAAATGCAGATTACCAGAAGAATGTGACATTTATTCTGGGACCTGTGCTAGTCAGCATATCAAAAATTTCTTTTTCTTAAAGGATGTGAAGGTGAACACTGAGAATGTAAAATTACTCATGTTTTTCAACAAAAAAGCACATTTTGCAGAATGATTGAAGAATCCCAAGATGCTAGATTAAATAATAGAAAGGCAGATGGAACTGAATTCTGAGAAACATTAAATGATTCAAATAAACAAAAGTATTCTTAATTATACAAATCCGGTAACAGACAGTAAATTAGCCTTTGTCATTCAGGAGAGAGATCTCCCAGCCACGATGGATATTTCTTTGAAAACGTCACATTGTCATAATGTCAAGGTTTAAGATTGGGAGAAAACCCCAAAAGCTAAAGAGGAAATGAAAAAAAAAACTTTTTAGGCCTCTATGTAAAACCCTGATTTAAGCACATTTTGAAAAAATCATACCCGACTCATTCCTCTTCTCCACTGTTAAAAGAAGTACCCAAAATAAGATTTACAGGAGAGCAACAAATGAAGAAAAAGGAGACATGGCTTATGTATTCAGGAGATTAAATAGACACAGACTCTTCAGCTCCACAAAGAGAGCAGGGAAGATGTGCCAGCAGGAAGAGGTTGAGCAAGGAACAATTATTCAATAATTCCCACAGTATGAGAATCAGAATGTATCATTAAGAGATTTAAAGCACAGGCAGGGAGGTACTTCCACATGGATAAGGGATCTGCTGGAAATACAAAGAAGTGCCAAAGCAGAAGTTTCACAGAGGAGAGATCCGGAGAGGGCCAGGGAAACCACAGCATTTCCTGAGTTTATCTCTTTGCCCTCTGCATCTCCTCCTGCCCAGTGCCAGAGCTGGTCACTGCCACCACAGGCCAGAAATGCTCTGCTTTTCTTTCTCTTCTGTGTTTTCAGGCAGGTCACCCAGGTATTGCACACATATTCACTTGCAATATAAAATGTCAAAGGGGGAAATTATGTTTGACATAAACCCAACATGAAAGAATTCACTGTCATCACGACCTCTTTGGTGTTCTAGAAGGGGGGAAAAAAGGATTAAGATATTTCCTTTTTTCACTCAGTTCAGTTTAGGAAGACTGAAAGTAAGTAGATTTTACACTAGTCCCCAAGAGCATGTGATATTCAGAGAGATAACAGCTCTACATAAAAGGTATTTTCATGAGTTGAAAAACAGGCAAAGAAATAAAGCAAGTTTATTGCAGAGGAAAAAAACCCCAAACAAACAAACAGCTCAAATATTCAAGTCAGGCATTGGAAACTGTTTATAGAACTTCTTTCCTTGCTTATTTTCCTATTCATCATTATGTATAATATTTTGCCACAGAAAAAGAAAGGGAAATAAAATACTTTATTTAGTTGCCCAAAAGTTTCAATACAAAAACTCTTTCTGCCCAGGAAATGACCATGGGCTTGCTGGTGAGAGCCTTTACAAAAGGATAGGCAATATTTATGAGCAGTTTGAAGGTTTCCTAGTGAATATCCATCTGGACAAAGTGGATATGCAAGCTTTGCACTCTTTCTCTCTCTCTCTCATTCCTAGGTCAGTTACCTAATCCTAAAATTACATCCAATTTTCTCTGAGGAATAGTACTGCATAAGTGTAAGTTAAATGCCTCAAAAGCATCTAAATCAGGATTTTCTTAGTAGTAGAACAGCCTTAAAAACAAATTAAAATCATGCTTTCATGACAAAGAGGATTTTGTCTCAGGCTTTGAATGCCTTTCAAGGAAATGGGTTTACTTTGTACCCATGCAGGCTTGACAAAAGGAGGCTGCACATGCTGTGGTGGGAGCAACTGGTGGCATTTTTCCCTTTTCAGCAAAGATGCTGCCAGGCAACTGCAGAGATGCCCTGAACTTTGTCTCACTCACCTTTCTCCACCTGCCTCTTGAAATGCAAGCAGGAGTCCCAGATTGGCCCATAAAAATAACAAGCACTGCTAGGACATCTGTATGGAGATTATATTGTTAATCAATACATTTTGCATAGCCCCATGGATCACTTGTTATTGATGATTATGCACTTTAGCTCCTGTGACAATTTGTCAATAAAATAAAAATAAAAAAAGGCTAAGGACAGCATGCTTTTAATTCAAAGATGATCTTTCTTGAAAAGAAGTGCCACTTTCCAAGCTCTGAAAAGACCTAGCTCATTAATATATTCCATTTACCAAGTGGAGGAGCTGTTCAAGGAATCAAAACTTTCTTGGTGGTCATAATACAGGTATCTGAAGGTGAATAATTTTCTTTTAGATTTGTTACTTTTAAAAATGAATATTGAAAAAAGAGGACATTTGCTAAAAAGGTAAGTTTTGAGTTACTGAAAGTGTGTTATTCAAACTCAGCATAGACTGGCATAGTTTTTACCCCCACAAAGGGGAAAGAAAAATGCTGGTTATGGACAGTTTTACCTATTTATTTTCTTTTTTTTAAAAATGCAACTGACATTTCATCTCCAAGTTTTAATCTAAAACATGAAATACTTTGCTTTCTAAGAGGGAAAAGAACAGTGGATGAACAGATCAAATTCCATAAATTATCCTTAAGTTTGAAACAGCATACTTGAGTTACTTAGGCAGTCACAAGAATTACTTTTGTCTCCAAAGCATCCCAGCCCCTCTGGACTCTTTCTCCTCTCTCAGGGTTTGCTTCCCTCAAACAAAATTGCCCAGGTTCTTTGTTTTCCTAAATGTGTTTTCTCCACTCCCAACACAAGTTTGGGTCAGCCCACAGAGCTCCCAGCTAACTAACGACTCTTGATGACTGATGAATTTATGTTTAATTTTGGCAGTGACAAAGATGCAATGGCTGTCCCCTTGCAGATTCCCTGACCTATCCAGTCCTTGGCAGAGAATGCCATGGCCCATATGGCCCATTCCCCCTTTCACACATAGAAAAGACCCACAAATACTAAAGCAATATTTCAGAAATCCTCTCCTTTATTACAGGATATGAATGATGAATGCACTATTGATCCTCCCTTTACATACAGATGCTGTACTCAAAACAGGACCTGGAGAGCTGTCGATATTTAAGAGGAGCTTTCATGGAAGAAAGGCTGTGATGACTTTCAGAGGTCCTTCATCCCTGACTGTCTGCAGGAGTAAGTTAATCAGGAGATGAAGCTCTTGTGTCTAAGCCAGGCTTGGAATGGAGCTGTGCAGTCTAAGTGAAAGTAAGGAGTTCTCTTTTATCACTGTAAATACATTCAAAGGGGGAATGGGCTAATTGCAGCACTCTGTGAGCTGGAATTAATATAAACAATAAATATAAAATAGAATCTGTGAACCTGGTAAAGTTACAAAAGCTGCAAATGTTAGAGATGAGAGGTTGAATACATTATTATTTTAAGACTTGTGCCTTGTTAAAATGAAATTAGGAAAAAAGCCAACTTCTTGCAAGCCATTTTAATTCAGTTTGTGGATAGCTGCTGGGGAATCAAAATTTTGATCAGTTATGCCCCACTTGGGATGAATAAAACTCCAATTTTCAGCTTCTGTTAGTTTAATACAAGGATGGCAAAATTCATGTGGACATTCCCTTCATTTACTCTTGGAACAAACAATTTGCTCATCACCACGTTTTGGCTGTCTGCCTGAACTGCTGGAACTGTTGCTTCTCCTTGAAGAATAACATTTAACCAGACAGATGATAACCCAGCCAACCTGAGGTCTTCAAAACCCCCCCTATCAGGTCAATATATTGCTCTAATGAGGAACAACCCTGGCTTCCAGAACATTGTTTTTGTGTGGGAAATCTGCAGGCAAGGGAGATGGGGATATTCAGGAGTACAGCCTGTACTTGAAAAAGGCTGGCTCTATTAAATAGCTGTCCATCTCCTGGCACTCCAGGGAAGGAAGCATGCCCCTCTAACAAAGATGAAGGGAATATCAATGGGGCTAATCTCTTCAAAGTGCTCAGTGCTCAAAGCAATCGCCTACAGTAGCACAGTCCCCACCCTCATTAGCTCAGCAAACACAGCCAGAGACAAAACACTATCTGCAATCAGGGCAAAAAATGTAAAATACAGGAGTTTCAAGCCACCTCCCTCTCCTTTCCAAAGGACAAATATTTCATACATTTTAAATTATGTCTGTACTGAAAATAAAATAATATATTTTAAGAATCCCTTTTCTTTCCCTTCCAGCATATTTAAATATTGTGGCATTTGCTCGTATTGAAAAATGGCCATGACACAACAGAAATACTGCACAGCACAACTCTCCCCCTGATCAACAGAGGGGGAAAATTCATTGCCAGCTTTCTCCCTTTGGCAAACTACAACAGTCAGAAATAAGGAGAGTGATAGTTTCCTATCCCATGAAACAAGGAGACAAAACAATCTGTCAATTGGTTCTTATTTGTGTAAGTTCAATCTACCCATTGCCTCCAAATTAAAGAATTTTTATGGTCAAGAAAACAGATGTTGTGAATGAGAAAAAATGGCATAGAGCAGCAGAGAGGCAAGCAGTGAGAATTATGAGACAAGGAATTACTGTTGAATAATTCAGTCTTGCAGCACATCCTTTTATTCCCATGCTGACCATAGGAGTAATTAAGGATGGTCAACAAATGCCGTAAGCACTCCTCAGGGAAGGAGGCTGACAGGGACGTCTTGTTGATCTGACTTCCGAGGCAAAGCAGCATGATCAGGGCTGGAAAATAGGTCATGGCTTGTATAAACCAACTCACACCACGCTGGAATCTCTCCAGGGAGCCCACTAATGGATTCACCAGTGCAAACACGTGGGCTGGGCAGGCTACCTGGGGACAAAACATCAATACTGGGGCAGTGTCAAACAGCACACAGCCGGGGCAACAGCATCTGCTCTGCCAAAGCAGGGATTTCACCTTGAGGCAACAAGGACTAAACCTTTTTCCCAGTGTGGCTGAGGTGAACCAGCCCACCAGTACTTCTTCTATCTAAAGTATCGCTTTTGAAAATCTTTGCCTTGTATAAAAACAGCTCGGTCAATAAATAGACTTGAAAGTTTATCTCCCACCCATCAGTTTAAAGTAGGGATCCACATTCAAACATGGACCAAACATGTATCACAGGCTTTAAAGGGGAGATTTATAAAGGGTTACTCAAGTTTAGACTGAAGAGAAATAGAACCAGAGGGGAAGGGACAAGACAAAGGAGAAATGGAGAGCCATCACAGCTTAAACTTGCCAGTGTAAAGCAAAAGGCCTGACTTTGTGTTCAGCCCTATCCCCTTTTGGAAGGAAAGAAAGGGAGTTTTCCCTGACTACTACTTGTCCAGATTCTGCAGGGGACAGAGGAGCCAGACACAGATCAGACACACAGCCCTGACACAGCACTTGCACATGAGCTGAAGCCAAGAGAAAAGTGAAGATGACCTAAAAGTGCTGATTATCAAATAATAAATGGCAAACTAAGATATGCAGGTGGCTGCATTTGTGCTCATTAAGCAAAATCTGTGAAAAAGTGGATCAATTATATTCAAAAGAAACAGATCATATGAATCTTTAGTTAGTACAAAAATCGGTGTATAGGGATGCAGGGAAAACACACAGATCTTGGAATGCTGACCACAGGAAAGCAAATGGTTCTGAAGGGACAGACATTAAGCAATTCCTGATGGGAACAAGGAGAGGAACGACTGATGTACAATTACAAATGGACTTGAAAAATGGACTGAATGAGAAGCAAAGCAGGTAGCAAAATAAGTCTCAATTCTCTATTTAAAGAGCAAACCTTTTAAAGACTTAAAAGATGTGCTCCAAACCCACAGCTTGGTCACCTTGCTGCCCTGTCAGGAAGAGTTACAGCACTGTAGCAAGACTGAACTTAGTAGTAACCAGAACTGGGAGTTGTCTGAGTGAAAAGGCAAGTACCAGGATAAATCCAAAGAATTGCACTCCTCCTGCATCCCCTGTTGCTGCACTAAAGAATTGGGATGATAGAGCACAGCCCACAGCAGAAACAAAGGCAAAAAGAAAGCAGGAAGGGGGGAGGAGAGATGTTTGGCTCATGGTGAGACTGGGGAAGGGGAAGAAAAAGCACTTACTTGAACAATTGTTTAATCCTTCATGTTTTGTTTTTCTCAAAACCCAGAATCAGTGATTAGAAGGTTGTGTTAATAGTCAAGAACTTCAATCAAGTAAAAATTACCCAAGTTGAGGCTGTATTGCCTGTGACAGCATATACATAGTCAGAATTGAGGCAGGAACTCAGGCATTGAACCACAAGGGGAAAAGCACCCTAAGGAATCAATTGATGTTATCAAGTAATCTGCCTTGGAGATTAAAGAACACAGAGCAATAAAGTTTGTAATGAAAAAAGCTTTTGAGTCAGAAATGGGAGGCATAGGGAAAAACACACATTAATGTCAGCACATAATTGCTCTATGTGGACAAAATCAGATGCCTCTAAAGAGATTACTGCTAAATTCTGTGCTAGAGGATTCTTCTCCTATTAAGAGTGACTTTAACTGTAATCAAAAGGAGACAAATACAAAAAGTAAGTCCCAGAAACTGCAAAACAAGCAAAGGGTAAAGCTCTTGTCCTGCTCCAGTTCTCTTCATACATGCACACAGTGGCCACAGTCACCTCCTGAGATCTGCAAGTTACAGGTGCACCCACTGCTGATTCGGCCTCTAAGTCCAAAATCCACTGTAGGCTTCCCAGCAAAGGAGGGCTTCTTCCATCCTAGAAAACTCTCCAGCCTACCAAGATGAAGCTTTATCTCCTCAGTGCCGCTTAAGGGGCATTAATTAATCAAAAATGTGAAGGAAAGGAGGAAAGAAGGAGCAAAGACAGACATCTGGCTCTGTCACCATAACACCAGCTTGTCTTTGTAGTCAGTACAGCAATCAAAATTGGGGAAATCTAAAAGAAAATTGAGAGGGCACCTCACTGCAAGACTGATTTGAAAGGACTACATTTGCCATTTCTGTTCTGGTATTTGTTACCAGATCAGGGATAAGAAAACTGTAATTTTGGAACTTTACCTGATGTCTTAAGATCTCTAATCTCCATGCCCCATTCCATGTGGGGATGCTTGTGGCTTTAACATTATCAGTAATAGCCCAAATAACATCAAATGCAAATACTGAAAATGCTCCAGCACTAACATTCCAGAAATCCTGTCAGTAATTCTGTGCTCAGTAAAAGGCTGGGTAACACAGAGATGAAAATCCATCTTTGCTATTTGACACCAAGAACAACTGCAGAGAAACAGCAAACAATTGCCAGCCATTGGACCAATGTTTGTCTTGTGGTAATGGTGCTGGTTGATGTCACGTGATGTGTAATTAAGCAAATGAAGCTTGCTTTCAGAGAGCAACACTGAGCAGTTGCCCTGACCCCACCATGGCTGACAGTGGTACCATCTGTTCACTGTCAACGTGTCTTCTGCATCCCTAGAAATGTTGTCTCCTAAAATAAACAGCTTGAATCACAAGATAATCATGATCCTGCCATTTCTCAACTTTCACATTCATTTACAGCTTTTACATTCTTTTAATCTACTTTTCCTCAGAATAAGACACGCACCTATGGCCCTTGGGAATGGTCAGAAGCATGGAAAGGTTATTTGTTCATGCTGAGAGCAACACAGCCCAGCCTGGATGGAGGCAGATTAAATGTTAACACCTCACTGTATCTCCAGAGCTCAAAATAAAGCAGTGCATTTTTCCAAATATTATTTGCTTGCCCTCGGCCCTGCTGTAACTGCTCTTGATTTTGGATTGTGGCTGTGAAGTGGGGCTTGTTTGGTTTGTTTGTTTTAATGTGCTGCGGCAATAAATAAATATATCATAGCACACACGCTGGAACCTTCTGCACCTTCTCTTACATATGCAATGCTAGGTTGTGATTAATCTCATTTACATTTTCTAAACAGCAACTAAAGGTAGTGACAAGAGGGTGCTCCAGGGATGCATGAATGCCATACAAGAATATATGCGTGTGGAGATGCTGTTGATTTGCACATAAAAAAGTGAATTTAGTTTAAAAATCAGTTATTCTGTGGTCCATCTTGCACAGTAACTCTGGTCAGTCATTCACAGCATGCAGAATTCAAAGGACATGTTAATTGTGTATGACATGAGAAAAATTTCTGATATTAAACACAGTATTGGAGAGCAATACCACCAGCAGGCTGAGTCCCAGGCAGCTCCATCACCACCTCTCACTGAAAGACCATGAGCTTGATGCAGAAAGTGCAGGACAAAGTAGAAAATCCCCATGAAGTGCAGTGGTAATTACTAATGTAATTATTTTCTGTTTATTCACAAGTATGGAAAAGTCCACCCTTAAGATGAGCTAAAGAAAAGCTGAGGCAGAGCACAGCTAAAGCAGAAACATTTATACACAACTTTTGCCACCAATTTATCTGAGTGTGGCTCTGATAAAGCAGGAAAGCAGAGCACAGCTAAAGCAGAAAGATTTATACACAACTTTTGTCACTAATTTATCTAAGATCTGAGTGTGGCTCTGATAAAGCAGGAAAGGGCTTTAGGCTGCTATTTAACTAACAATGCTGGTCAGGCATTTAGGCCAGGAACAGCAATCAGATCACTGGAGCCAGCAAGGCTCATCCCCAAAATTGCCATCGGGAGAACCCCAGTAACTCACAAACTCCACCTTTGGGAAGCACCTCCCACCTGGTGCACCTCATACCCACAAAGGTAACACCACTTAAAAATAAAAGGTGAGATGTGCTTGTCTGCACTACATTTGCAAAGATAATTACTTGAAAACAATACAAAGGAAAGCAAAACAAATTCTTCCATTAGCTGGGGCCCTCCTATCTCTGACCTCAATCTTGTTTGCTGATACCACCAAACTTTTCATAAACCTCTTCTATCATTATTAACTTTAAATAATTATTGAGCAGAAGAAAAAAACCTGCTCAACCATGGCTCTCTAATCTAGTAATTAAATCCACCTGTAAGAGCTGAACAATTTGTGTCTCTGACTATTAATGCAGTCAAGTATTTTACACTGAGTGGTGTAACATCAGCCAGAGAGACTGAGGGACACAGCTGGAAACTGAGCCATGTTTTGATAAGGAAAATCAACAGAGGCTGCTCCACAGGCAGAGGTCCTGACTGAGGCAGATGTCCCATTCCCAACAGGCTGTTAAACACAGGATATCTTTTATCTGCTCTATCCCTCTTGCAGCAGGTACAGCGTGTTTCAGCCATGTATTTGCCTATCTCCAGCCAGCTGGAATTCCATCCTTTTGCATTCTGCCTCTCTGTGATCATCCACCCCAATCTGATATCTCTGTTGTGTGGTTACCCCTGCAGAGTAAATTTTGGATTTTGTCCAAATGATGGAAAAACGTGCCCATTTAGACTACCTGAAGCTGATAACCTTTCTAATGAAAAGTTCCCATCTGGCAGAAATATTGCAACTGCGTTTTTCAGGGGTGTGGTTCCACTGCAAATGACCCAACGTTATACACCATAAACAAAGATGTGAAACTTCTTCAAATCCTCCTGAACAAAAAATGAGCTCTTATTCCAAATTGCACACATAAATACAATAGTGGTTAAACTTGTCTTTGGGAAACTGCCCAAAACTGGACACTGTCAATGTATCTTTTCTCCCTTTGAAAATCAAATACCTTATTTAATGATACAGCAGAGGGATCCATGAAATCACTACACAAATAATATGGAATTTGATGTCAAAGTTTCCTGCCAAGTGACTCAATATATTGATAATATGTATTCCACAGTATGTGGGTCATTATGACAAAACACCATCCTATTATTTTTCTTTAATGATTCCTTATCATTGCTCAAATTCTATCAAAGCTTTATGTTTTATGAACACATAATACAAATGTATACTTATTTTTCAATGTGCCTATATATATGATGTTATATATTATTGTATTATATCATGTTGCACTACCTTTGAGTAAAACCATTTCCTAAGCTAGGATCTAATTCTGTGCTGCAACAGGAATGCTTGTCTGTGCTTTGGAAGTGAAGATTGTTTTAAAACAAACATGTTTTAGAATGGCCCCTCTTCAAATGAAAATGCAATGTCCACTCACAGTATTGCTGACATGGTAATACATGGTTGATGATGAAAAATAACTGGTTAATTCAATTCCTTGTGCCTAGCAAGCAGCCCTGTCAGCACAATGAGGTTCTGAGGCACTTATAAGAGGACTTTGCAAGATTGTTATGAAACGCAATTCTAGAATAAGCAAATAAGAGAACAGTAATGGAGAATAAACACCACTGGAACACGGGTGATCTCACTAAGCTTTTTACCCCCATGGATCAGTTCTGTATTTTATGTAATAACATTGCAATTATTTGTACTTTTTGTTATCGTCGATTTTTCATTTTATATAAATGGAGCAGTAGTCCAACTTGGCAGTTTAGTCCATCAAAAACAAACGTATTGATCACTGCCTCAATCAGGCATTTCTTATTCAATATTAACACATCTGTGCTGCTTCACACGTTATCTGGCTCCAGAACTACACAGAGATCAGAGAGATTGCAAAACAAACCATGTTTTAGTGAGGAAAAGTTCTTTTAGAAGCCTACCAGAGCGATGAAAGGCCACCTGGTTGGCAGGATGGGGACCTGCGTCCAGGGAGAGAACCGGGAGCAACCTCCGCATGTCCCAGAGCTTCAGCACACCGGAGGTGTCACAGGAAGCAATGCTGTCCCCCTGCCAGAGATGGAAACAAGGTCAAGGCATTGCTTCTGTCCCTCTGTCAACAGCAAAGCCTCTGGCACGGGGCTGGCCAGCCACACACAGCAACTGGAGTTAAACAAAGAAATAAATAACCTGTTATATGTGAGGTTATCACAGCCTCTTATCAGCTCTGTTGGATTGAATAGCAACAAGACACCGTGACTTCTAAAGAGACCAGTTCAGGAGAAACTGGAAGTACAAAGGAGAAAAAGGTCATCCTCAATTCTGGCACCAGTGTCCCCTAAGAATAGGCCTTGTGGTTCTTTCTTCCCATGCAGCCACAGGATTGGCCTTTTAGCCCTGATTTTCACATGTTTTCCATGAGAAGAGTAAGATGAGAGCAGAACAGACACTCCTTCCCTGCTGTGTATTCCACAGACATGCTAAGGGACAACTCCCCATTCACTTCAGGGTCACATTGGATGGTCCTTCTGGTTTCCTTCCAGCTCAGAATATTCTGTGATTCTGTGAGAAACTCCCTCCTTTCAATGAGCCAGAAGCATGCAGGGACTATGCAAGGAAAGAGAGCAGGACCATGTCTCCCATGCCTCTGTTCAATATTAACTAAAGCCAAAACAAAGAAACAAACAAGACCCCCAGAAACAAACAAACAAACAAAAACCCCCCAAAAAAACCAAAGAAAAAACCCCAAACAAACAAAAAACACTCTACTCCACAAGAAAAAAAAACCCTAAACCAACCTCCCTCCCCCCAAAAACCAAACCCCTACCTAAAAAGATTTTTTTTTATTATGTAGCATATAAATAAATGCAAAAATGAAAGAAGGAAGGGTGAAGGATGCCCAAACATAACTTTGTTTAGCTAATTCCTCCCACTAGAACAGAAAGAGCTGCCCAGCTACCCATGTAGAAACATTTACTTTTCATTTGAACCTCCTAAATAAAGATTCAAACCCCTAAGGCAGTTCAGCTGGTGTGCACTCATAGTTACCAATGTCTTCTACAATTTGTGCAAGTGCAAGATTGTATTAAAGAATATTGTTTGGAAGGGGAATCACAATGATATGGGACTAAAAATCAGCTGAAACATGGGTCAGATACTGCATCCATGATTTAAAAAAAATAAATTCTTTTTTACATCTTCCACATAAATAGTACCTACAATAAAATGTGTGGTGCTTTCTAGCAAATAGAGGATTTAAGATCTTAAAATATCCATCAGCTTCTCAACTAGAAACTAATGGCTTGCAAAACACTATCCTGGTGTAAGTGTAATGAAAGCTTTAGGTTCATTTGGAGGAGATCTAAATGTCAAAACTCCATTCTGGCTTGTTACACGGACTAATACAGACTTAACACCAAGAAACAAAGTAATCATTGCTCGGAGAATTCAGCAGCCAGGCTCTCAGCACCTGCTGTTTTGCAAAAAAAATCAGTAACTACAACTATACCCCACCCAACACAGTGCCATGAGCATCATGGCTCTTTGAACTCTCACCAGCTATGCCCACTGAGTTCCCCTTCATTTCATCTGGATCCTTCCACCAAGTTCAGCCTGTACAAAGGATGAGGGCAAGCAGGTTGGTTGGGAAACAAACAACAAAAAACTCCAAAATACAACAACTACACTCCAGACTGTTGTATGGCTTGAACTGGATCTCAGGAAAGTAAATTCTTAATTTGGGGTTAAAGACCCCATCATTGTGGATATGAGACTTGAGGAGTCATCAAATCCAGTCCCTTCCTCCTGCAAGCAGTGTTTTCATACATTTGCTGTGTTCCAAGTGCTAAAGTCATCAGCAGCAATTGCCCATCCACCTCATGATGCTGACCCAAAGCAGCCCATGAGTACAATAGCAGTGTATAAGTGCTTGTTCACATGCAACCTGTGTCCTTAAGGTTAAATAAAAGTGGGGTTTTGCAGCAAAACTCCCTTCTTGCCTGTCCCTGATGAATTTCAATTACTGTGTCATCCACATCCCACTTGGACACTATTTTCTTGGACTATAAATAATTAGCCCTTCCTTCTCTCCTTCCTGCCCTTTCCAGGTAGCATTGAGCTTGGATTAATTATGCATGCACCCATTGCTGATGTTTATAAAGCAACTCCTGCCAAACTGATCACCAATTTTGGAATGATCCCACATTCAGAGGGACTAGAGATGCACATCTCAGCTGATCAGAGCTGTTGACAGAGCTGGCACACAGGAGTAACTACAGAGTGGGATGTCTCCTTCCCTTAGGTCATCACCCATCACTCCAGTAAAGGAAAGAGGAAATGATTATGAGTGTACAAAGATCCCTCCACTCCCCAGCATAAACACTTGGCTTCTGGACCAGCTCTTCACACTTCACCAGCCTCCCTTTTCACTTTCTGCAAAGATGATATCCATCTTTATCAATGGCCCACTTTGGAAATCACCAGTATCCTTTACACCCATTATTTAATGTCCTTTAATATGACTTTGACATAGATTGCATTTTACTCTGGATTTTTTTTTTTTATATCCAGAGAGATATTTTAACAAAAAATTATTTTCGGTGTGTGTGTGTGAGTGGTAGTTTTTGTTTGGTTTAGAACATGCACCTTCACACTTGTTTTGTATGTGTCCAATAAATGAGTTCAATAAATCTGCTTAATTACAGCTTGGGTAGCTCAGCACTTCTGACCCAGATCAATGGACAGCCCACCTGAGTGAGGCTGCACATAATCCACTCAGGGCAGTTACAGGAGACACTCCAGTGGGTGCTCTGTGGCTCCTCCCTGTGTCACCTACAGTTGCACCCATGGATTTTCAATATGACATTTCTCCTGTAAGCAACAGCACAGCCCAGCTGATAGATCATAGGAGCACTGGGAATGCATCCCTGGAACAGATATTATGCAAACATTGATCAGAGACAGTCCCTGCTGCAAAGTGACTGAGAATGGAGAGCTGACTTTGACCTTCTCACTGGCCCTGACGTGGGCATCGTTACTAGTGGCATAATTATGAGGCAAACACTCTCATTTACTTGCACTACAGGTTTTCCCTTCTATTCATTAATTTTGCTACAGTAGCTGGCACAGCACAAGACCCATTCCCCCCTATCTCACAATCCTGCCATCCCATTCTCTGCCATGTTTACTTTCTCCCATTACTACTACAGACCCCTTAGGTGAACAAACCTCCTCTCTGGCAGGAATTTCCACAGCCCAACTGTTTATGGGTGCTGGATGCACTGCACTGCCCTCACTCGTTCTGGGCTCTGTTGTCCAGGGCCTGGGGTTAATAGGACCAAGGCTGTGGGTTCAGCCCCTGCATGGGCTACTCACTGAAGAGTTGGACTCCATGATCCTCAGGGGTCCCTTCCAAATCAGACTATTCCGTGATTCTGGGATCTGTGGCCACACTGGAAAGGATGAGGCCCCTGATCCTTGAAGAGCAGCAGTGCTGGAGAAACCTGCCCTGGGATCATCTCATTGTGCTGTGTGCTGGGCGACCTAGACAAGATGGTTCTGCTCCAGAGGATTCACACACTGTCTCAGTGGCAAAGATCAACTAGTTCTTGCTGTCACAAGCCTGCAGACATTTTAACAACTTCCTCCCAGAGGCCTGGTATAAACAAAGTGTGTGTAAAATGTAACAGCCAGCAGTGTATTTAGCCTGATTTCTGTGATTAGACAGCACACCTCATCAGGAAACAGAAGTAAGAAAACAGACTTCTGGTGGCAACGTATCAACATACACAAACAGGTATTTGATCAGCCTTGACACACTCTGCCCACAGACTTATTACTAAATGCATTAATTATCACTGATCCCGAGGCAGCTGCTGAACTGAGAACATCACATAATGATTTTGTTAGTGAGCTGGCTATTACACTTCAGCACTTCTTCGCTCTATTCCACACCTTATCCAAATCAAGTGAGCTGGAGATGGGGGATAACAACTTTGCAATAGGAAGAAATAAACCAGGACTGTAACCAAGCTGAAAAATTATTTGGAGTTACACACCATTCAAAGAAAAATAAAAGGATAAGTCATATGTTAAATGAACTCATTTCCATCTGGCCATGGGCCATTTTCAGAAGCTTTTAAGGCAGAATCACTTTAAATTCTCCTGTGAGCTTTTGGCTTTTTCATCCCTGCTACAGTTATTATTTTAGTCATTCATTGAAGAACCCCCTGCTTTGCTCATGGTTTTCTTCTAGTTGTTTCTCACCACACTAAAGTCTTTTTTTATGATGTATTTTGGATGCCGTATTTTACTGAACAGCGTGGTGGACCATCAGGGCTTGACTGATTTCCTACATGTAAAAGGAGGAGACAATGAGTTCCAAGGAGAAGAGGTGCAAGAGCAGATTCCCTTTGTTCTGATTTCCATTCACACTACACTTGCTGCTGCTCAGCCCAGTTTCATTAGCTCCTTTAATCAGAGAGCATGTAGAATGATTCTATAAAGCTGGTCAGACTTGCTGCCTAGTCTATAGAATCAAGCTGGTACTGTTTCGTGTGTGCACGCTGGAGTAATTAAAGAATTTATACAAGGATTCAATTAGTTTGCATTCAAAGGCTGGCTCTGTTCCAGGCTCTACTTAAAGGACTTTGCAAGTCCTTTAATTGCCTTCACAGTTACATCTTCCACTCTTTACCTTCCTGCCAACTTAATGAACATCTTTATATTCCAGAATACCTCCCATTAAAAATGGACATGCTCAGCTCCATATACATCACAATTCCAATCTCAACTGACACTTGCAACAAACCAAATAATTACTACATCAGGAATGAAAAGATTTATTTAGTTTCCACTAAGTTTTAAAAAAATCTATTCCCCTCTTCTCTTTTCTTTAAAAATGCATTTTTTTCCTTCTAAGTATTAATGACTAGCAATGGGACTAATCAACAGGTACACTTTAGGTAAATATTCCCTGAAAACTGCTGTTTCACACCTGTGAGAAGGATGAAAATCTGCATAATTATGTCTCTTGCTTATAAACACACCTCTGGATTTATTGCTGAAAGATCAATAATACATGAACCACATAAAGCTGCTTTATCTAATTTAAACTGCAGTGGACTCCTCCCAGGAGCATCCTCTTTACAGTTAAAGGCAGGTCAGTAGCTTTTCCATCACCTTTTGCAAGTATTTTTAAAAAGGCGAAGCGGTGACTGAACAGCAACTCCTTTTCACCATGACAAGTTCACTGCCTTGCAATCTTTGTTTTCAGGACACATGCAGCTGGATGAGGTGTGTTTTAAGGGACTCCTGTGATGACTTTGACATTTGCATCAACCCCAGTGGCAACAGATCCATGGTAGGCCCCTTCCCAGCCAGAGAGAAGCTTTATAATAATAATTACTGCCCCTTGCCATTACTCCTGGGAACCTGCTTGAGCTTGGGCATGACAAAGGGCTGATGAGTTTCTTACTGTCCTGCCAGTCCTGTTCCCAGGCTCTGAAGCCAGCAAAAGGAGATTTGTTCTGTGTGCACAAAGCTGGTGGGAACTCCTCACCATTAAGTGCCAGTAGGCAAGGTGGCCACATGAGGAACAAACAGAGGCTCCAATGAGCTGCATTTCTAAGGTTCCCCATGGGACATCTCCTAAATCACTTAACTGTACCCCCATTCCATACACATTCAAGTGAATGTTTTTAAGAGAAGGAGTCATTACCTCCCACATTTACAGCATGAAGCACATCAGAAACCTGAGGAGAGTTATTACCTCAGGCCTTGTGGCAATGCAAAAACTAAATACTCTCCATAAAAATAATGAGAAACACTGGTAAGGCGTCCAGAGCCCTGTCCCTGTGCCACCCCATCCCACTGTGGAGCAGCAGTGAGGAAGAGCAGAGGGATCCCAAGAGAATCCAGGCAGAGGTGGGTGAAGTGCTGTAGTGGTTTCAAGGAAAAAGATTCTAATGTCCAATTAATCCAAATGAATTATGTAAAATATGATAAAGATGGAGGAAAAATGTAGATGCAGTCCATTATTAGACTAATGACTAATCAATCACCACCCATTTTTGAAATATCACGCTTAAAACATCACAGCTCAAATGAAAATAGCATATTTTTAGAAAGCCATGGAATTACTTAGCCTGGCAAAAGTACAGAGCTACACTGATTACACTTCCAAAGTGCAGTGGTCCATTTTTAACAATTATGTGTATCCAGAGTAGGGGAAAGCAGTGATGAACGGTTATTAACAAGCAGTGTCAGTGTTTTCACATCTGCTTTTTTCCTACCTTTTTCCTTTTATAGTTTTGAGTTCTGCATTGTGATCAAAGTTGCAGAGGACCAGCTATATTTCAAAAACCCAGAGCTCATGAAACTGGGCTCTGGCACTCACTCCCAGTGACTTTTTTACAGCTTTGAATAGCCAGGAACTGGTGAGACACCAGCTCTTGTGGGGGTGAGGAGAACGCAAGATATTGATGCAAAAACAATAATCTCAAAGCTCCACTGTTGGTTCCTGCAGAAGAATCCTCCAAATTTCTTAGCAGCTGTCAATGAACAACTCCTGATTTTGCACTGAGTAGAACTAGTAGAAGTTGACCTAAGAAGGTAGCCATTGTTGCTTTCAGAGCGTATGTGATGCCTCAGGTTTTAGCTTTTATAGTTTTCACATTCTGTGCTGCTTTAGTGTGTAGTTCTGAGCTTCATATTAGGGCATGGTGAGCTCTCTGCACAGAGCAGGGAGACAAAACAATTCCTTCTCTAGCTGGGGACCAAGGACAAATGATCCAAATCTCAGACCCAAAAGCATGAACAATGTGGACTGAAGAGAGAAAAACAAGAAGGATGGGACTTCATAACCTAAAGCTGTAATTGGACAATTAACTCCAATACGCAAATGGACCAGAACTTATAGAAGTGTGAGACCCCGTGAGCACTAGTCCATTTTGTGACCATTTTGGTTCATCTTGGGTGCAGCCCTGGCTGGGCTCTTGTGCTGCCCAAGGTGGATCCATTGAGGCCTTTTAATAAATCCCTGCTTTATTCTTTAACTCTGTCGAACCTCTGTTCTAGGTCAGCCTTCAGAGGGCATCATATGGAGACTCAGAACACCCCTTGTGTTCTCCAAAAGAGGAGCTCCACTAGAAGTAATCCATGGGAATGGCAGAACTTTGCTGCAGCAGTTTCCAATTCTACTGACTTTCAAAAACAACCACGGATCACGGGTCTCTAGTCTGTGTACATGCACTCTGCAGGCTTTCCCCTTGCTGTGTGAAACCAGGGAATCTTTGTTCCCTTTGTCACATCAAGGAGCAGGAAGTGCCTGGTGGTGTGTTTGAGGAGCTCAACACATGCTAGGATTGCAGAAACCCTTTGCATAAATTTACATAAGAAACCACTGCACTCCCTGCAGAGTTCCTGCTCACAGTAGTTGACATTGCACTTGAAACAGTGCTGCAAAGGGAGCAGTAGCTTTTGCAGAGAGGTTTAAAATAATCAGTGTTGTTTTTCCCTTTCTAACCATCATAGAAGGGTCTGAATTCCGGGTGCTGTGCAGTGAGGGGAGATGAATGATAACTGCCATTATTGGCTTTTCTCTGTATTTTTGGGAGATACCATGACTAAAGTAAAGTTAGGTGCCATCACTACCTGATACTCCTGAGAGCAGCAAGCATAAGAATTCCTGAACAACACCATGTTTGTGCATAGGGATTTTTTTGACATTCAGTTCGAAACGTGAAAAACTTAGTACTATTCACTTCAGTAATGTTAAAATATAGATATAATACATACTTTCTTAAATTCATAAATTAGAATTAGTGGCAAGAGATCTATTGCTGAAATGCAAAATTGTTCCTTTTAAAATGCAGAACACCTAAGTCACTGAAAGAAAATGAGTGTCAGTAAAGTACATGTGCTTTTTTTAAAGAGAAACCACAAAAAGAATACATAAAATTATGGAATCATTTAGGTTGGAATAGACCTCTAAGATCATCGAGTCCAACATAATATTTGCCTCCTTATCTTGTCTTTGGGTGTTTAGTAAGGGGAGCTAAATGCACAAAGAAAATTAGAAATGTATTCACAGAAGCTTACCAATTCTGAACTCCAGTTAAGTGTATGAATCTCTCTCACAGTTTTAATGTCTTTCAGGTGAAAGAATGATCAGTTCAACAAATCTCATCCCATTATTTTGAGAACTACTTCACAAAAAACCAGCTAAATATCTATGGTGGGCTAACACTGCTGAGTCCCAGGTGTCCCCCAAACCCACCCTGTGATTCCCTGCCTCAGCTAGACAGGATAGAGAGAAACAGAACAAAAGTTGTGTGGTTGGATTAAAGACAGGGTGATATCACTCACCAAGCACTGCCATGGACAAAGCAGACTTGACCCGGGAAAAAAATTATTTAATTTATGTAGGAGACCAGAGGAATGGTTAACAGGCTCAAAACAACCAGGTGGGAAGTGGGGTGGAAACAGGATGAGCTCTGTCTCTTTCTTCTCCTTCTTAAGATGTGTTTGTAAGCCCAACTGAAAAATTCCAGTCAATGCCTTCTCACATGCCTTGTCGTGTCTGGGAATGTTAAAGTTCCTGAAGTGCCTTACTCAGTCTGGATGTGGTTTTAAATTTTGCCAGTACCTTATTCTACATCAACGTTCTAAAGTTTGCAAGTCAAAGTTTGTTATTGAACCACCTGAAAATTTTGTTGTTTTTCCCATGCCCAGATTAAATCAAACCACCCTCTCCTGAGCCCACCAGGCGGGACAGGGCATTCCACCCTCATGGATCTCACCGTCCCCATGGCCCTCAAAGCCCTCACGGTCTCCACTGCTCCAACAGCCCCCACCGCCTTCACTGCCCCCACAGCCTTCATGGCCCCCACAGACCCCACATGTCTCACATCCCTTACAGATCCCACACCCATCACAGCCCTCAGAGCCCACAGCCCTCACAGATCTTAAAGCCTTCCCAGCCCTCAGAGCCCCCACACCCACCACAGCCCTCACAGCCCCCATGGCCCTCACTGACCTGAGAGTTCTCACAGACCCCACAGACCTGTTGGAGACCAGAGAAATGGCTGACTGGCTCAAAACCACCAGGATGGCCACTGCTCTATTCCCCTGTCAGCTTGAGTCCTTGACAGCCTCTGGGCCACTGAAATGGTGGTGGCCGACCTACGGCCTGCCCCTAATGGCAGCGACTGAGCCATGGCCTGCCTCAAAATGGCGGCAGCTGATCCACAGCCTGCTGAGAGCCCTGACATGGCCGTGACTGAGCCATGGCCTGCCTCAAAATGGCGGCAGCTGATCCAGAGCCTGCTGAGAGCCCTGACATGGCCGTGACTGAGCCATGGCCTGCCTGAAATGGCGGCAGCTGATCCACAGCCTGCTGAGAGCCCTGACAGGGCCGTGACTGAGCCATGGCCTGCCTGAAATGGCGGCAGCCGATCCAGAGCCTGCTGAGAGCCCTGACAGGGCCGTGACTGAGCCATGGCCTTCCTGAAATGGCGGCAGCTGATCCACAGCCTGCTGAGGGCTCTGACAGGGCCGTGACTGAGCCATGGCCTGCCTGAAATGGCGGCAGCCGATCCAGAGCCTGCTGAGAGCCCTGACAGGGCCGTGACTGAGCCATGGCCTGCCTGAAATGGCGCCATCTGTCTGCATGGCAAACCTTGACCTGCAAACCCAACACAGCACCAAAACAATATGCATTCCTACCCCTGATGGAATTCAGCTGTGCGTTCTCAATTATTTTCAGATTAAATCAATCTGATATTCACGTACCTTCTAACAGTGATATTTATTCAACCACAGATTAATTGCATTTTCATAACAGAGAAGCCTTTCCAAAGTTGGTCCTACTTTCATGCTTGCATAAATTAATTTTAAATCTAGTTTGGTATTCTACAAAGCCACATCATTTGCACCACAGATCCAGCACTGTTCTAGCCACCCTGCTTCCCTTTGACCACGATTTGATAAGTGCTAAATGTATTCTTACCAAACTGGTCTAAACTAATCCCATTTCTCTTCCCCACATGTAATTTAAGCCCTTTTGAAGACAGCTTTGCACAAATGTTGTTGGAAGAGCCGTTCCTTGCCCATTGGTAACCAATGCAAATCCAATAGCATCTATTTCAAGAGGTGTCTCAGGCCTCACAACTCAGTGGTTCCCAGTCCAGGCAGTGACAGCAACAGCAGAACAGGTAAAAGTTCCACAATTTGTCAAAAACGTCACTGTCACATGACAGAGTCACAGGGTAGAAGGTGGGGATGCTGTGCTGCTTCTCATGTGTTTTAGAACATGATCTCCCATGAAATGCCACAAAGAGAGGCACAGTGGACCGTACTGCACTTGGGAAGTTGAATTTTAAAGAATCCAGGTGGACCTCTGCATTCTGATTTTGTTTGTTTTGCAAAAAGAAGAGTTTAAGAAACAGCTGGTAAAAAATGAATTATGCAGGGGTCTGGACCCATGGTGTACATCTGCCACAGGAAAGGCTGGCGTGCTGGGCCAGGAGATGCAATTTAGAAAAAATCCTTATTCCTTAGGATACACAAATTAATTCTTCTCCTCTAAGAAAGAAGGGCAAAGTTTTCCACAGTGCTTGTGGTTCTGCATGCTAAACAGTACTTGCTTCATGTACTGTATACACAGAGGGTCACATTCACTGCAGAACACAGAAATAAGCAAACAAAATCACATTAAAGGAGATAATCTCTGTTTCATTTAGTTAGCAGCAAATGGACATAACAGTATGTTTATATTTGTAAATATAAAGTCTGAAAACATAAAAGAAAATACTGTATAGTCAATTATTATCGGTTTCTGCTGAGGATCTTTCAAGAACCAATATGACCTAGAATATAAAATTCTTTAAAGAATTTTTAGAAGTCTTTAAAGTTACTCAAACCCAAGCTATGTCAAAGCCATCTAAAAATGATGCCACTTTTTTTTTTCTTGGGCTTTACAGACCTGTCTGAATCCAAATGTCAGTGTACTACCCCAAATTTTTATCATCAAGTGTTGAGACGAAGCTTCATCATGTGCAAATATTTACATGAGCAAAATCTGATTAAAAGCTTCAATTAGAAAAGTTAAATATTTAAGTATTTCATTTGCTGCTGGTTCCAAACAAATGAATGAG
This sequence comes from Passer montanus, assembly GCF_014805655.1. Taxonomy (NCBI): domain Eukaryota; kingdom Metazoa; phylum Chordata; class Aves; order Passeriformes; family Passeridae; genus Passer; species Passer montanus. The sequence goes on from NW_024371704.1 coordinate 983,390, forward strand.
ATAGTGTGATGGCAGACACCTGCCTTGCTTCCTATCCCACATTCCACTTTTACACCATCATCATGTGGATTTGTTCCCAATATCCAATCTAACCCTTCTCTCTGTCAGTTTGCAGCCATTCCCCCTTGTCCTGTCACTCCAAGCCTTTGTTTTTCTCCATCTTTCCTGTAGGCTCCCTTCAGGCACTGAATTTCTAGATGGGTACTGAATTAATTTCTTGATGGGTTTGAAATACTCTCCTAGAGCCAGCCATGAGGAAGAGCAAAAGAAGGTCTTCTAAAATCTAAGCTTCCCCACGTTTGTTTCGGTGAATTGTACAAGATAGTTTGGGCTTTACTGTGAGTCCCTGAATGGTGACAACAAAGAGCACCAGAGGGGACTGTAAAATCAGAACTAAAAAATCAACTCTGTGCTAAATCATAGAATCACAGAATATCCTGGCTTGGAAGGGACCCACAAGGCTCATCAAAGTCCAAACCCTGGCCTGCACAGGACAGCCCCAAATCCACCCCTGTCCAAACAAAAGAGGGATGAAAACCCTGAGGCTGGAGAAGAGACATCCAATGGCAGAATGAGCTCATCTCACATCTCATAATGCAAAGGCTTGAAACAAAAAAAGGCAGATTTTCTTGAGCTGTGTATTTTTAGAGTTTGTAAACTTGACGGGATTGGGTTTAGAATCTTCAAACAGGTTTATGTTTATTTATATATAATGTATTTATATATGTTAGAGAGAATAGAAAAAACAGGTAATGCCATGCTTTCAAAGTCAACTTGTGCCTTGATGAAGCAAGCTGCTAGGCTAAGAGTTTTAATGATTTTTTTCCCCAGAAGAAATTATAACTGGGATTTTGATCCAAAAATAACCCAGGAAGACAAAACAAGCAGAGAGTGGAGGAACTGCATTTTGTGTGATGTAGGAGTGCAGAGGCAAACTCCAGCAGCAGCCCGTGCATTTACTGACACTGAAGGTTTCTCAGTGCCCACCAGCTGCTGCACGTGGCTTTTCTCTGCCCTTGGCTTATCGAGGTGTGTGACATCTATTACTGAGTTTTTCTTTGCAAATGATCTCTGATGAGAAACCTGAAATGGTGATGGGAAACTGAATGACACAAACAAGATGTGACATTTAAAAATCAGTCCTGGATTTGTGGGTTTTTAAATCCCTCTGAAGGGCCTTGGCTGTGAGACTGTCTCTTTTCTCAAGGACACAGGGAAACAGTAACTCAGGAGAGCCACTCCCTTCCAAATCAATACATTCTGAATTTCCTTGGCTTTTAACAGTTAAATAAGTCCCTACATATTGCAGTTTCCTCACAGTAAGATCCAGAGGAATATTTTTACTTCTAGGCTATCTGGTGGACATATTTATCCAGACTTCTACATTAAGAGTATCGGAGCTGGAGAGCCAAAATATTCAAACTGATCAAAAGATGGACCTATTCTATTCTATTCTATTCTATTCTATTCTATTCTATTCTATTCTATTCTATTCTATTCTATTCTATTCTATTCTATTCTATTCTATTCTATTCATTTTTCTACCCCATTCTACTCGAGTGGCCTCAGAACATGTTATCTGGTCTGCACATACTGTGTAAAGCAAGCCCAGTGCTAACTGCAGGGTCTGTGGGTAACACAGAGAGGATGGCCAAGGGGAGGGAGCACTCCAGGAAACTTACTTCCAAAATTAGGGAATAACATGGCTATGTCAGAGAATGGATGTAGAAGTGAATTCCAGAACAATTTTCAGAGTGATTCCTAATATCAGAAAGAGCTGTTTGCCACCAAATGAAGGGGGGGTATTTTGACACAGATTTTGTTCCTTGACATGACAGAGAGATGGAATAGATTTTTTTCCCACTTCTAATAGTGTTTGATGGCCTGAAAATGGTTAACTAATGATAATAAAAATCTGTACTTAAAATGTAATTCAGTTCTGTAATTATATTTCTTATGCATAGAGACAGAAATAAACTAGAGGAAGAACCTATTAGCCCTTTTGCATGTATAATTGAACATGTTTGATATTACTGGGTAACCTTTGTAAGCAACTGGCTTTGAGTTTATGCAAAGAGGTGAACATTTTGAATACATAAATAACAATAGGACCGGATAGGTTTTTTATTTTGTATTCTGTTCTTTTCTTGTTTGTGTCTGTTAGATGCAGTCAGACATCCCTGGCTTTATCTGGCTATCCATAGAAACATCTGAGAGATCTGACTTTTGCATCATTTGGGTGCAGTAATGAATAAGAACTGACATCAAATATCAATATTATTGGCCCAGCTAAATGGTAGCTGACATCCAACTGGACTGCTGAGGAGGTAAACAAAATTGAAATTATTTTTTTTTGTTTAAAAACTGTCTGACATTATTTGCCCTTCAGTAAATCAATGGAGGAATGACCTAGATGCTGCTTGCATTTTGGCCTGGGGAGGTAAAATTGGGCAGTTGTTCTCAAGCATATTTTTCATAGTCTTTTAGGTTTTCTTAATATAACCAGTAATTCTACAAATACTTTGGTTTTTTTGTTTTGTTTTGTTTTAGGGAAACTGCAGTGATTCCTAAACCTGCAGATATGACACAAACACAGCATGGCAAACACTTGGCATACTTTTATTTGGACACAAACACATATATACCTACACATGAGAGAGCAAACCTTGTTCTGATTTGAATTCATGACTCAACCAAGCATCTATAGCCTTTATACTTCATTAGCAGAGGTGATTTACCATTGCAAGGGAGGAACAGAGCTTACCTGAAATGCTGCTTGGGCCATACCCTAGTGCAAAATAAATATCTCAAACATTTTTCTCTGCAAAGTTACTGAGTTATGGAAACATGGGACTGAAAGGGATGGTATCAGTAACTTTTAGGAGGAAAGGTGCATTTTTCTATATCTTCAATTTAAAAGCAGCTATGTGAATTTTGCTCAAATTTTACCAGAAGTTCCACAGGCACAGAACCAACTTGGAAAATGGCAGGATTTAAATGCTGCTGGAAGTGTTATCTGTTAAGTCCTGACATAACCACAAGAGCAGAGGTTTCTGCAGGGCATGGTGACTCCTGTGTCCCAGCAAGGCAGGACCCAACAAACGGGCACATTCCAGGTGCCAAGCTGGCAGCTCTGTTCCATAGAGAACAGGCTAATTAGGGAATCTCAGAACTAATAAGAGTTCTGGCTGCAAACCTTGCCCACTTAACCAAAAAACCTATTAACTACAGTTTCAGAAGCATGGTGTAGTAAATAACTCTGATTTAATCAGTTTCACAGACCTTAATGAGGATTTATTCAATTTGTGTAAATGAATTATTCTTTTTAGCTTCTTCTTCACACAATACTCTTCCCCAAAAATACCTCTTAATATCTGGACATACTGCCTGGATGCTTTTCTGATCTAACTAGAAAATTTATTCCTTGTTCTTGTGTAATTAGAATTTCATATTTTTTTTTAAACTTCTTTTGGCATCAAGCAGCCTGAGACAGGATTAGCACAAGTCCACTGGAGTGGTGTAGGAGCCCACTCAAACTGACCCATGTCCAAGCAGAAAAAGGAGTGAATCCCTTGGGATCTCTCACCACTACAGCTCTGCACTAACAGAGTGTGACCATGCAGGCAACACTTCTGGCAAAGCATGGCATGTGCAGACCTGTGACATTAGGATATAAGAAAACATAACAACAAAATCTAAGAAGGGTTTTTTCAGCAATCAGCCTTCATTTTTGTCATTGTAGACTTCCTGGGCCAGGTACAAGCATTAGGTTGGACACTCTGTCAGTAATGTTGTACTTTGTCCAAACAGTCCACAATCAATGTTCAAAATCTTTTTTATGAAAGTATTGTTGAAAAGATGACTGTTTCTACAAAAACATTTTTCCTCATAAAATATGCACTTTTAAACAAAAATACTGACACTCAAAACACCTTAATCAGCTTGCTTAAGGTGGAGCAATTAAATTAAAATTAATTTACTTTAATTTTTTTTGTGAGCAAGCACTAGAGGATAAGAAAATAGTTCTCAAGTGCTATATTTGGCTGAAATATAGCATTTGCTTTGCTAGCCAGCCAGTGGGACAACTGTTACTTGTACAACTCAGGGCTACTACTTAATTTTTCACTAGCAGAATTAACTTCTACAATTGCAATCACAGCTTCTGGAGTTATATTCCTCACTCACTCTGACCAATGCTGCACCAAATGTTTCCATTTTTACTAATTCAATCACTGAGAATGTCAACCATTTATTTTAGTCTAGAGTTAATGTCAGCTGTAATGTTCCTTACCATAACTCCTTGCTTATCTGGAAGGTTATCAACATGTGGTTTTTCAGTTATCAACACATGGTCTTTCTGTTAATCATTATAAGTCACAGGAGGCCCTTTGTGAATTAATACTCACATTAAGGACAGTGCTGTGGTATCTCTACAGGATTTCCCTCATCATGCTTGCTCCTGTGTTGTAAGATGTGTGAATTCTATTTCCCATCTGTCAGAGGTGGGGCAGTTCTCTTCCTGGCACTGCAGGAGGGCTGAGCCACCATGGAATGGGACTGCCAGCAGAACCCTCACCCACAGGGTGTCAGGGCCTGTTCTGACTCTATCAGTGCTGTTTTGTGTCACTGCATTGTTTATTTCATTTTTATTTTCTTCCCTAATAAATAACTGTTATTCCTACTCCCATATCTTTGCCTGAGAGCTCCTTAATTGCAAAATCATAACAATTCAGAGGGAGGGGATTTACATTCTCTATTTCAGGGGAGGCTCCTGCCTTCCTTAGCAGACACCTGTCTGTTCAAACCGAGACATCCTGTTAAACACTCTCTGTTTCCCACCACAGTGTCTCAGGGCACTGAGAGGCAGGTTGTGCCTGTCAAATACAGATAGATGCACACAGCCAAGAAAGAATTAAGATGCCTTGGGAATTCCTATTCCCCCCCCTGACATCAGCTTATCCCATACCTTCTGCTGTGCCAGCCCCTGGGGTTTGCCCTACAAACACACAGGGCTGGCAGAGCAGTTGGCAAAGCAGCAGCTGATACTGAGCATGAGGAGAATATTCAGGATCTCCAGCAGGAAAAATTAGTACCTTGCTCTGCCTGTAATGAAGGTGTCAGTGGGAGCACAGGAAGCAGGGACACCACAAAGTTATTTTTCAGGAAAGATGGTCTCTGAGAGAAAAGGCTGCTCGTGGCAGCAGATGCTAGCACATGCCTCAGCACTTACACACCAGCTTTAAAGAGCAATGTGGCCAGGAGAGCTGCAGGAATCATACATCAGAAATGTTTGGGTCATTTCAGAGTATTTCATATGGCCTCTAAGGGCCATTGGGGAGAAATTCCTCCCCTTCCAAAGTTATCAGTCTTTCAGACAGGAGTCTGTCACCAATCCCAGTCAAAAAGGTTCCTTTCAGACAACAACTATAAATTAACCAGTCAGGAAAAAAAAACCAACAAAAAATTCATTTGAATAAAGTAATAAATGATCCCAAGAGAAGAGAATGGCTTAGACATCATGCACTGGTCAAAGGAGGAAGGAGAGAGCAGCAAGTTGGGGGCAGCTCTATTGTAACAGGCACTGGAGCTCTGGTCTGGCTAGCAGGTGGGGCTACTCTGAGCCATCATTGGTTCTGAATCCAGCCCCAGAGGTCTCTGTGTCACCAAGAAGCAGGACAGTGTGGACCAGAGCAAGGAACATGATGGTTAAAGGGAAGAAAATAAAGGAAATTTGCATGCAGAACTTACCTTCCTGTTGAATGTAGCATGATTACAGGAATGCACGTGACCCTGGAATGTGTAAACACGGACACCCTAGGAAAGAAACAAACAGACAGCATTTAGAGAAGTTACAGCAATGTAAGTTATTGTACAGCCTTGGTGTGAACAGAAAAACCTTGATTTTACGGCTGTGTGAAAATCAAGACACACTGTGTGATACAAAGCCAGCTCCTGGTTGCTAGAACAGGAACACATTTCACAGCATTACTAAGGATCTATCTCCTCACTTCACATGGTAGCCAGCAGAAAAGGTGCATTCAAATACCCCCAAGTAAAACCATTGCTCTGGCTGGAAGGCTGCAATTAGAAGGTGGAATTGCTCCTTCCAAAACACTCAGCTCCTGCTCTCAGGCACTGAGTCAGTACATGCCTCTTGATATTCCACACACACCAACTACGGCTTCCTTAAGGAATCACAGGCATGAAATCATAATTAATTATCTTTTGTCATCTCTCACATTAGGCCATAGGTGATCTACATAGTGCAGTAACATATGCCAGATGTCATCACTGATATCTGGCCTGTTCTCCCAGTACAGGAGCCATCCAACCACAGTGTCTCCTGAAAAAACTCTGAAGTCTTCAGGATGGCAAGACAGAGGTATTGAAAAGTGATGCCCTTCTCTGTTTTCATAGAAACCATTGGCTTCATGGGTGACTCCTGTGTGCTGAAGAACAAATTTCCCCTCTAAGAAAGCATTTTATTAGCCTTCAATTGAAAGACAGTTTGTTGCATTTTTCTGGAGAGTTGGAAAAAAGCAAACAAAGATCTGAAATTCCATACTCATCCTGGTCTTGAATAAATCTCACAGGAGCAAGGGTAACATAGGTTAATCATACATCTGTCATGCTTTTGGAGTTTATATCATCAGCTTAATCCCATTTTATTTTCCTTATTAAAAAAAAAATCACTCCTACTCTGACATAAGAAATTTGAATTCTGTTTTTCACTGACAAAATCTCCCACATTTTATCATCAGCATGTCTAGCAGCATATTCTCACTGTTTGCAACAAGCCCTTTCAGAAAACAGTTAATGAGCTTTGACCACAAAGCAATTCTGGAGGGACACTCCCCGATAATGCTCTGTGGTTCGTATTATATCTCTGAACCACTTAGGAGAACTCAGCCCAACAAAGCAGCAGTTGAAGGGGATTACATTGTTGTTGTAAATATCTCAGGGGTTAAGAGCAAAGAGGGGAAGGAGCTATTGAGGCTGAAGAGCAGTGCTGATGCAGGAACATATGGGGATTCATTATCTGCAGATAAATTCCAGTAGAAAATTAGGAGACAGTTCTTGAACAGTGAGATACAAAAACTTACTCCACTCCAAGTAGTGGGGATAAAAAAAAATCTCATTACTATAAGAAGCTGCTTGAAAAGCCTGGAAATAAATGACCTTCTCCTGTATGTGATCTTTTGCCTGGACTTGGAGACCAAGGAGGCTCTTTCCAGTCTTGGTCATATGGCATTAGAATACAAATCTCTGATAAAGCCCAGCATTTAATGCTGCACAGAATTCCTTTTGTTTAAAAAAGTCACCCAAAGGAGGGAGCAGGCTACTTTGGCAAGTGCCATTTTGTATCTCATTGTATTTTTAATTTACCTCTCTGTGTTGAAGTGGTTTCTGTCCAAGGCCACATGGCTATTGTGACCATACTAGGAAATTGGTATTATTCTCATAAAAGGGTTGCAAGGCAACAAGAGAAAAAGGCTCTGATCTATTAAAAGCTCTGTATTTAAAAGCGCACCATCTACCTTAAGCATTAAAGGTTACCAGAATACAGTTCTTGAGTCCTCCATGGTGTTCAACAGAGATACAAGTAGAAAGAGTGCTAAAAAACCCACTCCAAAACCCCTGCATATTTCTAAGTTAGATATTAAATGTAGGCTGGATATCAGGAAAAGGTTCTTGTTCCAGAGGGTGTGGGGCACTGAACAGGCTCCCCAGGGAATGGGCACAGCCCCAAGGCTGCCAAAGCCCAAGGCACAGGGTGGGATTGTTGGGGTGTCTGTGCAGGACCAGGATTGATGATCCCAGCGGATTCCTTCTGTGATTCTGTGATTTCTAAGTAATAAAACATGAACCAATAAATGCTGATACAAGGAAAACTTTAATAATTACAAATTCATGCTGAAATATAAATGTGATTACACAAAATTCCCTAAGACTGACAGGCAACTTAATTTGATAAAGATAACAGGGTAGGAGACAAAGATAAGCAAACACACATAAGCAGTGTAGTGAGAAAAAATGTCAAGGACATGAGATGTACCTTGTGGCCCAGCAGCAATATCGATTGCACCCAGCCCATGGTAACAAACCAAGTGTCAGTGCATGTTTTGCATGTAAAAAGTAGCCCTTGTGAAAGAACTGCTGCTGCTCAGCAGGGTGTAGTATTTACCCTCAGACACTCTCAAATACCAATACACACACAGTAACCTTTCCACAAACACAGAAAAAGCATGCTGTCACAAACCAGTGGGAAAAAAGAAAACCACACGGATGCTGCACAAAATGGATGTTAACTTTCAGCTTTCCCTCCTTAAGTCAATTCAGTATAAGGCCTCTGAAAAGGATTTTAATAAAAGTAATAATAATGATAATAAAAGTGAGACAAAGGCAATGGTTCTGCAAAGTGTTTCTCAATACTATCAAAACTTAATTTCCAAAGTGCCACTTTATTTTTATTCAGTGCACAGCTCAGGTTTTCTTTACGAACACTGGGAAATCTGAGTTTTGCAAACATAAAAACAAATCTGGAAAGCTACTACTTGGCTGTAATACCAAATAGTAATAGATATTCTGTGGACCAGAATTCAAGTTAGCACTGAGCTTTCAGCACCAAGAGCTCAGCAGCAAGTTAATGAAATCCCTTTTGCACACGTATTCTGCTTTTCAGGCTTTAATTATAAAATAACCCACCATAGCACCACCAGTGCTTCATGCAGTGTGGAACTGAACAGGTTCAGGTGCAACCTGGGTGCATCTGCCATTTCAATGAGTTTCCTTAAGGTTCAAGTTGAGCAAGAACAAACATTTGGGACTTCACATGGAAAAGAGCAGGGAAAAAGAAGGAGATGGACATTAGACAGCTCTTAGTTAGGGGAAAATTATGGTCCTTTGCTGTAGCCTGAAGGTCTCACTGACCATCACCCCTTACAGAGGGAACAACCCCAAACTGAGAGCAGGAGCAGCAAAAAAAACCACCAGAGCAGAGCTCTGAAACTGGAAAAAGACCCATTTCCCTCACCTTTAACCCATGGGGTCTAGCCAGTCTCATTGCATTGGACTTGCCAGCAGTATAAATCATGGAAAATACATTATTATTGTCAACTGAGTCCTGACTGAAATATTAAAGGAGGAAGTCTGAGTTCCATTCCCCCCCTTGAGCTATTGTCAATTACATTAATAACCATACAGTCTTTCTCTGCAGGAAATACATTGATAACAGCAACATTCAAAGAAAACAAAATATGAAGTGTTCTTCATTGTTGAGATTTTGGAGGTTTTTACTTATTATTTCCACATGCACACACACATATAATTTTCCAGTCTGAAATGCAGAAATTAACATTAGAATCAGTGGTTAGAAAGACCCTGGCATTATGCTGTGGAGCCTATCAACCCCTGAGCTTCCACTGAACCCAGGCATTAATTGCCTGCCTTGGACTGGAGCTACCTAAAAGACTCCTGAGAGAGAAAACAGTCCTTTGTTAGAATGAAATTTGGTATTGTGGAAAAGCAGCCTGATCTTTGCAGCCAAGGATCTGCGAGCAGTAATCCTGCTGCAAAAGTAGTCAAACAAGGTTTCTAAATTCAAATTATTTTTTTGTTCCTACTTTCAAAGGATAAAAGCCCAAGATTTGGGAATCAATAGTAAAATTCTGCTGTAAATCCTCCCTATTGTGTATCCACACAGATATAGGAATAACAGGGTAAGACAAGACAGGCTGAAGACAATCATAATTAATTTGCTTCTTTGCATACCAATAATTAAGTTCCACCTTTAACTATGTAACACAGCAGCTGAATCTTCCTATACTTGTTTTAATTACCATTTCAGCAGCAACAAAATAAAACTCCCAAACTTAACAAGCCATACTGCATGCACCTCTGGAGAAAACACACAGCCAAAACCAGTAGGGTGTCATTTGAAAGCTATTAATGTTTCTCAAACTCTGCTCTTTTGGTTTTATTTCTGGATTTTGCATGCCTTGCTGTACATGGACAAACTCAGTTTGCAAGTCCAGAATCAAGATAACAAATGCATTAGATCAAGCTGGGTGTAATACCCTAGCCACAATAGGTAATTATCTTTATGAGTTTGATATGAGCTTTTAGATAACAACATTTGAGTATGAGATTTATTGAAACAGTGTTCAGATAGGAGATTTATTTGTAATTTCTTGGTTCATTTAGAAATTAACTCAAAGAAATAATGTTCATTCAGAAGGACTAAACTGAGAAAAGTGTTCAAACCATGAAGCACTCAGCTGTGGAAATGTTCACCTCATTCACTTTATTAAAAACAAACAAAACCTCCCAACAGTTCTTCATGAAAGGTTTAATTGTATTTGGGGGAAAATGAAAGTTCTGAGCTTACATAGGTAGAATTTTCCCAGCAAATCAAATATTGTAATGCTTTGGAAGCTCCCTTGGCTGAACCTGAACTTTTCCTAAAGCAAGGAATGTTCAGTGTACTGTGATTTCTGGCTACCAACTCGCTGGGAAGCTCTAACCCTCCTCCTTCCTTGTTGGATCTGGACAAGAATTTCCATTTTCATGGCAAAATGTAAAATTAAAACTGTGCATCCTTCTTATTCCCACGCCTTATTCACAACATGGCCTGTCTGCCTCAGCCAGCCCTGGGGAGCTCCACAGGGTGTGAGGAAGATCCAGCAGCACTGGGGAGCTCCACAGGGCATGTAGCAGATCCAGCAGCTCTGGGGAGCTCCACGGGGCATGTGGCAGATCCAGCAGCACTGGGGAGCTCCACAGGGCATGTGGCAGATCCAGCAGCACTGGGGAGCTCCACAGGGCGTGTGGCAGATCCAGCAGCACTGGGGAGCTCCACAGGGCGTGTGGCAGATCCAGCAGCACTGGGGAGCTCCACAGGGCATGAGGCAGATCCAGCAGAACTGGGGACCTCCACAGGGCATGTGGCAGATCCAGCAGCTCTGGGGAGCTCCACGGGGCATGTGGCAGATCCAGCAGCACTGGGGAGCTCCACAGGGCGTGTGGCAGATCCAGCAGCACCATGGCTCTGCCATCTCTCCTTGCCATGAAGTGGGAGACATCAAAAGGGACTTGGATCTCTTCACGAGAGCAAAAGGTCATTTTTAGGAGAGAGAAAACTCATTTTCATGGGATATGATGGGTAAGCACAAAAACTAGAAGAAATAGTCAAAGAATATCTGCCCTTTCTAGCTCTGCAAGACAGCTCCTTTATTTCCCAGCCCATACTAACTATATGGGGTTCAACAAGGGCAAGTGCACCTGGGATGAGGCAACCCTGGGTGTATGGACACACTGGGACATGAGAGGTGGGAAAGAGGCACCACAGAAAGGGACCTGGGGATCCTGGCCTGGTGGATCTGAGTCAGCAGTGCCCTGGAGCCAGGAGGGACATCCCTGGGGGATTCTAGGGATCAGGCCCAGCACAGGGATTGTCCTGCTCTGCTCTGGGCTGGGCGGCCTCACCTCCAGTGCTGGGAGCAGTTTTGGGTTCTTCAATGTAAGAACGATATTAAGCCATCAGAAAGCATCCAAAGGGCAGAAAAGATGGTGAAGGACCTTGAGGGGAAGCTGAATGAGGAATAGCTGAGGGTACTTGGTCTGTTCAGCTTGAGGAGACTGAGGGGGGACTCATTGGGGCCTGAAACTTCCTTGTGAGAAGAAGAGGAGAGACAGACACTGATCTCTGCTCTGCAGGGACCAGTGACAGGACCCAATGGAATGGCCTGAAGTTGTGTCAGGGGAGATTAGGGTTGGATATTTGGGAAAGATTCTTCCCCCAGAGGGTGCTGGGCACTGCCCAGGCTCCCCAGGGAATGGGCACAGCCCTGAGGCTGCCAGAGCTCCAGGAGCATCTGGACAACACTCTCAGGAATAAACAGGGTGGGATTGTTGGGGTGTCCAGTGCAGGGCCAGGGGTTGGATTGATGATCCTTGTGGGCCCCTTCCAGCTCAGCTATCCTGTGTTAACAACTCATTCCAGCAGCCCCCTGCACGCCCCAGGCTCGGTGTCCCCCCAGGCCAGCCCTGCTGCAGCCAGAGCCACTGTCCATCTGCCCCATCCTGTCCCACCCCCAGGGCTCCCCTCCCAGCAGGGCAGAAGTGCATCCATCTCCCAGTTACACCTCACAGGCATGTCAGTGTAGTGCCTGAGCACTGAGCAGATCTGGACAACAGTTCTGCCATCTGTCACCACAGAGTTTACTCCAGGAACTCGAGCACAGAGCCTTCAGTGCAAAGTTTGCTTCTGCTCTCATCACTTGGAACAGACCCTGGGGGGAAGAGCCACACAGAGAAGGTCTCTGGATGTGTGAACAGGGGTAAGGCCAGGGCATCACTCTGATGTTTTGTAATCCCTTCTTTGGGGAATAAATTTACCTTGCCACCATTTGTGTGCTCTGTTACATGAGGATTCACAGAGGCAGGGGTGTGCACCAAAACAGAAGTACGTCACCTGATGGGGGCTTTTTTTTAGAAAAAACATTATTCACTACATCTTCCCAAAGAAATGGAAAAGTATTTTGAATCTCTTTAAAATGCATGAACTTCTATAACAACTTTCATATTGTGAAACAAACTTGAGAAGCACCATTTTTCTAAACCTGGTAGGAAACTTTCATATTGTGAAACACAAAAAACTTGAGAAGCACCATTTTTCTAAACCTGGTAGGTAATAAAAACTAGAAAGAGAGCTCTGCCTGCCAGCTAAGCCCAACACCATGCTCTTCATCACAGAACAGCCTTCATTTCACTTCACAGTAACACCTGCTATTAAATATATCAAAAAACTTAATTAACCTTGCTCTGGAATACCCCTGAATTACCCCATTTGTGTAGGTCTCAACTTTCACCTGAATGTAATCTTAATATACCTTTTGCACTGATGATGCAGGCATATTAATCTTTCATAATTGGAATGAGAAGTATGTTTCTAGGCCAAGATCTATAACAACTTTCATATTGTGAAACAAACTTGAGAAGCACCATTTTTCTAAACCTGGTAGGTAATAAAAACTAGAAAGAGAGCTCTGCCTGCCAGCTAAGCCCAACACCATGCTCTTCATCACAGAGCAGCCTTCCTTTCACTTGACAGTTAGTAACACCTGCTATTAAATATATCAAAAAACTTAATTAACCTTGCTCTGGAATACCCCTGAATTACCCCACTTGTGTAGGTCTCAACTTTCACCTGAATGTAATCTTAATATACCTTTTGCACTGATGATGCAGGCATATTAATCTTTCATAATTGGGATGAGAAGTATGTTTCTAGGCCAAGACCTTGTATGCTAAATCTGTTCAAAGTGAACCTCTAAGGCTCTCCTAAAAAACCTTAAAAACAGGAGTTTATAGTAGAAATGCTGACAGATTATATTCTTGCCAGCATAATATAACCTGACTCAAAGATAAATGTTTCATGAATTAAAAAAGTTGAAAAAACCTCCTCTGTTCAGCTTTGTTCTCAAGATGAAAGTGAATTATCTTTTTGTCTTCTACTGACACTTGGATTTTTGTACTGCAGTCTGCAGAAAACTGTAACCACAGGCAGTATTTAAACAGACATGACCGTGTGGGACTCTCTCCACACTCAACTCCTGTAAGAGACATCAAACTTCCAGCTGCATAAGGAGGAACAAAGGATCTGCTTCCCATAAAACCTTTCTTGTACCTGCTTCTGTGAAGAGAGACAAATGTCACCTCCAGTTGAAGAGATCACAGAGGAGCACAGTCCCACCTGCACAGCCCTGACAGGACAGGCAGGGAGGGCAGGGAGAAATGCCTTTGCTGGACCCATCATTCCTCTACAGAAAATAAACAGGATGAAGAAATCCCTCCAAGATATTGAAATCCTTTCAGTGAGAACAGAGCTGTGTATTACTGTCCTGGTTGGTGTTGGGTTCATTAGCAGAAGCTGCTGCATGTTCCTAAGGATGTGTAAGGCAGCTGAGCAGACATCACCCTGCCAGCAGCAGGAGAGCCCAATTCCAGAAGTGCTTTCCTCCTATCCAGTGTGACTCTGGGAGTTTCAAGGCTCCAGGGAGGGAAGGGTGAGCAGTGCAGGAGCAGGGATGGCCAGGGAAATCTTGCTGTGAGTAATGCGAGCTGCAGATTAACCCAGGAACTTTGCAGCACTTTCAATTAACTTGGCATTCCATTGCTTTGCCAAACAGACCAGCCATTTCCAGGAGAGCAATGCCTGAATGACAGGAACCTGCTAGGGCTGCCTGAAATTAAACACCATGAGCTCTACTACTGTAATGCAAAAAAAGATCAAAAAGATGAATTATAAATGAGCAGAAGCTTCTGGTGGAATAAAGCTGGAAAAGTTACAAGTGTAGTGCAAGCATAGAAAAAATACAAAATCATTTCTGTTGGCCTTGAAAATTAAATTATATGAAGGCAGAATAAAACAATGAATATATAATTTAATTATATATAAGAAAAAGTGAGAGCACTACATACGGGAAATAATTTTCTCCTTACCTGACTATGAGAAGTTGCATATGAGTCTAAAGTGCTTTAGTGCTCTTAAAAACTGAAGGTATATTTTGGCCAAAATGCCAAATTGTTGCCTTCTGTGAATTCCTATCAGAACAATGATTTTTTTTGTAGCAGGAGAAAGGAAAAGCTAAGTAGCTTTAACTGCAAAAGCCAGTATAGAGACAAAACCAGGTAGATACACAACCATGTTTATTAAGTAAGACAAGGGAGGTGGCCCAAACATTTAAAAAAAAGGAAAAAGAAAAAGCTAAAAAATTTCTTCCCTTCCAAGAGTCAGCATAAATCAAGAGTAAGCCAGTAAGATCAAAGTTCTTACTTCTCTGACAGCCACTACGAGAGGGTTTACTTCTATTGGAATAAAGAAATTTGTAAGCCTGCTGCATTCACAGTGTGAATTCTGTTCTAGCAGCCACCACGCATCAAATGCATGTCAGCCAGGTTTCAAACGGCAGATGCAAAGCAAAAAATAAAAAAAAAGAAAAACAAAAAAGGGCAAACCTAACAGAAGACAGCTGCAGTTCCCCTCCACCAACCAGCACTGCTGAACAGGCAGGCTCAGTGATCTGCATTTCTCCATTAAACCAGAGGAAGGGAATTGACTTCCCAAAGAAGAGGGCTTGGTAAAGAAACCAGGATCTGAATGGAAACAGAAAGCACACCACTTGCTCACCATGATCTGCTTTTCCCAACTGCTGCTGCTTTGGGAACAACAGCATTGTTGACCTGAATGACCAGGATCAGAGAAGAGAATTCAGACTATTTGGTTAGAAACACTTAAAAAGTTATGAATTGGAAAAAGAAGTCCCTGCAAGAAAAAAATCAAAATAAAAAAAGTGACTGTGTAGTTTAAAAAAAGTCTTTCGATATCAAAATTAAAATGAAAAAAATCACCAGTAAAAGAGGAGAAAACATTGCAATCTGCTCTTACAAACACACTGTCCACAGATTCTCTACACCAGATCCTGCTTACACCATCTACAGATTCTCAGTGAAAGGGAAAAAAATATCGCAAAAGCCCATCAAAAATATTCCTAATTTTCTGCAATGTCAAATTCAGAATTCTGTAAGTATTTGAAATCAAATTCACGCCAACATTTTCAACAGTGGGATTTTCTAGAGAAAAAAGAAAGCATTACAAGAAGGTCTGGGTAGTGATGGGAGTAGTTCTGTTTTTAGTAAGTCAGCTGGATATCTAAGCTTTATTTTTTGTCCTAGCACTGCTGCTGCAAATAAAAACCTGTATTCAGTCCTGAATATAAATGGAATTAGGCAAAACGCCAATTTTGAAACTCCTACCTACTTAAAAAAGTTTATTGATCACTCCACAGCATAATTATTTTAATCAGTAAAAATATACTCTAGTGGTTTTGCTTTGTTAAGTTTATTAATGTTCCCCAATAAACTTAATGACTGAAAAGACATAGGAATAAATACAGTTTTCAATCCATCATTACTGGTATCAGAACTGGTGGCTGGACTTTTGGGATCAGAGCATGCAGCTATTTAAAGAAGCAGGAGTAGAGGGGTTGACTAGAAAATCTTTCCTGTGAATACCACACAACAAAACAGATGTCATTAAAAAGTTATGCATATATACAGAAATACATAATCCTTCATGTGCAAGAAGCTGTCAAGTAATAAAAAAATACTGAAAAAAATCCTTCCAAAGCAATGTGAGATTTTCCCAGAATGTTTTTGTCAGGGGTGATAACATTTAGCAACTGAGAGCAAGAGCTCTTCACCTGTTTTACCTTGTGTTCCCAAGATATTCCCGTCCTGGCAAAAGACTGCAGCGACACTGAAGGGAAACAAAACTCCTGGCAGCCTTTTCAGAGGCTTCTTGTAAAATTACAGCATGATTGCATTACCTCTTAAATTAAAAAAAGTTTCTCACAAAGTTTAGCCTGTCAGAGTTGCCAGGATTAGATCTGGGACCAAATGTATTATGACTGAGCTCAGCGCTGTATAAACATTAGATCTGTTATTCAAACAGCTCACCAGCTTGATTTTACAGTCACAAAATCTCCCTGTGAAATCTGTGCCCTGGGATTTTTCCCCAGGAAAGGAAGGGCTGTGGCATGGGCCCTTGCCTGAGCAGCGAGGAGATGTAAACAGCAGGGTGTCACTAAAGGAGCCTTAGACAAAAGAATTGCAGCCTTGGGCTTGGTGAGTTATTAACAGCAGCCGGCTCTGTAATTGTGGGTGAAATAATCTCATTGACACATACAAGTTAGGAAATGGAGGGCTCATTAACAAAGCCTCCAGCCTTTATTAGATCATATAAATAACCAAGAGCGCCTGCAAAAGATCGATTACGGCCTTTAAACGTTCACTGAATCAGTGTTTAATTAAGACAATTTTAATATGCAAATCAAGCCTAATTATCATCATTTGTTAATGTTAGTCTGCCTGAGCTCTAAACAACTACAGCTGCAAATATGGTAACACCATCATATTTCTCCTGCTTTTCTCCCCCTACAAAGAACTGCAGAGCAAATGATGGAGTTGCACTCCCCATGTGTATGAATGCTTTCAACACCACATTTCCATCCACTGTTTGAAGGTCAAAAAAGTGCTCAGACTAGCATAAAATGGAGTGGAAATGTTATGAATTTTTTCACCCATTAATTCAAGCACTCTGCAAAATAATGTATTTCCTACCCCAACCCCTCTGGGAGCTTCTTTTCATGCATATCTGCCCTCGTTCCATGCAGTGATTAAACAGGTGGGTTTCTAACACAGACTTTTGTCACTCAGAAGCTGATATTGGGACTTTTTTCTCTTCCTATTTCCTCTGCCCTGGGAATGGTAACCTTCTCGTGCTGAGAGACCACAGCACTATGGCAAAGCCCCTGGAAATGAAAGTGTGATGCAACCAAGAAAACAGCGCAGCCTCCTGCATTGTGATGGGAGGAGCAGCTGGGGAGAAAACAAGTGTCTGTGTTCTGATTCCCAAGGAAGTAAAATTAAAGCCTCAAAACCTCCAGTAATTTGTTTTGGGAAAGAGGGTGGGGCAGCTGCAATACAATCCTGGTAGAAATCATTCCCTTTTCCTAGCACTGCTGCTCTCCTGATGCCACGATGAGCTGCACAGATTAAAATGAAGGAAGGGAACCACTGCCTGCTGAACACTATTGATTTGTTGTTGAATGCTTACACTGACAGTGAGGGAAATATGAAATCTTCCTGTTTGCAATGTTTCACAATATAGAAAGTCGCTTTGTTTTTCTTGGCCATTATGTTTTCTTTCCTCACATTCCCACCACTTTGGAGTCTGTAGCTGCCAAGCCCTCAGCCGGTTGAGGGCAAAACAAGAGCTTTCTACTTTTACTTTCTGTAATATATTTGGTATTTCTAAGGAAAAGAAGTTCTCATGGAAGTAAAAAAAGGACATGCAGTTACAAAAGGCCATGAGTCTTTCAAGACAGAATGAATAAAAGTATAACAATCAGAGGAGAAATGAAACACAAAGACAACTTGAAAAGCCCCAGTTCAAATGGGAGCAGAGTGGCTTTCACCAGCATCTGGACAGGCTGGTGGATGAAAGGGCGCCCTACAGAAATCACATTTGGGCTCCTCTGGGTAGACATCTGTCAGGAAGGCACCTCCCAACTTCTTTTTGAAAGGTCTTCTCTGCAGACAGCCTTGGAGAACAGGGCATGTCCAATAAAATCTGGCCATGTTATTGCTCACACAGTAAGTTCACACTGAAGCTGGGTCAGGCTAGAGCAGAAATTTGGGGTGGGGGACAAACCCTTAGGTAGGAGGAGCTCCTGGCCCGTGTGAACTGCAGGCAGTGAAGAGCCAAGGCTGGAGAAGGGGTCCAAGACACAGGCAGGTACAAATTCCCTGCATCCCCCATAATATTTCCCATATTTTCAGGGAACTGTGCAGGGGCATGGGCTCCCACAGGGAATAACAACAGCTTTGGGAGATGTGGGTGCTTCTGGTGAATACCTGAACCTGAGGAAAGCACAGGAGTTTGAACAGAATCATGAAAGGGAAAGCCTGCAAAGTCTAGTCTTCTAAAGTTCTCCAGTAGCTGTTATGAAAGATGTTGACACTCTCTTACTTATCCTTCATTAGAGAAAATGGCCAGGATTTTCAGAGCTGGAATTCCAGTGGAACTGTGTGTAATGAGTGAAACAATTACACCTTCAGGAAATACCTGCAAATCCAAGAGCAGGGAAGAAAGACTGGAAATCAAATCAAAACTCAGGCACAGCTTAATGGAGAAATTCTATGCTCAGACATGGGAAACAAACACAAACCTTGGAGCTATTCCACCAGGACTAGGGAAAACCAGAGGAGCACTTTTTAAGTTCAGTTAATTCAGACCTTCCCTCAGCAGCAATGCTGCCTTGGCCGGTTTTGCACGGGGGATGTTTCCCCAAGAGTCACCAGCCCTGACGTGCTTCAAACACACAGGAACTGATGGGAGAACTCATGCCTGAGAGATCTCATTTTCCTGGTCACCTTCAGGCTACTCAAGTAACACTGGACAAGAGACCTTCTTTTCTGGCCCAGGTGCAACTTCTCACCATGGAAAGGGCTGGTACTTCTGTACACCCTGGTATATCTGCTCCAGTTTTCCCATCCAGTTACAGACAAAACCAGCTACAAGTGAGCAAAGTTTTGTTACTCTGCTGTCCCCACTATTATTTCACATTCCACATTCTTATCAAAAATACATGGAATGCATTTTGACATCCTCTATGGTCCCATTATATGCAGTCAGATGTCCACTCACTTTGCATCCTGTTAAAAGTGGTGGAAAATTACCAACATTCCCAAACCCCCTCCTATCTCAGCAGGATGAAGCAGTTCCTGAGGCAGACAGGGATCTGACAACTCCCTAAGATACACAGACATATCTCAAAGCACATATTACTGTCAAAACCCAAAGGGTTTTAAAAATCAATTCAGAACAAAAATGATCTGCATAAGACATGCCCATCAACAACTCTGCTCCACAGCAATGCTCAGGCATCTTCCAAATTAAATGGTGCTTCTTATGCAGAGATCTCTGGGCTCAGCCACCTGAACAGCAAAGTTCAAGAACATTGTTAAAAGAACTTTGCAGGTGAACGTTTTCAAACCATGATTTTGATTAGCAAAGAATGAAGTGCAAACTAAACTTTGTCTTTTCAGAAGGCAAAGGCAAAAAATTATATGTCTTTTTTAAATGAGAAGTGCCTTCTTCGATGAAATGCTCTCATTTGGGTTTGATTACAACCCCCAACATACTATTTTCATTTTTGCTCATTCTGCTTTCCTGTTTCCCTCATCACTAGGGTCAGCATACACAGTCATCTCTTGATCTGAAAAGTAAAGCTCTTTCATTAATTTTATTGGTTTTGTACTTTTCAATTTAAGCCAGAGCTTTACTGATTACTCAAAGAGAGACAAGTGTTTTTTCCTAAATTAGAGAAAATTTAACATATCAAAAATATTTCAACAAAAAAGAAGCTCAAAAGGAAAGCACATAAAGCCCTTTAAAATGCACACGACCTATAACTTGCATTCCAGTTCTGCAAATTTTCAAACAAAATTCTAAAATCTCATGAACAAGACAAGATGGCACAAGAAGCTTTCCACTACAAGACACCACATTCTGTTCATTTTCTCTTCAGCGAGCTGAACTGCAGATAAATGACCCAGAAACCAGCAGGAAATGAGGACATATCACCAACAGGGTTTTATGAATATTATTTGTTAGAAGACGTAACTCTCGTAACAATACCTGACCCGTGACTAATTTCAGGGGGTCAGGGTGATCTTTGCCCTCCACTGTGTAGGGCATTATTCTTCTCTAGAGAAGTTCAGAGGTTAATGAATAACGTGCCAGCAAAGAAGAAATGAGACTGAGCAAGAAAATGCTCATTCTTGGTCTCTGCTATAAATAATGCTCTCATTAAAATTCTGCCTTGGAAGAAAGGCAAGTCCATTAGTCTAGGAGCTAATTTTTACTGGCTCCTTAGATGTATGCATATTAAAAATTCAGCGTTTATAATTGCCAGCCATCAACCACCTAGTCAGTGCTGTTCTTGGAGTTTTTAATTATTTACTTCATTTGCATAGACACTCCAATTTATGATCAACCATTTGGTTATCAAGGGACAGTTTTAGCAATTCCTCTTTTGTGTTTTTATTTATTCCTTCTGTATCCCCAGCAGGAGGGCTGAGAGGACCTTTGCCAAGGCAGGTAGCAGTGGGATGGGCTCATCCCCAGCCTCCTACCCTGCCTCATGGCCAGGTTCCATGGACTCCTGCTGAACACCTGCATCCCACCTTGGAGCATCACAATGGTGTACAAAACAAGCCCTCCTACCCAGTGTCTTTGCCTCCTCTTCCTCAGTTCTTGCTGAAGGCCCTCGTCTGGTTCCTTGGCCCCAGAAGAGAAGGGAGGAGCTCTCACCTGGCAATGTGCTGGCTTTTTTGCTGCAGGTGCTCTGGCATGTTGTCCCAAAGCTGTTCTCCTTTGGGGCTCCAGTCTGGGGCTGTGTTCTCCTCCTCCCACAACATCGCTCTGCTCCCTGAGGATACAAATGCTGCAAAACCGCCTCCAGTCCCATCCTCCCTCGGGACCAGCAGCCTCTGCTGTTCCTGCTCCTAAGCAGACACTCAATTTTCTCCTCAAAGTGCTGTCTGCCTGTTGCTGTCCTATTGCAAAGGATTCATACCTTCTTGGTGATTTTCACGAGCAGCTCCTCACAGCACTAACTCTTTCTTCTTCTTAGCACAGCCAACAAACTCCATGTCCCATCTCCACCAGCCAACCTTCTCAGTGGTTTCTCAGGAGCAGCTCCTCACAGCACTGACTCCTTCTCCTCTGCACAGCCAACAAACTCCATCTCTCCTCTCGACCAGCCAACCTGCTCTTTTATAATACCCCTCTTAATTGGATCCAGCTGTGTCCTATTAAGGGCAGGCTTGTTCTTAATGCTTGCTAATTAGCACAGCTGTAACTCCTTAGGGGCCAGATTACCTTCACCACTGTCTCTATTCTCCTACCTTTTATCAAACCACATCTGCCCAGTGCCTTGGGCACACGAGAAGGAGACAAAACCTTGGGAGCTCTGCAGTGGCACAGGAGCCTGCCCCAAGCATGTGCCCCAGGCAGTCTGAGTGCATCTCCTGCTGCCAACACACCCTGCAGCTGGACATTGTCCTGCAGGGACCACCAGCCCAGGGGGAACTCTGACTCCTGAAAAGCCACCCAATCTTTGGTTCATCCTGAAAAACAACTGAATTACCAAACTCAAGACATGCTGTGTGTCCTCAGTGTTCCCTGGTGGCTCAGCAGCGATGGCAATGATTGATTTGCCATCCTGGTATCCCCGTGTCCTCCCTGGGCACCATGGCCAGTGGCTTTTTGCAGACAGGATACCAGGCAGCAAAGGTGATGGGAGGGAGCAGCCCTGCCTGACAGGAAGGGCATTGATTACCAATCCCTCTTTTTGCCAGGAACCATTTCTTTGCTGCAATTCATACTTTTCAACAGCCAGCCTCCAGAAGGCTTTGGGGGAAATGAGGGCAATGACACCAGAGATTACAAATCAATCACTACTAGAGAGCCTTTTATTTGGTAGAAGCTTCTGAGCAGAAAACAGATACCAAAAATATATAATATATCCTGTTTTTTGTTAGCTGTTTCCTTTCCTTAAGCTCTTTTATGCCCTGTTTTTCTCTTGACACCACTGCTTACTTTGCTTTCACATCGATCTCCCTTACTACTTATTTTTCATTTATCCTTGATTTTATCTTTCTATCATCTTCCTCTCTCTTAACCTACACCATCCATAGTTATCAGGGAGGGAAGTACAACATGATCTATCTACTCTACACTGTCATCTTCCCCTTGTTCCATCCCAGATCCCTCTCAAAAATGGCACAGCAACACTGACAGAGGATGGAGCGAGGTCTACCTAATTTATATTGTCCTGCAGTCATCACTTAGATCACTCTGCCTGCTTTTGGTCATGGCATTATGTGGGGTTTGGCACAGTAGGATCCATGCAATAAGGAAAAATTCCAGGCATGGAATGGGACACTTCTCCCTTGAGGGACACTTCTCATCAGGGCAGGAATTGTTTAAGGGCCACCATGGGTGCAGCCAGAAGGAATGAGAACACACTGTTCCTCCAGAGCTGGGAGCAGTCCTGAGCAGCCAGCTCTGATGGAACTCACATTGAAGCTTTCTCTCAGGATCTAATTCACATCCTGTTACTAACAGAAGTGCTGTCAACAAGAATTGACAAAGTGGGAAATTGACCTCTTCTAACAATAAACCTGGTCAAGGAACAGGTCAGTTTAAATAAATCAGCTGACATGAATTTGGTAAAATAATATCAGCAGCGCTTAAAAACACCTTTCATTAAGTTTAGGCTTACTGAATCAAAGCAACTTTATGTTCTAAAATATTAATAAGTTAAAATTTAAGTGTATTGTTAGAAACTGAGAAATACATCAAAATTGTCAAAGGGGAATATCCAAAATTCCGCAGACACTACAGTCTGGTTCTGCAGGACAGAGGTTTCCTCCATGAATTGATACACAGAAAGTTTTCAACCTGTTGACTTCTCCTGCTAATCCCAATCATCCCAATCTTGCAGACAGCAGGAAACAGCTCATGGGGGGCACAGGAGCCTGAGTGACCCATTTCACACATCCAGATATGGGATCCAAGTCCTATTTCTCCATCTATTCTAGGATAAAATTGTTGAGAGAACCAGCTGCAGTCAGAATCCCTGGGCTGCCCAGGCCTTGGCAGCAGAGCAGCTCCTTTGCCAGGCACTGCACAGCCCGAGCTCTGAGCTCTGCCCACCTCAGAAATCCTTCCTGGGCATCTGCACTGAGCCCTCCCTGCTCCCTCCCCTGGGATGGAGAAAATTCCCACTGGGATGCTCCCCAGCATGTGAGAGAAGCCTGCAAAATAAAGATGTTTCCACAGAAATAATTGGATCAATCAGGTTTTATGATTAAATTCTCTTCCATCAGATAATATTCTAACCATGTTAAGAGTGATTTTGTGTTTAGGTCTGTAACATATCCTTAGCCTCTGTAATTATTTGGAAAACTGTACTGTGTTTACTGTATTGATTCAACTATTGGAAATCCTGAGATTGCCACGAAATATTTCTTTTTATTATGCCATTTCTGAAGTTGAATATTGCTGAAAATAAATAGCAGCAATTATTTTAATACCCTCTTACTGCACATTACTTATGAAGATTGTTCTAAATTGCTAAAGACAGAACCAATTTATCTAAACAGATTTATTTAACACCAGTATGGATTAACTTTATATAGTCAGGTAGGCAGAAACTATGGAACTCTTTCCTTTCCTGGTCTTAAATTAAGGAAAAGAGTGCTGCTCCAGAACAAGTCAAAACATTGACTTTTATACCAGAAAGATGTCCTCCATCAAAATCTCTGCTACTTTGGTGATGCTTATAGAGAAATTTGGTGCTATTTAGGAAATTTATATTTTGTATATAAAATATATATAGGCACCATTTGCAATCCATGTTACCTGTACCTAATGAATTGATAAATTCCTCTAAGCTCATATACACAAGGGAAGAAGATTTACAGAAATGGGAAACAATTTTTGTGGCTTTTTTTTTGGCTGTGAATGCTGGAAGAAAGCCACTGTTTTACTGAATCTGTAATTTTATGCCCCGGTGTTCAGCAGATGTTTATCTAAATCATTTAAATCTGTCTTTTCTATTTCAGACACATTTAGTATTAAGGAATGATCCCTGAGTAACAGCATACATTAAAAGTTAATTAAGAGGAAGTTAAAGAAGAAAGAATTACTTTTTTTTCATACCCCCAGCAGACATTTATTTCATTTTGGCAGGTTAAAAAATGAGAAAATCTGGAGTAAGGTGTGAGAACTGGCAATGCATATTTTGGGAAAAGCTTTATTATCCATTTCCTTACATGCTAATTAGGGAATGCAATCCACTTGCTGATGCTGAGTGAGTAAGAAATGTAAATTGCTCCATTAATTTGTTTAATAACCAAACTCTCAAAAGTGGTAAGTCAGACAGCAGATGGGGGCTGTCACCACAAACCCAGCCCAATTTTGAACATTACACCAGTACACACAATTTACTGCCTCTTCAGTTATCATCAGTGCCAGGTAATGTCTTCATTGTTTTAGATTTAATACAAAATTTACTCTTGACTACTCATAAGTGTTTCTGGGGTAGAAAAATTGATCTAGAAAAGGTGTGCAGCCCCATACTCGTAGACACACACTTTTGCAGGTGTGTGGCAGCTGTTTAACTCTCCTGTACAGCAAGTCATACCTCACATGAAACACTAGGGTCTAAATTAAAACAATGTGTGCATTTTCCTCCAGAAAAAGAGTAATTTTTGGATTTAAATAAAGAAAAAAAGAATACTCTGCAAATTCATAGCAGTTCTTGCAAACTTCATTTTCTAGATCAGGAAAAGAAAGGTTATAGAGGGACCCAATTTCACCAAAAAAATCAGCCCGTAAATCAAAATTATTCAAATGTTACACATTTTTTAACCCAGAATAAAACTGCTTAACTTTTTTCCCTCTCACAGTATCTTACATTGGCAATCCCATTTCCTATGAACCTTTTTATAAACTCCAATTACACTCATACAAATGCAACTGACGCTTCTTTGCACTTTAACTGGGTCAAACAAATTCTGCATTTCCAGATGCAGTGAGTTTCCAACTCAACTTTCCATCTCAACCAGTAAAACCAGCTGCATGGCACCACTGGATGGAGCTGGGAAGTGGCACAGCTTTGGCACAGGTCTTGAGCATTTCTGCACTTCCATAACTTTTTTGCTAGAGCAACTCTTTGTTGCTTTTGCATGAGTGTCATACAAACCAGGTAACATTTAAATCAAAAGTAGGCCTTGGCACTGTTGTATCAATATCCAGCTCTGAGTAACCTCCTTTCCTGTGTTTGTTCACAGTGCAGAACTGGGCCATTGATGCTGGACCATTGTCACCAGCATGGGAAGATCACAAAGGTTTGTCACCTAATGTCACTGAATTGCTGAATTCTGCTTCTTGCCTACCAGCTTTATCCCAGTGCTTCCACCCTGAGTGTGATGTCTCATTTCTGAAAGATTATTGCTTCTCTAGAAAACGTTTTCTGAGGGGAAAGAAACAATCAGCTGAGTAAGGGACTGGCATGTAAAATACTATCATTTGCAAAACCCTGGCCTGAAACCCCCTTGGAGGCAGAGAAGCTGGGCTTGAGCCACAGAAGAGAGAAAACAGGAAAGCCATAATCACATATTTATTTTTAGAGAAAATGAGAAGCTGAATAAACTGTAAAGGCAGTCTTTACCGGTAAATCCTTTCTGTCCTGAAAACCACACTGAGCAGAGTGGGAACAGCCAGTTCCCAGGGGATCAATTGGTGGTACCTTTTTGGCAGTGCCTCATTCCTCCTGTGTTGGTGCCAGGACACTTTGAGTCCTGAAACAATTAATTTTAATAGTGCCACGGTGAACCACTGCCAGAAATCTGAACTTGAGAGACAATGATGCTGCTGCTGAAGATGTTTTTTTTGCTCCAGGTCTGAAATCACCCTGCAATCAAGAAGGGCTTTGGGACTGCTCTCCTGAAAAGAAGCTCACAGACCTCAGCCTGCCAGGAAAGCAGGACACAAAACATCCAAACATAACACTTATGAGGGGATTAGTGCACTCACAGTTGGATTTGTCATGGGATGGTGTGGGACACTGGGATTTATGGCAGGAATGAGCAATTGCATGCTGACTGCCTTGATAAATGTGTGTCTTTGAGGTAAGTCTAATTATTCCAAGAAAATAAAGGAGATGCCAGTATACACAGGAGGAGAAAAGAGGCAGAGGCAATTCTGTGAGCAATCCCAGGGCACTCAGAGGACAATCCTGTCGTCAGCTGAAGAGCCTGGCAAATGTCACAGTGCAAGAAGACCTGGCTGTCAGCTGCAATGACACAGCAAGTCACACCTCTGACTGGAACACTGTCTCCTTGATGGGAAATTCCAGATGGGCCCAGTGATGGAGACAGATGTCTTTCCAGAGCCTCACATAAATTTCACAAGCAATTAGCAGTGGATTCTTTGCTGCTGAGTGAGGGACACTCAGGGCTCTCAGGATACCAGAAAGGACAGTTCTCCACAGAGTCACTTCTGGGACTGACAATCTCACACTTCCAGTGCCATGACACCACCTCATCTGCAAGGCAGCGAATGGACATGTGCTCCCATTTCTATGGGTGATGGGAAATCCCACCAGGATTGTCTCCTGGAGCACTTTTAAATACAGCTGTACAACACAAATGCTCCTTGTTGGGTCTCCTCTCCAGCAGCCCATGCCAACATCTCCCAATCCACATTGACAGTGTTCAAAACCTGAAGCTCCTCCTCAGGAGTCTGTTAGTTTATTCATCCCACCTCCACCATTTTAGCAATCAGCTCTGTCTCTCATTTGCATCAAATCAATCCTTTCTACAGAACAACCTAAAAACACGAGTGGAGAAAAAGATCCCAGAAAGAGAGAACTGAATATGTTGTATTTTAGAATATCAGTTGAAACACCTCAATGCTCCTTGGAGCTCCCTTCCAACTCAGCACATTCCGTGATCTGTAGGTTGTTCGTACAGCACACTGACAAGACTCTCACTTTTTAATTTGCTTTTCTTATGCCCAACACTGCAGCTCAAGCCCCTCTCTAATTACTACTAATATTCAAATATTTCCAAGGGTGCAAGGGGAGATAGAAGAGAGGTGAAGTGATGTGGTGATGTGCCTACCGCTCACATGCAAATCCTGGGGCTGTGAAGAAGCCAAGAACCACCTCCTAAATTCCAAATCTGTATTGCAATAGACCAACCCCACTGCCTCTTAACATAAAACATCCTCACCTACTAATCATGCTTCTAAATGTGGCAGAGGAATTCAGCTGTAGTCAAAGGGCTGCATTTTGGCCTTGGACTATGGCACGTGAACACCACCTCCCCGTGCTGCTGCCTTCAGGGTGTCAGAGCACAGCAGTGTTTCACACCTGTGAGTGCCTGGCAGCTCCCACACGTTAAATATGCACCACCAAAACTCCATCCTTTGGGCAACGTTTGAAGTGTGAATTCCCGCTGCACACCTTCACCACCCAGCAGTGCTCCATGGAGTGTTCTACCCAAAATCAATTTGGCAGCCTACAGCTCTTCCTGCAAAACCAGGGCCCTCAGCTATTCTGCACATGACAAAATTGACTACTTAAGGCTTCTTGAAGCAACAAGAAAATATTTTTATGCAAATACCTTACAAAGTGTGAAATTCCATTTGTCTGAACACAACACAGCTGAAGTCATCCCAAAGGTCTGCCTGCTTCTCAGCTCAAGCCATTTCCCAGGCAGTATCTGCTTACTTTTATGAAAAGGACTGGAAGTCCAAAGCAGCCACCCCTGAGGCTGTAGGGAGCCAGAGTGGGAATAAATGTATCCACAAGCACTTAAAAGGGAGTAATCTATACAAACACATCAAGTCATCACCAATATTTTGATTCAGTTTTTACCAAACTGAAAACCTAATAATTGAAAATATATTACTTCACATTATTGTTAGAAGAAAGGAAATTGATTTGTAAGGTTTGGAGTCTGGGTTTTAATGGATCTTTTTGAGAATGTGTAGCCACAGTCACCATGGTGTTCAGCTTCACAGACTAACAGATTTATCTAGTTCTCTCACAACCTGAACTGCACAGGAATTCCCCCCCTCTCCCCCTCCACCACTGCCTCATCCAGAAGAGGATTTGGTTAGGAGCAGATCCCTTGAAGCAGAATCCATCTGCAGCCAGCACAACAATCACTACCCAGCAGTGTTAAGTGGTCTTCTGGAAAATTTTCAGGCAAACACCTTTGTGCTCCCCTCCCTGCCATCCTTCACACCTGCAAAATCCATGGACCAACCTGGCTGGCATCTAAACCCTTACTTCTCACACCTACAAAATAATAATTTAAAAAATGCTCAGTGTAGTACACAGCATTGTTTATGACATTAAACAATAACATAATAGTTCCAGTGAAATTTTGTGCTCTTTGGCTGAGGCTCCTGGCTTCTGCCCTGGGCTCTCAGCTGCCCAGAGTAGAACCATGCTACAATTTTGTATCTCCTACTGCACTTCACACACCAGAGGCCTGGTCTGGAAGAGACGTGTAAATATAATCCCAACTAAGTAAATTTAGCCATTATTTTAAATTAATTTAGGTATTGTGTGGTCAGTGGTCATCTGGTAGACACATTATTACACACATGCACACACCAAATTGCTTTTTTGCTAATGACTCATTTGTTTTATTCCTGCCTGTTTCAAAAAAGCGATTAAGTTGAAAATGACCTTTTGAAGATTGTACTTGTGGACCAATCTTTTCATTTTTAATTACTTACTTTGGTTTAATTGTTACATTAGGAACTATTAAGAAAGCAGCCAGCTTCATAATCAATAATTTAATTAGAGTTGTAGGACCAAGAAGTCAATGCAAATGTTATTCTGCAGCCAGGCCTTTCCCAAAGCCTTTGAAAGAACTTTACTCCCATTTTGTTTCAAAGTGACATTGGCGACATAGAAACCAAACTCATTCTTACTGCAATATATCCTGCCCACACATTATGGATGACACAGGCAGCTGGTAAGAAGTTCAGATTCAGGTCAATCTTCCCTCTGCCCAGGCCGAAGCACAACCTGCTTCCCTCACTCCATTTCCCTCATTTTCATTTCACCCCATGCTCCCTTGCCAGGAGCCACACAGTATTTACTGGAACCCACGGCCAGACTTCCAATATGTTACATTTATCTATTTATAGCTCTCTAATTACCACTGATATTCAAAGACAAGCAGCAAGTGACAACAGGTGAAATCTGCCTCAATGGGTGGTGGTGAATTAATGCCCCCCTTCCCTCCACTGCCTCTTGCTGCCTGCCCTTGCAAGTTTGCAGCCCAGCAGTGCAGTGGGAATTGCAACCCAGGGAGCTGCCAGTGCAGTGGGAATTGCAGGGCCTGAGTTGTCCCTCATTTGTGATGACAGAGCTGTGCATGACGTGGCTCCATCACCGCACACTGCCCTGCCCAGCAGCAGCTCCCATCAGCCATCACCCACCCTGGGCAGAGGAAAGCAGCACAGGGATGAGAGGGAGCCTTGAGCCACAGCAGAAGCTTTGCTAAAAGGCACTGAGCCCTGCAGGGCTGCAGCAATGGAGACAATCCATGTGCTGGGAGATTTGGGATTGTCAGTCTCAAACAGCAAACAGGGATTGCAGGACAGGCACTGCTACACCTTGCTAGGGATGGATCACAGGGCTGCTCCAGCCCTGGGAAAGGCAGGGATGTGAGGAAGGAGCCAAGACACCAGTAAGCCACAGCCAGGCTGGGCTGCACTGCAAGGAGCCTGCTCTGGAGGGTGAAGGCTTTGGAGGAAACTCTTGCAGAGCCCCTGGGGAAACCATGACTGTACAGGAAGGTAAGAATCTGGCTACAGAGGATCCTGGGGCTCTTGGCAGTGGCTCACCAGAGAATGGCCACAGCCTCAGGGATGCCAGAGCTCAAGGAGCATTTGGACAGTGCTCTCAGGGACACGGTGGGATTGCTGGGGATGATGCTGTGCAGGGCCAGGCCTGGGAAAGGCAGGGATGTGAGGAAGGAGCCAACAATTGCTCCAAGACACCAGAAAGCCACAGCCAGGCTGGGCTGCACTGCAAGGAGCCTGCTCTGGAGGGTGAAGGCTTTGGAGGAAACTCTTGCAGAGCCCCTGGGGAAACCATGACTGTACAGGAAGGTAAGAATCTGGCTACAGAGGATCCTGGGGCTCTTGGCAGTGGCTCACCAGAGAATGGCCACAGCCTCAGGGATGCCAGAGCTCAAGGAGCATTTGGACAGTGCTCTCAGGGACACGGTGGGATTGCTGGGGATGATGCTGTGCAGGGCCAGGAGCTGGACTGGATGGTCCTCGGGGGTCCCTTCCAGCTCAGCAGATTCTGTGATTCTCCAGCAGCAGCTTAAATGACTGTGAATATCGTGAGGGAAAGTGTTACTTTAATCTAACCTCACTGCCATTTATACATCTCACATGAATTGCAAGTCAAGCTGGAGATTTAGGCTTTAACACACAGAACTGTCTTGTCCTCTCAAAGACTTCCCTTTGAAATTAAAATGTAGCTTTTTTATGTTTTGGGAAAAGACAGAGGAAGATAACTCATTAATGGGCTGAATTCCCACTGGCAACAGGACTCTGACATCCACTGGACAGGACTGGGTGTATCAGTGAACAGGAGCAGCTTAATAAAACTTTTAAATAAGCTTTTAAGGGCCACCAATTCACCTGGAGCTTTAGAATCATGGAATCACTTTGCTTGGAAAAGACCTTTAAGATCATCAAATCCAACTGTTGAGCTCTGCAGAGCAACCTGTCTGATTCTAAAAGGTTTAGTCTGGTTTAAACCTAGTTCAACAGGGGAAAAGCCAGTGGGATCAGGTGATTATACAGTTTGTTAAACTGTCGATTTAATGGTTTGATTTGGAAGACAAGAGAAAGGAGGAACAGGTCCAAGGGAAAGACAGTTCCAGTGTGAGGGTGATCCTGGGGACAGCAGCCACACAGAGTTTGAAGGGCAGTGGTTTTCCTGCCTCTCAGGAAGAAAAAAACCCACAGATAAACAAGAACATTGGATATTTTCTTGCTTGCATCTGGGTCAACTGATCCAGGTTGCACTTGTATGTTCATGATTTGAAATATTTTATTGCAATCTGCCTTTTCCCTGAAGTTGTTTTGAAAAATGTCAAAATGTAGCATTTTTAAGAACTATATTGATCAAATCAAGCTTTTTTTCCCCCAATTGTTTTTCATTTTCAGAAAGCAATCTTGACTTTTTTCCTCAGCTATACTTTTGGTTTTTAAAAACTTGGCACTAAGTCTCTAGGAAAACATCCCAAACAGATTTAACATAAACCTTTTCAAGTTTTACTTTTGTCTTTTGTGATACTACTTCTGGGAGAAAACATAATCCGTATTCATAACCATTTGTTCTTGATTTCATATTTCACTGTGACTCAAATTCCTTTTCATGTTAAGACAGAGAGTTTTAAAATATGAACCCATTATTTACAAATGCACAGAATTGGGAACACAGAATTTGTTACACTTCATGCCAGGAACTGGACTTATCCTTGCACATCCCTTATTTACAGCAGCACAATTCAATTGCACTGGGAGATTTGGAGTTTGCATGGGAGAGCTCTTTGTCTCCAACACTGACAGCTTCAATCTTTGACCTACTTTTGAAGAGGATTGATTTGGACCTTAAACTGCCTGTCAAAGGTTTTTTAAATGACCCATCCTGTCTATCCACTCGGCTTGTGAATTCGTTCCTCGGGAGTTCAAAAGGGTTCAAATAAAACTGACAAATCCAATACTCAGAGGAGATTCTGACTGATAATTTTGTGTCTAAGGTGTTTACTTGGGGATAAATCAACTGAAATAGGCTAAAAATTATAAAGACAACCAGATTGCTTTTCAAAATCACTCCCTTTTGCCTGCTTAATGCTTCTCTCACACACTTGATCCTTAAACTCATTTTTCCTGAATTTGCCTCATGAAGGACCATTCCAAAGGGACACAGGCAAAGAACCCCCCACCACAGACAGGCAGAATCCCTGAAAAGATCTGAGTGCTCCCATGTGCTTTAAGTCTACTGACAAAAATGTTCCGACAAAATCCATATTGAAAAGCAAAACGTCTACAAACTAATTTATATTTCAACAGAAGAAAAAAAAACCCAAACAAACGAACTACAATAGGATATGTAAGGAAATTGCTAATTTAGAAATTACTAAATAGTGATAAAATAAACACTGGAAAGTAAGTGGTCTAAACGATAATTTAATTAGAAGAAAACAAATTTAAAAGTTTATCTAAGGAAATTATAAGTTTGGGACAATTTCCCAGTTTAACCAAAAGTTAACCAGCTTTGAGCTGCAACAGAAACCACAGCAAGGCTGTCCCAGGCCAAAGACATCCCAGGGTGGGAGAGGATGGGCAGTATTGTGAAGGAGAAAATTGCAAGGCTGCAGCTTAGATCAGCATCCTTGTAATTATTCTACATCCATATGAAACACACAGGCAGCCAAGTGCTCATCATTAAAATGCTGCAGCACAGCTGGAAACCTCAGCCAGCAGCTCAGAAACTGCCCTGTGCGTGGATTTGTTTATTCTCTGGTAGGACACAGAGTGAAAAGCCCTTAGAAATGGCCACTGTCCTCAAATGACCCACGTGCCTTCAGCCAGAGCCCTTTCACCAAGGAAAAAATGCAAATGACCACCCCCAGATTCTTGGGGCTCGCTCTGCTGTTTCTCTGGATGCACAGATGGATCATTTTGGGACCTCTGGGTCCCAATGAAAAGCTAAGGAAGAACAGAGCAGGCAGAAGCTGGATTGTGACACTCAGAACATGGTGCTGGGCTTGCTGGGTGTTGCTGCTTGCCCTACCAGGTTGGACATTGACTTGGGTTTCCCTGCTGTCTGCCACAGACCTAATTGAGTGGGAGCTCCATCAAACTCAGCTAATGCTCAAGAGCCATTAGCACACCATGATAAGCAGACACTGGAGCACAGAAGCTGCAATTTATTAACTCCTGCTCTAAAAAGGGCAGTGCCTAAGAACCTCTTTTATCCAAGGCCATATTTGAAGACAGAATGTTACCCTACAGAAGCCCCCAGCAGGCTCCTGCTCTTTGCCCTGACTACTTCTTCCTAATGAATTGCTGTGGGTGTGGTGCAGCCCCAGAGCCCCAGCCTGCCCTGCTGGATGAAGTGGGGTGCAGAACACTCAGGAACCATTCCCAGGGGCTGAGAGATGCAGTGCATTTGAAGACAGAATATTACCCTACAGAAGCCCCCCAACAGCTTCTTGCTCTTTGCCCTGACTACTTCTTCCTAATGAATTGCTGTGGGTGTGGTGCAGCCCCAGAGCCCCAGCCTGCCCTGCTGGATGAAGTGGGGTGCAGAACACTCAGGAACCATTCCCAGGGGCTGAGAGATGCAGTGTCCCCACAGCCATGCACAGATATCCCTGCAGGAGCCCAAAAGGAGGCTCTTCCTGCATTCCCAGAAGGGGAAACTGCAGGAGTCTCTGAGGAGGAAAAGGACCAGAGCCAGGTTTTTACTGGGAGCTTCTTGCTGCTGTTCAGGCAGGATTTTGGGCAATTTCATTCTGTTTTTTAACTTTTTCCTATGAGATTGGTGCCTGCATTATTCATCAAGGACCACGCTACCTTGCAGCTTCTAACTTTTGGTTCTGCTGTTCAGCACACAAATTACTGACAAGGACACAATTTGATGTGCAGTGCCAGAACTGGCATCTGGTCAGTGCTCTGCTGTGCTACCTTAGTCCTGCTCAAGTCATCCTTGACCCAAACAGAAAGAAGTTGACATCCTTGATGCCTTCCTCCCTGAATATCAGAGGTATTAATTTGATAGTGAGGTGGGAATGGGATCCTTTTATTTGTGTTATGCAGCAATCTTGTGCAAACAGAATGCAGAAAAATCAGATTTCATCTTAAATCACTGAGCTGCACTGCATAAAGAAATATATCCTGGATAACTAAAATATTAAACTTGAGAACCAGTGAGCAGTAGAGACCAAACTGGACACGTATTATCAAACAATATCTCAAATGCTTGATGCTTAAATTCATTTTTCCTGAATTTGCCTCATGAATGACCAAAGGGACACAGTCAAAAAACCCCCCACCACAGATAGGCAGAATCCCTGTTCAAAGTTTCTGTTCAAAAAATGGAACAGAAATAGGGCATTATATGAGTGTGACTTTTTACAGAGCTCGGTGTGTGCTGAACTTTGTTCATAAGAACAGTGTCACTGACGTAAATGGGCCTCTCCTGCTAAGGATACACAGAATTCTTCCCAAATCCTCATTGGACACATTCCTCAGGACATAACTACTGAAAACTGCCTTTTAAATGACAGTCTCTCCACAATGTTTTCAAAAAATGAAATATCCAGTTATGAAACCTGACATTTCAAAAATCGAAAGCACATGAGATAGTTACTAAATCAATAAGTTTCAAATGTGTAGAATGAAAAATGCATTTTTTTCTTCCCTTCTATTCAATTATTTAAGTGTATAAATATTTGGTATCTCATCTGTCTGAAAAAAGAGCAGAAGTTCAAGCTTGGCTCAAATGGTGTTGAGACAAATGTGAGCAGTCCCAGGAAATGGCTCCTGAGGCTGTGGGAGATGCAGAGGAGTGGCAGGTCCCTCATCATGGCAGGAATTAACCCAGGCAGGGGAACTTGGACTCAGGGGTTCTTCTGCACCTCTCACATTCTTCACTGGCCACACTTTGCAGTTCATGAGTGGAGATGCTTTCCCTGATGTGTCAGTGAGGAATTGTTCTGGTGAAAAGCCAGAACACGCTTGTCTTTCTATGAAACTGGCACAAGGAGGAAGAAATTCTGCAGCTTATCTTGGCACCAGAGACATCAAAATTCCCACCAGAGATCTGCAGCCTGGGTCTCCACATCTGATCTACTGCATGTCTGGCACAGCACAAGCGTGGTTCCTGCCCAAATCCAACACCAAAGCTGTAATTCTCCCTCAGTGTTTGGAAAGGGCCACAAGTGCAATTCATCTTTCTCTGTTCTCACTTTCCTATAGGCAACACGTCCCTTAGGTTTGAAATTAGAGTCAATGTGATGAAGATTTTTTTAAACTGCTGGATGGATCTTACTTTGTTATCCAGAAAAAAAAAAAAGAAAAAAAAAGAGGAAAACTAACGCCCTGGGTTTCCAAAGTCTGCAGGCTGCATTAGAGTTCTACCTTAGTAATTACAAAGATTTATGTTCTATCCTGCCCCAAATCCAGAGCTCATTGTCCATTCAACTTACACTGCTCTGACTTACAGTTCTCTGTATCCATTATCTTTAATAATAAAGAGCTGACTGCACTTAATGATTGAAGAGCAAGATGTGATTAGCAATAGGAATCTGATTTATGAGAAAACAAACCCGAGCGTGGTTTTCATGTTTCATTAAAAGTATCTTAAATGTAGTCCGTAATGCTAATTGACCTCACAGAGATGAGAAAATACTCTATTCCCAATTAATGGGACAAAATAATTCATCTTCTTTCTGGAGGGAACATTTAATATCATTCAGCATTTAGAGGGAGGTGGCATCTTAACAGGGATTTCACCACCTCAAGTGAGGTTTCTCTGTGAGCATTTATCCCAAACCTGCAAGATTTCCCACTGGACATGGAAAATTCAACAGCATAAATACACAACAAAATGCCATACACAACGTTTTCTTTTCACAAAAGGTCTTTCCTATCTTAGGAAAATTACCCAAAGCTGAAAAACAATATTGGTGAGCAAATATAGAGGCTTTTTCCTGATGTTTGTTAAAGGAAAACTCCTTGATGACTCTGTTAATTTGCTATGAGCAGGAGATTACTGAGATATTTGCAAGATAAAGTCCCTTGCAGGATTTATTGAAAACAAAACAAAGCACAAATCTATTTTTCCATTAAGCATTTCACTTTTGGTTGTATTGTAATAATATTTTTTCTATTTTTGAATTATTCATATTTGGATATCAAATATTCCTATAAACCAATGCATTTAGGAATAATGAGTCTTGACTAGTTTCATTTTAACTCATTGTTCTTTCTGACCAGGATTACTATTATTATTAAATGACCTTCTATTCAGTGTGTTTCTATGATCCATAAATAGAAATTGCCTAATGAGCATCTCAAGTATTCCACTGCCATTTCCATGGCAGTTTTTCCTATCCCGTGTTTGCATAGCTCTGATGGAAACACCATTTAATCCACAGCAACAGCTCTGCCTGCTTCCTCTCAAATCCCTTCCATGAACACAACTTTCTCCATTCGAGGCTGGAATCTTGTACCTTTACACTGTCTGAGAAATGCAGAGTGGCCATAACATCAACTGAAGAATTCATTTGAGAACTTCAAAAGTTGCTCCATACCACAGAAACAGCAATAATTATTAGATTTTCTGATGAAAGAGGAAAAAAAATCCTTTTGCCTTGTTCTCATGCTCTACTTGAATAGGATTTGCATATTTGGTTTGCAAAGCAGCAGGGACAAATAGACTCTCCAGTGTACTCAATCCACTTTTACCTATTCCAAAGAAAGAAAGTAGAGAAGAACAAAGGAAGAGATGCAGAGTTTCTGTCACTACCTGCAGTGATATAATATGGAGAAAATAATGCATGTTCCATGAGGAATCAGCAGAGTTCTGGAGGAGGGGAGGCAGATTCCTTCTAGAGGAAGCGTTACACGGTGACATTTTTTGTCAGAAGATAACCAGTGTATTAGTGAATATTTCACTGGCACATCACCCTCACTTTCTATTTTGATTTCACACTAGGTTTGATTTTTCTCTTGTCACACACATCACTACATCCTGAATTCAGGAAAGACCAAGGCAAAGCCTGCCTACCGTTCTGACATCCCAGAGAGACAAGGTCTTGTCAGCAGAGCTGGTGACAACGGTGCTGGAGAAGGGCAGGAACTCGATGCTGTTGACTGAGCCCTTGTGGCCACGCAGGGTATATCTGCACCTCTCACTGCAAGAGAAGAAAACAGGAATGCAGCACCCTCCACGCAGGGTAATACGAACAACAGACAGCTTTAGGTGAATGAAGAACACATTTTGTGCCTCTCCCCAGCTACTCTCTGGAAAAATGAACACTGACAGCATTCCTCACCTGAGCACTGCACCACAGAGACAGCTACAAAACACAACCCATTGGTGTTTGCCTCCCAGTAATGGAGGCTGGAGCATGAAGGCATAAAGAAATGAGAAGTGGTTTTTAAAAGATTGAATCCTAAGCAGCAACAATGAAAGCACCACTTTGTGTTCCCTTGCTGGATCCTCAAAAACCTCATCAATGCCAAACTAAAAGGGAATGTGGATGAAAAAGTAGGATAGAGACAGCACCATTTC
Organism: Passer montanus; assembly: GCF_014805655.1. Lineage (NCBI taxonomy): Eukaryota > Metazoa > Chordata > Aves > Passeriformes > Passeridae > Passer > Passer montanus. The sequence goes on from NW_024371704.1 coordinate 1,020,943, forward strand.
CTTTTTATAGACATGAAATTCCTTTTTTTCAAAGAGAGATCTATTGGACTGTGCCCATGTGCACTGTGAAGAAAGCCAGCAAGTGCTGGCAACCTGGTTTTCCCCTGGTTTGCACAAAGGCTTAGAGAAAGCAACTGGTGCCTGGGAGCTCTTTACTGAGGGTGAAGTCCTGTCCCTGTGGACACCCCAAACCCCTTTTCCCTGAAGGAGAGGTGTCTGGCTATGGATGAACCACTCCAGTGGCCATTGTGAGCTCCAAGTTCTTAAAGCAGAGGTGAAGGAACAGAGGTGAACCCCAAGAAATGAGGCATTCCTCATGAACTGGGAGCTCAGATGGAATTGCCTGTGAAGTACCTCTGAAAGTTCTTTCAAGGCTGAAGATACCCAGCCACTGCATCTTCTCCCAGCTGAGCAGCTGAGGAGTAACACCCTAGAGCTTTTGGGCTGCCTTACTCACCTCTTTACTTTGTTTTCTTTGAATGAGTTAATTTCTGGGACAACACTGTTGGTCCTTCTCAGCTGAGGGGATGGACCTGACACAGAAGGAACTCCAGACAGGAAGCTTTTCCCACTGCAGGAAACTGGACACAACCATGATGACACTGCTGTGGAGAATCAGTTCTCTCACCAACAGCCTGACCTTGGCTGTACAGCTGTAATCTCCTGAAAGCTTTTTGGGTTTTGTTTTGCCTTCTGTGTACACACCAAAGCAGAACACTCCTTAAACTGGAGCCGAGGAGAAGAGATGGAAGAGCCCAAGGATGCCCCATCCAGACAACACAGAAGGTGACAGACAAATCTGGGATTACTTAAACTCAGCAGACTGGCAAAGGCTTAACTCCTTCAGGAGTGTGTCAAGAGGGGGGATGATTGAAATAATCCAGGATCCATCACTCATTATTAAACAAGGGCATCACTCTGTGATTTCTTCAGATATATGTAAAACTTAAATGTGCAGTATTTGTATTGTTAAATCTTGTGAAAACACATAGGTAGGGGAGCATACTGTAGAAAAAACTAATCAATGTAAACTCAGTAGCAGTTCTATCCTCTTTGTTCAGCTGAGTCAAAAATAGTATGAAAAAATAAAAGCCAACAACTCATCGTAAATTACTGCAGCTTTCAGCAAGAGCTCAGAATTTTATTCCCTGCTCATGTGATTCTGACAGCAGAAACACACCTCCCTGGAGCTGGCTGCTGAATATATCACCAGGGCTTGCAAATTAGATTACTGGGTGGCTCTTAACAGAGAAATTTCTTACAATATTTATTAAGGAAGCTGTCAGCAGGGGGGAATTAAAGATGTGATTTTTCTGCCTTTTTTTTTTCCCCTGCCTGTATGTCCCCAGAAGGCTTTCAGAGCTCTTGCCAGCTCTGTACCACCAGCACAGGAGATGAGTGCAGTGAGGGGCAGGCCAGGAGAGCTGCAAGGTTGGGATGGACACTGCCCTGAGCACTGATCTGACACAGGGATTCCTCAGATCTATTTAGTGCTTTTCCATTTGCCATTCTGGAATGATATCCTGTGCTGAACACCAAGCCTGTCCCCACAAAGGCTGAGAAGAAGGTAAATAAGTAGCTTCTGAGGAGAAATATTATCCAGGAAATAGATTTTAAAGAAATATTAGATTCCACTGGTATCATTTTAGAGAATCTATGTTTTTCTATTATAGATAATACATTATACCACCCAGTGTTATCTGCTATATAGACTACATGTATTATTTTGTCACAAGGACTCATTTTAGACTAGACATAAAGTGCTTGGCTGTTAGAACTCAGTGCAGAAGATATCTGATATTCATGATCACTTGATATATGACAGTAAAATAACTTCAGTAAAATAATTCTTTTGTCTCACAGTCTCATGGCAATGTTTTACACCACAAATATGCCTTTTCCATCTTAGATCTTACACTTTTATTTGTGCCTAGGAATGCCATTTTTTAAAGATTCACAATCGTTTCCAGCTTCCATGTTCTAATGTAAAGGCTCTGAGCTGCTGAAGTTTCTGAAAAAGAAAATTCTGCGTGTTTTTTTTTGTTGTTGTTGTTTTGGTTTTTTTTTGGTTTTTTGTGGGCACTTTGCATTTTTGAAAACGTAGATAGCTTTCCATACCACAGTGTGAGACTGGTTCCATTGGAAGAAAGGGGATATTTTCCTGTAATAACAGGATGTGTCTATGCCCTCTTCAAAGCCTGGGGAAGAACAATGTCTTCAACCTGCTTGACTGGGCTTGGGGTGAAAGAACACAAGAAAAGGGAGGCAGTTAAAGGAAAAAAAAGATATTTTGTTTGTCAGGCACTGATGTGAGATCTGGACTGTCCCAGGCAGACAGGCTGCAAGAACAGGCTTGTGAGAGATTAATTAGGTGCCAAAGCAGGAAGGCCCATTCAGAACCCCTTAGCAAGGTGAAAATGGACTGATGATGTGATGGACCATGACAGCAGCAGAAGGGAAGGGAATGATATGCACTTTTCCATCAGGAACACAAACACCCAGCCCTGATGTAGCTTCTGTCCTTCCCACTTCCCTATCACTGCACTCTGATGAGCTCTGGCTCTTGAGATCTCATTTACCACTCTGATAACTGACTGAGTATTTCTGAGAACCTTTCCCCACTGCTACATAAAATAAATTCATCTTTCCTTCCAGCTGAGACATAATTTCAGCAAGATTGTCTTGCACCAGCTATCTTCTGGTTGGAAAGGGCAACAATTTATCTAGATGTTCTTTTTTCATGAAAAAAGAAGTTGATACGAAGGGTAGAGCATCACCCTGTTTTTTCATGGAAACTCATGTTTCTATCCAATGGAACAGGTTTATCTACTTTAGAATAAATCTATAGTGTTTTTTTCCATGGAAGCTCATGTTTCTATCCAATGGAACAAGTTTATCTACTTTAGAATAAATCTGTAGCTACATGCACTGGGTATTTTTCTCATTGTGAACACAGAGCCTCGTGGATATAATCCTCACAACCTCTGAACATCCTCGTTCAGAAGACAGAGGGGATCATGCATGAACAGCAGGTTAGACACCTGCACAAACCTTGATGCCTCAAGAGGTTCTCAATAAATGATATCATGAGAGAAATGCTGCTCAGTAGTTTAGTATTTTGCAGATTGCGTGCTAAGCCTCACTCAGACACCAGTCCAACCTTCATCCTTTCCCTGTGTTAGCACAGGACTAATTATCCTTAATGTTCTCTTTTTCTCTGCAGTCAATTCCTCTCCCTTAAATCCAGGTGAGGTAATGATGTCCATCAATAAATCAGCCTTCATTTTACCTCATCAGGTTTGGATGTTTCCTAAGAGTTTCAAACAAACATGGACAGATACTAATCCAGAAGCACATCTATGCCAGGAATGTTGGCTTCAATTAACCATACCGATATTGATATCATTAGCTCAAGAGATTGGGAAGATTTCATTTCTAGAGAATTCTCTTTTGAAAATCACATTTTGGAGTGATTCATTCAAATTCCAATGGGCTTTCAGTAAAGCTGCATTGAAAACAGAAGATATGAAAGATTTCCACTTATATAAGACTTCAGTGAATATTCCCAGGCTCTGCACAAATGTAAAACAGCAGCCAAAAAATGCACCAGTCAGATATTCCATCGACTGTGCAGTAATTGAAAGGGAATAGAGGCAGTGGGTAGATTCCTCTTGCCCTGCATACTTTCCCAGTAAAACTCAGGAAGAACAAAGCAGTGCCCAGCCTGCCCTCACTGCCAGCCACACAGCAAACCAGAGCCACGAGGCACACAACACGTGGCCAATTCTTCTGCTACTTGAGTGTTTCAAAAAAACACATGCATGCTGGTAATCCTATAGAATTAGGGTATTTTTTTTCCCTTTCTTGGCTTTTTTTTTTTTTAGCATGTGGTTTCTATGTTCAGCTCTGTTTGGGAAAATTGGGGGAGTGGAGATTGATACCATTTCAGTGAGTATTTAGGTAGCCATCATTACTTATTTTATTTCTGTGCCATATTGAATCTCAGTTCAAGCATGGTAATTAAAACTACCTATACAGGCAATTGAAATTAATGAGATTTTGAGCTTGTTCTTTGGAGTCCGTGCTTCTCCCACACACCTTTTTCCATGCCTTCAGAGGAATTCATTAAATAATGAATTCCCAAACAGGAACTCCCAAGCTGTACTATATTTCCCCAAAACTGCTCTCTCAAACACTAAGCTAAACTCTCATGTCTATTGAGAAACATTCTTCTGTGTGAGCTGCAATCACAATTTTCAGGGCAAGTTACACCAGAGAGCCACCTGCTGTGAAGGTGGACACAGCATTTCTGAGGAAGATTTGTAAAGACACACCACAACCAGCCTCCAGTGCTCCTCCAGGGCTGTAACTGGAACAGCCAAAGGAGAATCTTTTTAACAAAACCTAACCCTAACACTTTCTCATCATATGGCTCTATCTCCAAAATTTGTTTAAATTCGGCACAGAATTTTCCCAGCCAAGATCAATGGCCAAGGATAGCAAATGGGCTGGCTTAAGACATTAAAATGCCAGCTTGGTTTATGGTGTTATAAATGCATCCTATCATGTCTTTACATTTTATGACCACTATTTTATTTCTAGGTAGCTTCACATATGACACATCCAATTATTCATGTCAAGAATGTAAAACTACCAGTATTTCAGTAAAAAGTGCCTGCCATCTTTTATGACAGTGATTTTTTTTGACCATTATTTCACTAAATGCCACACATTTTCTGAGACATTGACATGTGAGGACACTTACTCTAGAAAGTACATTTGTCTCTGAAAAGATACATGGAAGTATGATGCTGTCAATATGAAACACTTTGTTCGATTATTACTTAAGAAAATGGAACTCTCTTCCAATTGTGAACATTCATTTGTGCCCTCTCTCAAACCAGTGGCTGACACTTGGAAAAGGCAGTGCTAAAGGAGAGTACTGCAGTTTCTGTGACAATGCAAACATTTCTCCTCCAGTATTTAGAAACATTTAGAAGGAAAAATACAAATATAACCTTCTATGTGTAATTTATTTTCATATTTAGCACTTGTGGAATGTTTTAATCTCTGTGATCTGAGTGCTCTGCAAAACAAGGAGCAATCCCCTGATTTAAACAAAGCTCTGAGTCAGGCTTTCCCTGGCAAGGATCAGTTTGCAGAGCTACTCATGAGTTTCTCAATCTGGTGAAATCTGGTGTCAGAAAATGTTAAATTTTGCACTTTTGAAGTTCACAATGAGCAGAAGCAGAATTAAGTATCACTCCCATCAGGGGCTGAACCACACAGGCACCATGAGCACGTCCCAGTCCCACTGGAAGCAGCACAAGCTCTGCCACTGATGTCAGGAGGAGCAGGATGAGATCCAGCTCTGTCACCACAGGAGCCTGACAGCTCACACTTTGCTCTGGTGCACAGTAAATTGAGCATGTAAAAGGAAGCTGATCTCTGAAGGGGGATGGACTTAACTGCTAAGTGCAAGGGTGTGATTTTTCCCCTTCCTCTGTCCTTGTCTTCCTCCTTCTGCCAAAAGCAAAGAAAAGCTTCCCAACTAGGAAGGCTTAGACAAGGAAGAAACAACACCAAACATGATATAAATGTTTCATTAGCGTTTTCTAGGTACATAAACAAAAATTCCTCATCTGACTCAGCATGTTTGTAAGTCTGCTGTAAAATCCTGTAACATTCTTTTCACGACCTCTCTGCAAACAGTCATACTGTTAAAATACAGAGTTTCTGAACTGGATCAAATTGTGTCCTTCCACGGATAGGACATAAGTCAATGACAACAGTTACATTTTTGACTTGCTTGGTAAGTTTTGAAAAGCTGCAGCAGTTTATTCTTGAGAGTGCAGATTTCCTCTCTGAGATCAACAAGGGTCTTTCCCCCTCCCTTTTCAGGAGCTGAACTGAGCACGGCAGCTTTCCTTTAACACCAATTTGTAAAGACTCAACTCTCACCAGCTCTGCTTCAGCTCCTGCTGAAAACTGCAATAAAAGCCACCAAGATTTAGTAGCTAAAGAGATTCCACCTGCTGCAAGAGGGACCTGCAGTCCAACCCTCTCTTGGCCCTGCTGGTGGAAGGAACACCCTGGGCTTTGTCCTCACACAGGATGACCAACACCTCCAGGTACCCTCCAGCCTGCTCCAAATTTGTCTCACACTTATTGTGAGCCCCCACTTTTAGCAAAACTCCAAGAGAAGGCCTGAACATGATGGTCCTCAAATGTGGGTCTGGTGGGATGAGGTGTGAGCACACCGAGTGCTCCCAGCCCAGCCCCATGCACTCTGGGGCTCACTCTTGAGAGCACCTCTGCAGGGTTAAAGCCTTCCCACAGCAGGGAGGTGGCTAAAAGATTGTCTAATCCCTCCCTTCCCACTCCACACCCTCCCATTCCATGGTGCTCCCTCCACAGCCTCCTACCCCTGAGGCATTTGTGTGCTGTTAACAAGATCCTCTGTCAACAGCAACACCCCAACAGGACAGGAAAGGAAATTTTATTGTGTCGGAAATTCATTTCGTCTCCAGGGACCTTGCCTCCTTACATATTTTTGCTGTTCTAAAAATTACTTTGTCCCATTTCTATAACTTGAAAGAGCCTCTCTGGCAAGTAATACACAGAACGGGAAAATTGAATGTACCTGAGAACAAAAAAACCACAAAAAACCACATGCAGAATAGAAAAAGAGGGCAATGCATTACGTTAAATGAAGCCTGATAGCTTGAACTTCAGATTCAGGGAGGTCTAATAGTGAGGGACATTTGGCAAAATTCCCCTAATAAATTTATAATTAACCAGCAGAAAGCAAGGCTCCAGTCAGATTTCTATTCTGCAGTGAAATTAGATAACCAAGCCAAATAATCAGAGTCCTTGAAAGAGAGTGCTGTGAATGCAGGAGAAAAAGGTTGCAAAACTTCATGCCTTACCTTTGGGATTAAAGTGCTTATTTTCCTCAATTCCTGGTAATTTATGTAACACAATATGTATTACTGGAAAAGTAGCCAATTATAACACTGTATTTATTTTTCTGGCAGAGCTCTACTGTGTGTATTTAAGTAAAAGCTGTGTGTTTATTGAGCGTGTGGAAACTTCCTCTACCAGGCAGACACGAAGATGCAGCACTGAGGTAAAAAATACTCTCAGACAAAAAAGCAGGAAGTTTTGAGGCCACCACTGCTTGCTGTGGTGTTGGACACAGGCCTGGCTGCCTGATGCCAGCCTGGGAAATATTAAGAACCTTATCTTTTACCATGTTTCTGTATCAAGTCCATATAGGTGCTGGGCTTTACAGAATGAAGACTCTCCTTGTGCCATAGTTGGCAAGAACTCTCTGGCACAAACAGACAAAAAAGAAATATAATCAATTACCTTTTGGTGCTTGATTGATTCCAATACTACTCAAACTCAGGATCTGTTTTGATAAAAATTGAGAATACTAAATATGATTGACAATAGCTTTATATGTTGTGAGTGAAAAGCCCAAGTTATTGAATTAATAATATTCTACTTAGGCTTTCATTAGAAGGTGTGAAAACTTTGCCAATAATCTATATCCTTTTTTATTGGCTTGAAACATGAGTAATGAATCTGCTCATTATTACACTGAAGATTTAGTCTCAATGTCTTGCATTTCTCTGAACAAATGAAGTGTTCTATGAGAAGTATTATTATTTGTATTATTTTCTGATGCCAGATGAAAGTGTTTTAGTGTGAAGCTTTAATTTGTTTAAAGGAAAGATAAAACAGTAAGACTGAAGGACTTAAAATCTCAGCTTAAGAATAGTCTGTGGTCTTTTTATAAGATTGTAATATATTCTTCAGTCCCTTTTACTACTCCTAGGCTTGGCTGTAGCTCATCAAGGTATATTTAAAATCTCACTGCTCAACACCTGATTGTTGGTAGCACAGGGCATGTTTCAGCTCATGGCAACAGCTGTTGCAAAAGCTCACTTTCTATTGCAATTGGGCTCCAAATCAATTTTGGTAACTTATTTCTGTAATTTTAGTTCGAACAGAAGCCTGTTACTTACAATCCAAATTTTTCAGAAGTGAGATGCATTTTTACATGTTTCAAATTTGGATTATGTTTTATTTTACAAGGATTGCACTTCCCCAAGGTTAGAGTTAGGTTAACAAAAATTACTTAGTCATGGGACAGAAGATGATTTAGGATTTTATATTCAAAATGTAGATTTTAAGTGCCCTTTTCATCAGCTTGGTCAAAACAGATCAAGTCAATTACAAGGTCCTGCTTGAAAATGTGCCCAACAGAGTGATGCCAGGGAGTGATCTAAAGTAATCCTGATTTAATTAGTAATTCTCACCCCAGCTGCCAGTCAGAAATGATACATGTGTTAACACTACTCTAATGGGAATGTTCTGGGCTTTCCCAGAACATCTGTAACACACCAGTGGGATTTGGTCCCACATTGGTACCCACTCCAAGCACCATGCAGGAGCACACACACCCTGCATTCCGTATTTCAAAATCCAGGTTTAGCTCTTTCCTCTGCCTCTGGAAAATCAACACCCACGTATCAAACCATCCATTTGTGGCTATGTCTTCTAACTTTTCCATCAAGTCTGTCTGCATGCAGAAAATAAATTCCATCAGCCAAAGGAAAAGCTTTGTGCAGCTCGGTGCTCCCAGCACTCGGAGCGACACGATCTGCAGCGGTTCCCCTCCAGGGTCAGCTCTTGTATTTATTTCATAGTGATGGAATAAAATGCTGTTTCAGTCCTTCAGTCAGGAACTGGAACACAAACTCCTCCTTGGAAATGCCTGTGTCTCCCTTGCAACGTCCAGAAAGCCAAGCCACCTATCCCAGAATTCCAAACCTCGTCCAGGAGCAAGGTACACTCAGGTTCAGAAAGGTACACGGTAATTCTTAGATTATTTTTTGATTCTTACCCTTGCTCAGCACTTTCTGCAAATCAAGTTTCCTCAGGGGATTTTTTTGTTGGACAGGTAAAGACAGGAGCACCAGAAATCACTTATTGAAACCCAGAGCCTTGTTTCATGAAACAATTATCTCCTCCCCCCTCCAGGCTCAGGGGTCTGAGCTAATCAGATCAGCACAGGCTCAGTAATAATGAAATAGCTGTAACCCATTTAAGCAGTGCAGGACAAGGAGTGTGTGTGCTGCTCAGCAATTCTGCCACTGAATAAGCAAAGCCTCTCCCCTGTGACAGTGGGTCCTCCTCAATTACCACATCAGCTGACATCAGCGCTGAGCTCATGGCCTGCCCCACACTCCATGTGAAGCTGTCATCATCTTATTATTTGTGTCTTCTTTTTTTTTCCTTTTTTACAAGAACTTTACCTCTAAAACTACTGCTTTTTTCAGGCTAATCCTGACCAAGTGAAAACAGAGGTCTCAATCCCTCCTTGCTTTTGAAAGACACCACCACACAGGCGTTTTGATGGAGCACTGGCAAGAGATTTCATTTCTTGTGTCCTTATACTAAGGCTTATGTGAGAACTATTTGAACAGGTTATTTTACAGTTTTAGGCTTTTGCTGCTCAAATAAAATATTGTGGAGAAGATAAGCCATCTGCACTCCACATTCAGATCCCCTTTATGGTGCATTCCAACCACCCTGAAGAATTTGTTATTTCTTTCATTCTCTTGCTTGTCATCATTTATTTCACTTTTCTACACGATCACATTAATAAATAAAGAATATGGCATTACATGCACAACTACTGACTGGTGAGACATAACACAGAAAATAACAAATGTGACAAAAAACAAAATTTGAAATATATTTACACGACCAGATAAACTTACTATGCTATGCTGGAACACACATTTTCTTTGTGAGGCTGATCTGATCTATTGCTTCTGAAAACTCCCAGACAATGTAAGAAATAATTGTTTTTAACAAGAGTTTAAGTCTGTAACACTGGATAACAGCACACTTTTAAAAAATGTCACTCCTGTGACACTAAAGCCCAAAATACCTCACCAAAGCCTACTACGTTCATCCCAAAAAGCTCTATCATGTCACATTCTCTATAAGTTTACAAATTTAGGATGAGATTTCCAAGCTGCCTGGACAATGCAGAGTCTGAGATTCCTGCAGCTGTTGGGTGCCCAAATAATGGGATTTTCCCATGTGACAATGTGGCTGCACCAACATATTTTCAATCAACCCCTCGGGCTCCAGCTCTGGGTGTATTAAATGAAGGGTTGGGGTGGAGCAGCTGCTGAGGGAGAACTTGTTCTGGGAATTTGTTCAGAACTTGTTCTGTGCTGTCACCAGAATCAGGGAGCAGCTGATGAGGAGAACAAGAAGTAGCTCTCAGGTTTCTGTTTGCTGGGAGTGGCATTAAATTGTACAATGGATGACCCAGGTCCGCACTGGCACAAAATTCTTGCCTTTCTTCAAAAAAACCACCACTGTTGGAAAACTACCAACAGAAGGAAACAGTGAAACAAGAACTATACAGGAGACCAGCAGAATAAATCTAGAGAACTCAGCTAGGTCCACACAGTTGCCATAAAACTGACTCAAATCAGCTTTTAGCTCTCAAAAAAACAACCAAACCCAAGTCAAGCAAACCCCCTGCACCCCCAAAAACCCCTAAAACAAACCAAAACTTCACCATTATTTTACCTCAGGATCCATTTGCTGGTCTAGCTTATAGTGATGAAATTCATATAGGACAGAGAAAGCACTACTGGCACATCATAATTTAATTTCACTACCTTTTAATTTAATTTTTTTTATTAAGTTAGTATTTTAAAATTTATTTTTAATATATTTCCTTTATGTCTTTAATCCAAACCCATGTGCATAAAAAGCTCTGTGACTTGTCAGATGTTAGTTTGTTTTCCTCCGCATTTTAAATTTACTGAAACTTCTTTAGACCTATTAAACAAGGAAATTCTTTTTGAAAACAGTACAACAAGGCTGAGATACAATAAATATAAGCACTTCAATATTTAAGTGAGGAAAATGAATTTCAGTGTGCTTTCAAATTGGTTTTCTTCAGTGCAGAGTTTCTTTATTTGTCCAAATCAAATGGATTTGAGTGGGTGGCAGCTTTAAGGAGTTATGCAGCACTATTCAATGGCTTTGTGAACTTGGGAAGGTATTATGAATAATGGATTTGCTGTGCTCTAAGACATGGAGCCACAACATTGGAGGTCATTGGAGATTCTCTAATAGGCATCTGCTGGAGTGAAGAATAAAGAGCCTGGTCCACCCACTGAAGCTTCAGGTACAGGAATGTTCATATCAGTGACTGAACACAGAATGGGAAAGCTGAATTCCCAGGGATACCTCCCACCACTCCCCAAAAAGGGAGAAAAGGGCTGGACTTCCCTTTGCCAACAAGAGGAGGAAGGAAAGATTAACTTGAAACACAAGCACAAAATATAAGAGTGATTTCATCTCCTCCTCACCTAGATGTGAACAGTTTGGTTTACTTCCCTTTTTGTTCCAACTTTCCCTGCTAACAGCATGATTTTCTATCAATATAATTACACCTGTCTAATCCCAGTGTGCACCCAAAATAAGTGCCACTGGGTGAGAAGAGAATCCACTGCTCTCCAGGGAAAGAGAGGCCTTTGCAAGCCACTACTGAAAACTTCAGCTACACATAGCAAAGCTCAGTTCACAACTGAATATGTAATCAAAATACTGTCAAGCCATGAGTGATAACCTGATATGGATCACTTAGAAGGCTGACACACTTAGAATTAGGTTTTCATCAACCCACAGTGCCAGCTGCTAACTTCACACCTAGTACCTCAGTGTCCCCAAACCCTCATTTCAATCTTAACCTTCCAAAGATCTGTATTACTATTAAACAAACCTTGATACTGAAAGAAAAAAAAAAATCTAAAAAGGGCTTTTAAAGGAGCAGAACGTAACTGCAGAAGATCACACACAGTATTTTTACTGTTTCCTTTGAATTTCAGAGCAGGGATATGAGTGTGACTACAGCTGTGTTCCCCATGTGCAGCAAACTCCTGTGCCCTTTATGCCACAGAAACACTCTGTGACCGTCTGCTCTGTGTTAAATAATTCACAAATTTTGTTGACATTTTACTGCAGTCTCCATATTAAGATTCCATTATCTAGAATGTTTGTGTTGGTGACAGAAATACGCTTGAAAGAGACACTAAAATATAAAGAAATGCATTGGGTTTGCATCAAGTGGATAATTCCAATACATATTTAATAGGTTTCCCACAGACACACGCCTTTGCAGGCTCTGAGTTCAGTAAATAGATGCATAAAAATCGTCTTGCAGATGGTGAATTGATTCCTAGCTGGGAAAGATATTGGTCAGCCTAGAACAAGATTTTTCTGTGATGATGTGTCTCAATTCACGTCAGAAAACCTACAAATATTGAAGTGCAGAAGGGAAATTGCCACCATATTTATTTGCTTCATCCTGATCTTCACCTCCACTGAGGCAAATCCCCCCTTATTTTCCTGGAAGTGTCAGAGGGGTTGTGTCTGCTGTATTCACAGGCTTAACCACTTGGATCATGTGGGAACAGACCTTAGGGCTCTCAGTCTGCTTGAGGATTTGGGGATCTGTCTCAAAGAATAACCCACACAGGGCACCAGAGCAGCTGTGTTACTTGTATGAGGTCCAACAACCTAGGGAAGTGTAAAGAGTGAGGACAGAAATGAGCCCCAAGTTTTTGAAAACTGCCACAGAGAAAAGAAATCACTATTAGGCTGGAAAGAGTACTTATTCGCATTTTAAGGAAGTACAAACACAATTCAGTGTCTTCCAACACCAATTAAAGACCCAGGGCACTTTTTTTGTATGCAAGAATTAATTGTTAAATGACTAAGATGTGACTTGTGTTCATTTTCCAGCTGAGGCTAATCAAAGATGAATAGAGTTTGCTCTAACAGGAAGCACAACTAGAGTTCCACCACTTGGGAGAGAAAATAATCTTGTGTAACATCTGAACCCTTAAAAGAAAACAATAAAAAGGAAGAAAAATAAACCCCAAAAACATCACACACAGACATGTCTGAAGACTGCCTGGAGCCAGAGGAGAAGAACTCAAAAATTACAAGAGGAATTTACGTGTATTAAGGCATCCACTACAGCAAGCTTTTACTTTGAAATCAAATGACCAATGCATCTGATTTCAAACCAGAGACATCAGCAGCTCAAAATAGTCCACATTCAGGTGGATATGTGGATATGCCTGTCAGAGTATTGCTGCTTATGAATAGTAAGATGTATTCCTGCTCTTTTTAGTTCACTGGGAGACAAGAAGAGAAATAACCTACAATTACCTGTGCTGCAGCATGTGGGGATTTTGGGTGACAGTGCTCCACTTGATTGTGGAGCACAGACTGTGTATTATTTGCACTAACTGGTACTGACAGGATGTGGGAGTGATGATGGAGATACATAATTTTAATGAGCTGTTGTCTTCCCTGAGTTCTGTAATAATATCTGACAGTTTTCACCGCTCTGTGAATTACTCTGTTGGCACAATTAATTTCTGGTTTGGTGGAGATATTGTAACTCAGTATTTCTAGGAAAACAGCTTAGATAAAGAAAAGCCTGCCAGTAATGAGTGACTGTAACGTGAGGGAGAAAGGAAACATCAGGATAATGAGCCTGGATGTGGAGTGGAAAACTATAATCTGAATTCAGTTGTGCTCAGTGCCTGCAGTGCTGATCCTTTGCATCTGAGCTCTGAATCTAGGACAGTGGAAACACCCTGTCAAGATCTGACTAACATTTTGCAGGTTATAATACCTGCACACTTGCAAATAGGACAAAGAGAGAAAAAAACAGTGTCTGAGCTTACTCCAGTGCACACAATCACAGCAAACTCAGCTTTTTGGATCTGCCAGCTGCTCTGGTTAGGATTTGGTGGAAGGAAGCCTCAGTTTTACCTCCCTCATTCTTCCTCCTCCTGAAGTAGCTTCCAGGGAACTGAGGAGGTGTTTGGACAAGTGAGGGACACCAAGCACAGAGGAGCACATTTCCCCACCAGCTCAGATAAAGCTTCCTGCTGTCCAACAGGAGCCTCACAGCCAACTATACATAATTTAGGAAATCTGGCCTAAAGGAGGAGAACTAGAACATAAAAACCCCTAATAGTTGCATCTCGTATGTTTTTCTAAGCCATATTGAATGCTGAAACAACAGAAGCAAGGAAACTTCTGAGATTAGAAAATTACACATCCTTTTATGTAAATCAAGTGAAACTTTCTCAACTATCTTTTCATAAAAGAAATACTATGTAGCTAACTGTAGTAGAGTTCAGGCAAGCCTACTTAGAAATCTCTGCAGAACTCAGACATTTTAGAAACCAGCTCTATTTTCAACTTCAGTTTTTTAAAAAATAAAGTAGTAACTTGATTTTTTTCCTCCCTTCATTAATCAAAAACTGTGCTGTACAGTTCAAGACCAGTAGCAGAAATCAGAAAGCAAAGCACTTACATTTCTGTGTATTCAGTAATTTAGGAAAAAAATGTCCAGATATCTTGAACTAAAAAGAAAAATTATCACTTCAACTACTAAGATCTTCAAATATGCCTCCTGTGCACAAGCTAAATTGCCACAGATGCTTCCAGTAAAAGCCAGAGAAAACATGGATTTATCTAGACCAGCAGCCAACAACCACCACTACAAATATTTCAGCAGAAGTTACACAACTCATGCCCTGTTTTACAGAGTAATTAATAATCACATAAACATCTACTTCTCATGGATCTATATTATTACTGAAAATCCAATACAGATTTTCTTTCTTCTCACCCAGTAGGAAGATTTGAAGACAACTAATCTTGACGTATTTTTATCGTCCCCAAGGAATGGAAAGGCAGGGTTTTAATGATGGCTTCAGTTGTAACTCACCCTATGGCCTCGAGTAAAGCCCTTCACCCCTTTGTTTATTTCACCAGATGTAAATAATGGTATGGCTTGCCCAGCTTAGACATTCCATGGGCATCAGCTAAGATTTTTCTGGCCTTCAGGACCTGCAAATACGTGACCATAATAAACATTTCTCATTGCTGATGCACGTTGTCTCGTACTAAATCCACAATGTGGTTTAAATTTACAACATCAAGTTCAAGCTACACTTCCTGTGAAGTTTTGTACTTCAAGCTTCATCTTATGCAGTGTTATGAAGATTTAGCCATATCTTCCCCTTAACTGAATAGCTCTGCTTTGAATATAATCTTTTCCTTGATAATTCGCATTTTCAAATTGATTTTTTACAATTGGCTCTCTGGGAATTATGTCAACGAGATTTTAGACATTCCTGATCCTGAAAAATGTGTTATGGAATTGTTGCATAATTATAAATTTGGAGACTTGGGCATAGGCCTGGATTTGATTTGAAGGATTAATAGCAGCTTGTCTCTCCAGTGCTCCTTGGAGGATTCCAAAGGGAATTCTCCTTTATCAAAATGGCAAGCACTTCCTGCTGTGCTGTCAGGAGAGACATTACAAACTACCCAAAAATGGTCCTTCCACATTTCCTCTGAGTTCTTCTACCTGCCTTCTAATTTCCTGGAGGGCATTTGTCTTCTCTGAAAATAGATTAGCTCCACTTTTACTGGAATCAATTAAACGTGGGATCTGGCCAGAAGAGCCTGTGGCTTGTGTCCCACTGAGCAGCCAGTCAGACACCTCAAATGGGCTGTCTGGACAAGGACTGGCTACACACACTCACCCTGATTCAAAAAGTGAAAATACAGCTCCATTTTGAAACTAGAAAATCTTTGGGTTACTTCTGAGGTGCTTTTTCAGGATCCTGATACGGATGCATTTGGTGTGGTGAAAAAAAACCCTACAAATTTCAAAGCTGTCCATTGCCTAAGGGTAAAGGAAGAAAAAGAAATAGTATGAATGTCAAGGATGGCAGGAAAAGCCAGGCTAAACCCTGGGCTCTGATGGTACAAAGCAAAGAGTGTGACCAGTCCACTTATGGGTTTTAACTATGTTAAATCATTACTTCAGTGAAACTAGGGAAAAAAACCCACCCCAAAGTATAACAGCAGTTTAAAATCAACATAACCATGTCCTGCCCTGCACACACTCAAGGTGTGTATTAATAAAACACATGCAGTACCATTGTTGTATGATATTTTTCCATGGTATCATTCCAAGGAAAGACGTAGCTGACAAGGGGCTTCTAATTAAACAAAATCCATCCCTGCTTGATATCTTTAAATACTAACCCCAAATTTTCCAAAATTAAAGACTTCTTATGAGAAGAAATTAAACTATAAACAGCAGTTACCAAGTGGAGAGAAGTCACAACAGGAGATAATTTTAATAGGGGCTTTGGAGCAAAAGAAGGAATTATTTATACAAACTAGTAATTAATGTCAGATACATCTGACACTTGGGCAAAGAAGTGAGAATGTCCAGTCTTGTTGCAGAGAAGCGAAAAGTGTCAACAATTTTTTTGTATATCTGGAAATAAGTAAAAGACTATATTGATACACCTCAGTAACAGGATACTATCCTCAAGGTTTTACCGGAGAATCAACAATAATCACAATTAGTCAGTTCTAACATTTGCACCTGAACAATTGCACCAATGGATAGAAATGACTGAAAACTCAGGTAAACACACATTTTAAAATTTTAAAATGAAATTTGATTATGGGATAATTTCCATGAGTAGACAAAAATTGCCATGTTAATGGAAAAGGAAAACAAATGAGTGATGGATTATGGGGTGATGGATTATGGAACAGCAATCAGAAATGGCTCCAATTCTCAAACGCTTCCTCATCCTGGGCTCTGCTGCAGGCAACAATTGCATTTCTTGCTGGCCTAATTCCACAT
This sequence comes from Passer montanus, assembly GCF_014805655.1. Lineage (NCBI taxonomy): Eukaryota > Metazoa > Chordata > Aves > Passeriformes > Passeridae > Passer > Passer montanus. Next base: position 1,037,750 of record NW_024371704.1, read on the forward strand.
AGTTTGTACTACTGAAAGGAAGTAGAGAAAAATGGAGAACTGGTCTAATGAGTGCAGAATGGATCAACTGGAGAAAACCAATTCTGACTGTTCTGACTGCTGCAAACAATTTCTCAAGCTCAAAGCATAAATAACAATGTTTGCATTTAACAGTCGGTGTAGAGCATATGTCTGCAAAACTAAACAACCGCCTGTGTTTACATGAGATATATGATGCTCAGCTTGATTTGCATATCACAGATCAGGCTGTAAATCTCTGATGATATTTACCACTGGATAATTGAAATTAATCCTGCCAAAATGACTTTGACAGTGCTGAATTTACGGTCTGAGAAAACACCCCTGGAACGGGCTGCTGTGCTAGAACATAACTGGCTGTATATTTTCAACCTGAGCTATGCTGTTGAATAAAATCCTGGCCACAAATTATAAACCTCTCCCTTTCTTCTCCAACTTTCTATTTCCATAATCATTAAGAAGTGGGGATAATTTTGAAGGTAGCAGATATGTTCCTGTTTTGTTTTGGTTTAATTTTTTCTAGCCATGGTAGGCACATGAGTTACCTTTCTTCCCTGCACTCCCTGTCCCAATGTTACACCATTTTCTTTTTAATTTCCTTTAAAAGCAACCAATTATCCCAGCAGAAAGCATCAGGAAGTTCCAACAGCAGGGCTGGACTCCCTTGAGTCCTTCAGTAACTCAGATCATGGCTGTGTCTCAGCTTGTGTCTGTGTTTCCAGGGGAAAAGGAAGGGGCTTGGATTTTTGTTTCTTTACTTTCTGTTTTATTTCTTAAACTCAGCTTGTATCTTTAAAGAGAAAGCACATAAGTTGTCTAGAAGAACACAGTTTACCACAAAGCTACCTCACATTATCCTCCTGGTAGGAATGTAATTTGTGGCTCGATATATGATTGAAACTTTCATTATCCACAGAAGAAGAAATTGTGAATAATAGAAATCCCCAAACAAACAAAAACCCCAGCAGTAATTCACATTCTAAGAAAACAAAATGCAAATATTTAGTAGGTAGAACTTTCTCATCATTGGCAAAGAATTATGTAATTTATTAAAACTGCTGGCAACCCTTTCCTATTCAAGAAATATTGTGTCATGAATTCTTTGGACTCCAATAAGGGTTTTGATGATTGTGCAAATTGCACCTTGGATTTTGGTGCTAAAAGATAGCAAATAGCCTCCCCAATTTCTTAACACCAAGTTTACAACTACAGAGAATGCTGTATGTTTTCCAAAAGCAACACTTACAGAAAAGTATGTTCCTAATGTATAAAAGTGGCTTTTTTGAAACTTGGAAATAAAAAGACAACTGTTACCCACTACAGAAATTGATGTATTTCTATTTGTAGCATTTTTTAAAAACATACTTCTTTCAGAGAGGTGGCAGTGATAACTCTGATGTCCCTCTTGCTTTTCTTCCCCTACAATCTGCTACTTTCCAGGCCCATTCAATTTAAAAGCAGGCATCCATCCAAATATGTAATATTAAGGAAAAAAGACAGCTCTCATTTATAAAATTTTAATTCCTTGTTAGTGGAAAGAATAAAACCACGAGATTAACTGTGATCACTGATTATTACTCTCCCACAAGAATGTTATCTTGGGCTCTGTCCCCTGCTCAGAGCTTGTGGCACCTGTGATGCCCTGTGAAGGCTGCCCTAGAACAGAGGCCAGACAGAGCTAAAGAATCAAGTAGGGATTTATTAAAAGGATTTCCTCAATGGATGCACCTTGGGCAGCACAAGAGCCCAGCCAGGGCTGCACCCAAAATTAACCAAAATGGTCACAAAATGGATAACAGGTCATGGGGTCTGTCACTTTTATAAGTTTTAGTCCATTTGCATATTGGAGTTAATTGTCCAATTACAGCTTTGGGTTATGAAGTCCCATCCTTCTTGTTTTCTCTCTTCAACTTGACCATTGTTCATGCTCTTGGGCCTGAGATTGGGATCAGTTGTCCTGGGCCCCAGCTAGAGAAGGAATTTTTTTGTCTCCCTACTGTGTGAAGAGAGCTCACCATCTCCTCATATGAATGAGGACCCACACACGAAAGCAGTACAGGATCTGAAAAATATAAAATGCTGAGGGCTCATCTGGACAGGGAGAATGCTGATGATGGCACCTGGATAAGCTCCTGTTCTGTGGGGATGGGGAGACAAGTAACTTTCCAAGCATCATAAACCATGGAGGGCCTGCTCCGTGTCCCTGTTGTCACCCCGCCCCAGGCTGCCAGGGAGGCTGAAGGAGGGCACACATTGCTGTGGTGTGAGGACCCACACACTAAAGCAGTACAGGATCTGAAAAATATAAAATGCTGAGGGCTCATCTGGACAGGGAGAATGCTGATGATGGCACCTGGATAAGCTCCTGTTCTGTGGGGATGGGGAGACAAGTAACTTTCCAAGCATCATAAACCATGGAGGGCCTGCTCCGTGTCCCTGTTGTCACCCCGCCCCAGGCTGCCAGGGAGGCTGAAGGAGGGCACACATTGCTGTGGTGGCCAGCCCAGCTGGCTGTGTCGACACCAGAGAGCTCCAGGCTCGTGGCACATTTCCAGGGGACACCCTGGAACAGCTGGGATTAGTGCTGCACACTCAGCCAGGTAGCTCAGCAGGCAGCACTGCCAAGCCCAAACTCACTGCAGGCTCTTCTGGAGAGCAGCTCCAAATCTAACAGCAGCAATTTAACAATCCAATGGAAACCATCAGCTCATTAATCTGTCCACAGCCTTCCCTAATTTCCAAGTCTTGCTATACATCCTGCACAGGCTGATTTTTCACTTGAATGAGCCAACATGGGCATAAGGCCCAACTGCAGCTGAGTGTTCTGCAGAACCAGGATGGCTGAAGCTTGAAACAGCCACATTCTTGTCATCAAACCCCTTTAGAGAAGCTCTTTCAAAGCATGTCATTTCTGCACAGCCTTCATTTCATATTAAGTACCTACACCACCTACAGCTCTACAAACTCCCCTGAGCCAACCACAGCAGAACTCACCTGGTTTTGCACTGAGGCAATGCAACAGCACCCAGCACATGGCTTTTACTGGGAACACACCCAAAGCCCAGCAGTGAGGACTCCAGGGGGCTTTGTTTATTCATACTCTGAATACACCTTATTTTAATCAGACTATGTCACATTTTTATACCACTTACTGCTGCTGTAGCCGCTGAGATTTTGCATCATTTTTGGTGTTTCGGTGATTCTGCATGGATAGCCAGCCTTTCACATCATGGTTGGGATGTTACTCTGTTATTTTCACAGGCAAAGCACAGCTCAGATAGACTGGAGGCAGAAATGGGAGGTGGTGATGAGTGTGAGTGGGAGGCACCATGGGTTGGTGGTGAAGGTTTGCTTTGATTCCTCTGACTACAAAAGCTTCCTCAGTAGAGAAAGCATTTTCAACTGTCTAAACAAAACCTTTGTCTATGCAAATTCAAACTCATTCCGACATAAAATTAAAGCTGTTGTTAGTACTATTTTTTAAAGGTCATGAATATGCCATAAAGGATGATCAAGTCATTAGAAATATACAGCAGGTTAAGAAAAGAGGAGACAACACATTAGATTTTTGCTGTTTCCATTTCTAAGGAAAATATTGACCATTAATGCTTACTACTGATAGTAATGGTGGAATCATCATCTGTTCTCAGGACTGGCTGACCATTTCTCTTATCAAAGCCATCTCTCAGCTGGCTTGAACTTTGCCAAACCCTGACTAGTTCATTTTTTTTTTCCCAAAATAATTTGGAATAATTCATGAAAGGATGGGTTAGTTATCCCATTTTGAAAACAATATTTTTAATATCATTTAATGCCTTCTCAATTCACAGTTTGAAAGCAAGACTGAAAATAGGATACTGACAGAGTTTTAATTAACTCTCAATGGAATCTGGATGAATTGCAACAGTTTGAAAAGTCTCCAATAAGGGCTCACTGCAACTGCAGTAGACTGGGAGGGATTTAGGAAAAAGGAACAGAAGCAGAAATGTTCTCTTGCTTTTTCAGTGAAGCTTCTTCCCCTGCAGTGGCCAACAATCATGAAGGGGTATTTTACCTCATTCAAATGCAAAAGAAGTAAAAGACCAATAGGAAATTGAAAAATCCATTAGGAGTGGATAAAAAAGAACCAGGGGAAAGGCCTATAGGATTGGAAACTTCTCTGTGGACTGATGGCATTCAGCTGTTAAAAATCAGACCTGGTACAGTACAGTAATTCAGGAGCCTAGTTTATAGAGAGATAGTTTGGAAAGAGATAAATCCATGCCATTTATTTAAGGAGCAAGTTAATCAAAACTGAAGAAAACTGGAGAGAGTTAAGGAACTAATAATTAATTGGTAAGCACAAATACACTGATATTTTAAAAGCACCTTCATAAAAATGCATTTGCCTGGATAATAAAGAAGGTATATGTTGATTTATTAATAAAGAGTCACCTTGCTGAAACATAGATAATGACTAAAATAAATTTCCACTTGGCTAACCGTAGAGTGTGTTGTGTACTTATGAGCTTGAAACAGTATATAGAAAACTTACTGAGAGTTTTACTCGGTTACTTATTCAAATTACATATCGAAGTTCCACCAAGCTCTTCCCTTAAAAAAACCCAGCAGTGAAGAACAACAGATGCCAAGTGAAAGCAAAAACTTTCTTTTTGGCACTATGTTAATTTAAGTCCTTCCTAGCTCCCTTTACCTAGTAAATCCCATCAGGGGCTGATTTTTCCAGCACTGCCTTTGATTCCCTCTGCTCTGTGAGCAAACTCCAGGAATCGATGGGGAGCTCAAACACCCCCCTGGTTATTACTGAGGGTATCAATTAGTGAGCCTCCATACCTGTTAACATCCCAGACCTTGCTGGTGCCGTCGGCGGAGGCGGAGGCCACGAAGTCCCCGCAGGAGTGCCAGGAGCAGCCGCGCACGGCGCGGGAATGGCCCCGCAGGGTCAGGATGCAGCCGCGCCTCGACAGGTCCCACAGCCGCACCGTGGTGTCGCCGCTCGATGTCACCAGCTGGGTGCCACTGCGCGAGGGAAAAAACACGTCTGAGCCACGGGGAGGTGGGAAATGTTCAAGCAAAATAGTTTAGCTCTGTTTGGAAAGACAGGTTAAGTTGCATTTGTTGATTTTACCTTAAAATACACATGAAGAAAAATGATTGTTGGAAAGGTTCGTATTTTTACTGTGCAGTTTTCTGACATGTTGAAGTGGCCACATATTAATGCACTATCAAAAGAAAGGGAGACAAGGAAACAGCTATCCCCCACAGGAAAGTAAATATGGCTTTCAAATAAATTCCTACTTTTTGTAGCTTATTTGTGAGTTCATCAGTAAAATAACATAAGCTTTCAAAATACAATAAGATAGATAACAACAAAATACAATAAGATAGATAACAAAAGATTGTTATTTTCCAAATTTATACCATTTTCAACATATATTTATTTTTTAAAAGCATCCTAATTTTGTTTTTTCTAACTTTGTATAAACACCATCTCTTGGGGTCATTTATACGTTACATAAATGAAAAATGCAGAGTTCATCTCAGATTTTTTTTTTTTTGCCAAATCTCAGATATAAACCAATATAATTATGTTTTCTTAAAGCATGGACATATGGCTTCAGACTAAGAGTCCATCTGTAACAATTTATATTACTAGTAGGGGATTGTTAATAAAATAATTAGAAAAAGTATGTGGAGTGATTCTCTTATTAAACCCTCCCAGACCTACCTGTGGCTCAGGATTTTTTGTGCTTTAGAAGAATCCATGGATTTTTTTTCCCTATGAGTAATTGATTTTTGAACATATGCAAACCTTTGGCACCCGCAATCTCTTATGTCAATGAATTGCAAAATTTAATTATGCCTTGTGTGAAAAGCTCTTCTGGGGTTTTAAATACCTTACTTCATTTTGTTTCATGCTTCTAATTCTACTACTGTGATTAAAAGCAAACACTGAGTGCACCTTCACCATGTCTAAGTGTGCCACCAGCCGTGCTGGGGGCCCTGTCCTGTTCCCCTGCCAGGATGCAGACTCAGACTCATTCCTTGTGCAGATGGGATCCCAGCCCTTGGAGCACATTTCCCATCCCTCTCAGCACCCTTTCAGCTGAAAGGGAAGGAGCAGACACCCAAGGAAGGTACACAAGGACGCGGTTTCCTGCTTTATTCTGTGTTCTTTCTATTTAGTTACCATTTTTGGCACTACTGGACAGAAATTTTCAGCAAACTGACCACAGTGACTGCAAGACCTCCTTCCTGAGTACTGCTAATTAGACACACTCTTGCCTATTATCTATTCTTTTCTTAGGACCATTTCTTCCTGTGTGCATTCCTTTGTGCCCACCTGCACTGATTTTCAGCTGTTGCTTCACCACCAAGTCAACTGCTGATACAGGAATCTCTCCTGTAATTCTTCACAGGCTCCTTTTCACTGCCCTGGCTAATTAGCAAACTCATCTACCTCATCCCCTTCCCCAATTTCCAAGATCATCTTAATAACTTAGATCCCAGCACGGTCCTGGGGGCCTCAGAAATTAATTTCACTATTCTGAAAGTGGCATTTGATTCCTATCCTTTCACCAGTTTTTAAACTCGTGAAATAAATGTTCTTTTTTATTCAGGACAGTTCTGCTTTCATGAGAGTTTCTGTGAAATGACCTCATGAAGAATTTGCTGAAAATCCAAGTATAGGAAATTCATGAAGCTCCCTTGATCAAGTGCTCAATAAGCCCTTCAGAGAATTCCCAGCTGATTTCTGAGGCTTAATTTCCAAAGCCATGCTCACAGCTCCCAGGGCTTCTCTGCCATAAATGTATCCATGGATCCTGTAATTTGCCTCTTTAATACAATTCTTATCAAGATATGAAAATTAGATCAATCCATCTAGAACGCCTTAATCTCAAAATCTTTTAAAATATTGAAAAAAATTAATGCAGCCCTCACAGGAATAACAGAGGTTTTCACTTTCTAAGCAAAAATCTGTTTCAATTGTTTTCATACTAAACAAAAATAAAAACAAAAACAAGAAACCAGGGGATAATACACAAAAATACAGGTCAGAAATAGTTAAGCTGTAGGTTTTCAGACCAATTTCTGCCATTATCTGAGCAACATCAATAAGATGACCTTGCCCTTAGGATCCAATAAACTCTTTTATTTGAATAATGGCAAAGGGTCCTATCTCAGACAGTAGAAATCCTTCTTCCAAATCTCTGGATATAAAATTGTGGGAACTGAAAACAGCTCAAGGGTTGATCCTAAGCACTATTGTAAAACTCTGAGTAAGAATACACTCAGAAATATTTAATTCACTGCTGCAGTTAATTTAAAAAAAAAGGTCTGGGACCTGTGGTGTCAACCCTTTTATGTCATATTCTCCCTTTCCCCCTTTTCCAATAGATGTCCACTGAATCACTTGGTACAAGTAGCTGCTACGACAGCTTGAAATATGTGCATCATTTACCTGATAGATCTTAAGGGGGAACTTGCCACTATGAAAGATCACCTAGCCAAGATTTTGACTATTTTTAACACTTGCGGTTTAGGTTGCTATTTTTTGTGAAAATATCATTATAATATTCATTAAGGCAGTTACACCCCCATGCCTCAGACAAAGCTCTGAGAGATTAATCTCTCAACGTTTTTTTTTATAAAGTTGCACAGGAATAGTGCTGAAGCTTTTGTCACATATACCAGAGCATAAAGGCTTGAAGTCTGAGTAGGGGTGCAGAGGAGACCCTAATTTTGTCAAGCTGTCAGGAATAAATGTGCTTTTGTTAACGAAACACTTTCAGTTTTAATAAGCCAGATCTTGGTTCTGGAGATAGATAAAATTAGACAAGTGACAAATGATCATAGCCCTTATACATTTATAAAATAAGAGCTAGAAACAAATTCAGAGTCAGGTATAAAGTGGGACTGATGAAATCTGCAATTGATTCAGAGGGAAACATGCACTGCCACTGTTGTGAATCACAAAAGGAGATATATGGCTTATGCATTTTTTAATATATAATCCCCCAAATGCTACACAAAGAACTGGTTCCTTGGGCTGAATTTCAAAAATACACCATCCAGGCAGTGATGAAAATCTTTCAGAAAACAGATGTGAGCAGGAAGGTAGTTCAAATGGATTCAATTTGGCAATCTGCAGCAGGGGAAGGAGTTACAAGTGAGGTTTAGCACTCCTTACAGATCAAAGGAGAAAAAATAGAAATAATAGTGGAGATGGGAAACAAAAGTGCAGCAGGAAGCAGTTTTGAGGGACAGACTGACAGTGGAAGTAAGGGCAAAAATACTCAGGAACAGAGGAACCCATTGCCCCAGCCCCCTGCAACACAAGTTCCCTAATATTCCCTGTGCATAAAAAAGCATCAGGTCATTCAAGGATGGGGATCTGTGATTATCCATGCAGGAACTAAACACCAGCATTTCTGGGAAGCACAGAGGGAATGATGGCTGTCAGGGCTGCTTCACACAGGAAACCCTCAGCACACACCAGGATTCACACCAGACACGCACATAATGAACAGGAAAGTGCTGTGTCAAGCCAAGTCAGACATCTAAATCAAGCTGCTGCTATTAGGAAAAAGCCCTATCTACTTAATAGCTGATCAATAATGACACACTTTCTCTGATTTGCAGCATTTTTCACTCCTGGGAGATGAAAAGAAGCGCTCCAAAATCGGAGGCAATGTTTTGTTACCCACAGCTGCAACGTTTTTGTATGGTGCTATTTTTCCTTATAAGAGCATGTGAGGGGGAAGAAATAAATGCCAGGGAAAGCAGCTGTTTTTATGATTTAGGTTGTCAGGTTACCCAGGTATGGTACTCACACAGTCCTTTATCATATGACCGATTAAAAAAAAAAAAAGTTGACTTTGATATTAAAACATATAAAAATACGACCTCAGCCTTAATTCTCAGCAGCAATACATGAACTCCATTTGAATTTCAGACTGATCACTAACAGGGAAAGCTCCAAAAAAATCCTGTGCACCGTGCATATATCTAACTCAGAGGAGAATAAAACACTTTGTTTTTTAACAAATACATCAAAGAACTAGGCAAGATATTAGGAGACAAGAAAAAGGTAAATCCTATCTTGTTCTGTCAGTTCAAATGCATTCACACATATGCAAATAACATTGCCAACTGTCAGAAATGTGGTGTTTTTGTAAAGAAGCAGCACCTTTGTGCATGGTGCTCTGTGGATCCCAAACAGTTGAGTTTGTATGGTCTTGTGTGGCTTGGTTTTGGGGGTTATCTGATTGTACTTTCCAGCAGATCAAAGGACTTTATGGATGAAACATGCCTGTACTGAATAAAGTATTTGTATAGAGGAATCTTTCCAAAACTCTAGGCAATGGACAGCCCGTGGCACCCATAACCCCTGTCTTGCCTCCATGGATAGATCATTTTTAAAAACATGAAATGCACATAAAGTTCTACCTTTCAGCTGATTTCTGGTATTCCTAACTGATACTGTAAACCTGCTCTTACAGAAACAATTAGAGTGGAAAAAGCTTTGGAAACATTAATTCCACCTTCCACAAAAGGGATGGAACATTAACTTTTCAAGCCTTAAATCTCTCCTCCCCCATATATTCTAAACACACACACATTTCCTTTCATTACACATTCCTGCTCCTTCCAGCTTCACTGTTTTCATTACAAAGACACCTCTCCATTAACACTTCCCAAGTTGTAGACACATTAATAATTAAGACTCATATCCAGCAACAACATGAGCCTTTGGCACAGAGTCACTTTACAGCATTTCAGGAGGCTGAGTTCCTCTGTGGAGTGCCAGTCAGGTGAAGGCATCAGCTACAACAACAACGCTGCCCTGGAAATGTGTTGCTCCTAAGACCAAAAGCCAAAGTTCAAATATTGCTCCTGCTTCAAATATTTCTGGACAAGGGACTTAGGTGTGGATCTCAGGCTGTTCCAGGGATTGCTCACGTTCTCTCTGAAGACCCTGTGGCCAACAACAGCTCTCAAAACAAAACTAAGCCAAACACAACCTGGGTTCAAGTTTTTTGTCCTAAAAAAGCTGCAGCAAGAGGCAGCATCTGACTGGAATTTAAAAAATACAAGTGATGCCTCAGGTTTTAACTTTTATAGTTTTCAGATTCTGCTGCTTTAGTGTGTGGGTCTGGGCTTCATATTTGGGTATGGTAAGCTCTTTTCACAGAGTAGGGAGACAAAACAATTCCTTCTCTAGCTGAGGACCAAGGACAAATGATCCAAATCTCAGGCCCAAGAGCACAAACAATGGGGACTGAAGAGAGAAAAACAAGAAGGATGGGACTGCATGGGCTAAAGCTGTAACTGGGCAATTAACTCCAATATGCAAATGGAGCAAAAATTATGAAAATGTGAGACCTTGTGACCGATTGTCCATTTTGTGACTATTTTTGGGTTCATCTTGGGTGTAGCCCTGGCTGGGCTCTTGTGCTGCCCAAGGTGGATCCATTGAGGAAATCCTTTTAATAAATCCCTGCTTTATTCTTTAACTCCATCTAGCCTCTGTTCTAGGTCAGCCTTCCCAAGTATCAGCAACACAACAGCAAATCTTAAACATACAGTCCAAAACACTACAGGGGGGATAAAGGTCTTTCACCATGACAGCTGAAAAACACTTCAAAATCAACATTCCAGTCAGTTAATTGGAAAAATGATGTCTCTTATTTACTTCTGTTCATGCAATTATTCTAAAGCAAAATTCTAAAAGCCTCTATGTTATTTGCAATATCACCACAGGCTGACAGTATGCACAGTAAAGTACAAGGGAAGAACTGCAAATCCTGCTAAAGTTTACTTGAATTTTGGTGACATTTTCTGCTAGGTCAAAGTGGAAAGATAAAGAAAGAAAACACTTAGAAAAAAAAGTTATTCCATGAAGAACAGAACTAATCAACACTGAATGCCTATGGAAGCATCTTTTGCCTACTTCCTTCATCATGTTAGCTGTTGATTAAATAAAGATATCAAGAATTGATTGATCCTTTAGAGTTCTGTCTTACAATTTTTGCCAGAATTACCCTGCAAATTAAAAGTTACCAGAGAGAGTGGAAGAGACCATAAGGAAGATGTGCAAGGGGGTTGGGGGAAATATATCCTTGTAAACCTAGTTTACTTGGAAACAGGATTAAAACCAGGGATCTAGGCAACTACATTTAGGAAAGTAAACATCTACTAATGGAGTCCCACCTTTGGTTATGAGAGCTGTATTTAAACACTCCATTTTCCAGTTGGTGCTGAAAAATATAAGGGATGGAAATGCCAAACATCAGTTCAGCTCTGCAGCCACTGCAACTCTTCTTCATTCTTCTACTTTGTCACTGCCCCACATTTTTCTCTCACCAGAGAAGGTGAAAATTGGGCTGAATTTTAAAAATATTTTTGAATCAATTTACAACTTAAGAAATTCCCTTTAAAATGACTGCAAAGACAAGGAATGATTTTCTGCCTCACCATGCAGGATGCTTGCACAATTCCTCTATAAAGGGTGATGTGGATCCAAAGGAAGATGGAACAAAGATTTGGAAGAGGAATTCACCAGGGATTACATGGAAACAACATCTGGCTCAAGATACTTTGAAATAAGAAGAAGAATCCAGGGGAGTACTGAGACCAAACCTCACCAATGACTTTCCTATTCTTAGCCATTCTGAGGCATGCCCTGGTACTCACTGCTGGGAACAGGATGATGGTCCAGAAAATTCTGGCATGGAGAGCCATCCTTATGTTCTTAGTCTGTGTTTGAACAAAACACTCAGCAGCAAAGATTTTGTTTCTAAGATTTTGTGACCTTAAAACAGACTTCAGTTATAGTTCACTTTTTTGTTGCTGGAGTTCTGAGACTCATTAATTATTTACAGTGACACTTCTTATTAAGAACGGGTTTTTTTAGATCCGTGGTTCATTTTGGGTGTTGCTTTAATTATCCTGGTGGTCTATGTGCCTAAGAAACATTTTATGTAGTAATTGTAATATGTTTCATCCTTCAGAATAATCTTAAGCCAAATTTTACTCACTTTATTAATAGATATGAAATGCCATTTTTACAGAAGGTGAATGCTAGAATACTCAGCAGCAGAAATACAAAAATACCTTTTCTCATTTATCATCGAAGGGGAGGAGAAAAAAAAATTAAATTTCAAAAAACCAAAATCAATTATAAACTGACATTCTACAAGCCAAGGAAAGCCTTCCAAAGGCAGGAAGCAGGGCAGTACCCAGCAGATGGTGGATGGCACATGGGCACATGGCTTTTTGTCGGGGAAGAAAAACACAACCATCCTCCAAAATCCTTTGCCACAAGGCTATTGGCTGGGAATCCTCAGAATCCTGTCAATGTGTACCACGGCAAGCACAAAACTTGAGGCAATTTTTCACTCCACATTACCTAATTGGGAGATCTTTCTGAGCTATTTCCTGCTCATACACTGACCTATGCCAGGAGGAGCATTCCCCCTCGTGCTGCCTGGCTGTGACAGCAAGGGCAAACAGGAAAACAAGGTTTTGGCACCAAACTGCTTCTGCACAGACTGACACCAGGACTAGGCATCACACAAGTAGCAAAGTTTTGTTTGAATGAAGTTCATCTTCTCCATGAAAACTTCCTCGAGGCTATTTCCACTTCAAGAGTGACAAGTTCACATCTGCAAACATTTAAATACAACGTGCTCCTAACTACCAGAAAGAGTCCTGGTATGGTATGTGTGAGCTCCAAGGTAACAAATTCAAGCCATTTATTAACAAGTTCCTACTTGGCAAGTTCTCCATACTTTAAACCACCCTTCCTTTCTGAACTGAGTACTGGTACCAGAAGCTGCTGTGTGAGCAGTCCTGTTTCACCTGAGGCCTTTCCCACTGCTCCTACCTGCACATCTTCCTGTGCCCAAGTAGCCCTTTTTTCCCAAGTGCTGGCCCATTTTAAACACAGCCTATAATTCTACATTCAGGATCAATATAATGATTTTTAATCATTTTGTTAGCATGACTTTTTGTTATAATAATTTGGTGTTTTCCAGATTGCTCTAATGCAGGTTACAAACAACATAAACCCCACTCAGTCCTGCCCCATTCAAATCCAGTAGCTGAGTTTGGTACTCCCCCAAAAATATTTACCATTTACTGAAGGCTTTGATGTATAAAAATGGCTTAGCTGCCATGCAATATCGTGTAATTAGAGGTGGTTAAATGAGAATCTAAAATAAATTAGGTGCCTGGTAGAAGGCAGCTTTTAGTATGTGTAAAATTGGCTTTTAGGAGGCTTGGGAAGCACACACACACACACAGGTAAGGAATAAAAATAAAAAGACAAAAGATAAACTAGTTACAATACTTGGAGATTAAATGTAGCAAAATATGTGTCAGCAAGACAGCAGGCACTACACAATGCAGGGCTCTAGGCAAAAATTAGACAGCAATGAATTCCCTTTTTACAACTATTTTGCATTAAAAAGATGCCTTTTCTAAAAGCTTCCTGCCAATGCACATCTAGCACCCCACAGCAAAACCAGACACCTATTTAACAAGAGGTAGGAGAATCCTGGCCTCCAGCTGGAAGCAGGGAGCTCATGGGAGCCTGGCCAGTGATATCTCCAACAACTATGAGGCCCTCTTATGCTGAAGGCAAACAGTGTCCCTGGGTCCACTTGTGCCACTTTCCTGAAGCCTACTGCCAAGTAAATTTTCCTCCATTAAGTTCATGAGAAACAACTATTTTACCTGAAATCAAATCTAATGAGTAAACATTGCAAAACTACCACGTTTTCCAGAAATGAGATCTATTCTGCACCATTCCAACACTTTCTCTCAAACAAGTTAAAAGCTTTCTGTACACTGTTAAATTTCTAAAATAATGTATTTAGGCCACATAAAATCATGCATAGTACCAATCAATATCCATGACACACATTAAACAGTGTGCCATTACAGTGTGATACTTCATCTCAACACCCATCCCATCCAGCTTGGTCATTTTTCCTCCATTGGAATGACTCCAAATCCTCAAATTGTAATGAAGGGCTGTTGAAGTAGGGAAAAATGTAGTTTGGAAGGAGTTCAGATACATGAATTCCATGTACAGAACAGATTTATGACCTATATTAACAGCGATAATCCTGTGTCTCGGTTCCTCTGAAATGCAAAGTTGTGGCTCAGTCGTTTTAAATCCATTATCATCCCCCAGTGGTGGTCCAGTGATGTCTAATCACAATCAATGGCCAGTAATGAACCACAGTCATTAATCCCATTTGCATGTTTGTATAAAGCATCATTTTTAAGCTGCATATTCATATGCAGAGAGAGTTCAGTGAGTGCACAGAGGTTTAACAGCCGGTGGAAAGTTCTGTACTGGGATTTGGACATTCCCAGGCCCCTGGAAGGATATTTCACTCACTCTGTGTAATGATCCTGACAGTGAAGGCCAAGAAAACACACAGGGCAGTGCATGAGCCCAGTGTTTGTACTTGGGGCAGGCGATGATCTCACTGAGCCATGCCCTGGGGATACAGGGACACAGCTTGAGGAGGGGCAGTGAGTTAATTGAGACAGTGATCAATAACAATCTAACTGCAGGAGTGGAGGAGGAATGGAAATGCTGAACATGAGCAGAATCCTGGGCTGATACAAGAGGAAGCAGAATAGCAAAGTGAATATAAATTTCCTCCCTTTCTCTGAAAGGCTTTGTATGAAAACGGAACTTTCATCCATGAGACCATGCAGCCTAAACACTGACTGCTTAAGAGAGGGGACACCAGAAAACTCTTCAAACACAACTCTCACAGGCAACCTGAACCACAGACACAAACACTGTGGCCTTCTCCCTCTGATCCCCATTTGTTTTATACACTCAACTACTCAGATACAAAGGCAATAATTACCACAAAATAAGAACTTGGTTCCACATCCACATCCCTCAGCAGTCAAACAAGTCCTGATGCTCATTCCCAGCTGGGCAACTTCTCCTGCTTCCTGTGCTACTGCAACCGTTTTGTACCTGGAATTCCCCAAATTACTGCAGCCACACAGCTTGAGGGGAAGCACAGAAACACAATAAATGACTGTGCAATTCATACATGGAATTTGTGCTCCAGACAAAATCTTGTAAACACTCCAAATATTTGGGGGCTACTTCCAATTCAAATATCTTAGATATTGCCTCAACTGAATTGCCATTCTCTAGTCAACTCTAACACTAATGTTTGTTATTTTAACAGCTGCACTTTAGGAAAGGCTCATTTTAACAATATAACAAACACAGATATCTCCTTAGCCACTCCACTAGAACCCTTGCAGCAGACCTGAGGGAAAATACAATTGCCTTTATTGCACTGAAGAAAGCAATAATGAACCGAGGATGTTAAAGGCATCAAGATTATAATTGCACTCAGAGAAACATAACACAAGAGATTCTATTAAGAGAGATGTTTTGACGTGTACAACAACTCAGAACAGAGTCAGAGCAACACGTTCAGGATCAGAGCAGTGAACTGAGACTCCCCAGCCCCAGAGAGATGGCAGCTCCCTCTGCAACTCCAGCTCCCCAGCACAAAGTGCTGATGAAGCCAGAAGAAAACCTAAGCTACTCAAAATCTGAACCCACCGAAGTGAACAACAGTTTTGTCTCACAGCCTAAATAAATGATCAGCAAAACTGAACTGCTTCTGGTGACTCACAGGCAGCAAGAGCTGTAGGAATTGAAAATCAGACAGATGTACAGAAAAAGAAACCAAGAGCTCTTTGAAGAGCAGGCAAATTTCTGCAAAACTTTCAGAGAACACACTCATGGCTTCAATGAAGCTGAACTAATAGGTTTAGAAATGTCCCATTTTATTGATACTCTATAAAGAGATTTCAACTGCCTATTCCTCCACCCTTTCTCTATCAATGTGGTTATCATATAGAAATTACTTTCTTTCTTTCAAGTAAACACCAAACTAATTACCTCACAGCTGATCAGAAAGTTTCTTTGCAAAGTCTAAGTCAAAACAATTACATCCAAATGGTGATTCTTAATAATTCTTTTGTCAGAAAGATTAAACTTGACACCTGTCTTGTGAAATTGATAATCACACTGTCTTTTCAACCTAGTATCAGATTGATTTAAAGCCCCCCAAATTAGATATGTCTGTTTTCAAGTCTAAAATCCAGATAATGGCAGAATGTAGCACACAAGGTCATCACTTCAGAAAAATAACATAATTTCTGTGTAACCTAAGCATTCAGAACATTTGAAAACTATTACCTTATGGGCAAGCATAACATCTAAATGACAGATGATAAAGATAAGGTAATTAAATAAGAAATTAAACAATATTACACAAAGACTAGCTAACTTTCTATCAATATTACACAAAGACTAGCTAACTAGCCATTAGGATTTCTAATGCATCCAAGGTCACACATTGTGAGTATGAAAATGGAGGTCTTTGTTAAAGAGCCTTTTCAGAGATGTTCTGCATCTGTGGTGGAGGGGCTGCAAATTCATCAGTAGAAATGGCATTAGTTTATCAAGAGGATTCAATCACTGGTGCTGAATTCATTGTGTGTAAAGCCTCCTGTGAAAGCAACTACAGAGTGCTTTCAGCAAAGGGCAGCATTTACGACAGTGGGTTTTCTTCCTGTAGTTATTTCAAAAATACATCTGAATTGCTCCGTGGGAGGACTGCTGCTTCTGCCAGACGTTTCCTCCTTCTCCTGCTGTCCTCAGCACTTCTCTCTCCTGCCACTCCCTGAATTATTGTAATGGAGATATTATTAGTGAGTCACTACCTTGGAGTGGTCAGTATTTCCATTCTTTATATATGAAATACAAGCCAAAGGTAGTTTTTTATTCAAGCCTGGTCATTCTGGATGAAAAGTGAAGCCTATTCAGTAACCACACTATGGAATTGCACATTGTTTGCTTTCTGAAATCAATATAATGAAAGACTCTTCAGGTTCCATGCAATAGGAACATTCTTTGGTCTTTTTATTGATGGGAAAAGACTACTTCTGTAGAGCAGAGGTAACATCCTTGGGGAACATTAATGGCCTAATTATGAATATTTCTGAAGGCAAACCTTCCAGGTGGCACATGGGCTGCCACTACAACCACCTCAGAGATGGAAGATGAGAAGCACTGGGGTAAAGCAGACACGTGAGGATTTGGCAACAAAGAAAATCTCCAGAAGTTTGGACATCTGCTGGGAACCCCAGCCTCTGTGATGAAATTTTCCTCAGAAAAAAGCCAACTACTGAACAACAAATCAGGATCTAAATCTGTAGCAAAGTTATCTGTCCATGTTTTCCAAAAGTACATTGCAGAACTGAGCTCTCTAAAGAAAATAAAAATGAGATACGAATGAGATTCAGTATTTTCTTGAAATAGATACTCACCAATAGTCAACAGAGCTCTTTGAAATGAAAACATACTTTATGTATATATTTACATCTCAAAACCCCACAGAGAATAACCAACAGTGCCACGTGCCAGAAGAGATTAGTATGGGTAGAAACATTTGGTTTGTGGGAGTGGGTAGAAGGGGGAAAATTTTAATCAAATCCATTACCTGGTTATTGATTTCTCTTTGCCAGACTGATCCTGTAGAATACTTATAAAGCCTTTGACATTGAGACGTTTGGCCAAAAATATTGGATTAGACTAAGCAAAAGCTGAGCTTCTCATGTAATCTCTCATATTTCATTTATATGTGATTTATTCCTTTGTCCAGCAGAGGCTTTTTATTGATAAAAATAATGAGATTGAGAATCCCAAAGGAAATCTAATGCCCACCCAAACATGTTTGTGAGATAAAAATAGTAGGCTTTGCAAGCTTGAGAAAGAATGATGTTATGTTAAAACTGTTTCCTTGTATAAAAAGTATGAAGCTTATCAAAGATTTTGAAATAAATAAAGCTACTTTTGAAATTAAAATTTTGCTATACTTGAAAACACCAAGCACACAGTGAATACTGTACACTGGGGAACTGAATGAAAGACTTCTGAAATAGTTTCTTTCCTTGCAGAATAAATGAATACAACTTTTTTTCTTTTGACTCCTCTATCAGCTCAGTTTGATAAAACACTTTAACAGATGTCTCGACTGCTAAATATGATGTGTTACATAAAGCCAGTAAGATGACTGAAAATTAATCGTGCCACTCAAAAGAAGTTTCTTACCACTGGCAAATTTAATATGTAATCTGGTAACTAAAGGCTTTGTGGAACTATGAAGAAATTCAACATCCTCTAAAAAATTAAATCATTATGCCTATTCATTAACTAAGTGTTCAAAAGTCCTAAGCAGAACATACAGACTATCTCATGTTTCTTTCATAGCTACCAATAGTAGTAAAAGGATAAATAAAACCCATCTGTTTCTGCAGTGAGACCTGAATGAGGTTTTAAAGACTATTTCAAAGCACAAATCAAAATAATTCTATTCCACTGATAGCCAACAGAAACCTTTGTGATAACCTGAGTCTTACAATTCTTTTTTATGTTAATGCTTGGAGGGGAGTTGGTGGCTTTCAAGTCTCAGCCTTGTTTAATGTATAGTGTGAAACTCAGCATTTACAACTCCAAAGCCAGCAGAGAGTCTTCTGTAGCTCACTGTCCATGGACCTTTTATTACTAGTAATCTCCAAACCCCTTTCCTGGAGGACTGTTGCTCTGGCTGGCTCAGTGGCCAGGCAGGAGGGTGAAGTTGACATTTCCTTCCTCCTTCTCCTCCTCCTCCTCCCTGGCTCCCAGGTGTGCACAGCAGCTCCTGAGCAGCCTCTCCCACCAGGGCTTCAGTTCCTCACTCTCCAGCTAAAAGGTGCAATTCATGGAACCCTGTAATTAAAACTCTGATCATGAAACCACTTCCAAGATTTCTGTGTTGTCCATAATGAATCCCTGAGAGTGCAGGCAGAACACATCCCTGGGATGTGCTGCACATCTCCTGCCCACTTGGGCAGCTCATGCTCAGAACTCGACCCCTCTAGAAGTACCTGACCAGTTGGAATTCATTGCAGAGCCACACAGTGCCCGCACAGGGAATATCTGCGAGGTCCAGGGCCCGTGTAAATCTTGTGGGATTGGGCAGTAATCCCACAAGAGTGCACACAACTCTTAACAGCACTGGAAAAGCAATCTGGAGCACGACAAACAGGAGGGTCCCTGAGCACATCACTGCTGAAATTATTCCATAACAGGGTTTGAAACAATTCCTGAGGAAGCTGAATTTCCAGCCTGTTCCTGTTCCAACACCTCCAGGAGCTTCCTTTGGTGCTGCTGGCTTACACGTACAGTAAGTTGGTGTGACTGCTGACCCAGTCTGGGCAGTGGCTATGAAGGATGGGTGATAAAAACCAACACTTTAAAATCACTGACTCCAAACCTCTCTAAATTTCTTCCAGGGAACAGATTTTTTGGAGAGCCCTAAGGAATATGTGAAGGTCTCTTCTAAGAAAGAGCCTGCAGTAGCATAGTCAAATCCCACTGCTTTATGTTAAATTACAGTTTCCATGCAGACAAATGCTGCTGCATTTCACTAAAACAAACAAACATTAGATTGTAGCAACATCTTATAGATCCTGAAATCGTAACTTCAGCAGTGGCTGTTTGTTCTGCAAGTCCCCCTAGTTTCACCAAATAACTACAGCATCAAATCTTGGAAGCCAGTGCATTAAACAAAATGGTATAATAGATAATTCCTGCTTCTTTTCATAGAAATAAAAATAAATTGAAGAATGGCATTAGGAATTATTAAAGTACAAGGAGAAATATATTTGATGCTAGTGGAATGTTTTAAATTATCTTGCTACTGTGACTAAAGAACCTACTCTTCTCTGTATGTCATCAAGTGCTTTTCATTTGCTGAGGCTTTGTGGGCCCTGTACCATCTTAGCTATTTAAAAGATATTATTTGCAATTTGTAACTAAGAAAGCAGTCATTTATCTTTAATATCAGATTTTGTGTGATTCTCTTCCTACCCTGCAGATGTTTCTCAGCACACACTGATAGCTGAGGATATTATGATTGTCAAGAAGATTGGTGTGGATTGATGCACCAGCAGCTCCCAGGGCTGGGGCACTCCTCAGCAGCACAGTGTGTGGGGAGCCAAGAGCAGCAGAGGTGGGGGATGAACAAAGCAGCACACCTTGTAATTCACCTTGATAATCAAAGCACTTTGGGCTCTCAAACTACAAAGGCATGTCCACTGAGAAATTCACAAGTGGTGCCTGGACCTGCCAAGCTGTCAAGTCTGATTTTTGCTCCTCAATGTTTCCCTCCAAGCACAGAGTCCTGTGAGATGCAGTGAGCAAGGAGCAGGGTCAGCCTGTGCCTGCTGCCTCAGAACATCTGAGCCTGGCTGGATCAAACCCAGCTGCCTCTCCCTTCTGGGAATAACCTCCCTCCTGAATTTTGGCCCTTGCTCCCAGCACTCAGAGGTTTCTCCACACCCTCCTTCCCTTCCTTCATTACTGTTCTGCTGGGCTTTTCAGTCTATCCTTTTTCCACATAAGGTCATCTCTGGATAGCTTCTTCACAAATGATAAGATAAAAAAAGAAATTAAAATAATGTAAAAAATAAAATTAGGGGCTTACCTGAGTAAGAATTAATTTCACTTTCAAAGTTTATTCTGACTTCAATTCTGCTCAGGAATTTGTTTTTTAAGAGGATTTTATAAAGCTTTTCTGAGAATTTTTGTACGATGAGAAAATAACTTCCACTCTGATAGAGTCTTACATAGACAATTTCATATTTATCAGACAGTGCTCTTGAAACCTTTGGGCAGATATCATTATCCTGGTTCTTTTTCCCCACTCTGGATTGTCAGCAACATTTTGGACTTGGTCTTGAGAAGCTACCACAGTGCTCAGTTACCCAGAGCTTGCTCCCACGTGCTACAGAATTCCCCTAAAAGCTTTTTGTGTGAATTCAAGCCCACCTGGAGCTGCATTCCCTCCACAGCTCATTCAATCTCTCTCCAATTCCTCACATCCATCCTCCATAGATTCTGCTAATTCTCTCTCTATAGGGCTGTCTTTCTCCTCTGTCCATGCACAGGTTTCCATCTGAGAAACATCAGCTCCTCCAGCTTTGAGAAATATCACCCAGAGCTGCCTCTGCTCTGGAAGAACATGGGTTGTTCTTTCATCTTTCTTTTGCTTCCCCTCTTTGGTACCTTCTTTTAGGGTATCAAACATTACATGTCTTTATTTGCAAGTTTGATGCATGAACATACTTTATCACCAAGGAGGCAATAACTGCCTCCAGGTTTTCCAGTAGCAACAGAACTTACAGAAAATCCACACAGGTAAAAGTAAGTGCTGTGGCAATTTTTATATTATAATAATAATAATAATAATAATAATAATAAATTGATAACAGTTTTGATTTCTTTCCTCAGTAACTGAGAAACACTAGAAACTCTGCTTCTTTCTTAGGGGAACAGGGCATTACAAAGGAGTTGACAATCTGACAATTTTCTATGCAAGTTTTAAATAGCTTCAAGAACCTACAGTTTGTACTTCTATTCAGTTCAGAAATTCATTGTGTTCCACAGAACCAGACAATATTTGCATGAAAAGGGCTACAAACATTTCAGAAGAGCTGACTTGATTAATATTTATGAATATATTAAGGACATTACATATTATACCAGCCCACATGCAGGGCAAGAATATAATATTTTACTGTTCACTGGGATTTTATCAGACATTAACACACACCTCTGCTATGCTGCAGAGCTTGATTCTTTAGCCATCCAGGAAGGCTAGTAACAAAGATAAATAAACCTAGTACATGCCATGAAATATCTTTGTATAATTAGAGTATGGTCCTTAGAGGTACAGTATTAACATCCTCAGCTTATTCTGGTAACTGGCAGAAGATGGAGATTTCTGTTTGCTGTTTCAAATATTTGAGTCACCTGGCACACACAGATGCACTACACAGCTCTTCCCCAGCTCTCCAGATTCTCACCACAAAACCTCTGTGTATGACTGTGACAGAAGTCATTCTCATTCCCTCATTCCTTCACATCTAGATAAGGCAAGCTGAAAAACATTACATTTTTCAATGGTGACAGGAGCTTGAAACAGCTAATTCATCTGCAAAGCAGTGCTCAGCCAGACCAGAGTAACAACACTGGTTTTTTTTTGAAGTTTGACCAGGTGTCACCTGAGTTTCAAAGAAGGAAGCACTGTTCTCCTCCCTCCTCCCAGCTGCTGATGACAGGACCCTTTTGAAGTTTTACTTTCATTTTAAAAGCTTAAGGCAATGCTTTACTGTCAGATCTGCAGGGAGCTGCTCTGCTCTCCTCACATGTGCTGCTGCCCTTCATCCCCTGTCCTGGAAGCACTGCAGGGAGAACACATGGGGCACCCAGACCCTTTGTGCTGACCCAGGAGCAACACGGCAGCAGCCGTGGAGCCTCAGCACATCTCACCTGACCCTGCTTTGATCACAAGTGAAACAGAGGAGGTTTTCAGCATAAAATCACTGTGGAATGAAGCACATTGTCAGTGAGGGCATGGTGGGGGAAGTCTCCTTCATCCAAGAACTCTTTGCCTCTAAGGCTCTGTGCTTAAGGACACTGTGGTACACGAATCCTGGGAAAGCTTCTAAGGACAATCCTCATTTCTCTAATGCCTGCTCCAGAGCCTAAAACACACCTTTACCTTGGTATTGCTACTTCCTAGAACCAGTTCTCTCATGGCTCTTGGAGACACTGAGGATATATAAACCCCACAGCACTTTAAGATCTTCCCAGCCACCTGCAATACTGGCAGCTTTATCTCTGTGAATACACAGTGGAGGCACAGAGATAACCATGAGAAAGACCCTTGCTCAAGTAATACTCTGTGAGCACATAAACCCCCAGATTTCTGGGATTTTAAGGCATTTGTATGTGCAGGAGCATCAGTTAAATGCCCATCACAGCTCTCCTCAAATCACTAGTCTGGTGTCAGGGTGTGGGTTATTGCAGGATGCTGTACCAAGTGATCTGACAGCAGGCTCATGTGGCTGCACACAGAACACTTCTCACACCAGAGGTGAAGGTTCTTCTAAACCTGATTTTAGAGAGAGAGAAGAAACACAGAGGAGAAGTGATCTCACAGAGGACAAACAGCAAAGACTATAGAACTATAGAAGTTCTACACAGGTCACTATTTAATAGCCCAGTGGCACAAAAATATTTTTCTTTTTCACTTCCTGGGTGAACATAATTTCAAATCTTTAAACTGGGAACAAAACTAGAAGTTATCTACATTTGATTCCAGAAAAAGAAAAAAAAAATCTATTAGAACTCTTCATTTTTACTTAATTTGTTTTACTTCCGAGAAAAACAGATATATAAAAGTCTCCTATCTAAAAAAAATAAATTAAAAAATTTAAAATATGATTAAATGTATTCTGCCACATTATGTATTTTATGCAGTAACAGAAGACAATATTTTAACAGCACTGCTTTTGAATCACTCCAGAGCATTCAGCAGGAGTCAATTTATACTGCAAGAGAATAATGATGTACCTCAACTCATTTTAATTTCAATAATTGAATGAGAAATAGGAAAGCCTATTGAAAGGACTGTATTCTGGTCAAAGACTAATGAGAAAATAGTTTTGAGCCTCTGAGTCAGCGGGTGTCATGGTAACAATGCATTATCGAAATCTGATTAGTATGGCCAGCAGCTTTATAAATGATAACATGCTCTTCTAATTGTATTTCCCTTTCTTCCCCTGTGCTAAAGTTTTATATTCACAACAGGTAAGAGGAAAAGGCAGCATTCTGTTTATCTGCAAGTTTAAACCATGTCCAGCACTCACAAACCCTGAAATCTGTCATGCAGCAATAGATAAATTTTCCTACCATCTTAAAACAAAAAGCTGAGCCTTCCATTTCTCTCCTCCCATATCATATGCAATTATTTAAGTTAAATATCATACTCTTCATTTAAATGTAATTATTTCTAAGGGTACACACATGAAAAAGAGAACACAGTGAAAACACAAGCATATTAAGAAAAAGACTCTTTTTCTTAGGAGAAACTGATGCAAGAGAAGAGTAAGTGCATGTTTAATTCATCCCAGATAGCATGACTCCTGGTTCTTGAGGTTTTGAAAAGAAGGAGGGGATTTTCTTGTGTTTAGAGGACTATGTCTGCCTTTGGTAGCTCATTACAAACTCAGAAATCAGGAGGAACCATGAAATTAAATAGGATACATTTCCTCCTCATGAAAAAGAGAGCTAATATTGCTTCATCAAATAAACACAATGAAAATACAAGGTTGAAGGCTTAATAATGCTCCTTTTATAACCAAGCCTCAGGTGAATAGCCTGGCAGACCTTTATTATATTAACAGTAAAGAACTCTATTTAAAATGCTGCCTCACAAATCTGATGCAAAGCAATTTCAACATATAGAAGTTCAGTCTTATCAAATGTATTTTAGTTTTGAGAGTAAAATGGTGTCCTATTTTTCAACAGAAAGACCAAAAAAATCTACTTCATGTTTGCCCTATTTCCACAACCCTTGTAACTTAAATATTTAATTTGTATTTTCCATGTTCACGTTCATTTTTTAATTCAGCTTCAAATCCATAAGATGAATGGGCAGGAAAGCTCATATTCTCTAGGTAAACCCAAATATTCTTAGTCATATGACAAATAATGCATAATACAAGAAGTCAACTTTTCAGTATTATTAATAATGGGACTGTGTTTGCCATAGTGCCTGAACAGGGAGAAAATGAATACAGCAAGACTTGAAAAGCTTATTACTCCTTGTTACGTGCACTGCTACGGGGACAGAGTTTAAGATGTACAAAATATTAAAAGCAATCAGTCTTAAGTCAACACTGTGAAAGGCAGAGGAACATTTTATCTAGATGTTTGGGAATTCAGCAGAGAGCGCAGGGTCTCCCTGAGAACACAGAGGCAGCAAAGCAGGGCAGTGAGCAGAGGAGCTGCAGGAGGGAGCAGGGCCCCTTCAGGGACGGTGGGCACTGACCTGGGCCTGAAGCAGCAGCCTGAGAGCCAGTCCGTGTGTCCCTCCCCTGTCAGGAGGATGTTCCCATCAGGGAAGCCCCACGTCTTCCAGAGGCGGTCATCGCCGCCCGTGAGCACGATGTTCTTCCGCGGGTGCAAGGCCAAGCTGCAGGAGAAGGGAAAGGCAGGTCATGTGCTGTACCAGCTCCATTTTCTGGGAAACACATAACATCCATTTAAATCAGGGCAATAGCCCCAGGAGTCTGATTCTGGATGGACTAAGCTCATGAGAATTCAAAATACATCCTGTGGAGATGAGCTGCTGCTGAAGAAAAAAGAACAGGACTGATTTCTGTGAAAGCAGAAAACAGAATTGGTTCCACACTCTCTTGAAGTTCCACTTAACACTCAAACAATGTTTTTAAATACTTTGCTAGGTTATGTTCTAACAAACATGCAAGTGGATAACAAGCTACACCAACATGATTAACATTCCCACTTATCCAAAATAATTTCCAAAAGCACCGATGTCAGTCTGTCCCCACTTGTACCCACAGGTGTAAAGTCTCCTACCCCTGTGAAATAACTCAAATGATAATTACAGCCCAGGAGCTACAGTCGTTGCCAGCACTTTAGAGCCCATTCACTGGGACTAGGTCAGAAAATTCATTTCAATTCTGTACTCAAAATGTGTTCCATGTTTTCATTTATAATATGTGGCACGCTGCGATGTAATGGAAATCATACACTTAACACGCCCATAGACTGAAAACTCAGTTTATTTTTGATTTAGCAACTGCAGTGCAGCTTAAAATGGATCCAGGGAAGAAAATCAATCTGTTGGAAAGATAACAAGTAGCGTATTTCATATGGATTTGGTTATTTGATTTAAATCATTGTAATGCCTTACTATTTGTTGAACATCAAAAAGTTCTAGTAGTTGACTTTAGTCCCAGGAGTGGCTTATTTAGACAGATTAAATCTGGAATTCAGAATCAAACTGCAATAATAGGGAGAAGAATCACAACCTGTGTGTGTGCACCTATTTCAGCTGTGCCTCGGGGCCGACAGGTCGGAGAGAAAAACACTTATTAAAGCAGAATGAGAGGAGAGAGAGACAATGCTAAGCACCCAAATGGGAAGAAAAGAGAGGACTTAGAAGGCACAATGTCATAAAACCCTCTTTTTTATTAGTACCTTTTTCCTGCACTCAAATTATTTCACAAAATTCCTAAACCAGAACCACAGCATCTACTATACTGGGAAAAATAATTCCCTCTATCAAATCCATGCTAAAAATATATTTATGTCAACTAGAATTTCATCAGAAAACATCTATTCTTGCAGTTTAATGCCCAGCCTAGGAAGATTCCTACAGACTCATCAGCTGAATCCATCTGCTAGAGTGAGGAGCTAGGGATTTACTCATTCTCCAGTTTCTTAGGAAAAAAAAATGCTTTCTATCTTCTCCTAAAGAGGATAAACTTCCTCTGCATTTATAGCAAAAAAGAGAAGGAGGCAATGATGCTATTTAAATTCTCCAGAGATGCACAGAGAGCAGTTGTATCACTCAGATTGGCCACAGCAGATATCCAGAAGAGCAGGGAGGAACAGAGATAAAAGGAGAGAATTAAAGGCTGAGAAAAGCACCAGTGGCCTGCAAATTACAGGACAAGAAGAGCTGTCCCAGAATCCCTGCATACAGAGACCTCTGAAGCACCAACAACCCCACTGCTGCTATCTGCATGTGCACACCGCTGACATTTTTCTCAACCTGCTTCAGACATTTCAGACCCCCTCCAGTTTTTCCCTCCAGATATTTCTGCTCTTAGTGGGGGCTGTTGTGAAGCCTTTCCATTAGCTCTCTTACATTCCTCCTAAAGACCTTCCATCTCAGTTTCCAAGTTGCATTATACAGCCTTAGATCACTTTCAGGTCACTTTTCACGCAGAGAAAATTTTACCTGGTGTGTTCCTCCAGACCCTGACTCCTCCTGGACAATCCTTACGCCCTGGCCAGGCTGGAGCTGTGCTCTCATCCATCTTGCCTCAGCTCCCAGGAGCATTCTGCCTACCCTCAACCCTCCCAACACACTTCCAGTCCACACTTCTGCAGTGACCAGACATTCCTATAGAGCTTTGGGAAAACCCATAAAGTGAATTTTATACGGAAGAAAATATCTTGCCGTCTGTAAGAAGGCTGCAAATTTGTTTTTCACAGTCTTTCCTTTAAATTGCAGAGCTTTTGTAAAATGCTGCTGCTGTCCAATGTTTTTCTTCCTCCATGCCATTTTTACAGGCACACAGTGAACACCATTTAATTAACAGCAAATTTGTGACACAACTGCTGTTGAGCTGCTTCTGAGAAAGGGAAGCCCATTCATCCAAAAGGCATTCTATATGCAGCATTAATTAGGCACCCTTGTCTTCATTTCTGGCAATCCAGCATTGTATAGATTTTTGCTTCATCTCTGTTCACAGGGTCTAATTATTTCCAGCACAGAAGACTTTGGGTGGATTGGAATGGAAATCAATAATGGAACATGTGTGATAGGAACATTAGTTTTCTCCTCCTCCTCCTTCGGGATAAAGTGGGATCAGTGGAGACTCAGCCAAGGAAAAAAAACCAAAACAAACCCAACAAAAAACCCTCTTGGAGATTTGCTGCTGTTGAGTATATAAATACCCTTGTTTACACAACTCTCTCTGGCATTATAAGACATTCTCATCTCTTCAGCACTTGCCATGGTAGATATATAGTACTCCCAGTAATTTGCTTTCAAAACAATCATCGATTATTTTAATTTATTTTGACTGAGCCATAAATAAAAATACAGTTTCTTCAGATGTAAAATACTTTCAGTCACAGGATGTTCCACACTTGACCACATCACACAAAATCAACCTTCAGGTCAAAAAGGACTGCACCCAGAGCTGCCAGGGGAACATCAGCTGGGTGTTTAATACAGCCACTGACTGGAGGGAAGGCAGATCTCAGATCCATGTGGAGGAAAACTTCCTGGCACCAGGGTTTCTGAAACCCTGGAACCAAAGTGCCATGGGCAGCCTGTTCTCCCAGCACACCCTCAGGTAGTTGGGTTCCATCCTGGTTAGGAGAGGGACTGGTCATTCCACACACAACACTGGCACTGCTTGGATGTGAAATAAAAACCTAACCTAAATTGTCTCAAAATTAGGCACTGAGAGAATGAAAAATATAAAATTAATGACCACTCTCGTACTCCTAAGTGACTTATCCAGCCTCACTCTGTGGCAGAAACAAGGACAAAATCCAGTTTTCTATGGTTTCACATACAGGATTTATACAGAAAAATATGTTCTCAATATAGACAGCATTCAGCTGCCAAATTCTGATACAGCATTGTACTGAATGCTGCTTGTGATACGTAATTTTTAGAACTTCATGATTTGGTCAAAATTATTTGCATTCCTGGGTACTGGCAAAGAGGTTTCTTGTTAATGCCAATAGCTGCTTTCAGACCAGAAAGCTCTTCTGCTGCATTTCTTGTTCCAAAATATGAGAGCAGCAGAGTTCCTGCAAGATTAAAAAAAGTCTCAAATGCATTTTTCCTAGTGACAGAAAGATTTCAGCCAATATCTCCTTACATAAAAAAATCAGCCTTGCCCACCATACCTAGCACAGGAAATTTTGGGCTGAGCAGTTATATTGGGGTGAAGTTACAACTGGCTGAAAAACCTTGTTTTTATAGTGGAAGCTGCTGGGAAATTGCTGATATTTCTTTCTCTGCCACCAAGGTGGGTTTTGGAGGCAAGGACATGACATGCACTGAATTCCAGAGGATGGATATTGGTTACAGCCTCAGACAAGACCAAATATATATAAATAAGAGGCCATCAACAGCCCTACTGAAATCAGTGATATTGCTGGAGTGTGCCCTAAAAATCTACAGAGTTTGTAAAAGCCGAAATTTTATTCCAGGCCTGATTTTGCTGGACATGAGCCAGTTGTGCTGAGACAAAGCACAAATTAACCAGAGCATTAGGAACAGTTCCTGTGGCAATGCATGCATGAAATGCACAACCTAACCATGATTTCCCACCTCTGAGCTGCCACCAAGGTGCTCCTGGTCACCTTTGGGTGGCCACTCAGCCACCGCCACCCAGCTTGGGCCCAGGAACAGCTGCTGGGTGTCTGTGGGGTTGATGCCTTTAATTTTTAGCTTTTTAGCTCACCAGCTTTTTAGCCCACTATTTCAACTTAACTTTCATTTTCCAGATTCTGTACTGCATTAGTATATAAGTCTGATCTTCATATAAAGTGCTAGCAAGTTCTCCTCACAGTTTAGTCAGACAAAACAATCCTTTTGCAGCCTGAGAACCAAGGACACCATTGCAGCTTTGGGCCCAAAAAGTGTAAAACAACAGCGAATTGAGGAGAGAAAACTGAGAGGATGGGACTTCATAACCTGGAGCTGTAACTGGACAATTAACCCCAATATGGAAATGGAACAAAACTTATAAGTGTGAAAACTCGTGACTTGGGGTCCATCTTGGGTGGAGCCGCAGCCGGGCTCTTGTGCTGCCCAAGGTGTATCCATCGAAGGCCTTCTAATAAACTCCTACTACCTCTGTCTAGTTTCTGTTCCAGGCAGCCTCTTTAGGGATCGGGATGGCCACTGCTCCCTCACAGCCACGCTCCAAGGCTCTCACTGCAAGCAGGGTCAGCCCACACACGCAGCCCAGGTGAAGGAGCAGATCGAGGCAGGGCCCATCTTCCCCTCACGGCGGGCTGAGGGGCGCCAGCGGCAGCCACGGAAATTCCCTCATATCCAGAGGGGAAATGGAGTGCCAGAAAACACATAGATGCAGCACATCCCTTATTTCCCTCCTCACCTCGGTGATGGTGGCTGGGGATGAGGAAAACCAAGGGGAAAACCGAGGTGAGCAGCAGCACTCTGAGGGCAGCAGAGGCGGCTCCGGCCGCTGCCCCACAGACCCACGGAGCCCCTCGGCCACACGGAGAGGCCTCGGAGCAAAGGGGCCAAGGAAAGGGGACAAACTGCCAGACAAACGCCCTCAGCTAAGATTAACCTGCCAAAAAATTCAAACTAAACACTGCACAGCAGCCTAATCAATCATTTTGCCTCTTGCAACTCATCCTTTCTCTCTAATATAGTCGTTTTTGCCACCTTTTTTATCTTGGCTTGAGTTACCTGATCTCACCTGACAGCGTTCTTCAGTAATAATTGTAACCCTGACATTTAATTCAGCATTTTATTATGCAAGCGTAGCATAACCGAATAGCTTGCATTCCTGTTGGAGGTCTTAGAATTTATCTTTTCTCGACAAAAATGGAAGAGGGGATAAACGCTTTCAATAGAGAAAATAAGAGCTAAAACATACAAAAAAAAGGATAAAGAAAAAAAAACCCACCAAACCATTAAAGAACATAAAAAGTGGGAAATACTCAGAGCACAAAGCTTCTATCTTTTGTTTCATTTATGTAAATGCCCATCTGGCAGTCAGTGATAGATCCCAGCCACAGCAATGTTTAAAAACCCCTGTCCTGTCTGGTGAAATTCCTGGCTGCTTCCCAAGCTCCCATGACTCAGGGTTTGGGAGGGAGAAAACTTGCTAGAATCTCGACATACCTGAAGTTAACCTTCTAGCCTGGCTAGCAGACCTTGGAACACCCTAGAAAATAATGAGGAGACAGTCTTCCAGAGACTTGAACTTGCATCTCCAGAGGCCAAGCAACTTCCAAACTCACAGTCGAGTTTATGTGCTTATTCCAGTCCCCATGCACACAGAATCTTGACTCCCAGCTGCAGAGCAGCAGCAAACATATTTATTGCTGTGAAGTGGAATAAATTCACACACTTTCTAACTTGGCAAACCCAGTTCTCCTCTCAAAAACAAACAACTGCAGGAACTGTACTCCCCCTACAATATAAAGTACCTCCAAAAATAATTGTATTAAACACATCACTCTAGGTCCCTGATACAGACACAGCTGTGATAAATTCAGAACATCCATTTTGTAGTGTTCTCTGATCACTTTCTGTTTATCCACTCCATGTGCAATTACCAAAATGCATCAATTTAACTGAGTGTTGTAACCTACCCAGGTTTTACTGCATTAGATCTGACCGTGTACATGCTGTGCCAATATAAAACCATCTTCTTCTTAACAACAAAGTTTGGCCCTGGATCAAATCTGAGAAAAAGTTAAAATTATGCTGTTGATCCACATGTGTTTTCAGGGGTCGCATCCTTTAAAGACACATGCATATTCCTGAATTATGCAGTACCAGGAGTAGTGCCAATTGCACAGCACATTAACTTAAAAACATCTATAACCTTGTTTAAGATTGACTCCTTAATCACGTCAGGGCAGAAAGATTTTTCTAGAACCTATGTAATAACATTCAAAGTGTTTATGTCATTATAGTCTTGTGTACTGCAAACCTCTGCACCCTAACATTAAGCTTTTTATCTGGAATGGCTGTAAATAACAACAGGCATGAATCTAAATTACTTCTTAGAGAATCTTTACTTATTAATTCCTTTGATTGTGATTACAAGGTTGTTGATAATTACTGCTGGCCACAGGAAAAAAACCCCAAAAACACTCAGTCTACAGTATCAGCTGTTACACATTCCAGAAACAGCTCCCTTCTAACCTGCCTTAAAAGAGCAGCAGGCAAGGAACAAACTTTCCTCCACACAGAGAACCACTGTTTATTTTCAGTGCAAAATCTAGGGGTGGGGCTTGGCTTCATTTTAAAATTTATTTAAATTGTCATGAAGTTTAGATGCTGACAAAACTGTGAACAGAAAAAGAGATCAAGTAGTTGGGGTATTTTTGGTGCTATTAAAGAAACCAACTAACTCAGGAGCTGCTTGCTGTAACTGTAGCTCACAAGCTCTTATTTAATATGTATTTGAATCAATTTTTCAAGCTTAGTCAACTTATTAGGTAAGGAGCATACTTTAGGGAGAAATAATTAAGCCAAAAGCAAAAAGAATGAGAGTAGCAACAAACAAGTAGATGCAATTAAAAAGTTAAAACATTGATATCCTTTCCTAATAGCTTTCCTCTGGAGTGAAAGCTGCACGTCCGTGCCTGAAATGATTTATGCCATGATTCACACTGCCCATCACTCACCTTTTACTATCCCTTCATGAAAAATGCTACATCACTCTTTTAGGGAAAGGCAGCCCCCTAGGAGTATTAAATCTCAGCATCCAAAATAGCACTGTAACGAGATTAGCTGGGATCTGCAGCCTCTGGAAGCCAGCTTGGGAAGGGATCGCAGCTCTCCGGACAACTGCAGAGCAGCAGGGGAGAGACAGAGAACAGGGCAGCCCATGGGCAAAACCTGGCAAAGGAAGTGTCCCTGTGGGTTTTCACACTGCACCTCTGCTCGTGAACCACTTCAGAGAAGCAAAGGGAACAGCAATGTTGGCAAACTTGGCAAAAAAGTTTCCCTACTCAACACATCTCTGCTGCCCCCATTTTTGTCCCGTGCATGAGGGTAGAGAGATAATGGCCAGGCTTCCTTTGGAATGGAAGAGACTGCTTTTCTAAAAGGCTATTCTAGCTTGAGCAGCTTGAAAAGATGCAGATTGCTTTCACAAAAGCTTCCACCTGTGGCCTGGTTTGAATTAGTTTCCATCATTACTGTTAGCAATTCCAAGTCTTCTGTTGCATGGCAGCTTTCTCACAGATGATTAGGAGCAGTGTTGTGGTATAAAAGAGTTTGGAAGAAAAAGTACTTGAAACTTGCCAGTTGGTAAATTCTGTTAAATTATCAAGGTTGATAAAGGAAAATATATAAAAATATAATTTGCAATTAGAGCATCAAATTAACTCAGATTTCTGAATTAATAAGAAACCAGAGCATTACCTTTTCAAGGTCAGTTTCCTGCCAGTGTTTCTTTCTCACTTTTGGAGGCAGAGAAGGGTTTAATGCTCTGTGCTTTATTTCACTATTGTAATGCTGAAAAATACTTCCATCAACAGAATTAATGGAAACTCTTGTGGGAAGAAAGTTACATAAATAAATAGTTTCTTCACAGTTACGACTAAGAGGCAAAGTCAGCAGCTGTGAATCGTGTTCTTCCCCTGGTGATCTCTGTAACCAGGTGTATGTGTATGAGAGAGAAATGGATTGTGGCTCCAGAAATTCCCCTGTCTCATGATCCCAAGTAGCTGCAGCCCCACAAGGTTGTGCTGACTCTGCCCCATAGGGTAGGAAGCTTTCTCCACTAAAAGTAGCTATTCCACTTTTCCAGGACATTTCAAGAGACAAATTTTTCAAGTTGTTAGTTCTACTCTCACCTCCTGCACAGAGTTACAGACACAAGTGCTGAAAGGCATCACCTTGTCCACCTGGGACTCGGGAAGGTACACCCAGCACAGATTTCTATAATTTCTCCTTGAAAAGTTGCTTCTACAACAGCTCTAGGCGGCTTTTTCTGGGGTTCAGGCTTCAAAAATTGTTTTGTAAAACACAACCCTCACCACTGTGAGTGCAAATAGCAAAATATTTCCCTTAATTTTTCACTCAGGAATATGGAGAAAGTTTCCCTCTTCCTTTTGTCTTAAAATCTTTATATATCAGATGGTTGTTACTAACATTGCCTTAACTTAGGCATTTTTCCAGAGGCTTTTTAGGAGTCATAACCAAAGATGGATACAGCATGTCAACTCAGACCTCACCAGCCCTAATTTGGAGTAATTACCCAACATTACAGCATCCCTCTTCACACATTCCAGAATTAATTTCCTTAGATTGCAACAGCAGTGTACTGCAGACCTTGTTACCTGTTTTTCCTCTTAACAGGTATTGCCTGCCTTGAATTTGTGTATCTAAATTATTTTTCCTAAATATATCATGTGGCACTTCACTTAATTTGAGTTCATCTTCCTGATTTCAGACCATCTCTGCAATTTGCCAAGTTTATTTTGAATTCTGATCTGATACAGAAAAGCATTTTCAGATCCTCACAGCTTGGTGTCATCTGCATACTTTATAAGCTACTCTGTATTCCATGCTCCTCACTGCTAATGAAAACACTGAACAGAACTGATTTCCTAAGCAAATTCCCAAACTGAAATGCAGCCTGTGGAGTTCAACCAAGAGGTTCCTGGCCCAAGCCACTACATTGGTTTGTATTAAAACCCACCCTTTAGAAAGGAACATAATACATTTTAAAACCCTAAATATAGGAAAAGCCATTTCCTCTGCTAAATTGTTGTGATAGTTAATTATCCTGGTTTATTTTTGTAGAATTTTACTTTAAAATCAGGCCAGCTGCATATTAAACTCTAATTACTACACCAGAGAAAATATCCATAGAAAACATTGACTTAAGAGAATTGTAGCCTGACTCTTCCATATTCTACCATATCACTCCCCAGAATTCCTATGGATTAATCTTCACAGGCAGTACCAGTTAAGGATTTCTGAATATTTGGTGAGATTTGAACGCTGTTGTAGGAGAATCAAGTCATATTTCTGTATGCAGTTCCTGGCTCTGCTATTAAATTATATACAGTCACTCACAAAAAATTATTACCCTCATGGGTAAAGCCAAGCCCTTGGAGACTATGGAATTTCTAGAATGTTTGTTACACAATATTTGGCATATTTGGCAAATTCTCTTCACATCTTTCCTCCCCATTTGCTGTCCACAGGCATTGCAGGAAAGAAAGTAGAAAGCAAAGCTCTTCAAAACTGGAAAAGAACCTTAGAAAGGCCCAGATCCACCTAACTTTCTGAAAACTACAAATAGGTCTCAGAATTTCCTTCAACTTCCAGCATGCACAGGGAAAAAGAAATTGGAACAGAAGAAACAGAGACTAATTTTGGGGGACACTTCCAGAGGGAGGAAAAAAGCTGAAGGCACATTCCAAGTGTTGTGACTTAAGAGATTTACATTTTGACAAAGCCCTGGAAATATTCCTTGCAATGCACATTGACCCCACAGAACAATCTTCATGGTTGACTCTGCCAGCTGCTACACATTCCTTCACCTCTTCCTAGACCCAAAAATTATAACATGGAAATGCTTAAGTAAGGTAGTTCTAGCCTTTATAAAGATGCATTCAAGAACCCTGACAGAAGAGTCTGGAATAATAAAAACACTTCCATATAAAAATGACTGCTGGTACTGCTGAGTTTCTCTGACACCTATGGGAACCTTACAGGCAAGCTGCAGGAGCTTTCTGAAAGGAGTTATCTGAAAGGTGTCTTCATTCTGTTTAAAGTGTAATGTTTTTCATGACTTACTGATATCTACAAAACAAACCCCTGAAGACTCAAAGTCATGCAAGCTACAAATTTTCAATTCAAAGCATATTTGGGATAAAATGCCTTTTCCCGAGTCATATCCCAATTAGAAGCATGGGATTCCAGATTTCAGTTTTTAACCTTTGTTAGCACTTTCACCCTCTGCTGCCATTGGCACCACCTTCTGCCATTTACAGACCTCAGATTCATGTTCCAAAGTGGTCTAAATCTTAGGACAGTCCCAACAAACTAAACATTCTGCTGTGTCTATTTAGCCTATTAAGCAGCTGGATGCTGTCAGCCAAGAATCAGAGAGTATCCAGAGCTGGGACCCACCAGGACCATGGAGTGAACCCCTGGCCCCACCCAGGACACCCCAGTAATCCCACCCTGTGCCTGACAGCCTTGGCCAGATGCTCCTGGAGCTCTGGCAGCTGTGGGGCTGTGATCATTCCCTGGGGAACCTGTCCAGTGCCTGACCACCCATCCCTTCCCAACATCCAGCCTAAACCTCCCCTGGCAGAGCTTCCTAAACCTCCTGGAACACACTACCACGCTGTGCCAAGACTTTCCAACACTCCATGACCATTTTGTTGGGTGGTGTTGTCTCTGCTGAACATTTGACCTCCTGCAAAGATGATGTTTATGAAAACCACAGAACCTTGCCCACAACTGAGAAACTACAGCAGCATTAACTTCAAGGGCTGCCATTTATTCTGCTTCCAAAACTTAGTCTTCATTCTCTTCACACTGAGCTATAGTGAGGGATAAAAATCAGTCTCAACAAATACAGACTTTTAGAACAAAATACAGTTCTGCTTCCAGAGCAGGACAAAATTGCTGAGGGGCTTCAAGTCATCACTCCCATGGAAAGAAATGTAGAGCCCATTTATAAACAGATTTATGGTTTTCTCACATTCTGTGTGAGACTCAAAAAAGCTGAGAACACCTCAGTTTCATTCTGCCATGACCACTTTGTGTTCCACTGTGTGTGCATCACATGCCTGTTGATGAAACAGAAAATGCCCATATTCCTACACTGGAGACAAATACAGAAAAGTGAAGGACCTCTGAGAATCTGACCAAATACTACCACAACACCAGAGATTAAAGTGTCTGAAGTAATTTTTTTTTACACATTTAAACACTAGTACTTCATTTAAGATGCCAGAGCGCTATGAATGAGGAGAAGGCTGCCTGCTTACTTTTGACATGAGAGAGAGCAGGCTCACAGGAAATGTTGCTATCATGCCATCCATTCTGTAAAAAGCTAATGATGTCTTAGAGGAAGTGGGGGATGAACTGGGGCACTGCAGCTTGCACCAGTCACCCAGCAAAGCCTCACTGACAGACCTCCAAGATCTGGCTCTGATGAAGCACAGGCATGAAGCACAACTCAAATTAGAGCTTCTTTTTGAGAGCAAGCACATCTGCATCGCTGCATGGCTCTGCCAAGGCACAGGCTATTTACTGACCAGGATCTGGCATGCTGGGGATGGAAGGTTGCCAACAGCTGCTGCAGAGATGAAATCTCTGGATGAAAGGTTGGGATACTCACTGAGTACCTGCACAGGTGATGACTAAGCTGTGAACTTTCCAGCAGTACCTCTGCGTGTGTCACCTGCTTAGTATCACCAGAAAGACCATACAAGTTGTTTGCTGGTTTTTTTTTTCTCTTTAAGTACAAGCTCAAGTTCCTCTCAACTCAAAATATCAGAATATTTTGTACCACTAAAAATAACCCCTTTGTACTAACTAAAACCCAGCAACCTGAAAGCCAATCCTTAATCAGCTTTACCAAAACAGCTGATCAAGTGTAGCTGCACATGGCTCTCTCACACATTCTAATTTTAACATCTGTATAATACCACTTACATTTGACCAATACACATTGCAGCCCCCCATCATGCCTAACAGAGCTCACTATTGCTGCAAATTTAACAACCACTAGGATGTTGAGAGTGCAACAGAACTCCATAGTCTATTTGTCATAGGAAAAACAATCATCAATTGCAGAAGTGCAAAATGCACTTTAAAGACCAATGCTGGTAATTTTTTTATTCCATGGAGTAGGAAAACTAATGAGGCACATCTTAAATTAGTTTAGGGTAATCCTAAAAGCAGTAAATAATGCTTACCATGTAAGTAGTTTAAAGTAGATTGCTTAAAGTGAAAAACAGATAAAATTTCACTCTAACGTTACAGATGCAGAAACAGAGGAATTTAAATCACCATTAAATGGACTATTTTTATTACCATCAATTACTCAAATTTGGCAGAATACTTCACATCACATTAACTCCAATTTTAATATGATCCATTTTCTTTTTTTTTTTTTTAATCTATGGCTTTGGGTTCTTTTAAAAAAAATCACAAATGATAACGTCCACTTAACAGAAACACAGAGTTTTAGGGAGCCACTCTATAAAGCTGTAGTCAGCTAAAAGGAGCCTTGTCTGTTCCCCTGCCACGTGGAGTTAAAAAGGCAGCAATCTCAGCATGAACAGCTTAAGCTCTGTACCCTGAAGTGGCAACAGCACAGACAAAAATCCCCAGAGAGCTGAAGCAGAGTCTGGGGCAGTCCTTGGAGTACCAGGGCTCCCAAAGCACAGGGAGAGGCACCTGAGCTCTCCCTGGAGTTCATAACACCACAAAGGACACACTGAACTCCTTTCTTCCCCAGGCCACACCAAAACCATACAAAGGAACATCCAGAGCAGCTCCAGGGTTCAGTTCTGCTAAATTACATGGCTTGGAAGCAGAACCAATTCCTGTGGTGCTGTGCTGTCACACAGCCACACCTTTAACGTGCAGCACCTGCCCCAGAACTGGCTCCTCTCCAGGTCTGCTCCAACACTCATTTTTATCCACCACAATCATTTACTAATGATCTTGAAGGTCCCCTCCAACCCTAACCTTTCTCTGATTCCAGCTCCAAAGTGGCCAGCGAGAGGCACACTTTCAAAGGGCTCCTTGGGATTTCCCACATCCCAACACATTATTTTCCTTTGCATGTAACAAGGATAGAGTTTTGCAGTGTTCACCCTTGAATCCTCCCAGCCAGGTGTTAAAGTTAACGTAATCAATAGAAATCCTTTCTTCATTTAATGAGGCTTGTACAGAGAATTGCTCAGAAGAAAAAAAAATACCATTAAAGTTCATGGGAATTTGGACTGACTTAGTATTTCAGCATATAGCTCTGTGCAAACAGTTGCTCAATGTGCTTGATTCTTCCTCTGTAAATGCCACTGATCAGCTCTGTGTGTCCTCCAGCAGGGAAAAAGGAAACAATATCCCATGTCCTATTCCATGAAATAGCTGCACTTGCAGTAATAAAATAGGGATTTATAGAAACATCTACTTTAAACTGTTTTTAAAGCTTCTGAAATATATCTGGTCTGGTTTATTTTACTCCTGCAAACCTGTACAAATAAATGCACTCTGGCAGTTAAGGCT
The DNA here is from genome assembly GCF_014805655.1 of Passer montanus. NCBI lineage: Eukaryota > Metazoa > Chordata > Aves > Passeriformes > Passeridae > Passer > Passer montanus. The sequence goes on from NW_024371704.1 coordinate 1,076,488, forward strand.
TTACAAGTAAGAAAATGCAGAAGGCAGCTGTACCAAAATACGTCAGTCTGTTAAACCACAACTAAAACCTCTCTTAAAAATCATAAATAAAGCAGATGTTATGTTTGTACATGTGTATAAAACAGAAGAGCTTTATAATGCTCTATTTAATACTTAATCCTGCACATATAACAAGCAGAATAGAGGTATTTGGGCTCTTTCTACAAATGCTAGTGTTCCAAATAAGAGCAAATATGGAAGAACATGGATAATTGAGGGGGACACCAAAATGGAGTGTCACTATGCTGCTTTAAAACATGATCCTGAATTGTGCTTTAAGTTCTGGCTGTAAAGAAGTCAAAAGCTCAAGTTACTTGCATAACTTCATGCACACAATTAGCCCCACAAAGCAGAGCTGGACATCAAACTACACCAATTTATTTTGGTGTCAGCAGGATTAATTACATGCTTGTGCTTAACTACTGCCTTGGGTACTCCTGCCACTTGTGCAGAGAGCAGCTGATATCAACCCCAGCACCCAAGAGCCCCCATTCCCAGCTCCCTCCTATCCAGTGAGAAGATATTCAAGTTGTAAGTGGTGAAGAAAAAAAAGAGACATTTATGAACCTGGAAAATCATTCATCTTGCCCTTGTTATTGTGTGTGTTTATATATTAGCAGAGCTTGCTATTGCAGCTGGCCTTCATATTTCTATATAATAAAGTAGAATATTGAGAACAAGTATCTGCGTAATTAGCACATCAATCATGTCGCTCTTTAATATAAACCAAGTATTAATTCACATCTCCACAGATCCCCTCACCATAACTAACACAAATTATTAATTAGCTAACCACAATTTAAAAAAATAGTGAAAGAAACCATGGAGGTACAGAAATTCCAGCAGTTACAGCTCAGGGAGCACCCACAGGAAAGCCCCATTAGCCCAGGTGGGGCAGGGAATTTGCCCAGCATTCTCAGACTTAAAAATTTAAATCCCTTAGTTCATATCCACACTGCACACAAACTGTACAAATGTATTTTTCATAATACTTATAGCCAGAGACAGCAAGAGAAGACCATCCTCCCAGTTTTTCCCCACACTATGCAGTGACCTTGTTTAGAGGCCACAAGAACCTCAGGAGATTATTACAGAACTGAAAAGTGGATACCATGCTGAGACACATCCCTCTGAACAATGCAGCACAGATATCTCTTCCCTAAGGGACATTACAATTTTAAATGTCATTTTCTTACTTTTGTTTCCGAAAAGAACCATCTTCCTCTTTCTGTATCTATTACAGCAAATCTAAATCTGAATTTCAAGGAAATAGAGGAGCCAGCTCATGAGAAACCATGCAACTTTTCCCCCTGGATCAGAGTATGATCAACTGAGCCAACATCCCTGTCACATGGTGGTGACATAGCTCATCCTACAGGATTTAAGCAAGTTTATTGACCCATTCCCCTCTGTATTTTTGAAAGAGCTTTCTATTCCATCCAACTTTTAACTCCAAATAAAACCCTTTCTAAAATTTCCCCCAGGTTTGTAGCTTTTGGAAAATTTTATGCCTATATCTGACTCAAAGGACACACTGGGCATGTCTCTCTTTTCTTTTTATACCTGCTACCATCCCCTGGTCACTAAGCAATGGAAACATTTTTTTTCTTCTCAAAATATAGTGTAAACCAGAGCAAAAATCCAGAGCCATGCAGTCAGCTAGACAGAAAAATAAATGGAAAAATTCTAAGAAAAGCAATGGCATAAACACTTCTTTGAGGGAAGGAAGGTGAAATAATTTCTATTGATTTAGCTAGCATGATTTAGGCAAATATTTTTCCAAAACTTATTTATACTTGTGGGAAGATGACAAATAGTAAAACTCTTCCCTTTAAAGCATTTATCTGCAATGGCCATTAAATCTTGGTGGCTCTGAGTCCACAGGCACAGAATCCTTTCCTTCCCCTTCCATGTGCCATGGCAGAGCCCTGGAGCTGGCTGTGGCCCTGGAATGTGCAGTGAATTTGGGATTCCAGGACTTTTCCAAGGTTTGGTTCACTCCACAGGGGAAAGTCAGGATCATTTTTGCCATTTTGTTCCATCACCCTCGATGTTTAATTAAGCAGTTACTTCTCTGCCTGAGAGACGTTGAAACCATCCTGAGGTTCATGGAAAGTGATTCCAGCTTGCCTGGGCTGTCATTTCCCAAAACCAAACCAAACAAATGAGTGCAGCTGAGCACACTGAGCACTTCCAGGGGCTCTGGAGACATCAGCCATCCCTGCTGCCTCTCTGGGCTTAACTCAGCCTTCCACAGCCCTATGTGGCAGACACAAGGAATACAGGTCCAGAAGCAGTGGGAAAGGGTTGGCTTAAAGGATCCTTATCTACCATTGTACAGGGAAAAAGAGTATTGATTTGCATTCATCAGGAATGCTGCCCTGGATCAAACATTCCTGCCAGTCAGGAGCAGCTGCAGTGCCACTGCAGTCCAAGGCAGTTGCCTGAGGGCAAGGAGAAGTGACCAGAGCAGGGGGGGCACCAGCAGTGGCATTTTGTGGGCACAGGAGAAACTGTGATTGTGAGGAGAGAGAAAAAGGAACCAGGGAGGGAAAGGATGAGGTGGGGCAGCAAGTTGTCACTGTAGTGAGACTCCAAGGCTGAGTCCTGGGGCTGCAGCTCAGAGGAACCACAAATACTCCCTGGGAGCAAAGGATGGGCTGTAAGGACCTGGCAGGGCTCGAGCATCCTCCCTGTCTTTGCAGGCACGAGGTGCCTCCACCAGCCTCCTCAAGGAGGTGTCCAAAAGCACACCAGTAAGTGCAGGATAATGTACAAAGAAGGTGCTGCCACAGGGAAAAGGAGCACAGGTGAAGCAGCAGTAGGAAATTCCTTTAAAAGGGCCAAATTCCACGCAAGCAACAGCCCCCAGGTGCATGAGCCATCACCAGAGGGCAGGATTTGCCCATTAAACTCAGAACTAGTCCCACAGCTCCCAAAAGCAGCAGGGGAGTGGGTAACACCCAGCCTGCTCACCTACCCCCACAGTTCACAGGCAGGGACAGAAGAGAGGCCAGAAGGAATGAACTGCAGATGAGCCTGTGCTACCATTGCTGTTAACACACCTCTAGCTCAGTCACTTCTGGCTATTGATCTTCATTTTTCTCCTCCCTGAGGGCTTCTAGATCAGGCTTCCACAGAAAGAGTGAAGAAAAAATATGTAACATATATAACAAAAATCAATTTCTAAAATATTTATAATTTTTTATCCTTTTCAGATGCGCCAAGAAAACAGTAGTGAAATATTTTATATTTTTACCTCAGATTGGTTGTCAGATATTCTACAAAGCCGCCTAATGCAGTTTTGCAAGCCAGGCCTTTTCTGCTGTTTGCCTTCAAATTATCAAATGATAAATGATCAAATGATGAAGGGGTTGGTTGGTTTACAATTCCCTTTGAAGTGAAAAAGCTCAGCATAAAGAATCCTATGAATAAAAAATGTTGCTGTTTCCCTCTGCCATTTTAGGGTATGGATCACACGTTTTTCACATTTTCCCATGTCCTAATGGCTAAGGCTGGAAGAAACATTGGAGAGCAAGAATTATCTGCACCATAGCCCAAAGGGTGAGAATAAGAGTGGTAAAACATTCTTTTTGCAGTGACTCCATGATGCAGAAGTGGCAGCTACAACACACACACCGGGGTAGAGAAGACAAAGTACATTTCAAATCCAGAACGAAATCTGTGTGCAATCAATGCAGAATGAACACACTGACAGATGCCCAAGCAGAGAGTCTCTGTAAGATAAGGAATGTGAAAAGGGCATTTTTTCAAATAAACAAAACTGTGACTGCTTTTCTTTCTTTTTTTTTTTTTTAACAAGAAAGAATTGAGGAAAAGGTAGGCCTAACATAAAAACAAAAAGAAAGATGGAATCGTGTTTCACAGCAATTGACACGGGTGATAAATGAGCCCAGGAGGGAAAGACCTCAGAATGAGAGAAGCAACAGGGCTCTGTGTGCTGTGCTCTGACACTGCTGTGCCAGCTCATAACTCTGATTAAATTACCTGGTATGCATATACACACACCATACACACACAAGGAACTATTTTCTAGCAAACCTTGCCTGAATTCAGGCAAAACACAGCACCACTGTTCAGCTCAGCCCATCAGCACCAGCCTCAGCAATCCCAAAAAGCTGCCCTCCTCTTGTCTCAGCTCTACACTTGTTCTGACATGTCCTTCAGGGGAAAGAAGTGAAAAATGTTAGTTTTGTGCACCAAGTGCAGGTTGTTAGAATCTCATCATTCTAAAGACATGAATACTCTTAAAATTGACATGTGTCTGCCAGAGAAAAAGAGACAGAAATGTGAAGTTTTGAGTTCTGCAAGGAATTTTTTTTAGCTAGGTGCATACACACATGTGGGTCATTTCCAGCCCCTAAAAACCTCTTGGGCATTTCTTCCTCATCATTTATTGATTCCTGACACCTGATCACTGACATACTTAAGGCAGAGCTTGCCACAGGTGTCACAGGGATCCTGACACACAAACTCCCTCAATACTTAGAGGAAACAGTTTGACTGCACGTGACATGCTGGGAGAGTATTCCCTGCAGGCTGGGGATGGGGAAGAGGAGGCAGAAGGTTTTGTAACCACACAGAACAGTGGCACAGAGCTCTGCAGGGCAAGAAACCTGCTGTGTCCCTAAATCTGCTACCCTGGAGAGGGCTGACTAGAGCACATCCTCATATCTCACACCAGCTCCTTCTGGCCAGTGCTTGGAGATTTCCAGTGCCAGCTTCCTGCAGCTGGCTATGGCAGAACAGAACAGACACTCCCAACAGCACTTCCAATTTCTTGTTCATCTGTAAACTTTAAAAAAAAATAATCAATGGCAAGTTGGACAGAAAATGTTTAACACAGAGAAATTTGTGTTTTCAAACTATTCCCCAGTGCCTACAGCTATGGGCTGGTGTCCTAAATATTCAATAAATATATAAAAAACCTCAAATGCTTAATTTCCAGAAAACTTATTTCTCAGCCTAACACAGTAAATTTTCATTAATTTCTTCCCCTAGGTTAATAGGAAACAAATTACATATCTGAAAATGTTAATGGAATTTCCCTACAGTTTCTCTCTTATGTACTTATACCTGCAAATGTTTAAATATTATAAAAATATAGAAGTAGGGCAAGACAATGGAAAATTTATTCTATTGTAAGCACAGTACTGCATTGGATGGATTGAAAACATGAGAGGGGGAAAAAATCCTCTATCTGAAAGGTCTGGCTGCAACAGTGTGTTCTGTCCTTAAAAGAATCCTGAGAGTAATGAAAGCATCAGATGGTGTCCTGCAGCACCAGGGAACAAATGGGTGGGGATGCAAGGTTCAGTGGAGAGGAACAAGTGGTATCAGGCAGAGAGATCAGGTCAGGAAGATGAGAGAAATTAAAACTGCATTGGATGGATTGAAAACATGAGGGGGGAAAAGAAAATCCTCTATCTGAAAGGTCTGGCTGCAACAGTCTGTTCTGTCCTTAAAAGAATCCTGAGAGTAATGAAAGCATCAGATGGTGTCCTGCAGCACCAGGGAACAAATGGGTGGGGATGCAAGGTTCAGTGGAGAGGAACAAGTGGTATCAGGCAGAGAGATCAGGTCAGGAAGATGAGAGAAATTAAGTTTGGGGTGATTCATCTATAGCAGGGTAAGGCAGAGAATGTCAGGGACAGCAAATCAAGAAGCCCAGCTGACATCCACTGCCACAGAGGGGTAACAGTAAAGGATTTCACATTACACAGGATCTGCTGCTGTTCTCCCAAACATCAGGATAAACACTACTGAGTCACGGCACCACCCTTCCAAACCAGCTCTGTGTGTTGTGAGCACACTGTGCTGCATTCTGAAATGTTCCTGTTTTGACATATCCACCCACGAGGCCCATTTCTAACAGACAGTTTAAATGAAATAGTAACACAAGTATTTCCAAATGCACGTTATATTCCTTCCTGACACTGCTCCCAACAGGTGAAAGCTCCCCATTTCCGTGGTGATTCCCACTGGGCTGTCAGCAGCAGAACTGCCTCTGCCATTCCCCCAATCCACCTCCCAGGTGCAGAGCTGCAGATCAAATTCACAGTGCATCAATGGCAGAGCATCCAGCAGCACTGCACATGGCCAGGATGTGGAGTCTCCTGCATATGAAATTCCCAAGGGAACATATGGAATTCTGTTGTAAATGGCACCTGCTCTCCCTGGTGTTCCAAGAGGCAGAATTTCCTGTAAGGATCCCTAAGGGGCAGCACAGCTCCACTAAAGTGCAACCCATGTTTTACAGGGATCACACACCTTTCATTCTGAACCTTACAGTGCCAGGCAATTCCTAGAAAGCTGCTCCTCTGGTTCCCATAGACAAAGTAAGGTTTGAGAACCTCCACATATTTCCACAGTCAGAGAGGGAGGAGTCTGTAAATTCAGTGTCAGCCTAGGCTTTTACAGTAAGTGACATTAATTTTTTCCATCTGAGCCTCTGTAGGTCAGAGGCTGTATTTGTACAGCCCGAAGTGAGAGATATGGTCAATAAAGCAGGATGAAAAATTACATGGTCCAAGGGTTCTCCTGAGTTCCAGGGATGGGATGAGCAGCATCAATCCAGCTGGCATCGAGTTAGAAGGGCACTCCAGGCTGAGTGCTGGGGCTGAGGCTGTTTAGCATCTTTTAGGAAAGACAATCATATGATTAACATCTTATCTGGAAAAACAGTACTATGACTAAACTAGAACATTTCTGTAAGTTTTCTGCTAACTAAAATGAGAGTTCTGAAACCCAATTCTCACTTCATTGTGAAGCAGAAGCCTCTTCACTGGTTATAGAAGCATTCTGATGCCAGTACTCATAGAAGGAAAGCCCCATCAACTCAAGAACTGTTACCTTCCAGAAACACAGAGCTTCTAATAACTTTCTCAGGGTGTACAGTATGATGATGACTCCAGTGCTTTCTTGATAGCCAAACTGGAGTCTCCCTTAGGAAACACTTGAGACAATTTTCAAACCCAGTTAGAGCAATATATAGGGCAGGACATGGTTATCCCAGCTCCCCACCTTCCCTGCCAGCCCATATCCCCTCCTGTTGGTGCACTGTTAATGACCTGGGCAAAGAAACTGCAGCCACTCCTTGTGTAAAACCAGCATTTCTAGCTCATTTAGAAAAACTCTAAATGAGTCCTCTGCTCTAAAACATAGGCTTCATTATGCCTAGTGGTTGCTTGGCAGGAGATTTGTCTTAAAAACAACCTATGTCCCTCCTGCTCCCAGTTTTACTGAGAAGAACATTCTTGGCCCCCCAGACCTCACTGAGGGAGGGTCTCTCCCTGCAAAGTGATGCACGAGGTGCAGAACTGCTCAGGGCTGTTGGGGGATCTGCTCCCTGATGTTTGCACACATTCACTGCTTTCAAACCAGGACTGGCCCTGTACAACAACAAAAACAAACCAGACAGCAGAATTCTCCCTGGAGCTTTATTTTCAGTTCTGATATTCTGGTTCCCCCTACAAGCACCCACATTTCAATAGTGAATGAAATGCAGGCAGAGAACATTTTACACTTCAAAGAAGTGGGCATGGAACCTGTTTCCATTTCAAAGAAAAAAGGCACAAGTCAATTGACTGTCACCCAATATAATTTTTACTGCTGTAGAAAACAAAAGTACTTTAATTTTTATTTCCTTTTTGTATGGTCTGTAAAGAGAATCCATGGAAGAGAAAGGCATTTTAAGAGAGAATGAATTAGCATAGTTTACAAAAGCCAATTAAACTATTGAAAAAATACTCAGCATGCCACATTTTAAAGAAAGTGTATTGATTAATCAAGAGAAAACTACTGGCTTATTTATAGTTAAATTCCCTTCCCTTTCTACTGGGATATTTTCTGTCTTTCTTAATAGTGACACATAAATGGCATGAGTTTTTTTCCTGAACTAAAATAATATAACTCAAGTAGAACATTGCATTTTTGTGTGGTAGAAAAGAAAAACATGTTCAGAAATTTCACACCTACAACTGTTAACATTTCTTACTCCAACTTCTTCAAATTATGGATTATAAATGCTACAGTCTGTTTCATTAATATTAAAGCTCAGCTAAATTCATCAGACTTTCTGAGATATCTCAAAATGGTAAATAAAAATTATATTCCACCATAAGGGAAATAGATTGCAAGATGAGTTTATACAGGACAAATTGCAGGAAAAGAAGGGATGGAAATATACCGTATGGAAATATACCATGCCGTGGGCAGGGATGCCACTCAGTGATTAGGGTTAGGAAGACTTTGTGATGCTGTCAACCACCACCCTTACAAATCTAAATAAATCTAAATAAAAAAAAATCTTTGGACATAATTTTGTGAGTCTTCTCAGAAGACTATAAAGAAACACAGGGTGTGAAATTGTGCCCCAGCTCCCACTGACTCTACTGCAATAAGAATTTCCCTCCAATGCATCTGGCTAGGGACTGGGTAGTTCAGATTTTTTAAAACTTTGAATTAAAGCCTAATCCTTTAAGAACCTGATCCACAGAGGTGATGATTTTGTTATTACAAATATTTATTAGCACAAATCTTCCTGCTCACACAGATAATCCCCTCAGGTTCAAAACCAGAAACAAATATGCTGTACTAAGTGAAAAAGAGGGGAAATGTCTGCAAAAAGGAAGAACAGAAGATGGTCACAAATACTGACAGAAGCAATGGGAACAGAGCAGAGCCTGGAGAAAACAGAAGAGCAGAACACTGAAGTGCTGGAGGGAAGAAAGGAAGGCCTGGAATCCCTGAAGAACAGGTGACATGGGCCTAAAAGTGGGACAGAAGGGCACCTCTGACAGCAGTCATTTCCTGGGACAACAACCTGTAAGGGGCTGAATGAGATAAAAGGAAAGCAGGAAAGGCAGTGGTTTAAATCTGGGCAAGTCTGAGCACTGGAGGTCCCTAAACATTGAAAACCATCAGCAAGCCTTTGTCAATAAAGGGCAAAGAGGACAGAGTAAAATTATCAGAATATGAAACAAGATATCAAGGCTAGAAGTAAAAGTGGAAGAGTAATGTAAGTTTAACTAAAGACAAAACCAATATATATTTAATATAATGAAAAAAAAAAAGATCATTTTCTGGTATTTTCTACAGGCTCTTCATCTGAGTCTGTGAAAGCTGAAACAATTCACATCAGAATGCCAGTACCACAAGGAGCAATCTTAAACTGGTTTGAGCAAAGCCATACACTGTCATTTCCACCTCTAATTTCTCTGTTTTCTGACATGAAACCCTGAAACACTACCTAGGTTCTGGCCATGAAAGACAAAGCACAAAATGGATGTGAATCCTGTTCTGAGGTCCTGCATTTCCAGCAGAAAGGTATCAAACAGACATACATGGAAGAATGTAGAATTTTTTTAAGTTAATTATGTCCTATGGATGGTATCTCAGAAGAAATCTCAGTAACAAAAATACATAATAAATAAATAAATAAATAAAAAAGGATGGGCTTGGTAAGACTTGGAATATTTGATTATCAAGAGAAATGCAAGGTTATCTGTTACACTTCAACACACTCCAAGGAAAACATGAAAATTACCAAAAGGCAACCAAATGCTACAGCATAGACTATCCACATTTAAATCCTTGTCTAATATAGATTGAAGACAACAAGAAAATTAAGACTTTCCAGTCAATGTTTAAGTGTTTCAGTCAATCAGGTTAAAATTGGAGTCTTGTTTTTCTCCCCTGTGACTCCTAAGCATCTTGTTAGATGCCATTACCAGCTGGTTAATAGCAGCAGCTTAAGTGGACGACAGAATTAATTCTTGGTAGAATGCAAAATGGCAGCTATTTCATTAGAAAACGTCCAAGCAGTGTCACAGGCAAGTATGAGCTCTCTGGATGATCAGGATGTTCAGATCCCGACCCACCTCTGCGTGGCTGGATCAGTTAATAATGATAATTATTACACAGATAATGACCCCTGCCCTGCCAGCAGCACAACACACAGGGGACAAATCAGTGCCTGGGGGTGCACAAGGTTAGCAGCCACTGAAGCCATCACTCTGTAACAAACAGCTTGGTCACTGTGCTGTGTGCTCAGCACATCCAGCTGAGTCCTGCCCTGTTCCACACCACTCCTGCTATTCCCAGTCTAGCATCTCCCAGCGAGTGCCAGATGAACATGTATGAACCACTAAAATGTTTTTGTTTTGAAGAGCATGCCAGAAACCCGAACATTTCTGTTCAAAGCTGTCTTCTAGAAGTGCCAAGGCAAAGAGAGATGCAGATTTATCACAGCCATTGTGGGGGGAACCTTGCTGAGGTGGGCACAGAGCTTGTAAGTGGAAAAGGGTGATAATGAGGAACAGTGGGATGGGGAGCAGAAATGGGAACTGCCTCCCTAAAAAGCACACAGTATGAGCTGCCCATGTTGATCCCTGTGACACCCAAGGTTAATTAAAACAGCAGCACAGAGTTAGTACTGGGACATGCAGCTTCTCCAGCGTGGCTGCTGAACTGTGGGGCCCAGCTTGACTGCACAGACTCTGATTTCACAGCTTAGTCTGAGCTGGAAGGGACCCACAGGGATCATCCATTCCCATCCAGGGACGAACCATGGCCCATCCAGGGACTGCAGCCACAACCCTGGTGTTATTAGAAGCTCAGTTTCTCCACCTGGAAAACAGCCATCAGAACTGTCTCTAGTTTTTTTAAGTCCCATGAGCTCCATGCTGGGGGCTAAGAAAGTTAAGTGAGATGTGGATCTCTTCCAAGTTATTCTGAAAAATATATGTATGTATATTAAATCTTACAGTGGTTGTATCTCCTCCTTCAGAGTGCAAAGTTATTGTTGAAATCTTGTTATTCCAAATTGACTTTGCAAGTACAAAATTTGACAATTCTTTCTCATATATCCACGGGGCACAAGAGATAATCTCAAAGCAAAACCTTTGAAGGCAGTTTATCAAGACTGTACTTATTCCAATTGCTAATGAGCTAATGAGGAAAAAAAATTAAAAATATTTTTTCTATAGCAGAAATTAGTGATAAAAATGCCCAAAGCAACATCATCACATTCATCACCACGCAACAACAGCCACACACTGAGATGAACATGGCTGGGAGGCTCAAGGGTTTATAGGGCTGCGTGTGGATTGAGGAAGGGCTCCTGAATGCAATCTCCTTCCCACAACACAGGCAGAGTTATAGCCTTGCTTAGAGCTAAACTGTCATAAAATAGCTCATCCTAACTCACAACCATTTGGCAACAGAATTACAACTTGTTCCAGACCACAGCATAACAAAAGAGCATCAACTTCTCACCGGGACACTGCTGAATCAATCTTACATTTTACACCTGAGCTGTCTGGGTTTAATTAGAGCCTTGCAGTATCTCAACATTGCTCCTAATAGCAATATCACTAGCAAATAGATATTGATATTCCAGGGCCTGGAAAAATCCCACTATTTACTCTTTCTAGCTCATCCTGATGCAGGACATACACACGTGATGTAATCAGCGTGGAAGAAACAATTTTCACTGAGGAGCAGCAATCAGTTACTGCTCACTCAGACACAGAATGCCACAGGCCTGAATTTGTTCCCAACTTTTTATTCTTCCCTGAAGAGCTGGAAGAGGTTTGTGCCTTTCAAAGCAATGATCATCATTTCTTTATGAAATAATTACAAACAACTCCTTATAGGTTAATTACCATCTCAGTTATCTCCTTGGTGCTTTCAGCAATACTTACTTTCTGAAATTCACATTTTAAAGGTGACTGGTGTTGAGGGGTGGCATTTCTGAGGGGTCCATCCTCAAATACCTTCAAGGGTTTAATTTGCAAAATCACGGATCTGAAATCCTCTTCCAGCTGTCACTACCTCCAACCTGATATTAATCACCAGCTTTAAAAAGAAAACATGTCATTCATCTAAATAAAGCAGCATTTTGTAAATAATTAATAAGGAAATTAATAGCAGAGTGCCAACAGTAGCAGAGAACTTCCTGATTTATTTTCCTTCAAACCCATCCAAATTTCAAGCAACACCTAAGTAACACTGCCATGCTATTAGCTTGAGAATACTTAGGTTAATATTTGTACTAAGCCTCAGAATCTGCCACTGTAAACAGGGCTTTGCCTAAATCTGCAACAAGTTCATAATCTCCTCTTGATAAACCTGACTCCTTATCCAAATAATATAATACTATGACATGCTATAAATACTAATTACAATATATTAATATATTATTACTATATATATAATATATATAGTGTTATATAATACATAACAACTCTATAATATATTTGACTATGTGCCTACTCAAAAAAATCCAGGTCCAATCTCCCCTTTCTCCAAGTATTTTTTCTGTAAATGGTTAATGCAAAGGAACCCTTTAAACGCAGCATCATTTACTGGTAATTCTGAACAGGGCCTGATTAACTTTACCACAGCTGACACCATTCATCTGTCAATAACAGAATATTAACAAGGGTGGAAGCTGTGTAATTAAAAGGAAAAGGAGCACACCTGCTGTAACACCCAAATATTGCTGGCTACACATTAGAATTTCAATGTACTCATCACTCCAAGTCTGTAAGGTCAATTTTTTATACAAAAAGGGCTTCAAGTTCCTTTGGCACTCATGACAACCACAATTAAATTTTCACACCCAACGCTCCTCAAGTTTCTCTAGGTTTATGGTCAAAGCAGGTCAATCACGTCCCTGTTTTGTAGACAAGTTCTTCTCCTGAATAACCATTAATTTCTGAATATTAAAAATGAGGCTTTCTTGGGTTTTGTGTTTTGCTGACATAAGAGAACCAAAGCCAGAAGTCTCAATCATACACCTGGATGCCATTCTGCCTTTTTAATATAAAAATACTACTGTAAAGTATTATAAAAAATACTACTGTACTGGTCCCACTGCTGCTGGCTTTGGGCTGAGCCACAGCAAAGCCCTTTTTGTCTGGATAAGCTGATTTTTGTCTGCTTCCACAGAGAGGAACAGCACGAGGAAGTCTCACATCAAGCAGGAATGATGACAGAACAGAAAGAAAAATCTTGTGGTTTTAAGGAAAAACCTGGGAAGATGGTGCAGGAAACTTCCTTGGGCTTTTACACAGGTGTAAAGAAAAATACATTTTTTTGGTGGAAACTGAACACGGTCTATTCATCCTGACAGCTCATTCCAGCCCACATTTACAGCAGTGTCAGACTGCAGGAAGCAGGCACTCAGGGAAATGAAATTTAAATGAGTAGGATCCAGTAAAGGGCTAAAGACAAAGTAGTGAAATAATGTTGTTCTTTAGCATAAAACCTTCACTATTTTGCCAGGTTCAAAGCATGCACTCCTGTAGGAAAGAGATACATAAACGGTGAGACAATGTGGAAATATTCTGAATTAATGTTCCACTTGGCTCTCACTCTTACTTGCCGGGTTTTTAAAGGACGTCAAAAAAAGTCACAGGTAAAAATCATTCCACTGATATTTCAATAAACTGGGACAAATTCAGGCTTTTTGTTGCTTAGAGAATATTCTGGATTTCTCAGGGATAATCGCTGACTAATTTTAGTTATGCAAAATGCAGTAAACTTTCAGGAAGAACTGCAATTTGCACAGGGGAAAAAAAAACCAAAAAACCCAAACCAAAAAAGCCCTCCCCAAAACAACAATCTAAGTTTTGTTCCTGTAGGTTTCAAGCAATAATAATTATAATGATTTATTGCTGAATATGAAACCTTTGTACCTCTTGTGCTGCAACATATACTTAAATTAATATGAAACCTATCTTTACTTTCCCCTGCTTCTGCCCTTCTCATTTAAAAGGCAAGATAGTGCTGGGAATCCATCCTAATAATGACACATTAATTGCTATATCAAGAATCCTAGTTTGGCCCCAGTATCACGGATTTTGCGCAGATCACAAATTAACACTCCCAGCCTGTTCCTGTGTGTACATAACTTTAAATCAAGACCAAATTCCACCAGGTAACTTTTGTCACAAAGGAATATAGAAACTGAAGGAGATGGAAACAACTGACTGTCACTTAGCAGCCAACAATTCACCAGCTCAATAGTCTGGGTTGCAAATGAGCAAAAAGCAGCACATAAAAATCAGAGTAAGATTCTGGGTTGGGAGACAGTTGCATTCGTCCTTTCTGATACAAATCTGAAGGGAATCTGGAATGGTTTGGGCTGGAAGGGAACTAAAAGCCCTTCCAGTGCCACCTTCTGCCATCAGCAGGATCACCTTCCACTGTCCTTGGGTTGGGAGACAGTTGCATTCATCCTTTCTGATACAAATCTGAAGGGATGGGCTGGAAGGGAACTAAAAGCCCTTCCAGTGCCACCTTCTGCCATCAGCAGGATCACCTTCCACTGTCCCAGGTTGGTCCAAGCCCCATCCAGCTCAGCCCTGGGCACTTCCAGGGATCAGGGGCAGCCACAGCTTCTCTGGGAAACCTGCACCAGGGCCTCAGCACCCTCACACGGAAGAATCCCATCTTTATATCCCATCTAACCCTGGCCTCTGGTAGAGGGAAGCTGTTATCCCTTGTCCTCAAGTCCCTCTCCTGGAGCTCCTTTAGTCCCTGGCAGGGGCTCTGAGGTGTCCTTGGAGCCTTCTCTCCTCCAGGAGAGCATCCCCAGCTGTCCCAGCCTGGCCCACTGATAAATTCTGCATCCTAATTTTGGGCCCCCTGGGCTGGAGGTCTCACCTGAGGGGACAGAGGGACAGAATCCCCTCCCCTGCTGCCCAGGCTGTGGGATGAGCCCAGGACAGGTTTGGTTACTGGGCTGTGAGTGCACATGTCCAGCTCATGTCCAGCCTCTCACCCTCCACACCCCAAAGTCCTTCTCAGATACAAACACTATTTATGGGACAGGCCAAAGTCAGTCCTCAATCAAATAAACTAATAATTTTCTTATATTCTATAAGCTATATTTACAACAATTAATAGTAAATGGTAGCAATACTATTATTATACTCAAATTCCTTCTGAAATGCTAATTGCAAGTAATAACAAAAATACTCCAGGAGGAGCAACTCTATTGAAGTCCTTGGCTTGTGTACAGGCCAAAGTTGGCTCTCCTCGATTGAATTATAAAACCACCAGCAGCACAGTGCAGCTCTGAGAGGTGTTTTTTGCTCTCCTGCTGCCGGGGGAACACTCCATCAGATGCTCTGAGGCATACAAATTGCTACACGCTGCAGCAAATGGACCTTGCTCAAAACCTGCCACTGAAAGAATCACTCCAGAGCAGAATGGAAAAATTTAGCTTTGATCAAAGCCTTTAACAGACATCATCTTTAATGTGGTCACTCAGGTGAGCAGAGCTTTCCCTGCTGCTCTTCCTATGATGTATTTGTGCACACACCTGTGACCCTTGGGTATTTGACACTTCTCTTCCTCCTCTTGCCATTTCAGTCTTAACTTCCTAATCCTCTTTTTTAAACAGCACACAAACTGCTTCTCAATTATGTTTTTCCTTTTATTAGAGGGGTATGATTCTTTTGCTAATTTCAGGGGTATTTTTATTATTATTCTCTCCAGAGAGGATCACAGACATTACCAAGTGTGGATCTCTCCCCAGTGTACAGCCTACACCAGTGTAAATGGAAATATTTGACTTCTCACACTGAGAGGAGCCAGCAATCTTCTGCTTTGTCCTGTTTTATTTGAAAAAGAAAACTTTATTGCTTACAAGTCCAGCTCTTTGCTCACTGTAATGGCTCTCAGATCCTACCTGTGCTGGATCCCATCACACCAGGAACACTACTGAGCACAGATACCTTTTACACATAGTATTTTCTTCTTATTTTCTAACTCTGTATAGCATTGTGCCTTTTTCATTAAATTTCAGAAAATACATCATTTCTATTCTGACGTTTTCAGGGGAACAATATGAACATAAACAACACATATTCTTAATGACACCAAAAGTAATCTAAAATCCTCAGTGAAAAATCTTTCTAGCCAAAACTAGAGGAAGCCTGTTATGTGCTGACCTTCAGTGATATCCTTTTGAAATCTCCAAATGGTTGCAGCTGCCATGGTTTCTTTTATGCGTCAACAACCTTGTCTGATTAAGTGTTAAAAGAACCCTTCTCATTACTGTTGGAAGGCAGGATTTCTCCAAGAGTTGTTAATTTAAATGAACATTCGAGTTTCTGTCTTTTAAAGGCTGTTATTTGCTACATCCATTTTCTGAACTTAGAACAGAAGATCCCTTTAACTCCTTTAATCTCCTTGTTAGCCATACCCATCTGTCCTTGCAAGAATCTCACAGGGCAGCAAGGTGCACAGCTGGCAATTGGAAACCAACGTGTAATCATTAGTTTCAAAGCCACATTTTAGCATCCTCAGCTTGAGGGAAAACACAGCTTTTCACCACGGAATTTGAAACTTACTTTAAGTCTGACAACACTGGAAATTGTGATTATACTAAAAAGCATTTTAAAAACCTTGAAATTAATTTTCAGGTATGTGTTAACAGGGGTGCTAGCCCAAAGAGAATCCCCAATTAGAAGTGAGTTTTGAAGGGAACACTCAGCCCTGAGTGGACAACATGAGGCAGGGAGCACTTTACACAGGCAAACTCAAAATAGGAGCAGTTTCCCTGTTATTCATCTTACTGCAAAGAAGGAAAAGAGAAGATTTCCTGGCACAACATCCACTGCTTAATTTAGCAACATCAACCCATTCAGATTCATTCCTACTGACCCACAAAACTTGCTAATATAGACACAGGCACCAAAACTGAGCTGAACCCACTGGCTTTGCTTGCTTGCAGTTCAGAGTATCCTCATCTGCACTAGAGCTTATCTCTTTAAAACAGAAGATGGTTTGTCTCATCAGGCCACATCAGCCACCAGGAGTGAGCAAGCTCCACGCTGGGAAAAAGGAAGCAGAAATGACAGAGCAGCACAGAACCCTTTGCATCTGTGACACTCAGGGCTCCTGACAGCGCTCAGCCACCGAGGGGCAGGGATTTATCAGGCAGCAGAGGAGTTAAACAGCAAGGAAAGAGACATTTTCCCTCCAGAAGTCTGTGATTCAGGAGGCTGAACTGAGTGAAGGACTCGGTGCATAATCCAGGCAATGGGACACAATGGCATAGATGGGAATTTACTGATTAGGGAGCAGCTGATGCACTCGCACCCCCAGAGAGACAGCCTGGCCCTGAGCAGCCAGCACAGCAAGAGGAGGCTCTGGATCCTGCTGTCCTCTGGGAGGGCAAACAGGAAAAACACGTGTGAGAAAACAGGAATAACATGAGCAAATGGGAATACACATGTGAGCAAACAGGACTAACACATGTGAGAAACCGGGAATCACACACATGAGAAAACAGGAATACTCCTGTGAGCAAACAGGAATAACACATGTGAGCATACAGGAATACACATGAGAAACTGGGAATACCATGTGAGAAACTGGGAATACCATGAATACACATGGGAAAACACATGTGAGCAAACAGGAATACTCATGTGAGAAAACAGGAATACACATGAGAAACTGGGAATACCATGTGAGAAACTGGGAATACCATGTGAGAAAACAGGAATACTCATGTGAGAAAACAGGAAGAATGTTCAGGCATGTACAGCACAAGTTTGGGCACCACATGCTTGGGTTTGTATTTGTTGCATGTTTGGGTCTAAGAATCTGCACCTTAAGGATTTTTATACTAAAACAATGAGTTTGTGATGTTTTGTCTTGATGTTTTCTCAATAAACTCGTAACTAGGTGAAGTACTCCACTGATTGCACTGTTCCAAAAGAGCAGCAGCTTCCCTGTAAACTGATGAATCCCCAACAATGAGGGAAGTTTGCCTCCACTTCTCTCTCTGCTGCCTCATAAGAATCAAGCTGTCAAACAAAGACCAAACCTCCTCAAGATGTGCAACTTCCAAGTCAGTCAGGCAGCCAGTTGTATTTTGGCTTAGTACAAGCCAGCACAAACTCTGGGATGGTTTGCAAAAACACACAACTATATTGAACACGTGTAGAAAACTATTTAACATGATGCTTATCTAGCAATACTTCTTTTACAACCTTGAAATGAAAGTGAGTAAAACTAAAATATCTTCATTGCTCCTTTTCCTTCCCCAGGATTACTCAAAAAGCTGTTGAGTACATTGTATGAACTCTACAGAACTTAGTTTGATTAAACAATAAAATAAAGCAAGATGTGAAGTACAAAACAGGTACAGAGATACAAAAGAAGAAGTAATGTACACAGGTGAAGAAATTACACAAGAAAGTACTATAGGCTTGCTGGTGGGACATTGGCTTGCACTAGAACATCCCAAATGTGATGATGCAGACACTGAAAGATCTGAATGGTGATGGTGCTACTTCAAACCCACCTACAGAGAAATAATTCTGAAAGCAGAAATACTGATAGCACTTGTACTTGGAGAAACCTACTGAAGCCAAACAGCTGTGCTCCTTGAAAAAGCTTCTCCCTTCACTGGGATACACTGAAATATTCAGAACCGAACAAATTGAATTACAAAATTAATTTAAGTGCAAATGCAAATGAAGGAATCATATGCTGATACAGTTACCAGCAATTTGCAAAGCCTCAGCTGTGAGCTGTATACGTAAAGATGTTCTTTGCCTTGTTTTTCTGCTGATGTTCTTAATGAGATTTGTCCTTATATACACATCGTTAAATTTGATCAGTTGCAAAGTAATAAAATAAATTCCACCTTTTTTTCTTTCTTCTTAGCATCACAGAGAGGTTTCAGAAACATACTTTGTAACAGCACCACTGTGGCCAACAGGAGCAGGGCAGTGCCCATGCTCCCGTGGCGTGTCCAGTTCAGGGGGAAGGACATTGAGGGGCTGGAGTGTGTCCAGGGAAGGAGCTGGAGCACCAGGAGCAGCTGGGAGGGCTCAGAAAAGGAGGCTCAGAGGGGACCTGCTCACTCTCTGCAACTCCCTGACAGGAGGGTGCAGCCAGGAGTCTGCTCCCAAACAACAAGCAACAGGATGAGAGGAAATGATCTTTGCTATAGCAGGGAAAATGTCTTCACTGAAAGGTGGCTGGCAAGTGGTGGAATTGCCATTCTTGGAAGTCCTTAAAAGATGAGCAGATGTGCAGCTCCCCTGTCCCATGCCATTCCATCACAAGTTATTTTCAACAGCCTCAACTGCAAATTCACAGCTGAGCAACTCTGCACATCCAGAATGATGTAAATCCATGGAGCCAGGCGAGGAATTAGTTTGTAGCTTCACATGCCTCTGAACACTGGAATTCCTGACTCCATAA
This sequence comes from Passer montanus, assembly GCF_014805655.1. NCBI lineage: Eukaryota > Metazoa > Chordata > Aves > Passeriformes > Passeridae > Passer > Passer montanus. The sequence goes on from NW_024371704.1 coordinate 1,095,787, forward strand.
AAGTGAGAGTTGGTGTGCATTCATCATACAAGTTACCTGGAAACTGTCACTGATCACTTCAGGAGCTTGTTCTACCTGCCCAAGCCAGCACTGAAACACTGACTGATGGGTCAGTGAATGCTTTTTATTGACTACTGCTATTGTACATTCTTCCCGTGACCAGGAGCTCTACAGTAACTCTATGGAATATTAAACAGTCTATTTTGTCACTATTTCAATTGAATAAAAGCATGTCTTCATGAAAAGTAAAAAAAAGAACAAACCAAAAACCAAAACAAACCGACCAAATAAAAAATCTACAACTGCTAGCTAGAAGGATATTTAGGATAATTTAGGATAAGGCAGAAGTCTAAAAATAGGATATTTTTAAAAAAAAAGAAAAAAAAGAGTTCCATATTTCTTTCTCCACCAGTTTTTGGACTTTCCATTCAGGATCCAAAATCAATAGTCCAATATACGCCACAAAACCTGTGAGACCGAAGTCATCATTCCATGGCCTGAGCATAGATTTTGTTTTGTAATTTCATCGATGCTTTGCAACTTGGTTCATGTTCTTATCATGAAAGAAATAAATTCATCCAGCTAGCTGAATTTCCACCACAGTATCTGGATTAAGTACTGTTAAATTTGAGCTCTAGAGAAAGGCAATGATTATCTGTAAGACTCTAGGCCAGTGATCACCTTCACTAAGCAAAGCAGATATGTCCTGAAATATGGGGGGAAGAGGCAGATCATGTATTCAAGCTGCAATTCACCTTCAGTACATCACTCTCAGATAAGGCACTACAGCTTTGTGATGCTGAGCAGGTTCCAGTATCCAAGTGCCTTTAGTGATGGCCTTTATGGCTGTCCATCACTGGAGCTGTGTGGAACAGTGATGCAAACAGGCTGTGACCCACCCGGGTTCATCCATGATCCCAAGGGACCTGCAGGACTCCTGCTGACCTTGCAGGATTCCAAAGAGCTGTTGATGCCCACAGAAACACCTGCAAGAGCAGCACAATTTATATGGAGAACACTGGAGGGGAGGGGTACAAGAGACTGATGCTGCACCTGGAGTGGCATCCACTGATGAGCTTTTGCAAGACTAATTATTCATCACTGGTATTTCCATGCTGGAAGTTCTATTGATTTCATTTCCCCAGTTTCTTTTGATGCCCTGTGAAGGCTGACCTAGAACAGAGGCCAGAGAGAGTTAAATAAAACAGGGATTTATTAAAGGGCCTCAATGGATGCACCTTGGGCAGCACAAGAGCCCAGCCAGGGCTGCACCCAAGATGAACCAAAATGGTCACAAAATGGACAGCAGGTCACAGGGTCTCTCACTTTTATAAGTTCTGGTCCATTTGCATATTGGAGTTAATTATCCAATTACAGCTTTAGGTTATGAGTCCCATCCTTCTTGTTTTTCTCTCGTCAGTCCATGTTGTTTATCCCCTTGGGCCTGAGATCTGGATCATTTGTCCTTGGTCCCCAGCTAGAGAAGGAATTGTTTTGTCTCCCTGCTCTGTGCAGAGAGCTCACCATCCCCACATATGAAGCTCAGACCCACACACTAAAGCAGCACAGAATGTGAAAAAAATAAAAGCTAAAACCTGAGCCATCACTTTAGTGCTTCTGCTTCCTGCAGTTTGAGGAAATGTATCCTCCTTTCTCTCCCAGACTACAGAGACAACACTTCTCCCAGAATCATGGAATGGGTCAGGCTGGAAGGGACCACAGGGGCTCCTCTGGCCCCATGTCCCTGCTCAGGCAGTGCCATCCCAGGGCACAGGCACAGGATTGTGTCCAGACAGGTCTGCAATATGCCCAGTGAGGCATTCCACAGCCTCCCTGGACACTGTTCCCTGCTCAGTCACTGCACAGAAGGAAGCTGTGTCCCATGTTCAGCTGGAACTCCTGGGCATCAATTCTCACGTGGCACTGACAACAGCAGAGCTGAGAAAGCTGCTTCCCTCCCAGGAGGAAAGGGCTCTGAAGGAAAGGCATCAAAGGATCTTCTCATACTTCCTGCATGTGAAAGCTCACTGGGATAAGAGAAGAAGTCTGGAGAAAGCACAACTACCAAAATGCCCAGAGAGTCTAGAAATCTCATTTAACTAAGATACCTCAATTTATTGTACAACTATTTTAAGCAGCACTGGGAAAATTTAATAACATCTTGCAGTAAACCAACAGAAATCCAGACATTTTGAACATTAAGCTGTCTGCAACATTCACTCTATGATCTTGACATTACAATTAAGAAGGAAAATACTCCAGTTTTTATTTAGCACTTTGGAGGGTGAGAACACAAACACCACAAAAGGAAGATCCAGTGAGAATTCAATTTCCATACACAATTTGCTGCAGTGAGATCACCAAAGTCCAACACTTCCATTAAAAACTGAAAGCTATTCCTGCCTAACCAAAGACAGAACTTTCACCATGGGAATCACCTGGAACATCTGCAAGGTTTTGAAGCAGGACACCACACAGACAAGAGCCACAATTTGCATTTACAAGAAAAAAAAGGCGTCTTTCCCTTACTTTGATGTGCTAAGTGAGAAGTTAACAAGGCAGTCACTTCAAAGACACCTTATTTCACTCAAGCACCTTCAATTATCCTCTCCACTGGACAGGGATTCCTCACCCCAGCATTCTTAAGTTCTTGGGCAGCACAACTTGCAAGCCATCTGTGCTCAGAAAAACCACAGAGGAAAAAAAAAAAAACCCAAGCCAACTATGGAAAGCACGTTGCCCATGGAATATATCCTGTAAAACATGCTCTTCCTCCTCTGTTTAATGCACTCTTGCTTCTGTGGAGAACAGGGCACTTCTTTTCCCACTGCTGTTGCAGTTTATTTCATGGTTATTTAGAAGTGGTGGATGTGGCACACGGGGACAAGGTTTGGTGGGGCCTTGGCAGTGCTGTGGTAAGGCTTGGAGTGATCATCCTTAAGGCCTTTTGAACCTAAAATATTAGATGATTCTATTTAAAACTTCTAAGATACAGTTAATTTTACCCCTACAGACTGAGTAGAGCACAGAAAACATGTGCTACATGTTTAACACCATTTTTTTTTCTCGTGTGGTCAGGGTAGCCAAGGGAACCCACGGTCCAGTTCTAAGGAGTTACATAAAAGTCTGAAAATTACAGTTTTGGGAAAGGAAAGCAAAGTTATAGAACTGCACCCTATGGCATAAACACTACAAAGTGATATAAATCTCATATTTTAATTTGTAAAGAACACAAAATGTTAAAAGCAGACTCTGAAAGGTCTTTTTAAAAAAAGAAAAAACACAAAAAAACACCCCAGCCCAAATGTCAGTTTTGGCGTGGTGAATTCTGTTACACACTACACCTATAATTCACATATCTCACAAGTAAACATTCTGGCTGTTCACCTAAAAACCCCTATTTTTTACCCAAGTGGAAGTTCTGAACTGAAATGTCAGTTTTCAGAGGGATTTTTTTTTTTTTTTTGAGGAAGCAGTAAGAATATTTTAGTTAGAATCATAGAATCATTAAGGGTGGAAAAGCCTTTCAACATCATCAAGCCTAACCACCAGCCACCACGACTAAACCATGTCCCCAGGTGCCACATCCATTTGTTTTTGACCACTTCCAGGTATGGTGACTCCACCACAGCCCTAACAGCCCCTTCCAACACTTCACAAACCTTTCCATGAAAATTCTTTTCCCTAATATCAAATCTAAATCACCTGACAGCTCATCTAATAATTATTCACAAAGTTAACAGAATGAAAAAAATTTAAGCAAATGTTAAAATAAAATGACTGAATTTTGATTGAAAAAGGCTGTATTATTAATTACTGCTTTGGCCTTTACTCACACAAGTAAGTAAATGCAAGAACAGAAGATAATTTTTTCTTCTTAAACAAAAGGGGATTTGTTCTCATCTTCTCAGGATTCTTTTACATTTCAGACTTCCTTAAAAACAAAACCCAAGAGACTAAGCCTGATCTTTACAGCAACACATTTTCCTGGAAGCAATTTCTATATTCTTAGATACCATAATGGGAAAGGTAAGAATGTTCTCTGTGTCTTTTTTTAAAACCTCCCATTTTTCACACAGCATGTATTTCTTTTGCTCCAAAAAGGTAGGAAAACTTGTAACAAAGTTGGTAAGAAAACTAGCTGTAAAAATAAAACAAATTTCACCTGCTCTGCAATGGGCTATTTTTCATTTTCAGCACTATGTACTAATGTAAGTCTACATGCTGTAATCTAACTAGCAACAAGTTTTACATCAATCTGACAGCCTTATTTGGCCTCTGTGGAAAAGGCAAACAAAGAGGAGGTAACTAATATGATGTGTTCAAGCTTTCTGCATCTCTCCCCTGTCTTTTCAAACTTCATGTTGAAAGGGCCTTGGGACTTATAAAGAAAACTAGTTAACTCTTTATAGCTTATCACTCATTAATTGTGTCCATTCAAAAGCCATGTTTAAATTAGTCAAGTTCTTAATCAAATGCTGTGGTTTTTAATAATAGTAGAATAATCAGGTTAACAGGTTCTGCTCCTCATGTAATCTCATTTTGCTCTGTTCTGTTAGTAACGAAACAAGCACAAACCTGATAAAAGCAAATAGACAAGGGAACTTGCTGATCATTCTTTGAAGGAACTTTCTTTGTTCATTTGTGGAAAACAGACAATAGCTGCTTCATTGACTTTTACAGGCCAACTCAGATTTAATGCTACAGGTTGTTTTCTGCTAGTAGCTAAATAAGTAAGAATAGGCATTTCAACTGCCAAGAAAAAGAACCTCACTGTGGAGTCACTGTAAAGTGGAAACCTAAAAGTGAAAACCTGTATGAATTCACAGACTTGGGATTAGCCAGGAAAAAAGGTTAGTTGATTTACCACCTCCAGCCAATAGTCTTTAAATAGCAACAGTTTCCCCAGAATTGCTAAAGCAAGGAGTTTTTAATAGGAAAAATTACAAAGATAACAATTTCCAATATTTTCAGGAGATTTTTCCCTAGTTTTGTCTCTCAGTTCAATCAGCCTGACAAGTCTCTGGGATGTATTACAACTTTCAGGGATACTGTGTCAGACACTGGGGTAGCACAGACCAGCCAAGGCCAGATTAAATTCCCAGCCCACCTCTGGAATTATGAGGATCTCCACAGTTGTTCATCACCAGATACATTTTCATGGCCTCAGTTCATTCAGGAGTTATAACATTTATTTTTATTTTACTTCCAAAGAAACACACCACATTACTTACACATTCAAGAGGAGGAAAACTATGTCTAAAACATGACAATCCCAGAAATGAAAACAAAAAGCTATTTTCAGGCTAATAGTAATAGATGCTCTGAAATCACGTTCACAAAAGCTAAAGATGAAAGGCAAAATACAACCTTAATTCCTTTAACTGAGAGGTGCAGGAAAACAAACTATAAACACAAATATAAGAGCTGTTGTGAATTGTCATAGCTCCATTAATTTTCACTTTCCACCTGGGATTGTTCTTATCCTGATGCTTAGATATGAATATCTGCTTTGTCTCTCTTCTACTGAATTTAAAGTAGCTGTGCTGCTAGTTCAGGCATTAAAGTTAATGTAAATTTACTTATTCTCATCTGATCTGTGAAAAATGAGTGTAAGCTTCTACACTACAATGCCAATCTGTTTGGGGCTTGTTTGCTTTTTAAAAAATGTGACTATAATGCAACACTGCAAATTCCTGAGCTCTCCTTTCTTCTCACAAACAGAAGAGGCACCACCTGAATTAAACACTCCCCTGGAAAACCCTGATATCTGTTACAACACAGGGAATATGCAGCTTTCAATTGGTGGGTTAGGGAGACAATTAAGCAAAAATGGTGACACTTCATCATCATGAAAGCCTCAGATTACTTACTAAGGTAGATTATGTCAGACAAAGAAACTAAGATGATCAACATTAATTTGATTATTAAGACCTTGTTATTTAGAAGAATTGTGAAGCAGCCACACAGCCTGGTAACAGATTGATGAAAAAATACAAAAAGCTGAGTGTTACTGCTTTAAAGAAAAGCTGTTAGAGTGAAAAATGATCCCACCACTCTACTCTCACAGAGGAAAATAAAATACATCTTCCTCCTCTTCACCACAGTGAAAATGAAAACATGCTACCTAGGCAGTGTCCAAAGAATAAAAAAGAGATTTTTAAAAATTAAAACTCATTGCTGATCATAACCCAGTGTATTCTTTCCATTTAGTCTCAATAAAATACTACTGCCCATAATGTATTGGCAAGCCAGTGGCACAGCTGTGCTCAGAGAGCCGCACAGCCTCTGTCCTGTGTGTCACTGCTGCCACGAGTGGGTGTCTGGGGGAGAATGGAACTGTCACCCCAGCTGTCAGGCATGGGCAGCTCAGAGACTTCCTGAGCTGGATTCATGTCCTGGGAGCTCCAGAAACCTCTGTTCCATGAGCTTTGTCTCATCTCCTGTTGAGCCTCTGCAAAGAGCCACAACAGGAGAATGACCAGACTTATGTTTGCTTTCAACATGCCTTTTATTGGGTTAATTTTATCCCTTCTAGTTCTGTTAGAAGAGACAGGAAAAAATAATTAAAACATTCCTTCCCCCCAAAAAAAACCACCAACAAAACCAAACCAACCAACAAACATCAACAAAAAGTCTAATCAAAACAAAAACATCACTGAAAAGCCCCCAATCCTTCTTCACTGGTCCTAATGCATTCTACAGCCCCCTGTATTCCAGGCTGAAACCCCCTGGCTTACTTGGTTCTTCCACATAAAGCAGCATTTGACCTGCCCTATTGCTCCTCTCTCTATGGATCATCCTTGAGGTGTGAGGACCAGAACTTACAAATTAATTCTGGCTGTTGGCAAAGAGTATCCAGTGATGTCACTGCTTTATCCTCTACTCCCTTATTCAGAACTCTTCCTGTTTGATTTACATTTGTTTACCATCACAAAGTGCTGAGCTGATGTTGTCACACAGCCCCTTATCACAATCTCAAAAACATTATTGTGAGCAGTAAGGGCCAGCTCAGAGCTGCTACTTGAAGTCCTGAAGCATGGAGGAAATATTAAAGAATATATTATGCATCACAATTAGTAATTAAGCTGCTTTGTCTCCAGGTTTTGAGTGAATCTGAGCTGATCTTGGTGACTCAGTACTATTCCTTTCATCCATTTATTCCATACTCCCAAACCACATAATCTCTGAGCAGACATTAGATTTGAGACAGATCTCCTGCTAAATGCCTCACAAGGAAGGATTCCTATGTGAGAACTATGTGGACACAGGTAAAAGTAATTCCTTTTTGAGTGAATCTGAGCTGATCTTGGTGACTCAGTACTATTCCTTTCATCCATTTATTCCATACTCCCAAACCACATAATCTCTGAGCAGACATTAGATTTGAGAGATCTCCTGCTAAATCCCTCACAAGGAAGGATTCCTATGTGGACACAGGTAAAAGTAATTCCTTTATTAGAACAAAATGATGTTTGTGTTAGGAAGGGTGGTGAGGCTCTGGCTCAGGTTGAAGCTCACAGAAGCTGTGCCTGCCCCACCCCTGGAAGTGTCCAAGGATGGGGCTTGGAGCACCCTGGGATAGTGGAAGATGTCCCTGCCCAACGGTGGGAATGGATGGGCTTTAAGGCCATGTTCCTTGTCTGATTACCTATATATCACATTCAATATTGGCTTTGTGGTTCTTAAGTGACCTTGCCAGCTTCCCACAGTCTGCCTACAAAAGCAAGGTTTGCAATTGCTTCCCATTCACAGATCTCTGTGCAATTTAATTGCAGCAGGTGTATTTTATTTCTAGTATATTATCATCTTCATTTTAACAATTACACCTAAAACCCATTAAAGTGTATTTGAAAAGAGAAAAGAAAACCTATGAGGTATTACTGATAATGGTTTAAATATCTACAGTGCCTTAATAGCATTAAAAATCCCAATAAAAGAGGACAGTAAAAAGTAAGTTCTTGGCCTTATCTTATTAAAAAGATTAGACAAATGCTGCACAGATGGAAAACTGAAGAGATATTTATGCAAGGATACGTGAAAAAGTCTCACAGTCACAAGATTAAGAAATTAAATTTGAAGGGAGAAAGTAGGGGCGTTTGAGAAAGCATAAAAAAGAAATACTGGGAGCAGAACAGTTAGGAAAACTTTCTACAGAACTAGAGGAAATGAAGGTAGACTCCCAGCTATGTAAGAGGGGTCTCAACAGCTTTATAGATGAAAAGATCGTGAAACCACTCACTGATAACTTGAAGTAAACAAAAATTCTACTCCAGGGAGCCCAGCAGAGCCAGATAAAGATGATCCCACCAGGGGTGGAGCAGCCCCTTACTGGTGATGGCAAGGAAGGCAATGAAACAATCCAAGTGCAACTTGGAAAATGCAGAATGCCTTTCTGTCACCCTCATATTTTCTGGAAAAATCCCTTGCCCAGGATCTCTCTCCTGGGAAAATGAGAAGCCTCAGAGAAAAAGGAAAACAATAATTATCTCATTTGCTTCTCCTGTGTTTTGCTGCTTTGGAATGTGGTAGGTGATTGTTTCATTGGTTTCATGTGAATTGTTTTTATTTATTGGCCAATCAGTGCCAAGCTGTGTCTAGGCGCTGGAGAGAATAACGAGTTTTTCATTAGTATCTTTTTAGCCTTCTGTCTGTATCCTTTCTGTATTCTTTAGTATAGTTTAATATAGTATTCTTTAATATAAAAATATAATAAAATAATAAGTTAGCCTTCTAAGACTATGTAGTCGGAGTCATCATTCCTTACTTTATCTGGGAACCCAGGAAATACAAGACCTTTCTGTGCACAGCTGAAGGCAGTGAGAGCTAGAAAGAATTCCCAGATTTCACTTCTAAATGGAAGGCAGGGAAAAAAAAATGACACTGGGGACAACCATTGTAGATGATGGGAGAGATAATGGTGACACTACAGCAGCAGCAGAAGAATTCATAACTGAACGTGTCCAGATAACAAACATCACTGACTGGGGATGTAATGTGCTGGAGGTGGGATAAGAAGTGAGGGACACCAGAGAGTTTTCCAGGGGAGATACAGAGCTCTGCTTTGCCTTTGTTATCACAAGCTGTCAGGCCACAAGTGCAGGAGATGGGAGATGAAATACACGCCTGAACAGAGGCAAACAAACCCCGGGCTGACAAACTGATTTGCAACTCATCTGCATAAAAATAGCACCTGAGCATGTCTGAGGAGAGGAGGTCACCCAGTGATCTGATTCACAGAGAGAAGACAGCCAAAAGCAACACAGCATTCCTACAAACTACAGGAAGGAGCAAGGAAAATACCCACAAAAATGATGATGCAAGGAGCTGGGATGGGAACTGCAGAGACAGGGGACTGCAATAACAAGGGAATAAAAAATATGATAGAAAAGTGAAGGACTGATCAGTGTTACCTATGAAACAGCATGTGGCAGAGGCTCATTTTTTGATCTCATTTTTGATCAAAAAATCATATTTTAGGCATGCTGAGGCAGTTGTCTCTTGTTAAAAACAGAGGGAAACCAGACTATGGTGCACTTTGGAGTAAATTTGAGGAACACAATATATTTTTAGACCATATTAATATGGAGGGGAAGTCAACAAATAAAGGATAAAAGTGGACTAAGTATAAGTCACAGTGAGAAAAGAAAGTAGCTGGACAGGATGAGGAGATGGATCTGTGCAGTGAGTGGCTAAACCTTAAAGAAAACTAGCAGCAGTGGCTGTTCCTGGGAAGAGATAGGAGAAAGAAATCTCCTCCAGTGAGCTGTAAAAGAAAATAGATGCAGAGGGAGACCCTGGCACTCAGCTGGGTTTGGCAGGCTGATGGAAACACATAAAGCATAAATGAAGTACTTGACTGTGAAGGAAGAATAACAAAAACTGAAATGAAGGCATTAGGGAGCCTGTATGTCAGGAATACAAACTCACCTGTCTAAGGAAAACAGTGGTGCTGGAATAGCAGAGCCAGTCAGGAGTCTGGGGGAAAAGGGTTACAGAGCAGGAGGAAAGCAGGAAAAACCAGAGTTAACAGGATTAAATACAGAATCAGGAAAGGTACTGGGCAAGGTGAGGGAAAAGGAACTATGAGACACCCTGAAATTAAAAAAGATTACTGAGTCACTAAAAGGTACTCTATACATTATAAATTAGGGAGAGGAATAATTCTGAAAAAATGTGAATCGTGAAGAGAAATAAAAGTCTCTCAGTGCAAGCAGGTGAAACCACAAAAGAATCTGCTGCATGTAAAAATCCAAATTATAATGTGAAACAAGGAAGGTTGGAGCAAAGGGCTAGGTAGTCAAGGAACCAAGATGAGGGACTAAGGATTCGTACTGAATCCAAAAACTGGGTGGGATCTCAGATGATGTCCCAGGTACCTCTGGAGATGTACATCAAGATCTCTACATCAGATGATGGGGGGAGCCCAAGAACAGCTCCAAGTCAGAGTGGCTCTCACTTCATCAGCCTACAAGAGGAAAGATCATCAATGTCACTCACTAAAGAGTTTTGTCTTTAGGAATATGCAAGAACTGGTGTGTTACTCATGGCATGGCTGATGAAATTAGGGAAGCTGTGCAGTTTACATGAGGCAATGTGCAGTTCTTTGTCCCCAAACTCACAACCCCATTGTTCAGTCAAATAATGTGTCCTGCCCTGGACCACAAAATGAGCTTTCTTCCTTCTCCAGAGTGAAATGTATTGTTTGCCTCAAACTCATTCTGCTAGGAATAATGAACCTGGAACTTAACAGGTATTTTCCAATCCCAGAATGGCTTGGGTTGGAAGGGATCTTAAAGCCCATCCCACTCCACCCCCTTCCATGGGCAGGGACACCTTCCTCTGTCCCAGGCTGCTCCAAGCCCCATCCAGCCTGGCCTTGGACACTTCCAGGGCTCCAGGGGCAGCCACAGCTTCTCTGGGCACCCTGTGCCAGGGCCTCAGCACCCTCACAGCCAGGAATTAATTCCCAATATCCCATCTAACCCCGCCCTCTGCCAACTGGAAGCCGTTACCCCTTGTTCTGACACTACAGTCCCTGCAGTGAATGTATTTCCTCATTACCAAAGCAAGGCTTATTACAATGGCACTTCAAGTCCTAGAAAAGAAATGCAGCATTGCAGAGCAGGAAGCCCAAAGCTCAAGGTCCTTCAGCATTCCCTTCAATGTTTTTTGTGACTTACTAGTCCAAATTCCCAAACCACATCAGGCCACACCAGATCCTTACTGAGTTACCAACAAATTTTCTTGAGGAATAACCACATAAAAATCAATAATCCCGATGAAGTAAGATCCTACTTAGCCTGAAAAGGAGCCAAATAATATTGCAATACCTGAATTAGTGTCCTACTGCAATCCCCTCACACCAACGGGATACCAGATAAAGTTTAAGAGCAAACATGGTTTTAAACACCTGACTGCTTCTAATTCCAACCTGAAACCCATCAGGTTAGTGACAGTTATTGTGGAGCAATTCAGGGGAAAATTTCTATTACCGACTCTAAAATAAATCCAAATTCACAGTGGTATTGCAAGATAACTTCTCTATCACACTTTGCTTACTTGATAACAGACAATCTCTCTTACCATTATATTTTTAATTTTTTTTAATTAGCCTCTTGGAAGATTTGCTCTAAGCTGATACACTATTTTTATTTGCTCCAATAATAAAATTAAAAAAAATTATTGGATTTTTCTCCCATTTTACTAAATGGATAAAGATAATCCCCAAGTTCCACAAACAGCAGCATTTAAAAGAAGTGATGAATAGCTTGATACATAAAAATTTAATCAGAAAACAGAAGCTGTAGATTTACACTGGTGTAAATGAACCTCATCAGTTGCTCCCAGAATTGTTGTTTAAATCACTTAGCTATAGAGCAAGACCATACTAATCTACATGAACAAGGAGGAGAATAATTGAGGTCTTGGTGGCTGTTTAAACTGTATTTACAGCTGTTCTGCATGACTAGAGTAGTACAAAACAACTGGTGCATGCCAGCTAATCTGCCTCATTCATTCCTTCTGTATTTTGACCACTGTAATTTGTTTCCCAGCATTTGTGCTTTAACATAATTTTATGGTGAATGTGATATAGAATGCGATATGGAATGCTCCATTGAGTCCATGAAGTCATCAGGAATCTGGGCCCTTGTTAGAGCACTCTGCTGGGGAGCACTGGGAGGGGAGAGCACATTTCCTCCATGGAATTTCTTCTGTCATTACAGCACACAAGGGTTAGTGAGGGACAGACACTCAAAGATCAGCAGCTCCTGGGGGTTTCTTCCAACTTCTAAAGGTTTCACTTCCTCCAAGTCAAGCTGCTTTCCCTCCAGCATGCAGGTTTTCTACACTGCTTGTGGTCTGCTCACTCAGAATAAAAACTGCTGTGACTCTACCAGACATTCTGGTTTTCTTCCTTTTTCCCCCTATGTTTAAAATCAGTTAAGTGCTGCCTGCCTTCTGCTCACCAGCAGGGTTTTTCCTCTGAGACTACTATTAAACTCTCTCAGTAAAGTGGCTGCCTCCAAGAACATATGGGAACAGGGCACTGAGCACTGCCTCTCTCCCTCTGAACTCCACGGGAGCAATCAGCACAACTCACTCGTGTTTGCTCTGCTCTGGAGCCAGCTGGGACAGCTGGGGGGTCCAGCCTGGAAAAGAGAAGGCTCTGGGGAGACCTCAGAGTCCCTCCAGTGCCTAAAGGGACTCCAGGAGAGCTGGAGAGGGACTTAGGACAAGGGATGGAGGGATAGGACACAGGGAATGGCTTCCACTGCATGAAGGCAGGGTTAGTGTAGGGGTGTGCTCCCTGTTAGAGTGACAAAACTATCCTTTGTCCTCCTAAAAAGAAAAGAAGCCCAGAAGTTTCTCTCATCGATTAGGTGAAAAGACATCTCATAGGCCTAGGGGACTTCACCTCAAACTTAAGGGCAGCTAATTGGATAGAAGCCAAAAAGTCCCGCCTGACCAACTGGGTAGAAAAAGAAGAGAAGAAAGGAACTAACGGCTTTCATGAGGTGTTTTACTAGGAGCACATCTCTTGCACCTGGCTCGGTTTCTTCTGTTTGTTATTTTGCCTTTTATTAAACCTTTTTGTTTCCAACACTGCAGCAGAAGCCATCCTGCTTATTTTATGCCCCCAAAAATACCTGAGCTATCTTGGGTGTATTCTATTCCTCCGAGAGCTTATAAGACCTGGCTCAAGGAAGAAAATATAATTGGTTAGATGGGATATTGGGAAAAAATTCCTCCCTGTGAAGGTAGTGAAGCCCTGGCACAGGTTGCCAAGAGAAGCTGTGTCTGCCCCATCCCTGGAAGTGCTCCAGGCCAGGTTGGATTGGGCTTGGACAACCTGGGGTAGTGCAAGGTGTCCCTGCCCAGGGCAGGTTCCTCTAAGGTCCTTCCATGACTTCACCACTGTTTTCTGCTCAGTAAAGACCTTCTTACTGCCCTGCAAAGACCTTCTCATGGCAGTACCAGAGCAAGAAAGGACATGATTGTTACACCAAGGCTTTCTTCTCATTCCTGTAACAGCAAAAGTCATAAGACTTACCTGGATATTGTTTTCTTACAGACTCAGATCCCCTTTTATAGGTGGCAAAGAAATTCCCATCACATTTAAACTCTTGGAGGTGAAAAATGGAAATGTATCACTATGAAAAAGGAATCCTTCCATAATGCTTTGGGTATTAAGTGATCAAGCACATTCAGATCAAATTACTTCCATCCCTTACAAAAAATTGTATAGACAACTGATCCTTCCCCTCCCCTGCCCAAATGCACACTACAGCTCTGTCAGGAAATACAGGGAAATCAGAGGGAAGCTGCACAATTAAATAACCCAAATGACAAACAAAATTACATACCACAATTAACCTTGCTGAAAGTTATCACACACCTTGTCAAAAAATCCTTCTGGTTTTAATTTCAAAGATTTGGAAATTGTTTTGTTGAAATACCAATGCTCCATTTAACAATAAATTACTGACTTATTGGGGAAGCAGCTAGAGATTTTTTCAAAGCGGGCTTTATTATTGATTTATGGAAAATTCTGCTCACAATAATACAGTCCTGAGACAGCCACTGGCAAACTGCTGTGTGAAGACAAACACTGCATCCTAATGGCTTCAAAAAGAAGGAGTGTTCTCACAGATTTGATTACAGAATTAGGGCCTACAACATCACCAGTTGCTTTCAGTGAAATCGTACAGCATTCTCATGGCTGCATGATGTATCATGGCATTCTATATTTACATTGTAATCAAGTTGTATGTTAATCATTCATTGTGCATTTCTTCTTCCTTTTCCCCCTCTACCTCTTTTTTTTAAAATTCATGGCTTTATTCTTCACATATTCTAAGCAGCTCTGCAGTCAAAGTTTTATAATTATTACCAGACAGTTACTGGAGATGTCTCCTGGCTTAAGTAGAGCATAAAGCCAGGCAATTTCAGATGCTATCTTACAGCAAACAGTATGGAAAAAAAAAAGACTTTAAAATACACACTGGTGCATATAAATGGAAATTCTGGGGAGTTTAAAGCTCCTGGGTCAGTGACCTGCATGAGCAGCACCCTCTGGGAGGTTTTCAATAGCAATTCTATAGCAGAAATTAAATCCCAAAGGTATTTAGAGGCACCCATGGCCACCCTTGGCAGATGGGGTGGCAGTACCCACATGGCTCCCCATGGCTCTGGCACTATCAGCTTCTCCCACACCGACACCTCCCTCCCAGCTCTGCACCAAGCAAGGATTACAAAAGCCTTCCCTGGGGAATTTACTCTCATCCAGAAGTCTGTGGGGTTTTTCACACTCCCCTCTTGTGCTAAGCAGTGGAGGGAGCAGAGTGAGCCCAGCCTGGCTGCAGCCCAGCTTAGCCCTGACCACTTGAAACACCAAGTGTAATTTGTTTTGGTGCCTGCTGGAAAAGAAGTGATTTCTCATCTTCTTTTCTTCCTGAGACCTTTACAGCAGGCCAGTAATTTCTTCCAACTTTAGTTTAATTGTAACTGGAGCTAAAGGTAATTGAGAACCTAATCCACATGCTTTAATAAAACTGGGGTCTTAGAGGTTGTGCTGCTGGTAGAGCACTACCTGACCAATTTAAAAAACAAGTCCCACATGGAAGTGATAAATCAGAATTTTGTGGGCTAGACTATCACTTGACAGCTGCAAAGATTTCACTTTCAAAATATAATCATTTAGATGTGACACCATGTGACATATGTTTCCTGGTAACTAAGCAAGAATTATGAGGAGATGAGTCAAAAAATGCTGCACAATTAAATAACTCACCTCCCCAACAGAAGAGACAGGGAGGTGGAAATAGAAAAACCCATTATTAATAGTTGTTGTAGGTAGATTGGAATAGCAAGCAGAAATTGCTGAGCCATTTTAAGTCTGCAAATGAAAAGAAACTAAATTTAAAAACATCACTATTACTTTCAGGTTATCATTTTGCCAACTCACCTGTATGTTGCTGAAGACCAGCAATAAGCCACTGTCACAGCATTTCAGCCAAGTTTAAAGTCTAAACTGTAATAGCCATGCTGAACATTCATGTGGACATATTTAACTAAAGATGCCTTTTGCTCCCCCCCTCCACTTTTAGTCCATTGAGATCTCCAGGTTCTGGCAGACACTTCAGCTATATTCCATTAACTGTTCCGACCTTGACATATTGCAATAATTCTCTGCCCTTCTCCCAACATCCCTGCTGCCATTTCAGTGAGTTCTTCTGAAAAATGCACTAATCTTTTCTTCTCTCTTCTCTAATTACTTTTAGAAATCTGAAGTGGCTTAATTTTAAGCACACACACAATAGAAAATATTATCTAGATGTCAAGGTGAAACCACAGCTTTCTAGAGAGGAATAATGGAGAAATATCATACAAGACTGGAACAGATGAGTCCATTCTCCCTGGTAGTCTGAGCTCCATTTAACCTGTTGCTTCCAATGGCAGATGAGCAACTTTCCAGCAAAGAAACTGCACAGTTTCCTGGCATTTTTGACATTTTTTGTCTATTTTCTCCAGCCTGGAATTGCTGACTAGCATGCACATGGAAAGCATCCATGGTGACTCTGTTGTGTTGGGAACATCAGCGTGGAGTCACAGACAAGGGCTTTTACTGCCTTAAACAAACAAAAAAGGAAAACACTCAAGACTTAATCCAGTTGGGTGTTGAAAACTTTGAAGGACAGAGACTGACAGGTTCTCCAGACATTCTGTCCTAGTGCTTGGCTGCCCTAGAGGGTGTAAAAGGTCTCTCCTTGTAACCAGCCCTTGACCTCCAAACACAGAGATGATCTTCATGACCTGCATTATGGAATCCTTTAACACAAAAATATGAATGTTTTTTCCCTCAGTTCACTAGCCAAAATATACTTTGTTGGCTTGGACCTCAAGACCCAGGTTCCACACAGGTTTCAAAGGGAAAAAATTCATGCTCAAGAGCAGAGCATACCAGGAAATTGCTAACTCTATTTGACATTAACATCACAATTACAGTTCATGCACTGTAGCTAGTCAATTCTCTCAGCTAAATTACTTCATCTTATTTACTAATCATCTGGAGTAGGATTCAGGATTTTATGATGATGGCAAAATGGAGATACAAGTGCGTCATTAACTCTGCCTCCATTTCCACATGCTTTTGATGAAGCGTGCTCAAAACGTGGAGGAAAAAAATGAACTTGGCAACAGGCTTGATTTAAAAAAACCTTAGGCATTAAATTACTAAGTGACTAAAAAAAAAAGAAAAAGGAAAAAAAAAGGGTGGATTTTAAACTAAACATTTCATAATGTTACCCTTTCGTTAATATGTTATTTTCTGTACTTCACAGAAAAGTTGGAATATTTTACATTAAACACACACAGTGCAGACAACAGCTAAGAAAGAAGCCCAAAAGAGGAGAGGGTGGTACTGCCTGAGTTGGAAAAGTTAAAGCTGTGCTGACATGCATTTCTCTGAGATGGCCCCCTACCAGAATGTCTCACTGCTCCCTGTAAGCACCACCACACCTGGGCTCTCCCCACTGAGCACAAGCTCTGCCCTTTTAATTTCCCTGTGATACATCTCCACCACCCTGCCTTCGTATTGCTCCCAATTCTGTGTCAGGCTTTCACCCACTTTGAAAAAATACGAAGAAAATGAGTTAAGAACTAAGAACATCAATACAAATTTCTGGAGGTGGCACTGCAATGTCAAATCAAGAATATGGTATCAAGATGAAATACAACAGTGTCAGGATAAATGTACCAAGCTGACAGCACAAAGTCACAATGGAGCAGTGTCACTGCAGATCTACTGAAACAACATTCATCTGTCAAAACAAAATCATGTCATTAAACTTTAAAGAATAGCTTAAATATACTGAAAGGCCTAACTACTTGTTCAGATTAGCAAATTCCACCCACACAATCTTCCCAGCAGGGAGAAAATACAAGTGTTTGGCAGATGTGGGCAAGTAAATACTGTGAGAGGATGTAATACTACAAACCCAGTTAGACAAGGAGCAGAAAAGCCTGCTTGGGCAAGGAAGCTTCCAAGTGAGGACCAACAACCAGAGGTCAAAGAGTTAAAGTGACCCCCAAGGAATGATCCCAGCAGGAGCAGGGACTATTCATACAGGAACAAGTTCAGCCATGAACTCATTTTCAGCTCTTCACCTTCATACAGCTGAGGCAGAGGAAAGGCTGGGAGAATTGGGATTGTTCAGCCTGTAAAGAGAAGCTTTGGAGTGACCTAATTGTGGCCTTCCAGCACCTGAAGGGAGCCTGCAACAAAGGTGAGGAGAGACTTTGGACAAGGCCTGGAGTCACAGGACAAGGGGGAATGGCTTCAAACTGCCAAAGGGCAGGGAAAGATGGGATATTGGGAAGAAATTCTTCCCTGTGAGGGTGGTGAGGGTCTGGCACAGGTTGCCCAGAGAAGCTGTGGCTACCCCTGGATCCCTGGGAGTGTCCAAGGCCAAGTTGGATGGGGCTTGGGGGACCCTGGGCTAGTGGAAGATGTCCCTGCCCATGGCAGGGGGTGGGACATGATGAGTTTTAAGGTCCCTTCCAACCCAGGCCATTCCATGGCTGTATGTTTCCATGGCTACACAGTACCTGACCTGTCACAGTCCAGTCCCAACCATGCCATATCTTTCCCTCTTTTCCTGACCAGCATTACCCCTCATCTTCACTCACAATGAAGTGGGCACCATGTAGCCCCCTACAAAATGTTTTAAGAAAGCACTCAGAGCTGCAGACTTGCACTAATCCTACTCCTGGGAATAAGGTCATCATTAAACAAAATGTCAATCACTGTTTTAAAGTTGTCTCTTGAATTCAGGACTGCTAATTTTAAACTGCACACAGCTAAACACACAGCTGTTTCTGGGAATTAATAGATTATTTGATGCCACAAGAACAGATACAAAAAAAAGCCACTTATGAAGTCGTTTTTCCCAATGCTAACAGCTGTATCCATCAATATACCTTCACATCTTCAAAAGTGGGGATGAAGTTATTGACATTAGGAGCATATGTGCAAAAACAAATTCATTAATCAAATTCTTTGAAAGGGATGATTTTTTGTCTGGGTGTCTAGGTTCCTAGTGAATTAGAAAATAAAATAATGCAAACATAAAAAATACATTCTCTCTGCTCTTCCATAGCTTTAGTATAGAAGGGAACTATGGATCAGTGAAAAACTGTAAATAAAATAATCACACTTAAGGAAAAGGTTTCTTATTACTAAGGGGAGAAAAACAGATAAAGAAAATATCACACATCATTAAAGAATGTCTCACATTGGTGCTTATGCCAGCCTTCAGGAAACCAATGCAAATACCCATGTATGTTTCTAGCCATGAAGAGCTT
This sequence comes from Passer montanus, assembly GCF_014805655.1. Lineage (NCBI taxonomy): Eukaryota > Metazoa > Chordata > Aves > Passeriformes > Passeridae > Passer > Passer montanus. The sequence goes on from NW_024371704.1 coordinate 1,114,654, forward strand.
GTACTGCAAAGCATTCTCTCTCATTTATGACTTTCCTGAAATAACTTTCCAGCAAACTAGATTTTTATTTTCTATAAAAATAAACAGAGAGAGAGGAAAACAACCCAAATGAGGAGAACAAAATATCAATTGGCTTTTTTATGAGACAGCCCCACACACAGAAGTCACTGACTGCCACATTCCAGGCGATGTTGGCTGGTGTGTTAAATGCAGGAACACCTTGGTGAAGGCCACACAGCCACAAGTTGAGAGATAAATGTTGTGTAGTTTTGCTGCAGAGCACATCACTTAACCAAGCACAACCCTGTTTTCAGACTGCAGGTGTTGAGGACTCACACAAACACCTGCACTACTCAGCTGTCTCCAGTGGAAGTGTTTCTGATTTTGTTCTGGTCAATATTTCACTGGATCCTCAACCTGAGACCATGAACACATAGCAGAAATTGCATTTCAGAGTAGTGACTGGTAATTTAAAAGCATGTATGAAGTGAACAAGGCTGAAGTCTGCTGTGCCATTACTGAGGCAGGACAAACCAAGATTATCCACAGCACTAGGGATTAGCACTCAAGTCTACTTCCTGTCCTCAAAACTTCAGAGATTTGCAGTGGAAATAAAGCCTGATTTGGATTCTCTCTTTGGAGGTGTGGTTTTCTCAAGCAGTATTGATATTAATCACACTATGTTTCTTTAATAATTATTCTCTCCTCCCTCCATTCAAAAGTAGTAAGTTAATAGAAAATTCAGTAGCATATTCTAACAGGGAGTAGTTAAAACCACCTGGTAAGAAAAGGTGCACAAATGGAATATTTTGCAGGCAAAAATCCATACATCCTCTGTCAACTGAACCATGAACACAAAAGCAAACAAGAAGGTTCTTTTGAGGCTGACTGTTCCTTTGATTATTTTGGTGATGAAACATCACAGGGGATAATTTATTATGTGAATTCCTTCAGACAATAATTGAACAACTGCCACACATAATCAAAGGCAAGGTAACTATTTTATAAAATATGGGGATTTTTCTTTTTCTTTTATAACCCTTTCTTTTCAAGTAACAATATTCACCTCTCACCCGACTTGCTACCTGATGTTGAGACCAACAGGAACCAGCAGGAGAGCTTGTTAAATAGAAACGAGGTTTTCACCACAGAAGAACAGAAAACACCTCCCTGATACAGAAATAGGAAAAATTCACATACACAACCAGAAATCCTGTTTTCACATGCCCTTTCTGATGAAGAGGATAGCAAAGCCACAAGCTTGGCTCCAAACACATTCCCTTGCTTTGGCTGAAGTCAGGGATATCATCCAGCCTGTCCCTCCCACAAATCCCAGCTTAGTTCCCAGGGCATGCCACGTCCTAGGCTGCTCACTGTGCTGGATCTCCAGAGTCCAGGGAATTCTTCATTACAATCCCCACTTTGAGCAGAGCCTGACTAGAGTTCAGTGACCCCATAAGACACAGGACCAGAAGCTTCTACCAGCTGGTACCAATCCTCAAACCCTGAAATCTTTCCTGAAAGTGCAGTTCCCCCCACCACGGCCTGCATCTTCTAGGGCTGGATTTTTGTGCACAGCACTCCTGGTAGCTCTTATGAATAATAATAATAAGTTTTCAGAATTGTTTGCTCCCAAAGCTAAAACTGCCCATAAATTTTGGTGCTGCACCAGATGCTAATACATACATTCACTTTATCTAAACCATTACTTATTAAATACTCTGGCTGGAAAGATTTCTGTGTTTGCCAGTTCAAGGATACAGGATATCAGACTAATCAAGCAACTCTGATTCATGCAGAGCCCTTGCAGTTTGCCTGGATATGACACTGTGAAACAGCTATTTAATACCTTAAACTCGCATATTACTTAAATATTTCCCACTTGGAGCAAGCACAAAAGGAAAGAGGCTACTACTTAGGAAGATATTTGTAATTAGATTCTACTTAAAGATGAATTAAAACTCAAGGTGCCATGTCTGCTTTTTTGTTTATGTCAGGCTGTGGATTCCATCCAGTAATACCAGGTAGCCCAGTTTGCAAGGGGCTGTGGAAACAAGAAACAAAGAGCACCCATCTCCAGGTTCTGAAAAGACACAAAAAACTTTGTGCAGAGAGAAGGAAGAGGCAGCAGCAAGATGAACATTGTGTGCATAATAAGCAATTCCCCCAGTGCTACCAACACAGCTACTGAGAAGAATTACGATGAGCTCTTCCACACATGCCAACAGCTAAGCACTGAAAGAAAAGAAAATGCCTCTCCTTCAAAAAGGAATGCTCTCATTTGCTGAGAAAAATATGTATTTTTTTCATTTTATCCCAGCATCTCTAAGTCTAAACACACCATGGAAGCAATACCAGTTCAGCAAAGTGCTGATGAAAGACAGGAAAAACCCTTCACGGATTTTCAGTTGTTTCTCCCTAATTGCCCACGAGGTTCCTCAGTGCCCTACCCACCTGCTGAATCACTCTGGAGTCAGCCTGCACTTCCACAGCAGCTCAGCTAGCTTTTACTTACAGTGAATGCCATCAACTCGGATTCCTTCTCAGAAAGAGTTTGTCTAAAATCCTGAAATACTGACATCCTTCACAGATCATAATTTCACTTTATTTCTTTACTCCCAACTGCATGTTAATGGTGTCACCACACAAATCATAACTACCACAACTCCACTTGAGAAACAGGGAAGAGCACTGAATTTAAATTCCTGTGTTGCAAATCATTCAAACAGTTTAACTCCAGATCCAACAGTGGTAAGCTCTCTTTTCCAGTGTTAAAGAAAAAGGTATGATTATGAAATTTAGAGAGAATTTTTCTAAGATAATGGCCACTCTTAAAATTTGTAACAGTTTGTACAATAAATATTTGTTCATATGAACGTCTCCATTGACCCAAGTCAAACTGTCACTTCCCAAATTGATTTACCCATGTGCCCAGCCCAAATTCACAACATTTAGCTGACTTTGAATGTAGATGTTTGTACACAGCCTCCCTATTGAGGTAGATGTGCTGTTGAAACAAGCCTGAGCTTCTGGATTACCACATGGATTGGCAAGGAAGGAGGAAAGGACCCTGCAGCCATGCCTGGACCTGCCCTGTGGTATTTTCCGAGACCCCCGTTGAAGGGAGGAAATGATGAATCAGACTCCATGTTCTTAGAAGGCTCATTTATTATTTTATGATATTATATTATACTAAACTATACTAAAGAATACAGAAAGGATACAGACAGAAGGCTAAAAGATACTAATGAAAAACTCCTGACTCTCTCCAGAGCCCAACACAGCTGGACAGTGATTGGTCATTAAGTAAAAACAATTCACATGAAACCAATGAAACACTCACGTGTTGGTAAACAATGTCCAAACACATTCCACAGCAGCAAAACACAGGAGAAGCAAATCAGATTATTATTGTTTTCATTTTTCTCTGAGGCTTCTCAGCTTCCCAGGGGAGAAATCCTGGGCAAGGAGATTTTTCAGAAAATATGACAGTGCCACTGCCCCAGTGATGGAAAGTGCTGGAAGGACTCCCAGGCCATGGAGATGGGCAGTGGGGTGGCACACCAAGAGGGGAAGAAAGAAAGAGGTTTGTGTGCTGCTGCCAGCTGATAAAGCAACTGCAAATTCAGTACTTCCAAAGGAGGCAGACAGCTAAGTGAATAGATCACCACACCAAAACTGCAGTGCAAGGACTCTATATTCTTATTGTATACTGGAAAGATGCTGCCACCCACTGCCAAGGTGGCACTGTGCTTCATCTGCCTCACTGCAATGCTTTGGGTTGGAAGGGACCTTAAAGATCATCCCATCCCACCCCCTGCCTTGGACAGGGACACCTTCCACTAGTCCAGGTTGCTCCAAGCCCTGTCCAAACCGGCCCTGGACATCAAGCATTATTTATTTAAATCCTGGCACTTCTCCTGGACAATTAATACAGGGGCAATAGAGGACTGGTCAGCCACAAGGTCTCCTGCATAGCTCACAAACAAGTCAAAAATATGTTTAGGGAGGTTTGTATCACAATAAGCCACCTGCTAAATAGCCCATACAACAAAATAACTGGCTTCAGCTGTTGGTAACATGGTATTAAAAAGGCTAAAACTACAGCAGGTTTTTTCACTTGTACTTGATACAAGAAAAACAATTAAATGACTCTGCTCTTAATAAAGAACATCTGCACATTTTGTTATCATGAGTGATAGGAGCCTTTCATTTTAAGTGTTACTGCTTCTCCTCTCATTAAGACCAAGTTCAGACTGTGCAGAACTGCCAGCTCTGTGAAATGCTTCATGCAAGGGAGGAAACAAAACATGAGAGGCCAACTGTTCATAAGATAATGTCTTCACATTGTGCTTAGCTGTCTACAATAATTAGAAGAGCTTTGATATGTATCTCACATCTGGGTGACTTGCTTTCTGTTCTGCAGTGCTGTGAACAACTACACAGATAGGAAAAGTGCAAGTCAGTTATGATCATTCAAAAATGTGTTAACTTCTGTAAAAAAAGTAGCCTGTGGTTTATTTCTCACATGAAGTGTTGGGGTGCTGATGTTTAAAATTACAGCCTGAAGTTATCACAAGTCCAGCTGAAACCATTTTCTTGACTGGGAAATCTATCCTGGACTATATAGAAATTATTCTGGACTAAGTTTAGTGACCCTAGGCTAATACACAGTGTAAAAACTGCAATGCAATACAGTGAGTTAACATCATCTCAACCACATCATCTGTATTTAAATGCCTTCTTCAGCAAACCATAGAAAGGTTCCTGAGAAATGCCTGAAGTCCCTGCAAACAGGCCAGGGCTACTCTCTGCTGGATGTGCAGGAAGAGTGGAAGTTGGAATCACTACCAGCCGGGTTCCAGTGCTCACAACTTAAGAGATATCAGATATGCAGGAGCATTGTAGGAAGCCATGCACTCCATTATCTGCCACGTCTGGTTATCACAGAGCAGCTCTGACCAAAATCTGACTCAGCAACACAAAACACAGTCTGACATCAGCTGTATCCCACTGATATTGATTCTCCACATTTCAACTGCACACTCAACACAGAAGAGCACACTAAGACTGTTCGTGCTCAGAGGGGTTAACAGACACTCAGAAATTCAGCTGAAATGCCAGTATTTGAGAGGAAGAATTTAAACAATGGAAATATAAGATGGTTGGGTAGGACTTGGACCAACCTGGTCTAATGGAAGGTGTCCCTGCCTTTGTTGAAACAAGGTGGTCTTCGAGGTCCCTTCCAACCCAAACCAGTCTGTGATACTACACACTAGAAGTAGGTACAGTTTTGAAAGAAATGAAAGGACAAACACATTTTAAAGCCAACATCCTAGTGTTAAAGGAGATTTTCTTATCTTATTACTTGGATTGAAGAAATGGGACCCAAGTGAGTAAAGCACAGTGGATGTGGGAGATGCTGCTCCAAAGAGCTCAGGGCTTTAGGCACTGAATTCTCCGTGCCTGATAGAAACCCTGGCAAACATTAAATATTCCACTGGAAGATAAGGTAATGTCAATACAGAACTGAGAGACCTTTCAAAGGTCATGCAAATGATCATGAAACTCATTAATAATCTCTTAAAGTCTAGTCTCTATATTTTAAGTGATTAAAAAATGAGCAAGAACTTGGTTTTGCAACACCTCAGAAATCAATTAGCTTGCAAGGAGATTATGTCAATGATGAATATTGTTAATATATTTAATTCAGCCTACAGATTATCTCTGTGTATTCTTATGTAAAAATGACCACAAAAATGAATGAAAACACTGTCAGAAATGTACCCACATGCACCAGACATTATTCTGGACATGAAAACCTGAAAATCTGGACCTGAAAAAGGACAGTGGCAGAGGCACAGTTACGTCAGAGTAAATTATGCCCTCAGAGTGAAGGCACTGGGAGGTCATGGGACTGGCAGACAACATGCTGGCAGCAGGGTCAGGAACAGCAAGCAGAGCCATGAATCCTTGTTGTGGACATCAGCCCCTGGAACACTATCATTTCTTAACACTAAACAAGAGCTTTTTCAGTGACAATTTTATACTGCATCAGTAGAGTAATTAGAAGCAAAAATCTATGAAAATTTAACATTTTGAATTTATGTTTTTAAGTTGTCCTTCATGCCTGCACTACCTGTTGCCACTCTCTGCTCTCCTTAGCTTTGCCAGCTCTTTTTGGCGTAAGCTATATGTAAAACAGGGAGAGGCTAAAGAACTAACACAGCAAGATCCTTAAGAACAGCCAGGAGAACTTACAAATAAAGAGGCAGAGCTAGAAATAAACCACTGAAGGAAAACTTAAACTCCTTGTGCTGGCAGTAGAACAATGCCCAGACAGAGCTTCTACAAACATTTGTGGGTGTCAGCATCACATTTGGCTTGAAATACTCAGATTATTAATTCTCTTTGTGTGCACACAGGGACAACCACGTGGACTTAATGACCTCAACAAGCCTGGCTTATAGGCAAGCTCCAGGTTTAGGGTTCTCACTGTCAGGTTTTCAAAGAGAACATGTCTTCTTGCTTTACTACTTGCTTTAATGGAGCAATAGTACCACCAGGGTCTTGTCAGGCTTCATAGCACAAAGATTATTCCCTTCCTAAGTCAGTGCTGTCATGGCATTTGTGTCCTGGTTACAACATGGAAGAACATGTTCATCCTTTCAAATCAGAGAAACAACCCATCAACACACCCATTACATAACAGATACTGCATACAGCTAGATACCAACATACACGCTTTCATGAGCTGTTAAATAGGAAATAAAATGAAAATAAAAGAGTGACAATGCCTGAGACAGACTATGGCACATAGCAATAGATCCTTCCTGTTATTTTGCAACTTTAACCCACGTGAGCCTACGTTCTTGCTCTTGCAAACCTGCTCCTCTCCTGTCCTGCTCTCTGCCCAGGCACAACCACCAAGCTCACCCTGTTCCTTGAGAGGCTCCCTTTTCCTCAGCTGATCATTAGGTCAGGCTGGATGGGGCTTGGAGCAATCTGGTTGAGTGGATTCACACTATTTTGAGTATTTCAAGCCCCACAGTGCACCACAAAAACAGCTGGTGAAAATACCGAATCAAGAGGCATTCTCTTTGACATATTAAAACAGGCAGGAAAACAACAAAGCCCTCAGATGTAACACAGATACACAGCTGATGGATCCATGGCTTCATCACAATTCAGGATTTTCAGCATAATTCAGGGCTTTGAGCATGTTCTCCCAACTGTTTCTAGATATACCTCATGCCATAATCATGCTTCGTGGGAACACTCCAGCCCCATTTCTGCTTTTCCACCCCAACTCCTCCTTGTGTATAAACCTTGTTTGGTATAAGACCTGTACAGGAAACCAGGGTCAGAAAACTCTTCTGTGTTAAAGCAAATGAACTGCACTGGACTGGGCTAATTGTAATTTCCATCAGCCTTCAGACCCAGTTCACAGTGCAGCTGTATGAAACAACTGCAAGGGCAGAGAAGAGGCTGGAAAAAGGGACTAAGAAAGAAGTGAAAGTTTTGTTCCTTTTGGCAGCAACACCAGTTAATGCCTCCCTAAGATTCCTCCATGTACTGGAATCCTCATATTTTGCCCAAGGTTTTTGCTTGTTTGTATTTTATGTTTTTAACTGAAGTTATCTACCATAGATTTTTGAAAGATCACTCGCTTAACTTTTTCCCCCAAAGCTTTTCCTTTTGTCATTCTGCCTTTGAACAATGAAATAGGCAGAGAAGAGAATAAAGAAGAGAGAGAGCACAAAAAAAAAGGAGAAAAAGAGAGAGGAGAAAAAAGGAGGGAGAGAGAGAAGAAAGAAGAGAAAGCTCTTCAAGAAAGGAAATATTTGCAGTCCAACATTACAACAATGAGTTTGAGGCCATTTAATCTACCCCACCTGCTTTCTTTGAGATGTTCATTTCTGCAGGGAGGAGAATTTGGACAGATAACAGGCTTTCAGAAGATTTCTTGCTACACTAATAACTCTAAAATTCCCTCAAACAGAAAGTTTGATGTACATGTTTCATGGGACATAACAGAGATGCTCTTTGGATATTTTCCTCCATAACTAAAAATGAATAAAAGCACTGAGAAAATAGCTGTGAGACCTGAAAGTGAGGGACAAAAATCACCAAGACTCAATCCAACATCAAACCACTGTATGTGATGTTGTCCCATCACAACAACACAAGGGTAAATAGGCTATTGCTGTACAATCTGTTTTCTGAAAATTGCTTGCCTCCACAGCTGTTGTACTATCTTTCAGCAGCACAGTTTTTAGGGGTCTGCTGTCACAAGAAAACCGTGTCTTCTAAAGTTTCTTGGTTTTTTGCAGCAGAGCATTTCAGAAAGAGAAAGCTGGAAGGGGCACCTGGATTTGCAGGTGTCCTGGCCTCACCCACCACCACCAAAGGATCATCTCTGAGGCAGCAATCACTCATTTCACCCGAGAGGTGGACGTGACTTCGTCCTGCTAAAAAGCAGATTCTGTACAGCCAGCACTATGCTGCCAAATTATTACAAGTAAATCAACTGCAAGTAAATGTCTTTGCAATCCTTCCAGTTAAAGTGCACACCAAGCCATACTACAGTATCAAAATTTAAGTTAAATTCATCAGTACAGAGAAAGAAATAAAACACTTTCTATTCTCAAGTGTGATCCTGCAGAAAGCTGCTGCTTGGAAAGCAACTTTTCAGTAAATCAACGTGTCAAAATTCCAAACTGAAGTGAATTTATTTTTTTCAGCGAATAGTTCTGCACCAAGACCCATATTGCCCTTCCAGTATAAAGATATTTTCTGCAATATTCCATGCATGCAAGATGCCAGGAATTATGGAGCACAGTAAAGCTGATTGACAAACTTTTACCTTAGATGTGGTTTGGACTTGGATGGCTCAGGGCAAAGCTGTTACACCAAAAATGAAAACAAACCCCACGTTTTCTACCACAGGATGTTTTTAGCAGATACAGATGGAACTCAGCAAAGTGCCCACATGTGGACAGCAAAAATACCAAGTTACCAGAAACTCCTCAGCCTGCCAGTCTCCTCTCCCCACATGTAAAGGCCCAGAGGAGGGAGCTGAAGAACACCTCTGCACCCCTCCAGTACAGCAGGCTTGGCTCTGATTTAGCTTTTGCTCATTTTCCTTCTCTGCAGGAGAATAGCAACTAATTGCTGTCTACATAATAATTAACAAACCCACTCTTTCCTGTTCTTCATTGGTACAGAAAAGGGACCAGTGGCAGCCCAAAGGAGACAGAACTCCTGGGACAGCCACAGCAGGTGACACTTTAGTCAGTGGTGGCACCAAGGAGATGAAAAGCCCTGTGCAGGCACAGGAAGGGTCTGACAGGCTGGATTACACCTTTCTCACCCCAGCCTAACCCAGTGGGTCCTTTGGATGGATCTGTTTGGAAATACTTCCCTCTATCCCAGCCCTGGCAGCAATGGGGATTGCACAAAATCTGTTCCTACTCACTTAATGAGCTTTGTTCCTGCAACCCTGTCTCACTTCTCCAGAATTCTCCTCCTAACAACCAACACCACCACAAAGATTTTACCTGCACCCCTTTTGGAGCTCTCATGAATTTCTATTTTATATTTCAGTTAAACAATTGCCCTCTCACACCCTTCCTGTATAGCTGCTTTACAGGTATAAAAGATAACACGCCAGACTCCAAAAATTCTGGCTGTGTGATGCCTCAGGTAGCTCAGGTACCATGAGGTAGCTACAGCTCCTGATAAATACATTTTTTCCCTAGGAGATTTTAAGTTATAATAATATTTGGCACTTAGATACTACTTTGCATCTTGAAAGCACTGTCCAAATATTAACCTTATTAGTTTTTCCAATTTATGCATGAAAATAATCCACAAGGAATTAAGATTATCAATAATTATTACCCTATTTATTTGTTAAATCCTGATGGTCTACTTGGCTTTGAGTATGAAGAAAAATATTTCTGCCTTAAGGACTTCACAATCTGAACTGTGAAGAACTTGTTGAAGAACTGACAAAGGCACACATTATGCTGATGGCAGAATTCAGCCCCCTCCCCAAATTCAGATTCATAAAAAAAAAGGTCAATTTTCTGATGGAAAAATCAAGTAATTTCCACACTAATTAAAAAAAAAAATGTAACCCCCAAATGTGAAAGTCTGTAGTGGAAACAAGAACAGCAGCACAACTGGCTGCTTTATTTCACATACATAGATGACATACAGCCAGTCAGGGAACAGAGTAAATGCATAAATTTAGTTTAAAAAATAATTTAAAAAATAATTTAAAAAATCAAATCGAACTAACAAAGAAGAAAACCCTTATCCAAGGTCCTGAACGATCAGGCATTAAAATAACCAAGTCTCTCTGATAGTTTTATTTACAAATTTGGCAATTTTTAAAAATTTTATTTTTCTAACAAATGCTGATACAACATAGAGGGTGTTTTATTAGCACTATCACAGGACCTTCTCCTGGGGTTGGATGAGAAACAAATACTGCACCTCTCAGCAACCTTTAATGCAGTTGCTGCATGCTCACTAAATCAGACACCACAGTTTCAGGAATCCATTCAAAACCAGGTAAATAATTCTCAAACTTGCAGGCATCATGTGAGACATTTATGTGTCAGTTAAATTCGTACTGTTTTGTTTGCTAAAGCTTACAAATTAAACAGATTTGTGCTGTTCACACAAGCAGCATGAAGTGTCAGACCTCCCCTCTGTGTGAGGATTAACACCAGAGGAAAAAGAATGGGATATCCTTCCTGGACAAGTCAATATTCCAGCCTCAGGTGGGAACAGGAGAAATGTCATTTACAGGCAGATGGGATGCAGAGCTGCACTTCAGGGTGGGATTCTCCCAGTCCAGGAAGTCAGTGAATGTGAATGATCTCTTTGGGGCACATCCCTGCAGCTGCTCAGCTGAACATTTCAGAACAGATTCCCAGAGCTCAGATAAACAAAATTTCCAGGAGCTAACTCCTAACAACAACAAAAAATAATCCAGATTTATTATTGTTTATCTTCCCCTTCTGCTGATATTTGAATCTTAGCGATTTCAAGTGAAAGCAAACCTGAAGACACAAAGTCATCTGAATGGCACACACAGCTGAGTATTCCACGCCCTTCCTGGGAGGATTTGCCAGTGACAACAAATGGGATATTAATTTATGAACTGCAGCCTGTGCTCATCCCACGCCCTTCCTGGGAGGATTTTCCAGTGACAACAAAATGGGATATTAATTTATGAACTGCAGCCTGTGCTGCTCCAATACCTATCCCTATCACTGGGACAAATGCATTCCAACATATCACTTTAACATCTAGTGTGAACATGGCCTTGAGAGAGTAAGAAAATTGAGAAAAGATTATGTGTACTAAGGAGGTCAACCAGGACCACAGTAAACACCAGAAGTGTGTATTTTGAGTCACCTATTTTTTAGGTGACTATCCTAGGGATCACCTAAAGACAGTCACCTAAAAATAGTCACCTCCTATCCCTAGGAGAGATTTAAAGGTGTGCAGACATGGCACTCAGGGATGTGGCTCAGTGCTGGGCTTGGCAGGGCTGGGTTAACAGTTGGACTTGATCTGAAGGGTCTTTTCTAACCCAAATGATTCTACAACTCAGTGATGCTACAACTTAATGATCCTGTATTTCTTGAAAATAAAAAAAACACCCTGAGTCATCAGAAAATTCTGCAAAATAATGGAAACTTCCAAATGAGATATAGTAGCCTCCTAGAGCACAGAGTCCTAAGGCACACAGGTTTTATCTAAAGGAAAATTTCCCAACAGCTATCATAATCCACCATCTCTTACAAACACCTTTCTACATTTTTCTCCTATGTTAAACATGTTGAGAGATGTAACAGACTGAAATAGCTTCAGCTAATATTTTAAAATTGATTATTAAATATTTCTTAATGAAATCACTGAGCTTTTAAATTTGTTCTGCTCTGCCTCTTTCAAAACTCATACTGAAAAAACAACAGCACCATCTAAAACAGCAAGTTAGCTTAAAACAGGAATTGTCACTTCCTTTCATATGACAGATTCACTTATGCAAAAACAACTGATGTGTTCTCCAAGTAAAACAGCACTTAAGAAAATACCAGGATTACCTTTGTACACAGAAACTAATTTGAGCTAAGCACAGGCAACTCTTGAGAAGAAAGTAGTAACTGTTTAATAAATATTTCTTTCAGATTAATGGTTTCCTACTTCTTTTCATTTTGTAGCTTGAATATGGTGATTCACTACAAAAAATTTAATTTAAACATTACTACTGGATTAATTCAAAAGAAGCAACCCTAGAATTACTTGTGAAGAGAGTTAATACAAAAGTTCAAGGGATACCAATTCTTTTGTTGTGTGTGAATCATCACACAAGCTGAGCTAAATTGAAAATACTACTTCAAGTAGTTTAACTTTGATCTCATTTAAACAAGCTTGGGCTCAGACATGGAATTTCATTGAGAAAAAACTTCCACTTGCAATACCAAGTTCAATGGACCTCTGGGATGTAGGGGGCTGATCCATCACATCCTTCTATGATCCACAGAGAGGGTTTTGCAGGCACTATTTTAATTACTGAAACTTGGAAGCCATAGAGAATTTCCTGTGGAAGCCAACAAAGAGGAAAAAATTCCCCTCTTCTCATAGCTTAGGAAAGGGATTGTAGGAGACAAAGAGCTGCCTCCCCTCCACAGGAGAGATTTAGGAAGAAAATAAGCAGAGAACTGGTCTAGCTTCAGGTTTATCAGCTGATCAGTGACCTTCCAAAGGACACAGCAGGGAGGGTGGGTTGGCAGTTCTTGCCTGCTCCTGCCATTCCCTTTCCCACACTGCTTGGCTGCAGTTCCATAATGCCAGGGCAACATCTTGCCAGCCATAAGGAACTTCAGTAGCTTTGCAGCTTCCATCAGGAGACAGATATCCTTCTTTTCTTAATCCACAGTGGTGGTTAAACTGAATCCCAAGGTGACGCCATGGGCACAACTCCACAGAATGGGTAAAATTAAAGAATTTTGTCTTCAGAAAAGGGTACTAAGACCACTTCTGTAGTGCAGACTGCAGAGGAAAGGCAGTGTTTTCCACCCCATGGAGCTTATCAACCTTCCAGTTTGGGGTGCAAGGCAGCAGCAGAGGATTCTCACCCTCCTTCTCATCCCAACCCCTTCTGCTCCCTACAGCTTAACACAGCACTGCATGGCAGGTGTCTGGAGTTCTTTATTGTGTTTTTAATCCAGGCCACCACAACAGACCTTGATTTAGAAGCCTTCCTAAGTCTCATAATCCCCTGCCTGATAACTGAACAGGAAACCTGAGCCCCCACAGACTGAGCCAGCACTGAAAACCTGTGTTTGGTACTAACATGGGCCAGAGACCTCTCTCTTCCACTTAGCAGCTCTCCTCTCCAGCTACACATTGTAGAGCAGTAACTGATACTTCAAACTTGGGCATTTTCTGCACTCTAGCTTTTAACATCATAATGCCTCCTTCCTCTCAACATGGTGCAGGGAATGACAGAGGGGTGGAGAGTTTGGGGTTTGAGAAGGAAAAAAAAAAGTGGAGGTGGCATCACAAAGCCCTTGGGGTGTTTGTGACCCTTGTAAGGTCATGTCCCCTTTGACACCCAACTCCATAGGCTGGACAACAACTCATCTTCAAAAGGATCCACTTTCCTTCAGATTTCCTCAAGACATGACTCAGGTTCATACAGGTGTGGAAACCAGACCTTCTGCTGGAAGGGCTAATTCTGCTTTCAGCAGAAGTGTGTTGGTTTACATCAACTTCAAACCTGCAGTCTCAGTTAAAGGCTGTTTTTCCTCTTTGTTACAAAAAATAAAGAACAGAGAGAGACAGAAAATCAGCTCCTGCTTCTTAAAATTCAGTATACAATATATCTGCTTGGACACAGACTCAGGCTTTTATTTCCCCAAACAATAATAGTTTAAAACATCCCAGCTACACCAAGCAGATACACTGGCACACACTGTTCATAACTTTCAGTTCTTCCTCCTCAGTATGTTCTTTTGGTATTGTTTGTTTCCCCTAACTCATTATTTCAGATCTAAAATAATGTTGGAAACCCTTCAGAAGATGGCAAGCACCCTTTACTACATCTGTAGAACACAAGATGTTTTAAATAATAATAACACACACTTTTGCTAGACACAAGTAAAGCCTCAGTTCAGAAGAGGAGGTGAATCAATTGATTGAGGAGGCAGAGGAGTAAGCAAAGCCAGCTGGGTCTAAAAGGAATTTAATTGGATTTCTTTAGTCCTACCATTTCCTGCATAAAGACTCTGCAGACTACACAGAAACATTCAGCCTTAGGCTGGTGTGGACATATGGCTGTGGGAATCTAAAATGCAGGCTGGCACCTCAGCTTTGTCCCAGGGAGACAGTTCCATGCAGAAACTATTTTTTCAAGGCAGTTCTGAGAAGGGAAGCAGATATTTCTGGTGCTGCTATACTTGGAACCACTACCACATTCAGAAAAATAGCAAAGGACATGGCATTCCCATTTCCTGTGCAGCAGCCTACCTCTCCTAGACATTTTCCAAGCATTAATACATGCCCTTGGGAGTGTGGATACAGGCACATGAAAATGCAACTCCTATGACATTAAGAAAGAAACTGAAAAATGCTCCCAGCTTTTATTTAGTGCATAACACACATTACTTGAGGGTATATCTGGGAGACAGAGCTAAGAAAATAGCTCATTCATTATTTAAATTGAGGAATGGACTCAGAAAGGTTTTATTAATGTTCAAAGACGTGAAAAGCTAGAATCTTCTTATGCAGACTATATCTGTCTAAATCCTGTTTACAGCATAGACTTTTGACAACACTTTTGAAGTTCTAAATTATTTCCATAGTGTAGCAGTACTTTGGGTAATTTTTTTTCCCTTTATGTATTAAAAACAATCATGAAAATACCTTTCCAAGGTCACTTTACCCAATTCCTCATATAAGATAAAATGACAAGTCCATTAATCATTGTAACAGTGAAGTATTGTAAAGTATATATTGAGTTCAGTACCACAACTTGCAGTGAATCATCTTCAATCAATTAACAGATTACCTTAATTCAACAAAATCCAATACCTGCATTTTCCTGATTAATACCTTTCATACATATAGAGTTCTGGTAATTATATATAGAAATTAAAGATGGATTGTACATTTGTGGGTACAGAATGGGAGGGCCTGTGAGACTGGCAGAAATCTCCCTTAAAGAGAGAATTTTCATGGCCTGAGCTGTGCATATTATTAAAATTAGGGGTCCTGATTTACCTGGATTCATTGTGGCCTAAATGCTGTCAGAATAAAAGGCTTGGCATCAAGATTTCTAAAGCACACTCATGTTGGGGCATGTATTAGCATGTCCTCACAGGTTTCTGTCTGGGGTAGGACATTCCGTGCAAACATCCCTGCTGACCTGCCCAGCAGCCCAGTGGGATTCGTTTGGAGGCATCAATTTTAGCAGAAACTGCTAAAATTCAACCAAATGGGCAGCTGCCTCCACCAGCTCAGGACAGATGATGGGTTCTGCCAAACCAAATGAGCACTCACAAACATCTTGGGGTGAGAAAGAGCTGGAGGGAATGCTGCCCTTTAGAGCCAGTTATAAAACCCTTCCAAGTGCTGAGGATGAACCTGACTGCTGCCCAGGAAAGGAAACAAGGGCTCTAAACTCCCCAAGGAAATGCTGATTAGCCCAGTCTGGAGATGGCATGATGAGAGCTGAAAGCATTCAAGTGTTCAGGGCACGAGAGCCAGAAGCAAGATGAAGACATGGAAATGGAAAGTCAAGGCAGCAGGAGGAGAGAGGGAGCTGGCAGGGAGCAGGAGGGGAGCACCCAGAGCTGCCCATGCCAGAGGATGGAGACATGCACAGATGAGCTTTGTCCTGCAGCAACAGAGCCCTGACTCCATCTGAGAGGGCTTCCTTCAGTGGATTGTGATTAAATCCCAGTACAGTGAAATTCAGGAGAATTCAGCAGCTCTCAGACAATGATCCAGCAGACTGGAAATGATAGTTCTGCCTGCCACTGACCCTTTCAGTGCTGGGCAGCAGGAGCCAGACACTGGGAAAACACAGCTATGATGGCAGTGCTAAGTGTCAAGGCTGGGGCCAGTTTTAAACTTGATTGTATAACCAGGGGCTTGGCTTTGGCAGCTCAGAGCCCAGAACAGCTGCGGTGTAAAGGATTCACAGTAGGCTGCCCAAGAAAATGGGCACCAATCAAACACTTATCCCAATTCAAAGTTCCCCCTGCTGGTATTCAAACCACCCTCCTCCACACAGGCTTCCTTCAGTGTACCCAATCCAGCAACCCCTGCAGGCAAGGCAGACACATTTCTAGTTCTCTCTGACTTGTAGCCATACATTTAACTGGTGAAAGTGTGTTTTTTTGAAACTACACACCAAAATACACAAGAATTGCTACAGGGTGAACACACGGAGGGCTAAGCAGACCTGGGGAAACTCCAGCCTGTGCACCTCAGGTACTTCACTGTAAAACACCTTCAGTGTTACCAAGATTCAGAACAGAAGTCAGCTTCAAGATAACATTAACATGGACAGCAGTTTGAATTCACCAGGAAAAAAAAACAAAAAAACTAGAGATTCAGACAATTTCAGTGAAACTCTGAAGTTAACAAGAAGGAAAAAACCAAGGTTATACAATGTATTACAGAAACTATTTTCTTCACTCCCATGCATGCAAATGTTTTTATTGGGCAAGTACAACATTAACATGGACAGCAGTTTGAATTTACCAGAAAAAAAAATAATTAGAGATTCAGACAACAAATTCAGTGAAACTCTGAAGTTAACAAGAAGGAAAAAACCAAGGTTATACAATGTATTACAGAAACTATTTTCTTCACTCCCATGCATGCAAATGTTTTTATTGGGCAAGTAACTGGCTTCCAAGTAAACACAGTCTGCCAAAATAAACTGAATTTTTCTAATTGATGAGACTTTTGGATTTTCCACATTCTCCTACCCCAACAAAACTCACATTAACAAGGCAATGTACTATCAAAAGAGCCATATCAATATTAATAACATGAAAACGAAAAGGAAATTTAACATTCTAAACTCTTAGAATTATCTAATCGGTAAGTAAAATTCTATTATCCCGCTTTAATGAAGATATTATACACTCATTTTCCTTGGATGCTCACAATCCTAATTACTGCATGCGTGGGTGAGCCCTGGAATTATTTTTAATAGATGCTGGAATATGTATTGGTTCTCCACAGGCAATAGCATATTAATAAAAAAGCCACCTCCCATCAGCAGAAAAAGTAGAGATAGAAGCTCTTACAACAAAACAAAGCAACTCTGAAGACATAATTTAACAGAACTTAAATCTTTTTTCTAAGCCACTTGGGACTATTGCTGTCACAGACCTTTTCTAATTTAGCTACCAAAGTGTCTAAACCCCACTCTTGGCAAATGCTACTCATACGACAGGCTCAAGTCTTTTGAGCCACTCCTCGTGCTTGGAAATCCATCATTTTTTCAGTTTCTGAGGAGCTTTACATACTTACAAACCGAAGATGACTGCAAGGCAGTTGGTAAAATATGACATCAGTTTCTTTAACACCTGCAAAGCAACTCTGACAGGATCTTACAGGAACACTTCATGCCCTTAAGACTTCTGTTGAAACAGTTGCCAAGAGGAGTGTGATTAAAGAGCCATTATTCCCATTATTACTATTTAAAGGAAAGCCAGCAGGAATTACAGCAGAAAGCCCCTCAGCAGTGCATGTACAACAGACAGCTAGCATTACATACATAGGATGTGGCAGTAAGTCAATTGTAGATGGAGCAGCACACAGAATATACATTCACACACATATGGAAGCACACAGGGGTAAACAGTGCCAGCAAAATTCTCCCAGCTCGGCCCCAGATGAGGAATTCTGCTGGCTTTCAAGGCACAGGAGCAGCAGGCATGATCAACCTCATACCAGAACTGAAAGGGGATGCAAGAACAAAAAACCAAAGCAAGTGCCAGGCTGTCTTTCCTTCCCATGTTCCCCCTGGTTTCCAAAGAAACTCTCCACATGGATCTGAGAGGGGATGTTCTTTCAAAGGCAGCCAGGAATGTCAGCAGTGGAGTGTCAGGCTCACAGATCAAAGCCATCAAAGGTTTCAGTCCCAGTGACATCTGCACAGTTCTTCCACCTCTTCTACCCTGACTTGTGTCAGCTCGCTCAATGCATGCTCAGCTGGGTATTCCAGTGCCTTGCTGGTCTCCAAAACCAGCTTGAACACTTGTCCATCACACTTTAACACCCTCTAGAACTTCTTTAAGGAGCTCAGATGTTTAACTCTCTGATCCAAATTTTTAAAGTCATGAAGTACAGCTTAGGCCTAGTTTATTCTCACATCAAAGCAAAACCAACCTGTGTTAAAGAATCTTAATTGTTCAAACATAGAAAGACGTAAACAACATTAACTTTAAATATTGCACTTGTATGACATTTCATATGGGACAGAGGAGTTCTGGAACACATTCAGTGTCTCCAGTCCACAGGAGGCCACCAAGCTGATCAAAGGGATGGAGCACCTCTCCTGGTGACAGAATTTGGACAGTTCAGACTGGGGCAGAAAAGGCTTTGGGATGAACTAATTGGGGCCTCCCAGGGCCTAAAAGGAACCCACAGGAAAAATAGAGATGTTATTTACAAAGGCCTGGAGAGACAGGACAAGGGGGAATAGCAGGAAGGAATTCTTCCTTGTGGGGTGGTGACGCCCTGGCACAGGGTGCCCATGGAAGCTGTGGCTGCCCCTGGATCCCTGGAAGTGCCCAAGGCCAGGCTGGACATGGCTTGGAGCAGCCTGGGACAGTGGAAGGTGTCCCTATGAGCTTTAAAGTCCCTTTTAACCCAAACCATTCCAGGATTCTATATGCTTGTAATTATATTACAGGTAGATAATATGATGAAAATAATTTTAAAAAGCTGTAAATCCAGCATAATTTTTTATATGAACAGCAAATCCAGTTGAAAAATACACAAAGCAGAAATAAATCTCTAAGTTTCCCTGCTCCTCATTTTCCAAGTAAACCATACCCCACATTTCCCACTATGCCTGTGAGTTAGAACTGTTTTAACAGCAGCCCCCAGTTAACTTCTCTGGTACCACATTACAAGAGCCATGCAATTTTAGGGGCTGTTTTGTTAGATGCAGATTAGTTTACATGTGGGTAATTTATCATTTAATTACTCAGTAATAATTGGAAAAAGATCAAATGATTTCTCCCTTTATAGATCAGATAATTAATGGTTATTTCTATGGTAATTTATCAAGGCACAGCTGGAAGAATTAGACAACTATTCAGCTAAAGTGCACATAATCATTTTAGCATTAACATAATCTGAGTGATACAAGTATTTCTGCAATTATACACAGCTCCAAGAGCTCTCACCCCTCATCTACAAGGACCTGAGTGAGTACACAGTTTTTAAGCTGTCCCAGTGGGCACCTACAGGGAGGGGAGGGGTTAGCAGTTTAAGAAAACAGAAAATAAGTAAAACTAATCCTGTAACAGTGATACATGAAGGGAAAATTGAAACTGCAGTGCTGCAGAAAGGGAAGAAGGTCAGATTGCAGAACTGGTGAGCTGTGGGGGCTCGAGTGCACCTCAGGCTCCAACATGGGATCAGAAGATCCTGCCCAGTGGGAGGATTTTTCTTCTACCACACCTAAGTCTTGATTGGAAAGCTTTCTGCCTAGTCATGTTTGTGACAAATGGATTTGGCAAAAAGACAAATTCTATGAGCTCCTCCCTTGGTTCATTTTATCTTCGAATTTTTCTTTGTTTTTAACTGCACTGTCTATGTAGCAGAATGGATTTTTAAAAAGGTGCATTTATTTTCTCTGCTGTGCCAAAGAAAAATATATTCAGACAACAAGAAGTTACCTTCAGGTAAATTAAGAAAAAAAAAAGGAACAAAGAAAGACAACACCCAAATCACAAAAACTACAGAAACAACCTGAATGCAAGATTCCAACCTGGTCACATAAACCCAGCAAAGTCAGCTCAGTTCTGCCCAGGCCACAAACACACAGGTCAAAAACCAAAAAAACAACATACTGTCAAATCTACTGTCACACTTCTCCATTCATCCATGCACAATATAGTGTTTTTATAGTCATAGGTTCTATTCATTTTGAAACTACTGAAGATGATTATTCATGTTTCTTATGCAACAAGAGTCACAGTATTCCATTAAGAACAGAGGAGCTGCATATTCAAATTCAGTTTTACAGGAGTGAACTTACAGCACCAAACCTGGGACTTTGCACTTGCAGAGGGTTCAGTAAAGTCCTGCAGAAGGTCAGCCTTTGGACTCTTAACTTTGTCCTGGACTCCAGATGTGTTCAAACCTCACCCAAATACATTATTTACAGCTTTTTACTACTGTAAGCAGTGAGATGCAGAATTCACCAGGAATATCATAATCTGTGAACTGCACTTCAGTAATCAGCTTCTACCTTTCTTGCTTTATTATCAGTCAGTTCTCTTTATTAAAAAGCCTGCAACAGATATGATTAACAGTTTGTGTGTAAACCTGACAATGTACAAGAAAAAGCTGAGTAAAACAACATGTTGCCTTTTTACTTTTACAGAAACACACATAAATGGCTGCAATTTCATCTTCAAAATGAGCAACCTGTTTTTAAAAAGGGAAGAGTTATAATAATTTAATTTCTTCTGCATGGACAGCAATTCATATTGGCACAATATTAGTACAAACTGGGCATCAATACCTTAAATGTATACACGCTCCAATGCTGGTGCCCATTTATAATATTAATAATTTAGAATACAGCAGGCCACTTAAAGTATGTAACAAAAAAACCTGTCAAAAGCAAAATATACCAAGTTAAAAAACCAAAGCCACTAACATTGTGCCATTCCTTAAGCCCTCCAGAAGTAAAGACATTTTCTCAAAACAACAATGATCACTGTACTGCTCTTCCACACACATTTGCAGCAGAACCACACAGGAAAGACCTCCTGAGTGCTGAATGCCAGCTGCTGGATTTGGGGGAATCCAAGGGCCACCAGAGCTGTCCTGAGGGCCCCATCCCTTTTTCATTTCACTGGGATTAGAGGCATTAAGTGAGTACAATTAAATACACACAGAAAGATTTTATGAAACAACTGCAGGCTGTGCTTGAATGCCACACTACATAAAAAACTTGAACCAGACCTGCCAGTCAGAGAAATTTCAAAGGGACTGGAGGAGGGAAGACAAACACTGGGTTGCACATGTGATTCATCTCATAAATGGAAAAAATCACCCTAAGAATAAATTTTCCTTCTTTCCTGGAGCCCAAATTCTATAAATTCTCAAGAGCAGAGTGAGGCTGATGAAGAAAAACAAGACTGAGGAAATGTGCCCCAGAATCACAGACCTCTGGAGGCTGAGTAGGAACTACTGGAGATCACCAACCCCTCCTGCTCAAAAGGAGGGCCAGCTGCCCAGGACCACCTCCAGATGGCTTTTGAAAAATCCCTAAGGATGGCAACTACACAATCTCTGTGGGCAACCAAGCACTGGTCACACAATTAAAAAATATTGCCTTAGGTGTTTATCCCTTGTCCTGGGTTAGCCCATTGAAGAACCCCAAAAAACAGGATCAAAGGGAGGTAAAGAGAGGGAGACAAGTAGGACCTTCCTCTGTCACCAGCAGAGCTGCTAAATTGCCTCTCAATCTCTGTGAAAATAAAGCCTGGAAATGGATCAGATGAGAGAGGAAAGTATCACTTACGTAGTATTAAAATCTCTAAAAATGTATATAAAATACCAGTTAAAGAAATCTGAGCAGGAACCCAAATTCAACAGGGTAGAAAGGAAGAAAATGGTAAAATGCAGTACACAATGAGTAGCTAAAGTCACAAAAGGAGACTGACTTATTTAGCTAGATAAACCAAACGAAGGAAATATGAATGCTTGCAGTGTCATGTGGATTAAATTATAAAAGCAAGACAACAACCCTGCAAAAACAACCATGGCTATCTCTCACGATTAAACCTGAAATCTGGAGACTAACAAATAATGGGCGTGGAAGATTTTACAAATTAGACTTAAAACTGAAGAGACAAACCCCTGTGTTTTGAAGGAAATTAATTGCTCAGATGCAAAAGAGAAATACCAAACTCTGTGGGTGCCTGAGCTGACACAGAGCCCAACATGAACACCTCTCCTTCATTGCTGAGCCTGGCAGCACACTCTGCTAGAAAACAAGTGTAAGGTTGGATAAAATTACCAACAGAACATGAGCTAACTCACACATCTTTGCCAAAGACACTTTCCAGGGACTTAGAATAAATCCTGCAAGTTTTTAGCAGAGTTCCTGCTATCTATTGAAGCAGATGTTTGCTCTCTATAGACAAAGATCTGAGTGATCTGTTCATGACCTCAACAGTTTGGGGAGGTTTTCCCCCACTGTGCTTTTTCTTTTGGTTTTGCTGCTTTCTCTCCCTCTACTGTTCCTCACCATAAAACAGCATTTTGAATGTGATTACCATTCTACAGTAAGGTTGCTCATTCTAAGTTTCACTTAGGGGTTTCAGGCATTCAGGACTGAATTCCTGAAACCCCTAAGTGAATCACTGAGTGAGATCCACTGCTCTTTTTGTCCTTGCTGAATAATGTGTTCTCTGTGGGCTGTGAGGAGGTGAGATCAGATGCTCCTTCCACAGAACTCAGCACCCAATTACCAAAAAGAACAAGGGCTGGAGCCCAGGCTTCTCTCCAACATGTTAATCTCTCGAGATAGCAGCAGCTGTAGGAAAAGGAACAAGGGAAAATGTGGGGCTCTGAAGCAGCTTCTGTTCACACAGGACAGAGCTGGAATTTCCTCGAGGTTGTGAACTTCAAGGCTCAGTGTGTCTTTCCTAAATGGGTGTATCTGCAGTGGAACTGCAGCCCTGATGTGCTGTAAAGCATGCTAAGGACTTTGGGGAACAGAGCTGTACAAACATGAAACTTTTCCACAGCAAGGCAGGCATGGATATTGTTGGCATGTTTGGTTGAAGCCACCATATTGCTGAAGGAGTATTGGGGATAGTTAAAGATGATACAGAGACTTTATCATCAGAAGGCATGAAAAGACACTTTATTATTAGAAATCTACACTTCCTATAGTAATAATGGCGGACCTAAAAGCTGATTGGCCCTTAGGAATCTTCTCTCACACTATAGGGGAACTATGAACAGCACACTCTGGAGAACCATGTAACAATGGTTACAGAAAGAGAGATAATAAGTGTTTGAATTCTTCCCTCTAAGTTTCCCACAGCTTCTACACAGCCTCCCAGGATTTTCCTGGAAGAACCATGCCACTCTCTGTTCAGAAGATATGTAATTACTGCACCATCAGATTTAGGAGATTGGAGCATGAACGTAGAATCATGAAAGTTCACCAACATCATCTCCTAAAAAAGCTCAACTAGTAGACACAGAAGTAACTCCATGGCATTCCTGTGTATTTCCTAAATAAAAAACCACACAACTGACACCAAATCCAAGTTTATTTTATCTACTACCAGTGAATACAAAGAAATGTACTCCTTTTGTAAGCCAAGCCTCCAGCAATTGCTGAGCAATTCTAGAGAGCTTAGTCTTACAAGTGTGTACCTAAGTAATTATTTAGACAATATTTAAGCATTCTGTGACACACAGTTAATGAGATTATTTTTCTATTGAAAACGCATCAAATTTTATTTAGCTTGCAAATCCCCCTTTTTTAAATAAAAGGAGCCAGAAAATCAAGAAATTGAGCACTCACTTGCAAACGTTTTGTGTTCCTTTCATTGCAAAAGGAGAGTAAATTCCTAGTGTTTAGATACCAGCATCACATTAATTTTGTGGGGGTCAGAGATTTGCACCAAATCCTCCAGACACTTTATCAACACAAGGCAGGCACCCAGAAGAACTCTCTCGTCAAGCACACTGGTGAGATAATGGACCTGGTCAAGCAGAACTGATGCATCTTGAGAGCCTTATTTAATCCTAGCTCTACCAGAGTTAGACATTCAACAGCTCAAATAGCTCCTGGCTGAGGCTGCAGTTTTGCACTGCTGGCTTTCACCTCCTTGCCTCATCCTTCAGATGAAATATGAAGTCCTGACACATGAAAATGTTGAGAAAACCTGACTCCAGCCTGGCTGAGAGAAGTCAGGTTCAACACATCAGTATGTTTCTGCTGAAACAGAACTGGAATACTTTTGGAAGGTAAAAGTGGATCTCTCACAGAATTTATGGATGATGTGATAATTCAATCAGCACGAAATTCTAATCTCAGTCACCTCCTCCTCCCAAAGCTAAAAATAAAAATGATTACACATAATTCAAGTGAAATCTTTCTCAAACTGTGGTAGCTTGACAGGAAAAGCGCATTTCCCATTCAGCAAGGAATGGCTGGATGCCTCATTCCCAGTTAGTGAAAACATGCCTTCACAGAAATATTAAGCAGTTCTTTGGATCCATTTAAACCCCTAATTGATTTTCCCTGCTTGGTGAGAGCTGTAAAAAACAATCTGTTCATCCATGCCTGAACTTGCTGAGAGTGTCACACACAGAATAGTTCTTGCCTTAGCAGTGAGACCTCCAGAGTTCAGCAATCTTTCTCAAAGCCTGCCTTAGGCATGAGGGACTAATTCTGTGGGACTTAACCTGAACTCAACTCAGCCCTGAACTGTAGAATACCTCATTTTTCTGTATCTGAAGCAAAACTATCCCCTGGGAGCTCCGCTTGTGCAGCCAGTTAGCTGACAAACTCCTTTTTCATTATAATAACCCATCATTCAATGTGAGGTGGAATATTTCATGCAGTACTTTTTATCCAAAACACAGAGCTAACCCCTCACCCTAAGTTAAATATCCATTTTTCTCCACACTAAATTGCAGCAACAAACTCAAAGATTGACAAAGGTTTGCCTTTTTCATGCTAAACAAGGTGAAAGAATCAGAGATTGAATCCTAATAAAATATTTGTTCACTAAATTCCACTTGCAGGATAACTTCTATTTAACTTCAAATAAAGCTGTTACTGCAGATAGTTTAATGACTTCATCTGCACAACACTTACAATGCAAAAAAATAAAATTTCTTCCCTCATTTTCAGCTCTTGCAGTCTGGATATTTTAGGGTGAGTGCTTCCCCTTGAAGTATTTTGTGAATCCTGTTTCCTGACATGGAAAGATTTCTTAGCTTTATTTACAGCCTAGCTGTGAGGACTCAGGAAGATTACCAAGTTCGTTAAGCTCGCACACTTTCTGTGTGTTAATTAGGTTTTCCGCTTGGTTTGAGGATTTCAAACACGAGCATGTTCCACAGCAAAAACACAGTGTCAAATTAGTGTGTTTAAGACTTGCAGTCAGTTTCAATTATGGGATATGAGAATTAACAACATCTTTATTAATATATTAATGTACTCTGATGCATTAATGTATTTTGATGGAAAACTATCAAAGGCCTGAACTGACTCATGTAGCTTTCAAATACAGCCTCAAGCTCACTTTCAAATTTGAATAAAGATCATGTAGCATGCTTCCTGGACTGATGAATAGTAATTTTTTATTTTTATGGTCAACTTCAGGGAGATCTGTTGTTCCCAGAAAGACTAAAAAACTGACAATAATACCTGAGGTTGGAAGGGGACCCTGGAGAACATCCAGCCCAAGCCTCTGCTCACAGCAGGGTCACCCAGGACAGGATGCTCAGGACACTTTTAGTCACATATTGATTATCTCCTCAGTCCATGGGGGCTCTGCAGCCCCTCTGGGCCACCACCTCAACATGAATGATTTTCTGATGTTCAGTTGATTACTTTCTATTTCCATTTGCAGCCAGGTTCCCAAGTAATTCAACCCAGCTGCCTTTTTTAGCAGTTTCTGCCACAACTCCTTTCATATCCTATTGCTGATTTTCAATACAATAAGGTAAATCTGGTTAAAGTTTCTTCTGCAGTGCTTGTGAAACTAAAGTATTTTGGGCTCTTATTGGTAAATCTTGGATATGTGTTCAGCCTCAGAACAAGGTATTTATCATCAGCTATATCCTAGAAACTTCCACAACCTGGAAACAGCAGTTAATTAGCAGGAAGACTTCACACAGTGTCCCTGAGCACTGTCAGAGCCCACATTTCAATATAGCCATGAACCAAACTGAAAGGTTTTAAAGGCCTGCTGACCCTCAGAGCTGCCATTCTCCCCTTCTCCATGTTAAAAACCCTAATGATAGAAATCTTTCTTTTGCACCTTCACAATTAAGCAAATAATACATGAACTTACACAAGTAAAACCAGTTTTCATTCCTATTAATGCAATCTCTATCTAAGCCAGTCAGTTAAAATGGCTCTTCAAAGGAATTTAAGATTTTCTGCCCTTCCCTCCAGATCTGCAGGTTGGAAACCAAGCCAGAAGTTTAAAAAACCCAATTTTTCAATCATCTTTAAAAAAGAAAGCATCTGGAGATTTTTCTGTACCTATTACCGGCATCTGGATCCTACTGAAGTCCTCTTTCAGCTTCTGAACTGCAAGGCATTCAATGAAATCTTGGTTCACTATTTAATGCTCTTCCAAGTTTCCCCTGGGGACATCAAGTTCTGCAGTTCACACAGAATATTTTTATATTCTCTATGAAGCACAAGGAATTGGACAAGTAGCTCTAATTTTCATAAAAATCTAGATAACTTTGTCAAAACAGTTCCAATGCAGTAACTAATAAAGAGGTTGAAAGCTTAATTTGTTATATGCTTTCACTGCACATTAAAGCCAGTCTGTCAAACAAAACACTTTTTCTTATAAATCATACTTTCAAACATTCAGAATGTTTTATACAGCAGTGCAAATATCCCATGGTAATATTGCATTCCTGTAGAAAGCTAAGTATTTCATCAATAAAAATCACAGAACTTTATCTCAAATTTCATTACACTTAAACGTCTCAACATATTGAATTTGTCCACAGAAATATTCCTCCAATCTCCACTCCTTGCATTTAACTAGAAGCACTGTCCTTCAAAGTGCTGACTTTCCTGCAATAAAAAGAGATTTTATTTCTCCTTTACTTTGTTTCCTTGCAGTACATCAGAGCAGGAGACAATAGGTATGCTGCTATAATTTGATTTTTGTTTGATTCACAGCATATTTTGCTCAGATGTTGAAAGCTGGAAAGTGGGGACACATTAGAAAGTTGACAATCCTATTTCTAAACGAGCCATGTATTTCTCCCTAGACATACATTTATTTTTCATGCAGACTGCAGTATTTGGACTACAAAGACAACAAACCCAGCTCGGCAGAAAACTCCTTGGTATGAGTCTTTGCTTCCTGACAGGTAAATGCCTTCAAACTTTCATTAGCAAATGAAGCAAGAGTGCTGCAAAGTCTCCCATTTGTGCAGAGGACAGTTCAGCCTCTCCATTCAGTTTGCTCACATGTTCTGGAAAGAGATCTCTATTATATCTCTATAATGAACAGAATTTGTAACTCTGTCTGGAGAGAACTGCTTTTACTACGCAGCCACATGGTAGGGAAAACAAAAGGCATTGTTTTCCAGCTGCAATTAAGAATGCTTTGGGCAAGTATCATCATCATAATGTTATTTCACAAACTAAAAAAAGAAAAGAAATCCGAGTACCACAAAAACCCCAATCCAAAACACCTAAACCCCAACCACCATCTCCGCCCCCAGAGAAAAAGATGGCAGCCAGACAGAAGGCAGGACAATTAATTTTATCTGCAAGCAGGTAAATCAAACAGCTTAAAAATTAAAATTATTTTTATGCAACTGTTTTGCAAAGCTTCATATGGCCACACACCAACACACATCTGAATACTCTGAGGCACAGATTATTCAATACTGGACACTGACCAGTATTTGATCATAATACACAATTTAATTACACAGATTACACAGAACCCCATAGAACTCAATCACACCAGCCACAGTTGTACAAGCCACACTTGGACTTCCAGAAAAACACAACCAATGTTTCTCATAAAAGCACATTATTGGCTTGTGGCTCTTTTTAAAAAAGTAGTAATTTGGAATTAAATACAGACTTAAGCATGAACCTTCCCACGTCAAGACAGTGATGACAAGATTTAGATTAAGATAATATTTTTGAACACTATGCCTCAGTTAATGAAGCAGAAACCTTAGACCTTTATGCAGAACAGAAAAAAACCTCAATCACCTTTTTCAGGGACCACAATGAACCATGTGACTCTCAGAACAGATTCTCCAAATTCCCAAAGGAAAAGCCATCATGTTTCAGAGATCCTGATTTCAGTTGTAGCAAATACTTTGCATTAAAGCAAAACAGTCCAAGCACTTAACTCTTACCTCCTAATTCTCAACAAAAGTGCTACTGTAGAACTAAAATGAAGAAAGGTAAAATATTAAGACAAGAGGGAATGGAAGAAGTTCCCTGTTCTGCATTCTTTCCTACCCAGCAGACATTAGGAATTACATGAAGGAGAAGAGCAAATGAAGCAAGTAATGCAATAAAAAGTGCAAAGTCCTGTGGCAATTCACAGAAAATTCTTCTGGTTCTGCCATCTAAAAGTTACTTTATTGACTCCTTCAGCATTCTGTGTTAAATGTAAAGGAAATCTCAAACCACTAAGACCATTCAGGCTCTAAAAAAGCACAACAAAATCACAATAAAATGACTGAGGAGTGATCAGGGCAGCTGCCTGCAACCTTGTACGTACAATAGATGAACACAGCCAACAATGACAATCTCTCCTTGCCTGGAGGATTTCCAGCCTAACACCTCACTTATTTTGTAAGTTGTACTGGGAAATGAGACCCCTCTGTGACAATTATTCCCTGCAGAGAGTTATTGAAACAGAACAGTGTTTGAGCAGCTCAGTTATAAAGCAACAGCAGTTATATTTATATTGCACACATTGATTACTTTGCAAACCAATGAACTTGGACTGCTGAGAGCACCACCACTGAAGCCACACAAAATAATACAACAAAGCCTCAAACACTGTGTATTCTTCATTCTTACTACACAGAAGCACAAAGAACAGATATACAATTAAAAGCAGGAAGTGATCCTATTTTTAAATCAGTGGCACAACACTAAGATCAGACACACAGAGCAACTGTATTCCAATTAGCCAAGATACTCAGATACAGGTGAGGAAATAATACCCAATTACTTAAATAACCTCCAGACTTGAGGGGGTGAGAGGATTTAATCAGGTGAAGCACAAAGCAGCACTACAAACCATCGACAAAAATGAGCCTCAATGGTCAGAGGTACTTAATGAAAACATCTCTTCCCTGACATGCCTAAGTGGATCACAGGAAAGGTGACAATGCCTGTCTGAGCACAGCCTGGAAAGAGGCCAGAGGATCAAACAGCTCCCAATGATCCTGAGAAATTCAGTTCTGAAGGCACAGCTATGCAACTGAACTTGAAAGAACATTGTTCTCATCACTGAGCCTTTTAGGCTGGGTTTGTTTCCCCTTTTGCTTTCCATACTCAAAGGAAGAGCTGTATTTTGTAGCAGGTGAAAGTGGCATTCAAGTTTATGATCTTGAGTAGACACAGAACAAGACTGAAAAAGAAAAAGGGTGAAAGATGTTCTTTATGCTACCATTTTAAAGAGCTCCTACTCCTGCTGTAAGCACTCTGGCATTTTCTTTCTTATTTAAAGAAATAACTGCTAATTTAGCACTTCTTCATTTCAGAATCAGCCAATTCAAATAATACAAGTTTACTACTTAAAGTTTACATTACAGTGAGCAGCTGTATGCACTTAGAGTTCTTACAAACACTCCACACAGGTATTAATAGCAGAAGTTTCCATTAGGTTAATCTCAGACCCCCCAGTCACGCAGAGAATTACTAAATGCACCAAGAAATTCCTACCCACTTGTATTTTGCAGACATAAATAGCATAACAAGTGACATTTTATCTTGAACCATCTTAACACTCTTAGGACTCTCAGCAGAAAGTTCATTTCACTCAAAAGCACTGAGATACAAATTCTGAAATATTAAGTACAGGAATTTTTTATTTTAAATCCCATTCCAGCCATGTAGAATGACTGGAATATTTGCTGCAGAACACTTACAGCACTATGGCTGCTCCCCTTGGTTCAATGTGTTCCAAAAACAAAGAGCCCCCATCCCTTTGACACTGCACAATTCTAAACATGCAGCAGTATGAGTATTTGCAAGTAAAAAGTGACTAAGGAATTAACTGATCAGTTTTGGACAAGGGGTTGGCAAAAATATTGGATGAACAGAGTACATTATTCAAATTGAAAAAAAAGTTTAAAACCCAGCAAATTAATTAAGGTTATTAAAAATAAGTGACTAAACACTCTATATACACACAAACACATATATATACACACACATATATATCTATAAAATAATGCATCTAATAAAGATATTCAAAGTTTAACAAAAAAAAAAAAAGGACTTTTGGCAACATTTTGGGGTCTAGGACACCAGAAGTAGTTTCCTGTGGAGGGTTGGTGGACACAGTAAAACAAAAATCAGTTTTATTGCCAATGTATATACAACTTTAAAATTGATCTTGTTAATTGGGAATTTTTTCTCTTTAAAAAATAATTTGGAGACTCATTTTGAAGATCTATGAAAGAAATCATGACAAGAGTACCAGATGGCTGCAAAAAGATACATGTATACATTATGATGGATTTCTATATCTGTGTCCAAACTAAACAATCATTTTGTATCCTGAAAATGAAACACTGGCACCTCAGCTTGTTAAATGCAAAAAAGCTGTTGTATTCACTATATTTCTTCCAGCAAAGCCTGTCACATTTCATTAAACAATATCATACCGTGATAAGCTTAGTAATAAAAAAGCAATAAAACTTCATAGCTTAATTTCTTCTGGGGAAGACACTCCTGATTTATGTAGCCTTCCCTACAAAAAGTGCCACCTAATGGAGCACACAATTGATGTACATCAAGATGGCCAAATTGTTTGGTTTTAAGAGGAGCTTGTTTGTTTAAGGCTGTATCTTAAAATCAGCAGTTTGCTTAAGACCAATAGTTCCAGAAGGTTAAAAAGCAATTTTTCTTTTTCTTTTGTGCAAATAAACTCTACCACACATCTTAAATATAAACCTTATTGTGGAATTTTGTTAGTGGTTCCAGCTTTTGTTTTTTAGTAACAGTCCATTAAGCAACTTAATAGACATGTGAAAAGTTGAATCCACAAATATCTTCTGACTCTTTTTACATACAGCCAAAAGAGAAATCTTTGAGATCCACAACAAACCCGACTGACCAGCAACACCTCAATAATTTCTGTCTTTCATACTTCTCTGCATAACAATTAGCATTTTATTACCATTTTTGATGAACATTTTTAAAATACTGGATTTCTAAACTATAATCCCAAATATGGAGCTAAGTCTGAAAAAACCTTCCATAGAAAATCCTTTTTAAAAGGTCAAAGTGGACTTAAAATCCACCTAATTAAAAACAGGCTGAATAATTTTGGAATGAAAGCCTGCTACCAGTTTTCCTTTTCTTTTGTTATTACAAGCATTTCTTTTTTTGTTGAAAAAAACCCAGTGAAATGGGAAAATCCAACACAAAGAAAAAGAGGTAAATTCATCCTTTTCCTTGACAAAGAATCATGAAATGTCTTGGGCTGGAATGAACCTTAAAACTCATCCCATCCCACCCCCTGCCATGGGGCAGGGACACCTTCCACTCTCCCACATTGTTCCAAGCCCTGCCCAACCTGGCTTAGACACTTCCAGGGATCCAGGGGCAGCCACAGCTTCTTTTGGAAACCTGCACCAAGGCCTCCCCACCCTCCCATGGAAGGATCTCTTCCCAATATCCAATATTCTACTAATATCTAATCTTGGGACAAGATGGTGTCCAGTCCCATCAGGATTTGTGAGACACAGCAGAGAAGCAGACCATGGAATCCTGGAACCTGACAGGCTGTGGGCTCAGGAGAGGAACTTTTTGGTGTGTTTTTCTTGGAATCAATCACTTTTTCTGAAGAAAATTTCAGTGTGCCTTTCAAATCCAGCTGGAAATTGCCAAATTCAGCGGTTGTGGAAACAGGAGAACAGACAGTATGGATGAGGCACAACATCCCCTAAGCTTTGTTCCCAAAGGCTGCAGATCTGCCATCTTACACGTGATTTTTTAAATGATCTGGAAAAGAAGAAACTGGGATTGCCTACTTACACTGAAGGTCTGATTGTGCTTTAAGTAGAAAACAATATTGTGCAACCTTAGAAGAGAAAGATCTGCTGCAAATCATAAGTGAAAGCCTAATGTAGCACTTAGTGTTCTCTCCCCAGGTATTTCAAAAAGCCTACACCCCAATCAAGCCTTTTTGCTTTAAAATGTGATGAAAATATTATTGAGGGTTTCACCAAAAATGGAAAACATCAAAAGCATCAAAAAAGGTGCTGTTAAGTAACTTGCATGCATTTTAGTCTTGATTGCTGTTGTGATCTCACCATCCCAGCTTTCTGGATAGTTCTTTGAGCACATTAAGCACTAGATTACAGGAGATACAAATGCTTTCTATTTTAAAGGCCTTTCAGGGAAGGTAAGAACAACACTTAGAAGTCTTTCTGAAATAGAGATTTTTTTTCCAGTGTCCCCCCTCAATTTAAAAAGAGCAAAATGTTAACAAAAGGTATTGGAGAAAGAAAGAACTGCACTCATTACAAACTTGATTGATTTTTAACACAGATCTGGTATTTCAGTCTGTATTGATTTTAATGAAATTCTCAGTCTTTAAGGGTGTCAGAAACAATAATGTGAAACACTGATGAGTTCAGATTATAGATTATCAGTGCAAGTGCAATGCTCACCTTCCTTGAAGGTTTCTTAATCTGTATAGGAAAATTCTTGCAGTATTCTACTTATTACCACAGGGGTTGTATAGAGATATAGTTAAAATGTACAAAACTACAAAGTACATTGCAAAAATAAAGTGTTTAATCAAAAGTGAAACATAGAAGCTCCTTCTACTTTTGCTGTAGAAATCCCTTTTTCCAAGTTCTCCCACAAAAAAAAAGCCAATCATGTTTAGTGAAAAGCTCTCAATTCAGATTAATTCAGTTAACGCATCACCCAGAGTCACTGATACAAGATTAAAAAAAAAAAATCTGAAAATGCATCAATAAAAGCCATAGATCAAAAGCAATATTACAAAAACTACTTTAAGCGGCTCACTGCACCTCTGGACCATACTCTTTAAATAATTTGGAAGTGTGTCATGCAGGAACCTTTAGGACTAAATCAGTTTGGCCATGCATGCAATATGTGGATATTTTTGCTTAAAAGGGTGTTCTGGTATCACTACAAGCACAGATTGATACCCACCACACTTGTCCTGTAGCTGTAAGATCCTCCTGTCTGGATACTATACCTCACAAGGGAATTTTGGAAATACATACCTCAGGCACAGTGAGTGCCAGAGAATGAAAGCATGGCTACAGCAATACTTTTAAACTTCATTTTCTAACATCTTGTCATTGTGTGGTGAATGGAGTAGAATGAGATTCATATTCCACAGGGCAAAGAACAGAAAAACTGAACTCAAAACAGCCCTGAATTGAAATTACTGGTGACAAAATTGAGCATCAAAAGCTAAATGTGCCCACAACTCCCAAGTTTCATGCATGTAACAACAGTTTTCAAGAACAAAACCACTTGGTTCTTCCAGGTGGCTCTGCTGAATCATCAAGTGATTAATCAGTATTTAATCTGCATAGTGAAAGAAATGCAAGTTACTCCTATTATTATTATTAGTTATATTAATAAACTCCAGTGGCACCCCTTAGTGAAGGCAAAATTAATTCCCTCAGTTATGGGGCATCTCCTAAACCCAAATGGTGCAGTTTGGAGCAAGGGAAATAGTCTGCACTGCACCACAACTGCCATGGGCAAATTCCTGCAGAAATCACACACATGGACTATCTCTGCTCCTGTTTCCAATACTCCTAACAAGGAAATCACAAGTATTTTAATTTCTGTGCATTTGTGCAATGCTTCTATAAGCAAGTATCAAAGGAAGACTTCGACTGAGAGATTCTTAACCATTTTAAGAACATTGTTATTGTTATTACTTTATTTTAAACTATTATTTTCACTGTTTTTCCCAGGAGCAGTACTAGTTAACATGGATAAATGTCCATACTGCAAAGTGTAATGTTTGCTTGTCATTCACCTATTCAGATGAAAAAGAGGGATTTTCCAATATTCTGGATAGTACACAACTATCAGAACTCACAATATACTCCATAACGTTAGTAAAACACAGAATATAGGTCTTTGGTTTCACAAAACTTGGTCACTGTCATGTTATTTTTCAAAGCAAATTTGTGCTTACCCTAGGCAAGATACCCTATGAAAAAAACAAATTGATGCCAAGCCAAAGGCACACCTACCCCAGTGTTCTTCTGCAGCAGAGACATCCTTCCCTTAGTGCAACCATGAAGATAAATAATGTTTAAAAAAATAAAAACCCTTATCAAGAGGGACATCAGCTTCACCAGTTCTTGCAGATTTTCTCTCTGCTGCACACCTGGTCTGGGTCAAACAGAGCTACTTTGTTGAAGTTCCTCCCACTGCACATTGATCCAAGACAGGCAGCAGTTCATACCCCAGGGAAGGCATCATCTCACAGTCCCTATTGCTTCCCATCCTAGTCAGTGCCATTGCCCCTGACAACCTATTAATAAACATTAATTTCATTACAACAAAGCATCTGAATACTACTCAGTGAGCAAGGAAAAAACCAGTCAGCTTTACTGTACCCTTTTGTAAAGTGCTATTTTGGTGGTGATTACTTGCATATTTTGAACTGAGAATTACCTCTTCTTGGGGACAACAGAGTCTAATTTCATTACTACAAAGCATCTGAATACTATTCAGTGAGCAAGAAAAAAAAATGTTGCCAGTTTACTGTACCCTTTTGTAAAGTGCTATTTTGGTGGTGATTATTTGCATATTTTGAACTGAGAATTACCTCTTCTTGGGGACAACAGAGTGACAATTCCCACAGCTCCACACAGACAAGGATCTGTGGGGGCTTTTACTCTACCAGTTCCACACACTCAAACCAAGTAAATTATGGGGCAAAGAAAAGCTCCTGAGGACAAAACTTATAAGCAGTAGGAGCATAATGGCACTCAGGAAGAAGTAGCCACAAAATCAGGCTGATTCCTAAGAATGAAAGCAACAAGGCAGGCAGGAATTCCGCCCAGGCACTGCAGAACCATCAAATGATGAAAAGGAAACTTGGTCACTTCCTTAACTGCAGAGTGGCAACCAAGCTGCCTGGTTCCTGTACACTTGGGAACATATTCCAGGTTGGATGGGATTTGGAGCAATCTGGGATACTGGAAGGTGTCCCTGTCCATGGCAGGAGCTGGAATTGCATGGGCTTTAAGGTCCCTTCCAACCCAACCCATTCCATGGTTCTGTGATTTTACTTCATGGCTCCCTTGATACTCATTCCACTGCTTTACCACAAAATTTGGTTCCATCAGTGTGTGGATCTCCATCACTGTTGAAAACAGAGCATTAATTCTCACCAAACACACAGTTATGATTACTCAGATCACTGGGACCTGCCTGCCCTTTGTGACTGCTGCTGAGAAACTGCACCAAACAAACCCACACTTAGTAGATTAAACCCTCTTTAAAAAGGCTTCTTCCAAGAACCTTCTGTCCCTTTGAAGAGCTGGGATTGCCCACCATCATCACCCAAGATGTGTTACCAGTCCCACGCACAAAAAGCTGAACATCAGGAACAGAACTCCAGTCACCACACTGGACCAGCAAAGCAATCCCCACCTTGCTCCCCTCCAGACTGTAACTAAACATTGCTACTAAACAACTGTCATTTCATTTAATCAGAACACTATAAGCCAGAAGAATGAGGAAACAATGAAAATAATTTCCAATCACTTCCTAATCTGGCAGTGAAGAGCAAACTGATGCATCTTTGTGGGGACTGACACCTGATGATCGTTTGCTTCCAGGCAATTACTATTTAATGAAGCACAAAACCACAATGATGGAACACACCCGGGTGATTGCAAAGCACCTTCTCAATATCATCACTGAATAATTAACGCTAAGATGACTTACAGAACAATTTCAGCCTGGGGAAACAAAGGGAACCAAGACTTTCAATAACACAATGCCTGCTTGGGGCATAATAATGATGGATTGGCTTTGCTCCAGTGATCAGCGTTTAACCAGCACTGCTCATCCCCCAGTAACTCTCAAACACACTTCCCTGGGAAGTTCTGATTGCCAAGGGATGCACTGACACGCATGCTGACATTATTTATCACTTCACAGTTAGGAAATTAAAATTATACTAACACCCTAATTAACAGCATGGTGTTCAAAGTCCTGTTGTAGATACAAATTTTACAGAACCATTAATCCATGAAAAGAATACAATGCTTGCTTAAACTTTTTGCCAAATATTAAATGTGATCTCAATTTTCCCTTTCAATTACCTCTCTTTTAGGTTGCCAAGATATTTATCTTTACAGCAAGACAAAACCCCAAACCAGTAGCTCCAATTAAGTGACATCTGTGGTCCTCCAGAACCACCTTTTCATTCCATTAGCCAAACTTCTGACAGCATGCACATACAGAGTTTGAAAAGTGAACCCAAAAAGTGAATAAAATGTCAGGTTTGATATATTTTAAAAAGCAAACCTGCATTTCTTTTTAAGTCAATTGACAGTACACAGACTTGCCTGTCTATCTGTCTTTGTCTAAGTTTTTCCAGCTGGATAAACCCAATTGCCATTAAAGTTGACAAAAGACAATGATATTATTAATGAAAGCAGCTACATGATGTTAGACTTTTCATTACAGGCTCCTAGTGAACTTCAATTAATTGCATGGCTGCTATGCCTAAAAAGGCTGCTGAGGGAAAGGAGGCTTGGGGGGAAGGAGAAAGGAGGTATTTTTAACTTCTTGCTCTGAGGTGCTCAATCCATCATTTTCCTCCTCAATTCTAAATAAAATATTGCTTCAGAAAAGCCCTCTTTGGATTAGCTGTATGGTTTTTTCTCCTCTAAGCACAGCCTATATTAAACTACACATCTGTATTTACCTTTGTAGGCAGCTCCTGATAGAACACAGCTTTATATGGTGTCTGTAGCAGTGTGGGGTTTGGCTAACAGATTTCATTTTAGCTGAACAGAATACAGAAATAGCAAGGCCAGCACAGCCCTGACCTGGCACCCTTTTGTCCTGCCCTGCTGTCCCCACCCTCCCTCCACCCAAACACAGCCTGTGCAGCTGAGGGAAATGTCTCCAAGGACTCCCAAGGATTCCACTCCCTCCCTGCCTTCCTGACCACTCTGGCTTGATCTAAAACTGCAAATACTTCGTTAGCAGTGAGATGCAAATGAGAGCGGTTCATAAACTATCAATAATTCACACTCTAAGCCCTCGCTCTCACCCAGGCAGGCATCAAGGATAGCTCCCTCTGAATGCTTTCCAAACCCTGAGCTCCTATGAACCTCTACATGCAGACATGTAAATGTAATTAATTGCTACACTTCATTAGAGTCTCCTCATTACTGCCACACCCAAACCCAGCTGTCCTTCTGTCCCAGCTTGGAGACCCAGCAGCAGACCCCAGGACAAGCCCAGCTTTGGCCAGCACTGTGCCTTTATCAGCAGCTCAGCTCCTGACATGCACAAGCTTGCTCTCCATCAGCACAAATTTAAGTAAAGACAGAAGAAACTCAAGTTGGTTTTCTGGTCATCCTTCCTAAAAAGTGTTTTAGTTATTCTACCCTATTCCTAATAAATTTAACTCCAATTGTCTTTTAATTACAGTAAAGCAGGGAAGCTTCAGTCACCTCCAAAAGCACCATTTCCTCCTTCGCTTCACCTCATGGGTAGGTTTTGCTAATTCAGAAAACTTTTGTTGAATTTTGCTTTTTCTGCCACTATGTTCTCATCCCTCATGATCCTGCCATGACCTCACACCACCTTCTCTGTTGTACTATTAGATTATTTTTAAATTAGTGTTATACTTGATTGAGTGTTTCAGGCCCTGACCAATTTATTGATAGAAATACAAGTTCTGTCCCAAAGCAAGTAATTAACTCTGGCTTTCTTCTTCTATCCCTTTTAATATTCATTCATATTCAATCACTTTTCTCCCTCACAATATTTTCATGATGGTCCTGCTGAAAGGAATATGAAAAGATATTACAACTACCTTAAAATGCAAAATTCTGCTGTCTCTTGGGCTCCCTGCTTAACTTGTTGATGCTCTCTCCTCTGCACCCTTAATTTTAATTGATTTCTCTATTTTTAGGAGCAGGTAAGAAGCAGCAGTTCAGAGTTCTGTACAAGTCTTTTGCCAATATATATAGATATATATATTTATGCAACTGTATTCAGAGTTCCTAAGAAAAAAATTTAAATGCCTTAGAAATGCATAGAAATATTTAAACCATGGATGAACTAGAAAAAGAAAGGTCTCTGCATGTTTGACAGCCAACAGCTTTCAAATGTTCACTTATCTCTGCTTTCAGGAACACTCACAGCACACAGTGACATAAGCATCTTTTTTTTAAATAGTGTTTTCCTAATTTCCTCTGGACTCTGCCATTTATGCCAGCAACGCTGCTCCAGTCAGACAGAAAACACAAAACCCAAGGCACCTAACAAGGACAGCTCTGCTCTCTTATTGATTTTATTATTCACTGCAAACCCAGCTGGAAATAGCAAAGTTATTGACATGTTCCAGGAGGAGCTTCTGCACACACTCCCCCAGCATCAGAATTCCCAGAATTTCCAGTTTTGCTTATATTTTTCATTTAAAAATCATTAGTAAATTGCAGTGTTGTCATGGCAAGCAGGTAATGTTTAGCAAAAATGCTAAGATAAAAACAGTGGTTTTCATGTTTTTAATTAGCATTTTGAACTTCTGCTTCTATGAAGGTTTCCTCATTTAATTTTGCAATCTTGGGACCTCACAGAAAATGACAGCTCTAATTCTGGACAGTTTGAGCCAACACACTTCATCCTGAGCATCTTAAAGTTGAAAAAGCCAGTACTGGAAATGGAACAAGCAGTTGATTTGACTGGCTTTTAATAATTACTCACATTAAATACTCCCATATTTACACTTCCTATCACAAACCTATTTCCAGCCCATCCTACAGAACACCCAACAAGGTGCATCACCATAGCTAGAGCAGGCATCAAAAAAATCAGTCTGGATTCCATAAGCAATAGAATATAAAACTTTGAGGAATCTGAAAACAACACAGTTTGCAGCCTCCCCACTGGATGAGGCTTTAATATTTCAGAGTCAATGTTTAAAGGCATTTTACACTTTTTTTTTTTGAAGGAGACTGAGCAGCATGATTTAACTTCAAAACTGGATCTTCTAGAACAGGTTGGACTGAACAACCTCTTTGGTCCTTTCTAGTCTAAATTATTCTGTCATTCAGTAACACCACCATGGCCACAACAGTGGGCCTTTGGATAGCAACAACCACATCTGTTACATAAACTGGAGAAAACAGAACATGAAAAACATGGTTATTTTCTTACACAAGAAAGCTTTATTAATTTTATTGTATGCACATCTGCTCTTTATTATTTCTCTGTGCTTTCTTAAAACAGGCTATCTACTTAATGGACTAAAAACAACATTAAAAGCACCTGAAATAAAATATTTCATTCTACTAATTGAGAAAAACAAAATCTTTCCAAGCCACAATTTGCAGTTATTACACTGTAAAATTCACACACGCATTAAAAGATGAACTTCACCCTCTTCTTAACAAAGCTGCAATACACAGAACACTTAAATAGGGTATCACATTTGGTCCTCCAATTTCAATTAGCTTTAGGAAATATGAATTTTACATACTACACATATACTTGTCTCACCACCAGCACTCCTTGCATAGTAGAAGTAACTTTGTGATGAGTGATTCTGTGGGCTGAGCTGTCCCAATGGAATGCAGGCAGAACAGAAAGCACCACCACAAAGTCATCTTTGTGAGCTTCTGCATTTGAGGATATAAATCTGCATGACTGTTGGACGAGGACAGCACACCAGTGCAGAAATATCATTCAAAGTCTTGAAACTGTCCAAATTGCAGAGTTAATAAATGGTAGCAAAGGTCTACATTTGGGTGGGCTACATTCAATTTCTTGTTAGACAAGCATTAAATTACTGTGAGGAAGCCATCCCCTTGATAATAAGTAGTGGAAGACACATGAACTGTCTATAAAAGGATAAAAAGAGGAAATGAATAACTGAAGGTCTTTTAAATCACTTGTGTGCCATTTTGACGCATTCAATGTGGTACTTACTTTAAATTCTTTATTTCACAAAGTATATGAAGTTCATGATTTAAAACAAATTTCCTAAGAGACTGATTTGCTCCTTTTCCTCTGACCCATTTCACGATTAAAAGCAGCAAAGCTGTAGGATCATAAAAGGATGTGTTATTTGAAACTTGGTACCTTTGCATATCCTTTACATTAAATGAATTCATTAGTGAAATTTCTATTCACAATCACAAATAGACTTTGCTTAACAGTTGTTAAGGTTGCAGGACTGAATGAATGGATTTTTAAAATTGGCACTTGATAAAAATTCCAAGTGATCCCTAAGGTCCACAACATTAATGAACACAGATTTACTCAGAAAAAAACTTATTAAGTAATATAATATATTCTATAAGCAATTTGGTAACCCACTTACAATTGCACACATATGTAGGTATCAGTTAGCCAAAAATCCCTCTTTCCATCTTGCTTTGTGGAGCTTCATTTTCAGCAAAGACAGAAATAGGCATTTCTTTCCTGCCACTATAGCACTTGAACTAACGATTAGTGCAAATCAGACTTACGCAAGAATACTTTAAAAACTAATTTATTGAGCTGTAAAAGAGTTTTACCTATTACAGACTGCAATTTCATTATTTCAGATTTCATAAAATTACAATCAGAACGCCATCCTTCTCAAAGGTGGCCACAGTGATCTCTAACAATAAACTCTGCATTAACCCTCCATAAAACTTTGAAATATACTTTTAATGAAAGGCCAGATACTTTTTATTTTATTCAGTTACTAACAGAGACTGAAAATGTGCTAAACTCCAGCAGCCTATTGAGAGGTAATTCCAAGGGAACCTAGAGAAGCAGCCTTATTTTCCCTGCTTTAGCCACACACCTTGAAATGTGCTGGAATTTAGAGTATAACACAGCTCCACACTGGTATTGCATCAGTCAACTTTCATACCCCATTCATCAGAAACGCCCCCCAATTTTTACTTTTTTTAATGTTTAAAAATTTTGAAAAAATTAGAATATCCAAAAGCATCTATAGGGAGAAACAGATGAAAAAACAAGCTCCAGGAGGTACAGTAGGGGAAAATCTCACCCTTTGACCCA
Organism: Passer montanus; assembly: GCF_014805655.1. Lineage (NCBI taxonomy): Eukaryota > Metazoa > Chordata > Aves > Passeriformes > Passeridae > Passer > Passer montanus. The sequence continues at coordinate 1,156,163 of NW_024371704.1, forward strand.
GCAAAGAATTCTGATTATTCATATCCTCAACAGTATTTTCTGATTTTTTTATTACCCTCAAATTCATATAAGCAGCATGAATTATTATTGCCATTCCTCTGTTTCCATTAGGTTTTCCTTAATGGCTTTTTTTGGACACACATAAAAACCACTTGAAAAAAGAACAAATGTATTTTACCATGCATACCTTTATGCTCTCAAAACTTACTCTGCATCTTAATTTATTGTACTTTCTATAGAAAATCTGGGAGGTTTTAAAGAAATATTGAAGTTGCTCATTTCAGAATAGGAGAAAATGCTGAATCCTGGAGTGCAAATTAAATTTAGAGCATCCAATAGGTTCAAGTCTAGTAGCAAACCAGCTCCAGTGTTGAAAGCAGAATTCCAACTTCAACTTGTGGTCCACAGGCCTTGGCCTACCCTTCACTACTGAAATGATCACAATATCATCATAAAATGATTACCTAATAAGCAATGCCGACTTGGTGCTAATAACTGCAGCTTACTGACAGCTACACATCAGTTACATGGAGGTAAATGTATCTCATTTTCATTTTTTTACATTTGAAACTCTTGAAAGTGTTCCTATAATTAAAACCAAATATCGTCTCACACAGTAAAAAAAATTAATAAGTGTGACTAATAAAAGTCAGATATACAACCCTAGAATTCATTTTAATGTGAAAATTGTTTCAAGAGGTTGAAGTTATTTATGCTTTCCTACATCAATATATATCAAATCCTGTGCTCCTGCATAGATCAAATTCTTGCTATTTAGCTGAAAACATGACAGATTTGGATTTAAACAAAATTAAAACAAAAAAATGCACACCAAAGCAAAGACTGATTAACTTTTCAGCATTGACTGAAGTGACATTTCTCAGCTCATTTATCCATAGCCTGCCAAATTAAACCCATAAGTCGTGGTCACTGCAAACATCTGTTATTCAGCTACAGCATTTCCCAGCCTTTTTAGCTTTTTCTGTTCTCAACCCAGACACTTGTGCAGAGACTAATAGGAAATAATTTTATTTTATAATTTCAGTTACTCCACTCTAATGATACCAAAGTGCAGGTGCATTGAAAACTACCAAGCTTGTGAAATCAGGGACTCAGGGACTACACCTGCTGTAATTTGCTTATCAGATAAAAGAGCAATGAAAATTAAAAAGGAACTGGCCTGATTGAATAAAACACAAGAAAATTAAAAATGCAATACTACTGTTGCAGAATTCCACTCACATGGGGTCATTCCCCCCCGAAAAGAGGAGCTACAGTACAGAGGACAGAGTAGATATAGACAGCAATTAAAGCAGGACAAAGATGCCATTTTTGAGTCTGTGGCACACTATCACCAATGACAGTATGGACATTTGAAATGAGCTTTGCCATTTCCAAAAATGACCCTCCTGGGCCCAGTTCTGAGGTAAGAAAAACACCAGTGATGAAGGAACACAAAAACAAGGTGCAGCTATATTACTGTAAAGAAAGAAAACCTATCCTTGAGAGCCTACTTCCTAAGGAGAAACACTAAAATACCCCAATTCTTCTCTCATGAGAAAGCAATGGAATCCCCATGGAGAATAGTAAGCCACAGAAGAAATTTTTAACATTAAAGTCTTACACAATTTCCATAAACCAGCTGTGGAAACTGTAGAAGCAGATTTGTATGGTGCTACTAGTTTGTTGTTCCAGAACATATAAAGCCAGGACTTTTGTTTGTCCAACTTTTTTTACCACTACCATGAAGGCATCACTGTACTGAATGACCCAGCACAACACTCAGTTTTATTCACACATCATCATTCAAAAGCTGCACAAAAATAATTAAAGACTCTAATTGATTATCTGTCAATAGAGAGCAGCCTAAATGTTCTGTACTGAGTTAAGGTCATCATTCTTTTGTCAAAAATCACTCTGAAGAATAGTGATTTGCTCATAATTATTACACACATGGAGTTATGGAACTGAATTTAGAGTACTGACACGTTCAACACAGTTGAACTCTCATCATGCCTTTTTTTTTTTTTTCTTAAAACAAGTGTTCTCTAATCAAATATGCCCTTAAAGAATACTCCAAGTGAACTAAGCAAGGCTACTTTAGGACTCCAGGAATGACTACACAGGCCTACACATAAAACTTCCAGACAACATTTTAGTGTACACACATCAGCATGAAAGAAAGAAAACACTTTCACCCTGGGACAGAAAGTCACATTCCTCAAGCCATGTTCCTCAAGATCACTGTTTCAAGGTGACATTTTACACCTTGTGGTAATTTTGCAGGTACTCAGGCTTTTTAACTATAGCCAAGTATAACACCAGCTCAGCGAAACCACCCCTCACTTTCACTACAAATAGAAACTCCCTGACTGGGGTTCAGAATGTGGGCTCTGGGTCACCAGCAACTCCCAAATTACCTCAGTTAGGCTGCGCTGCAGGTGTGCCCACATCTCACCTCCCTGCTTCTCATTTCTAAATGAGCAACAAAAAAAAACACTTTGGGTTGAAATGAAATTGTTGACACCTTGTGCAAAAGGATTTCTGTTGCAGCATACATCAAGACAGCCATGATGCACAGTGTCACCACACAATTTCAGAAGGCTTTACGGCACTTCAGAAGGTTTCAGCATCTGCCCTTCTTGTTCTTCAGCCCAGCCTTTTATCCCCTCACGCTGATGCCCTGCCCCTGTGTGCCCTCTGCTCCCTTTGGTGGTTGGGCAGTGCCATGTGTCTCGTTATCTTCAATGTCATTCACCTGTCCTGCACAGCTGTAGCTCACTGGGGATGAGGCTGGGCCCAGCCCTACTCCCAATCATCACAAACTGTTGTGCCTGCACAAAGCATCAAAATAATATCTGTTTGTCTTCAGTTTCAGAAGCTCTGCACTCTGCATTGTCCTAAAAGGGTGCTATTAACCCAAGCCAAACTTATGAAGATCACTAAGCTCACAACTTAATGATCAATTTGAGCACATCTATTCCAGACCCAAGACCTGGAAGATATTTTTCAGTGGACTGTGGCTCAAATCACAGCCTAACAAAACTACTCCAAAATCCATGGAACAGTAGGGACTGTCAGTCATTGGGGATGAGGCTGGGCTGCAGCCCCAATCCCAATTACCATAAACTGTGTGCCTACAGATTTCCACTGCTTTGCTTAATCCTGATCAGTGGAACTACTTTGAAAGTGGTACCTGGAAAACTGCTTCAAGTCAAACATTTAAGCAACATGAGAGCAGAAATGCATGTTTTGCTACATTTATTAAGGATTACTTTTTCAGAAGTTGGCCTTTAGTTTGGAAGGAACATTTGTACACAATGCCAGGTTCACAAGTGCCCTTGTGTCTGACCTACAGAGCTGTAGCACAGCCTAACATTTGGCTCTAATTCACAGATACAAGAAGAGCAACACTAAGTTTTTAATATCTGAATGATTAGGTCATCTAGACATATTATTATAAGCAAGAAAGAAAGGCTGCCTTAAAATACATAGAAAGCAACCTGAAATATAGTAGGAAATACAGCAAAACACCCCACTCTTCTCAACCTCAGCAGCCATACAAAAAGTGAAAAGTAAGAGAGAGGATAAAAACTTGTTCCCCCAACTCCTTGGAAAATGAAGTTTTAGTCTGAGAACAAAATCAGCTTAAAGGTGCTTTTTTAACCAGTCTTCACCCAGATTTTTATTATTCTACAGCACACACCAGATTTTGCCACCTTTGTTCCTCAGAGACGTTGAAATGCCTCAGATACAGAACTGGGACTGGAGTAAGCAGTGACATTTGTCGAGGTATTACTGATTAGTATGCCTACTTCTAAGGAATGTTCATATTCCCTTCCCTCTTTAATTGGTGTCTTTTTGGTCAGAACATTTAATCTCTGGCCCTTCCGAGTGGTTGTACATGGCTTTATCATCCACTGTTAATTAATTCCATTCCATGTACTTTCCACGATCTGGATTGTTCAAAACCAGAAATTTCATCTTTTATGTCACATTAGCAGATGTTCTTTGGTCATTATTCCCTTAAGCCTTTGAATGTAAAGCACACTCGGGCTCATTTTCATCACTCATCTTTGCGGCAGCTGAAGTGACAGGCTGCTCTTTTAATCCCACAAAAGGCTTTTTTCATGTTTTTTATAGACAAAGTCCATGGCCCTGAACAAGAAACAAGACTGAAGGAAGAAGCAGGGTTGTGGATCCCCCTGATGGGGTTTCTGTGCTCTGCTCTGGTGGTCGGGGTTCCTAGGAGGAAATCCCTGCAGTTCTGAATGAGATTTCATTGATATTTCATGCCACAGGCCTCCTGTACCCTCAGTTTAGTGTACAGATTTTTTTCCCCTGGCTCACTGCTGCCAAAAGATTGTTAAAGGCTAACAGCTTGAGGCATGACTCAGCTTCACTTTTTTTTTTTTAATTTAAAACAAAATCAAGTAGTTTAAGCCACCTCAAGGCAGGTGAAAATAATTACATTTAGCAGTTGATAAAACCCACATAGTAATTGAATCCAATTTTCAAGAAAATATTAGTGCTACAGATGCTGCATTTATGCTGTAACACCAAAACCTTCAAATACATCTTTAAAAGTTTCAGTTTATAGTGTTCTTGCAGTTTTTACTTACTGCATAAAATTTAAAGAATGTTATATCATGTGAAGGTATAGAAAAGAAACAACATCACTTCTGTAAGTGAATGCCCATAAATTCAAAACACCCATTTCAACAGTTAGGAGATGTCAAATGTAAGCTTCAGAAAATTCCAGCTCCAGTCCCTGAAGTAACTGAAAATTAGATGCACTGGTACTGAAATGCAAACTCTCTCATTCCCTGTTTGCACATTTTTTGCAAAAACCACCATTTCAGATGTAAGCTCTGAAGACATCCAAGATACAGCCACACCCACTGATTTTGAGCCTGCAACTCTGATTAGTTCTCAATTCTAGACACAAAACAGCAAAGGGAACCGTAAGGAAATTATTTTAAAAGCTAAACTTCCACAAGGTATCACTTGACTTCACTAGAACAGCAACACAATTTTTACTACAGCACAAGAAACAGAAATACCTGATTTTTTTTTTAAATAACCCAGAGTGGCTCAACATGGCACGTTCTGACAAAAATCTGAAAAGCCAACATGACATGCTTTTCATCAAAATGCATCAATAGAAGCATTCAAAGGCACAGGGCAGACACTGCTAAAGTCCTTGAAGGTAGGTCACCTTTACTCGCTGTATTTTAGTAAATTGTTTCCTTTCTTTTACTTTATAGTTCTGCTTTAGAAAGAAAGGTTATAAAAATTCCAGTATATAAAAAATAAAGATACCATTACTGATATACTTCAATAAGAATATGGTACATGAGAAAACAAAAGCACTTCCAGGAGCAGAGGAATATCCAAAGCTCCATATGCATACCCATCCTGTCACTGACTGAACACTGACTCCAGTTCTTTCCCCTGTTTCTGACAGCAATAAAAACCACTTCATCCCAGCATCAATAAATGTGGGATTCACAGACCAACTGCTCCCTATTTGTGCACTTTATATCATCTCTCTTTTCTCACTATTCTCATTTTTATGTGGCCATTGATTTATCAAGTGAGCGCAGTAAATGCATAAATATCACACACATCAAATAATTTCCTAAGTCTCTATTTCTCCAGGACATAAAAGTAGAAAGCATGAATACTGCCAACAGAATCCATTACTCGTCATGAACAAGTTTCTTTCCCCTTCCCTCCCAATTTCCTTCCTTCACTGTTTGTTTGAGGGAGGAGGAAGCTCCTCCTAAGGTAAGGCCACACTGCAGAATAGTGGAAGATCTATTGGAAGATCTATTCAAGATTTCCATTCCCCAATGGTAAGAGAAACACAGAAGGCCACACTTCAGCTGTAAGAAATGTATTGTGAATTAAGACAGGACTGTGACTTTAATTTAATGCAATTACTTGTTAATTTAATATCCCTGAATCATTATTGCTCTGGGGCCTTTGCCTGTGACTCCATTAATTCTTCTCATCCCACTCCACTTGCAGCAAACTGAGCAAGGCCATGCTAATGGAGAAGTTGCAATTATTTATCTTGTGCATTTCCTGCTGACTGACGTTATTGCACCATGCAAGAAATGTCAGTGGGTTTGAATAAAATACTGATAATGGCACGACATAAAGCAAGAGGAGACTGCAGTGCCATCATTTGTTATTGAGTTTTTGCCTTTTGGATGAGCAGGAAGGCATTCAGTTGTTAAGTGAAAGCATGGCATTACTGAAACCAATCTTTTTTCAAATTTTCAATAAAAACGCATGATTTTTCCATTAGTGAAGTATTCCAAATTCCATTTAATTTACTTAAGTATGAAATGTTTACAGTCAAATTCCTACTGTTATATCCAGCAAGAGCTGTTGAAAAAGGTTATTATAAACGTGTTAAAAAACTTGAATGCATAGAGGTTTACATGAGAAATGGAAAATTAGGTGATTCCTCTATAAAAAACCTCAGTTACATTGCATTATTTTGTATGACTGCATTATTTAAACATCAGCACTACAAAGAATAATTAATGAAGGAAAGGGTCACACTGCCAAGCTCTACAGGACCTTTATCCACGTTCTACAAAACAGTATGAATGAAAACAGATTAAAAAAAGGAGTTAAAGGATAAATAGATTTTCACATATCCACTTACTAGCATATGAAATTCATCACCTGAAGGCTAAGGTAACTGCTGCAATGGAGTCATGGGACTGGGTCACTCTCTGGGAAGTCACGGGGTTTACAACACACCAGTGTTCTGGCACTGTGCTCCAAACTGCAATTATACTGATTTCTGAGTGCTAGGGAACACTGCTGGGCTTTGCACTCAGCAGCCTTTATGAAACACATCAATACACCAACACAACCTCATAAAACTCAAAAGCCTCTAACCCAGAAAAGGTAAAAAAAACAACCCAACCCATTCACAGATTAAAATACAACATGAATTCATAAGAAAGTAAACAATGTTTGCACACATGGAGGGAAAAGAAGGAAAAAAATACATAAAGTGCTTAAAAGAATCAACAGAACAAAAAAAGCAAAAGCCAGAGGAGATGTCATCTCAACATAAAAGACTACTAAAGTGACAAACGCAGGTCTGAATATCAAACACAGTGAAGTGTCCTTAGCTAAAGTGAATTGCTGGCAGAAGTGCTGTCTGGTTCTACAAACAAAGTCAGTATTAAAAGAATAGATTTTAAAAGCAAACAGGGGAAATAAAAATTCCCAAACATTCTCCTGGTTTTGAATGGCTCTCCACAGCAGTTTTCTTTTATTAGTTGCTTTTGTTGTTGATTTTTTTACCAAACAAAAGGATTCTCCTGTGTTTGGTCACATACTCAGTCACACAAAGTAAGACTTAAACCAACAAAAAGGGGAAGAACCCAAGCTAACCCCTGTAGCTTGTCACAGCATTATAAGAATCCCCAACACTGGAACTGGCTTACTGCAAATAATCTCTGATATTTAAAGAGTTTATAGGTTATAAGAGGGAGAGAAATTCCTAGAGGATTGCATATTCTCTGCTCCTGCTGACAGAACAAGCTCTTCTGCTTCCTAAAGCTGCTGTCACCATCTCAAAAGTAAAAGGCACCTTCAAGAGGTCTCCAGGTGCAAAACCTGGGTTTACTTGCCTTTTCATGTACTTACACATCAGTAAGTATTACAATGCCTTTATCATTATTTTCCCCCTCCAAACAAACACTCCCATTATACAGGCAAGAGATTCCTTGCAGAAAGTCTGTATAAATCTTCAGAAAGCAAAAACTAATGTCTGTACAGCCTAAGCCATCTTGTTAACAGCTATTTTATCACCTGAATTTTGTAAGCTTTTCCATTTTCTCAGGACAAGAAGCTGAGATTTCTCATGTACCTTTCGTGCCATTTAATTCACAGAAGCTCCTAAATGCCTTGAACACCCAATTTTTACAATGAAAGAGCTTTCATTTACCATCCAATCACATCCACTAACACTATTCTATTACTTTCAAATGCAATAAGAAGTATAAGACACTCCGTGGGGCTTGTAACAGCATAGAATGAGAACTGTATTAAAGCTGCTGCCTTTTGACCCAGAAAAAAGTACCCCTTGATTGTCCCTTTCACTCAGGGTAAGAACTGTCAGTCAGCCACTCAGCAAAAGAACACATCACTCAGGAAGCAGGAGGTATTTAAGACTTGGAGAAGGGTTGGAAACATGTGAATTTCACAGCAAATTAACATCTTAAATCAAGCTTAAGACTAGGGTCATTATTTTGAAATCCTTCACTCGACTGAAAGGTTCTGCTGATGGTATGAGTGGGTCACAAAATCAAAGTTAACATACAAATTAAATTCTAAATTTGGTGATAAAAGCTAGACCACAGTTCTAAATTAAAGGAGTAATGAGTGTTACTGGCAGCACCAGAGGAGCCTCATGTGACTTCATTCCCACAAATGTAGCCTTTGCTGAGCTGGGCTATCTTTTATCTAGAAAGAATAACTTTCAAACTGAAAAGCATCCATCAACGTGTGCTCTAAAGCATAGCAAAAAACTTAATTTCAAAGGCAGAAAGGGTACAGCAAAGAGCAGCTCCCAGTGTAAAATTAATGCTGAGGTGCTCAAAATCCCCTCAAACCTCCCTCTGTTTTTAATAAGGTGCCTGTACTTGTTACAGACACCTACAGCCCTGCTCCTTGTCCTTCTCTGAGGAGCAGCACCATGCTGCCTCAGAGCTGCTCTGACCTCTGCAACTGAAAGAGAAGCACTTGATCACAAAGGAAGGACGTGTAAATTAAACTGTTCAAGTGCCTTTATCTGTTCAATTGTAGCTTCCTCCAAACAGGACAGACCGAACAAAAACAAACAAACCAAACAACCCTAAGCAAACAAAAAAAACACCATGGAAAGAGGTTTTACCCAGTAGAAAAGTTATCAGCAGATAGAAAGGCAAAAAGAAGAGGGTTGAGTATCTTCACACTTCAATCTGAGTTAGACTAGAACGGAATGGAGTGTGTGGCACAAACACATACAAACACTGGAGTTGTCAAGAATGAAAACCAAACCACCTCTGTGGATTACAAACAGCAAGACTCAGCTAAAAGCTTCCAAAGGATACACAGAGTAGAGGACCAGGAGAATTAATATATCAAATTGACAATACACAGCAGAAGTAATGAATATGAGCTTGGAAAGATGTAAGATGTGTAAGATCTGTTGTAAGATGTGCCTCGCAGCATTGCTCAGATATTATCTGTGTGTCAAAAAATCCCAGCTTGCACTCCACAACAGCTTGCTCCAAAGACAGCAGAGAAGAACAACTGGAAGTGATGAGAGCACAGATCAAGGCACAATTACAGTAATGGGGATCTCATCATAAAGATCAGATCAACAAACCATCTATTTAATCACACAACCCCAGGATGCTTCAGGCTGGAAGGGACCACAGTGGCTCATCTGGTGCCACCTCCTGCTCCAGCAGGGTTATCCCAGAGCACAGGGCCCAGGATTGTGTCCAGATGGCTCTTCCAGTGAGGAAGTACCACACCCTCTCTGGGCTCTGTTGGAAAAGTTCTTCCTGCTGTCCAGGTGGAACTTCCTGAGCATCAGTCCCTGCCCATCCCTCGTGTGCCACTGCAGGTCCCTGCTCTGAGCCCTCCCAACACAGGGACAGCCAGGGCTGAGGCTCCTCTCAGCTGGGGCTCTCTCCAGGCTGAACAGCCCCAGCTCCCTCAGCCTTTCCTCAGCTGGGAGATGCTCCAGGCTCTTCATCTCTGCAGCCTCCACTGGCCCTGCTCCAGCAGCTCCATGTCCCTCCTGTGCTGATGATCCCAGAGCTGGACACAGCATCCAGAGGTGTCCCCCAGGGCTGAGCAGAGGAGCAGGATCACTCCCTGACCTGCTGGCACTGCTCTTCCTCACACACCCCAGGACTGCTGAGCTGATGGCTGGTAAAGAAAGCTAACTCATGCTATGGCTCAAAACAGGCACCTTCCTGCAAAGATACCTATTCCACACAGAGGTCAAAGAAGCCCAGAGCATTAAATTTCCTAAAAGTGAGGGGGAAAACCCCCAGTTCTCCCAAGCTAACACAGGCTCATTTTCTTGGTCAAAACACCTCCAGTGTCAGCCTGCTCAAAACCAGTGCAGATGCAATTCCTGTGTCTAAGGCATGAAGACTCCAGATGTATAGGGAGGGGGAGAACAACCCCTCAAGTGATTCACAGAGTGCTTCTCTTCTTGGGAATATTGTTCCTCTTTGGATTTATTTTGAAATGTTACCCTCCCACTTATTTATTTCTTAATCTTCATATTATCTAAAAATTCTTTAATTTATATATTTTGCATAAATAAGGAAGGAAAAAAAAGGTGGTTTATATTTAGCATGCCTCTTGTGAATTTCTGTCCTTCTCACATCAACAGATAATGTTTAATCTAGTAAACTTTGGCATAATTTAAAATAGCACTGGTCTCCAAAGTCTTGTAGATCTCCAGCATTCGGAATGTTATTCTTCAGGGAACCCATTAATTTTCACAAAAAGGTCTCAAAGGGCTGTATTAATTAACAGATCCAAGTAATCTACAAAAACTGAAATACTGCCAAAACACTCTGCATGTACTCCCAGCTCATTAAAAACGCCAAAATCCTCAGTTTAACATTAAATAATTCCCACAGGACTTACAGAAAAGCTTACACAAGTATGGTATTTAAAAATCATTTTAAATGCTAGGGAAATTTACAATGATTTATTATCACAATTACACATAATAAACCTTTCAGAGCTATAGCTCTAACCTAAGTTATAACTGTTACTGTGTGATAAACTGCTCTATCAATATGTCCTTTCCATATGGACTTTGTGCTCCCATTCTCTCACTCCTGCTTTGTAGAGAGCATTTTGTTCAATCTGTCTAAACCACTACAGAAACAGACTCAATCTTACACCACCATTGCTCTAAAGAGGATGAAGAGCTGGAGAAGTGATACTGAAGGATGGTAATATCCAACCCTAAAGAGATGAGGAAGCAAACAAGGTGCATTGCTTAAACATAAAACCAGGTTGAGGATGCTCGTGGATTAGAAATTATTTGTAAAGACTTGGCACCTACTGTTTAACTCATCAAAAAATGCCCTCAGAAAGTTTCAATGACTACCCAAGTTATGCCATAGTCCCATCTTTGTTCTACTCCAACTGTACCAACTGACATATTTTGTTGTCTTCTCCTCCTTTGCCCTTCTCCCCACACCCCTCCAAGAATGACTGTGCACAACCCAGTTCCATTTGTGTCCAAAGTTCCCAACTGCAAGGTCATACAATTCTAAACTCAAGGCAAAAATCAGGCCCAAAACCACGCAGTTTTATTTCCCAATGTGTCAAAGATAAAACATGTCTTCTTTCCAAGAAAAAACCAAAAACTAACCTGAAGACTTAAAATCCTTGACTACTGCCACAATGTTACATTCCATTTTCTATTCCTTGGACTCTCTTGTCACTTTTCTATGAAGTCTTTTCAGTACTTCTTTATCTACTTTTTATCTGTTTGAATAAAAAGTCTTTGTGTTGTTCCTTTCCCCACAGATACACTTCATCTTGCATAATGGAACTGTAACTGCAGTATTGCAGACCTTGGCACACATACTCACATGAAAAGCATGTTGAAGCACTTCAGGAAGTTTAAAGCCCAGAGTATCACATCTGTTGGAGTGCTCCATTATGTCAGGAATGACACACATTGGGCTGAACAACATGGAAAACCTTTAATGCCTGAACCATCCTTCAGAGTGGGTTTTGCTATATAACCACATGCAATAGAAAATAGGGTTGAAGGACATTTCAGTATCAAAGGCACCAATTTTCATTTAAGCCATGCTAGCCCATATGTCATTATTAGCTAGCGAATTAAATTCAGACCCCAAAAACTATTAAACCACACATTACTGCTTCATTTTTTAAGTCACACTGAGTTTCATGGATGTTTCCTTGCCACTAGATCAGGTTACAGCATTACAACAAAATATTTTGTTTCTATTTTTGCCCTGAATGCTCAGAAATGCAGGGAAGTCAGTTTTAGACAGAAAACTCTCCAAGTGGCCATCAATCTTCCTTCATTTGCTGTTGTCTCATTTGTCCTTCCCCTGCCAGTGTCTCTCTCCTGAGAGGTAGCTGATCCATTTAAACACTGTTCACAGCACAGAAAAGATTTTCTGGCCTCCAGGAACACCAGCCAGGAACAATGCAGTTAGTACTGTGGAGTAACTAAAGGATGTACCATCCACAGGATCTAAAATTACCATCTAATTCCCATCCCTGGAAGTGTCCAAGGCTGGGCTGGATGGGGCTGGGAACAACCTGGGACAGTGCAAGGCTCCCTGCCCGTGGCAGGAGTTGGAACAAGAGCTTCAAGGTCCTTCCAACCCAAACCATTCTGGGGTTCTGTGATACGAATCTAACTTGAGCAACTACACAAAACTGCACCAGAAAAATTTCCCATCATGTGAACAAGTAGTGCTGCTCATTTCTGGCTGCTGGTACTTTTGCCTTTGAAAGCAGTGATATAAATATGCACATATTTTACTAAAACAGACATTTGTAGAAGAAGGCTGTTTTAACATAGCAGTGCTTGGAGAAGCACTATACATTTGGCAGCATCAACTCCTGTAAAGTTTTACTGATCATCTTAAAGTTGTCTTAGAATTTGATTTATAATTGGTTAGCAGAATTATGAGGCTTGATTTCCCAGCACTTTCAATCCATAACTCAAACATATGAAAAAACAAATAAATACCAAACAGAAGCAGGGGGACTTCATTGATTTTAAGTTTAAAAACCCAAACATATTTCAATTCAAAGAAGCTCAAAAAGAAACTGTACCTACTCTACAAAAGAGATCAATAAATAAATTGGAATGGGTTCATTTGCTGTGATTCCATGAGGGATAGCACATACCATTTAATAGCAATTTCATGATATCAAACTGCAGCAATGCCACAATGAGCAGGAAAACAAGAGGAGCAACACTCTGACCATAACCCACATTACCCAAACAGCAAGAATGAAGGACAAAATTTGAATTGCTTGTAAAAGATCAATGACTAACCAGAATGGGGTATTACAAAATAATCAGCATTCATACACCCATAAAATTATTTGAATTATGCAATCATTAAGGTTGGAAAAGACCTCTAAGATCAAGTCCAACATCAAGCCAGCACTGCCAAGGCCACCTCTATACCACATATCCAAGTGCCACATCCACACATCTTTTAAAGGGAGATGGTGACTCCACCAGTTCTCTGTCCAGTGCATGACAACCTTTCAATAAAGGAAGTTCCCTTCCTAGCAAAGCACAGTCTTGCTCATTTTAATACAAGAAATTGATGGAAAATAGTCAAAATAACTTCTATTTCTGAAAAAAATTTAAAATCACAGAACAAAAATACAGCAAGATAAAAAACACTGTCTGCAGCTAAATGGAAAACTATAAACCATAAATTTTAATTAAACTTGTTTTGTTTTGGACACTCTGTGCCTAAAACATGCCATTTCACACACAGATGGCTTTATTTTTAAAGGAAAAAACAAACCCAAACAAATAAATATCAACAGAAGTTCAGTCTGGAAATAGCCCTGATAAATGTAGAAACAGTTTCTAGTGCTGCAGTCCATTAACTTCCATAATTATGAGCTCTCACAAGGAAACAAGGATGATCACAGCCTTAGACAAACATTCACCTCGGTGACATTTTTATTTCAAATACTAACATTTACAACCCAGGGCCCAGAAACTGAAATCTCTATCAGTTCTGTTTTGATTTTAAGTTAGAGTTATAAATCTAATTGGTTTGAAACAAGGAAAGAAAGAGATCCAAGAAAAGCTGACAAGTACTATTTTACCATTTAGTATCAATTAGTGAAAAATCAAAATCAACATATTCTTTTGTCTGGTTTGACTGTCACTTACCTCATCTGTCCTACTTTGATGAGAGAAAAATGTTAATATGAATTTAATGATTTAGCTTAGACTGAACTAAAAGCTCCATAGATTTTCAAATCTTAGCAACATCTACAACTGGAATGAAGTTTTCAAAATATGCTGAGCATCCCCAAGGAAATGCAGTCATTTTGTCTGAGTCTCCAAAGGAGAATTGGTCTCTTCTGCAATATGGATGTTTGTTTATACACCTGCAGAGTAGCTGCTGAAAGCTGGATCTGAATTAGAATTTGGGCACTTACACGATACAGATTCTGTCCCTGAAGTCGAGCACAGCCTCTGAAAATTTGAGCATTAGTGAAAATATTCAAGTAAGATTATTGCTGCCATACATCTGCTCCCTTTCACAGCTCCCAAACCCCTAGCTAGGGATCTCTTACCCCTTACCTGATCTGCACAGAACTTACTGTAGGCAAAAAACCACAAACCAGTGTGATCTAATGATGGTGCTCGCCAGTCACAGATAATTATAACAGCAGCAATTAAAGTCTATCCAGTAAATAAACCCATAACCACAACTCACCATTGCCATGCATCTTCCAGCAGCTCCTTAGGACTTGTTCCAGCACAAGGACACACCCTCCTGCTGACATCCAGGGGGAATAGAACAGAAGCACCACTGCAGACAATGCACAGCCTCTGGATTTTATGGCACCTCCATCAAAACCAAGGGTTAAAAAAGTCTATCACTGAATTCCTGGTACTGGTAGGTTATTCCAAGTACTGTTGACTATGGCAAGAAATAGGTATCCTGGCCTAAAATACTGCTAGAAAAATGGGCATCAGGTACACAAATGAAGCTACTGAAATGTATTTTTAAAGAAATGTGGACATTGGCAAAAGCCCTCCAAATATACAGAATTCCCTACTGCTTGATTTCTTGCCCAGTTCTATTTGGAAAGTGTTCTTGTGCTGCAAATTCTCCAGGAAGATACTTCTGAAAGATTAGGAACTGAAATCACAAGTAGAGGAAGATGGAGGGAATTGTGGAGTGAACAGGCCAACAAACGTCTAAAATTCAGCTTCAGCATTTCAAGGGAAACCCACAGGAATTCACTCTCTTCCCATGAAACTTGAACATGCTTTTGAACATTTTTAAAACTTCACCTTTCAGACTGAGTTCAAGTTTTAGTTTTTTTGTCAATCTTATTGTTTGCCTAGCTCCAAGTGTGTCAACACTGATGTTTTCAGAATTTACCATGAAGGAAATTTTGAAATCAGAATGGAATAAACAGGAAATCATCACTAGGAGGGTTGGTATCATTCTTGAAGTTTTCACAGGTATTTCTCCTTATTGCTGTTTTGTACTTAGGAACTTTTATTCAACAATGCAGCAAGTCTGCCCACAATTAATAATTCTTTTCTTTCTGGCCAGCTGTGTAGTTACTCACTCAAACAAGGGTAAACACACCTACTTTCTTCTTTAAATTTCTTATATTTATCTTGCTTTCCTTCAGAGACACTACAGCTACTATAGTTCAAGTACTACACTCATTTTAATAATTGAAAATCTCACTTAAAAATATTTATATAGCAAAAAATCAACAGAAGATTTTTTACAAACTACAGCTATTAACACCCTGTAAGATAAAGCACTGATATGAGATTTCCCAAGCCACAGGGATTAGGAAATAGAGCTACACAAATGGGAACTGCCACCTTTATGCACCTCTGTGTTAGTGCTGTATCTCTAAATGACTGCAACCATAAATACCCTAAACCTTCAGTGATTTTACATTTGGCTTATGGAACTGGTCTGCAAATGAGTGGCAGGTGATTTCAGTTTCTATTACCCCAGCCAGTAGAGAATCATTAGAACACCAGGTTTGTAATACATGCACAACTTTTCACAGGTCAGACTGAGAATAAGGGAAGACCACAAGCATTAATAAATCAGTTGACAATTTCTACAGGATAGTATCAAAGAATGGAAAGTGCTTAATGGTATTAATTGCAATGTATTCAATGATTTGGCAAGTAAAATTCCTCATTAAAGCACAGCAAGAGCAACCCTACACATTCCCTCTGATGACTTTTGAACATTATGCATTATTCTTGCATTTATGTGAATTACTTCTATTTAGAATATATTTTTAATTTGGCCTTATCTTATATTTTTATTATGTTCCTCTTCCTTTCTTTCTACCACAATATATTTTTCCTGAACACCGATTCTCAGGAAAAGCAGTCCACAATGCTCCTCACTTTCCCAGAAAACAAACCACCCATCTATGGGCCAATTGTACACATATCTTGCTGTGACTGCCTACAAACTCAAGTTCTTAAAAAATTACTTTTCCCAAAGATAAGTATTTCTTCACATGGAAAAAATTCATTGCCAAGTACAAGAAAATGTAAGAAGTGGTACATGAAATCAAAACAAAACTTCTAACCATCCTAAAGAAAGTATTTGTTTCCTGGCAAATAGTAGTTTTGAATAGGTGTTAAATATATAATAAAAATGTAAATTGCTTTTAAGTTCACAAGAAAAAATCAGTATTGCAACTTCAGCGAGGATCTTCTTGTGAATAATTATTTACAATTATGTCAAAGTGAAAGAAGTGTCATGACACATATTAATCACCTCCTAGAAATCCTAAATTTTAGCATTTTTCATTTTTTAAAAATCCCATTATATGGATTCCCTCATGCTAATTAGAATATTTTTAAAGCTCACAAATATTCTCCATTTCAAGAAAATCTCAACATCTTGTTCACACTCTATGAGATGTACTTATAAGCTGACTTATTTTTAAATTGTCTTTGGTTAGTGTATCAGCCCATGTGACAACCATTTCTTTTATAATTAATGTATTACAGCTGTTCAATATAGAATTATAGAACTATAGAATACCCTGAGTTGGAAGAGACCCACCAGGACTCTCCAGCCCAGCTCCTGGCCCTGCCCTGGACACCCCAACAACCCCACCCTGTGCCTGAGAGCATTTCTCATGTCCATTAAATATTGAGGTATTAATGCATTTGGAGCCCAGAACAGTCAGATCACCACAGGATGATTGCTTTCAGTTAAATACTTATCAGAAAATTACTAACCCAGTCTATTCAGCCCTTTTCTGTCCATAAACTATTGGGAATAACAAGGAAAAGCCAAGCAATTTAGCAGAGTGACAGTTGCCAGGCATCACACCTTTGGCTCTATGGAGAATACACAAGAGCCTCAATAAAGTTACAACCATATCTTTTTACAATCTTTCTTTTTGCAAACAAGTACTTCTTCTGCAAAATCTGCTCAATAACTATGAAGATAGCTAATAAAAAAAATATATTATATGCTTTCCCTCTGTTGACCCTGCCTAAAAATAGTCTTTTTTTCTGGTAAATATGCTTGTTCACTCATAAAATTACAGAGATACCCAGCTGTTTTCATGTGTGCACCATAAATACACAACATGCCTTGAGATTATCCCTCAGATTATTGCTGCTAGGGTTGCAAAGTGCCTGTTCCAGCCAGAGCCAAGGCTCTCCCTCAGGAGCCATCCCTGGTGGCCAGAACTGCAGCCAGAGCTAATGAGAAACAAAAAGGCTTCTAAAGACTCTGATAGCCCAAAGCTTTAGAGATGAACATGAAGGAACATTTACCCTGCAGGGGAAGAGGGAAAGGTGGGGCCAAGGGAACCATTCACTTCCCTTCTGATTGCTGTATGAGATGGAAAAAGCTCCAAAGGAGGGTAGAGGGTTGGAGCCAGGAGTTCTGCATTCCTCCTGCCAGGGCAGCAAGGCCTCCCAGAGCTTATCCAAGTGTGAGCCACAGAGTTCTCACTGATTATTCACGGAGAGCTCACTTTTCCTCTCTATTAAACTGCATTACAGGGAGCTAAACTGCTTCTGACATTTTCCTCTTGAGTGCTCCCTCCACATAAACTGTGTCCAAGCTGCTGCAGAGCTGTACAATAAGTCTGTGGAACAATCCCTCCATTACAACATGGGCCTTAATGCAGCCAGAAATTAACTTAATTTGTATAGAAAACAGTGCTGCTCTGCCATCGAGGGTTAAAGCACTGAACTGTGACTTGGAAGACATGAAGTTAATTTCTGGATCTTCCACTTGGCCAATCTAGCAGGAATGACTTCACAGGAGGATAATGGTGTCTCACAGGACTGCTGGGCACATAAGGACATGCATGAGGCTGGCAGGGCACACACAAATATTCTTCCCAACCTCTGTAAGTGATGTGGAGTGCACCCACACTTGCAGGCTTTAGGGTTATGTATCACTTGTTCTTTGCAGAAGGGTAAGAACTTCATGTGCAGTTTAAGCACACGTTCATACTACTCATAAAGGCCAGTCACGGGGAAAAAAAAGGCATTAATTGCAAGAATTTTTCAAAGGAAAGTACTTGAATTTGCTAGATGGCAAAGAGAGAGATATAAAATTTATTAACAACATTAATTTGATGCTAAAAGACTTGACAGGTTTAGCTGGGAAAGTTAAATGTTTAAAACATCACGAAAAACCCTTACTGCAAGTGTACAGACTGATCTGTCAGAGTGATCCAAGCTGAGCTGCTGGGTTTTATCCCTTGTGTCATGGAAAATGAACTAAGTGACTTGTTAATTTTACATTTAACCATCTCTAACATTAGTTTCTTCAACTATATTCAAAAGCTGATCAAATGGAGAGATGAAAATAAAACATGAGAATCAGGAATTTCTTGTAATATATACAAGGAGATAAAGACTAACCCAGGCTCCCACTCATATTGGCTTTGTTTTTGAAAAGACACACAATTTGAATAGTTCAAAAGAGGCTAAACTGAGTATTTTAATATTTCAGCACACATAAAAATCCATTTCTTCAACTCTACCTTTCTTCAGCAGATGTGAAAATTAACAGCATAAAAATACTTGTGAGTATTATTAGATTTAATTTATACACACTAATGTGTGTGTTTATGGGCACCTTTTAGCATCCTCCCTTCAATATTTGGGCACACTGATGGATGAGATCTGCCCCTGAGCCCTCTTTTCTCCTGGCTGAGCAGCCCCAGCTCTCTCTGACTTTGCTCATACAAGAAATGCCTGTATGTCATATTCCTTTAAAAGCAGGTATAATTTCTGTAGGAAAATTAAGCAGCAGCTCATGTTGCTAATGCAAATCTCCAATTCATTCTGGCTACTCATGCAAGAAATCAGCATATGATGGCACAATTAAAAAGTTTTACTGTTAATGGAAAAATGTAATTTAATTTTAAAAAATCTTTTCTAATGCCCTAGGAGGCAAGAAGAGGGTTTAAATAATTAGTAAGGATTTTTTTTTTTTTTTACCTCAGTAAACTCTTCAACAGGAAATTTTCTCATGAATTTTGGACTTTGAATCCTCTTTCCTGCCTTGTGTACACAAGGACACAGATTCCTATGACTGATCACCTCTTGGTAGACAGACCCTATTTTGCTTGGCATTGTTCAGAGACAGAATAAAATGACATTACTTCCCCAGCTCTAAGGCAACAGAGAGATGGAAACAAATGGGCAGAACACAGGAAAAAGGGAGCCAACATTTGTCAGCCTGACAGGCAGCAGTCTCAGCAAACCATCAGGGTGACTGTTGTCAGAACTCTACAGGCATCACAGAGAAGGATATCAAGGGTAGTGACAAGACAGACCATGGCAAAGCTGCTCTGAGATGTTAATGCAGAGATCTTGGCAACTAGGAGCAGCAACAAAAAGAACCACCCAGATGTTTGCTTAAAAATCATCTCTGCTACTTTTGCTACTTTGTTTACATACAACACAATTTCAATGTCCTGCTCTTCCCACAAGTATATCTTACTTAACTCTATAACTCTAAGGAAACCAGAGTCTGAGAATGAAAAAGAAAACAGGCAGTTATGTCTAGGAAGGACCAAAACACAGTCCAGAGCAAGTGTCAAATCTGACTGACAGAACAAAACAC
Source organism: Passer montanus (assembly GCF_014805655.1). Classification (NCBI taxonomy): domain Eukaryota; kingdom Metazoa; phylum Chordata; class Aves; order Passeriformes; family Passeridae; genus Passer; species Passer montanus. The sequence goes on from NW_024371704.1 coordinate 1,176,079, forward strand.
CTTGTTCTTCACACATTGCCAAACTACCTCTGCCTCTCCACCTTACCAAGTGAATGGAAAACTTCACTTTTACCTAGTGCGTGTGGAACTCTGAAAGACAGTGCACACCAACACCACCCATTTTGCACCAGAACTTCAGGCTATAATCTAATTCCTAAGAATTTCCTCATGTCAGCACTCAAAGGATTCTCTGCCCTGCATAGCTGGCTCCTCTGTGTGATGTGGATGTGCATCTGTGTGCACATATGTGCTCAACTGTTAAAGAGAAAATGTGGTAAATGTGAACTAAATGTGAACTCATTTCCTCTGAAATGAGCCCAGGGTTCTGCAGTGCTTTCCTACCTTCATCTCCTGGCACAAGGCTCTACAAGATTGTACCTTTCATTTCAGTTACACAATTTTATGCCACAAGTCAATTTGCATGGTTCCCAAGGAGATAAGTTTTTAAAATCTTCTCTGGAATCTACTGATAAAAAGAGGGGAAACTAGTCTAGTAAGATATAATAATGAATTAGACCCTATTGAAAAGTTATCTTTTACTGGGCCAATCAGGAAATGTGAGATAATCACTAAACATTTTGTATTTGCTTTTCTTTACTATTATCTCCACCTTTCTATTTTTACTGTGCCTAGGTAGAGCATGAGAGCAATTTTCTATCTTTTTATTTTACAAACTATCAAACAAGGACAAAGGATTCGAGAACATCAGGTTACATGTAAATAAGAATAATATACATTTCCTATTACTGCTTATTTTTTCAGCTTCTTGGTAGTCATCTCTCCACCATAATACTTGGCATTTTCCTGGTTTTCAACGCTGTGCTAAACATTGAAAATGCACTGAACACTGTTTGTGTGGGCACCTTTCTTTTCCCAAGTGAAGGCAAGATGAACCATGACAGATGTAGCACTGCATATGGTGACTGCAGAGGTAATTTTTGTGGGAAACAAAACAAAAGCTTAAAGCAAAGATGCAGAAAGCCAGTGAGGAGAAAGTGGACAAGTAAGATTAAGGAAGATCCTTCAGCCACTGTAGATCTTATTACAGTGCTTCTTGTAGGCACAGTAAGATGCACCAGGATATTTAAAAGGGCACTGGAGCAACGTGAATTTAATGCAGAAAAGGAATGCCTCTGAGATGATTTGAGAAGTGGGAATCATTCAGCTTAGCAGCAAATAAACATGGTTTCCCAAGGGATTTCTCCTCCCCCTTCACTAACATGCACTTCAATGAATACTGATGAAGGTCTGAAGAACTAATGTATGTTTGCTTGTGCAAACTGTGAATTTGGATTTGCAGGTGCTCCAGTTTCTATGGAAATGTAGAAGAACCCAGTAATACCCATACACAAACCAGATTCTGTTCTGTCCTTTTGACATACTGGTTCTGGTGAGAAAAATCTGGTCTCATAAGTCAACAGAATGTTTTTCATCTATCCTATGAACATGAACTACAAGAAAAGCTTAATTTTCATCTAGTGCATATGGATTTCCCCTAGTGTCTGTAAAATCAAATAGACAATTATAATTACTAGAAATGCATTTAGTGAACATTTGGAATTTCTTTAGATGGGCTATTTTTATTTAATTCCCTACACAAATAATTTAATCTAAGTCATTCTTCTCTGAAAAATCTTGATTTATGCATTTACTAACCTCTTGGAAAACTAGATTCAGAACTGAATAGCTGTGCCAAACTAAAAAAACCAAGCTCTGTGTGCATTACCTGTGTGCCTTGGGAGTGGATTCTATAGCATCTAAAAAGGTATGAGCTCAATTTGCTGCTCTTCCCCCCAAAAATTTGCACCTTCTGTTTTCTCCAAGTTCTCAGTCACCTGCAGCAAACAGGATCCCAAAAGTGACCCTTTGTTCAACAGAGATCTGTTCTCTTGAAATAGTCCTGGGAACCTCAGGACTTGCTGAATCTGTTATTCCTCTGTCAAACTTACTTGAAATTGAGGAGGGTTTTCAAAAAATTACTGTAGGAAGCACTGTCAAAAAAAGACAATGCAGGCTACCACAGAGCCTTTAGCACTACCAAGAAAAACAAGACAATCTCTCTTTTCCAGCACTTGAAAAGGCTGATTTTAAATAGCAGCATTAGGAATAGAATATAGGAAATAATTTCTGTTAACTGAAATATGTTTTAAGTGTCTTTTTCAGATATAGATAAATGTGTAGTATCTACACCCCCCCAATGTACACAGAGACTTTTTTAAGCAAACAAAAAAGGTTCAGTTCCTTTGTTTACATTTTTTCAAGCACACCTTAAAATTCTTTTGTTCTTCACATGATCTTATATTATCACACTTTTAAAAGAAGCATTACAGTTAATTTCAGAGCATTAACCCAGGCTCTCATTTTCTTTAAAGTAGCATATTTACATGAAAGTCAACATCATATTTGCAGTATATAAAATTAAACACACATCCTCTCTGTCAGGTTTCTTTCAGTATAGTTGTTTCTCCAAGCAAGTTCTAAAGTGTTTCCAAATAAGTTTAAGGACATCCAATTTATTTTTATTTTAGAAAATTGCTTGCTGAAGTGGCACTGTATCCTTAAGGTGTGATATCCAGTTATGAATTGCAAAGAATACTTACAATTTCTCAGCACATTAAGTATCTCTGCTAGCAATAACTAGAAGCACTGGACACAAGGATCTACAGAAATTATAGAAAAATATAATTCAAGAAAGAGAAAGAAAATAAGGAATAGTCTTACATGACCATATTTATCTGCTGCTGTTTGGCTACAAAATAATGGAAAAACTTTGTTAGACCAGAGCTTCTAGGACTTTCAATTACATATTAAATCCTTCTAGATTCACAAGAAGTTTGTAACAACATTCAGAAGTACTTTGCAACTGACACCTGGCTTTCTCTACAGGTAAAGGCAGACTTTTAACACGGAAATGATGACTTGAGCCTGTGATACACCAACAGCTTGTGCTGCTGCAGCCTGGAAGGATCACAGCTGGATGCTTATCCCACCTGATGCACTGAAAATCCTGCCCAGGCTGGAAGTGTCTTCCTTCTCCAGACTGGTTTTCTGTCTGGTTTGTATTTTTTTTAAGCACACACTATTATTGAACCTGGTGTACTTCAGATAAGCCAAAGAACCCACTGATATTTGGGTGGATTTGCTACAGGCTCCTCTGAAAGCAGCACAGAGACACCAGCTGCAGGCTCTCTTTCATGCTTAGACCAATATGACAATGTAATTTGGGAGGAAGTTATGCAAACCAGACAAACCCAAAATTGAGCATCTGGGAGTCTAAGCAGAATCCTGTTGATGGAGGCTAAAGCTCACAGCCCTGTGGTGATGATTTACTGCAAAATGTGCAAAGTTACCAAAGCAACTCTATGTGACCTTTGCATTATATGTATAAAATGCATAAATATTTTAAAAATTTAATTTAAAATTATATTTAAACCCAGCCAATGCATCAGAATTGTCAGAACTTTACTATGAACATTTACTTTTTTTTAAAAATATATTTAGGTTCATTCTTCCTCAGCTGCAGCTAGCAAGCCAATCTAAATTTAAACTCTTCTGATTTTTGACCCAGGGGAATAAACTACAATCAAATACAAATTGCAGAAACATTCAACACTAGAATTTAGTTTTGTGGAACCAGAGTTTACAGTCCTATTTGGTTTCTGTTTTTATACCTACTAACCAAATCCCACTCTTCCTACATAAAAGATGAATCTCAGTCTTTAAACAGTTCTGCCCAGGTGTTTTTCTGTATTTACACTCCCACTGCATTTCATGATCAATTTTTCCACCGTGACATCCTTCAGAGAGGAAGTCCCCCTGAGTGCTGCCAGTAATTTTTCAGATATTTACTTACAGTAAACGCTTCTCAATGAGCTGTTGAAAAATAAAACTCCACATGTACACAATAAAATTAATGCACTGCTCATGGTTCCTACCAGGTCACTGCGAAGTCGTGCACCTTCAAAATGCTGCTCAGCTGATACTGTCCAGATTTCAGGGGTTCAGTGTGCTCTTTAGCATGCTCAAAGGATGGGGTCCCTTCACGATCATCGGGGAACTCTGAATCCTGCAGAAAACAAGAAGTATTAATTCTCAGAAATGCTACATAACTTCACACAATGTATCTATCTATATTACTATTTTGAAAACCCAAATTTATCTTATTTTTCCACTCTTTTTTATCTTCTATTCAATTTTCATAATTTTTTACATCACTGTTGTCGTGATTTTATTAATTTTGATACATATTGGTAAAGCTGACTGCAGGCAGAACAATTGAACACTAATAAATAGTTCTTTCCAAATTATATTCCTACATTTAAGATAACTGGCCTGACATAAAACACAGGACAAGAACTGGGAAGGAAGGTGTATATCAAACCCCTCAGTAAGATTGCCAGCATGGGTTATTTTCCATTTTTCCATGGCCTATTTGTTTTCTAACCCTGTTTTCCATGGGAGGTGAGCTCCATGAGCTGCATCCAGAGGCACAGCTTCTGTATTCTTCAAAAGACCTTTCTTAGAAGTATAACGCCAATAAAAAGTCAAAATATGTGTAGCTAATTTACAGCCTCATTTTCCATTGGTGTGGTTTAAGGTACTTCCAAAGATTAATCAGCAGACTAGGAGATTTACTACTAGCTCTAATTAACCAAGTTAAATAGCTTTATTAAAAATAGATTGCCATTAAAGAATGCAACGAGGGTAACTGTGCACAATATATTATAAGGATTGTACCAGCCATTACAAAGCCACTTTCCAAGACACCACAGTTTGCTGGAGACTTGGCTGATGGCTTCTGTTTGCAACATTTTAGAACATCCTGCTGTGAGAAGCTTTAAAGGACACTGAAATCGCTGTACTCTTCAAAATGCCCATCAAACACTAAGATTAAGGAGGGAATAAAATCACTGTATTTTAATCTGAAAGCACACACACACAGCAGGGATAACCACTAAGTCTTTTTAGTATTTGTTTGCACTAAACTTGATAGCAGCCATCCTGTTTGCTGATAATTTGCAGCAATGAGCATAAAGCAAATTTCACAACTACAAAGTATCAAAAGAATATCTGTTTGTCTTCAGTTTCAGATGCTCTATCCCCTGCATTGTCCTACCAGGGTGCTATTAACCCCAGCCAAACTTATGAAACCACTAAACTAATGACTTAATGATCAGTCTGAGCACATCTATTCCAGACCCAAGACCTGGAAGATATTTTTCAGTGGACTGTGGCTCAAATCACAGCCTAACAAAACTACTCCAAAATCCATGGAACAGTAGGGACTGTCAATATTGACTAACATCAGACAACAGTATTTTGTCTCTGACTGGGAAGAAAGACAGAATCTGGAAATCATGGTGGTGCCCTGTGAAGGCTGACCTAGAACAGAGGCCAGAGAGAGTTAAAGGATAAAGCAGGGATTTATTAGGAGGCCTCAATGGATGCCCCTTGGGCAGCACAAGAGCCCAGCCAGGGCTGCACCCAAGATGAACCAAAATGGTCACAAAATGGACAACCAGTCATGGGGGCTCACACTTTTATAAGTTCTGCTCCATTTGCATATTGCAGTTAATTGTCCAGTTACAGCTCCAGCCCATGAAGTCCCATCCTCTCGTTTTTCTCTCTTCAGTTCACATTGTTCATGCTCTTGGGCCTGAGATCTGGATTGGTTGTTCTTGGTCCCCAGCTAGAGAAGGAATTGTTTTGTCTCCCTGCTCTGTGCAGAGAGCTCACCATCCCCTCTTATGAAGCCCAGACCCACACACTAAAGCAGCACAGGATCTGAAAACTATAAAAGCTAAACCGTGAGGCATCAATGGAAAAAGTCATCCTTTGCTTAACACAGATACTAGCAAGATACTTACTTTTGAAAAAAAAAAAACAGAAGTAATTAATCTGGAATATTCAGAATTAGGAAATAAATATGTCAAGTAGAAATACATAAAGAAAAAAGATTAATCTGGCATTGTTAATCCAACAAGGAATGTGGTTTTGGCTGAAGTTCCACAGTTTTATACAAACTGCATGTCAAGTTCTGACTGTGTCTCAGCCATAATATTCTTGAAGATCTTTGAAGCCAGTTCAAGAAAAATCCATGGATTTTGCAAATTTAGGAACAATTGCAATAAGTCTGCAGTATTTATTATTCACACACACTAAACTGAGTAAAGATATTACCTAAAGGTAAGTATAGCCCTAACATGTGTCTACCTCTGTGCAACTCTTGGAAGCTTTCTGTATTCCTTGTCTTACAAATTTCTACCTTTCAAGCTTTACAAATTTGAGCAACCCTGATTATAACATAACAAAGGCACAAAATCAGCATGCTTTTTACACATTGTCCTCATTCACTTTCTGGAATACAGCCAATTAGTAAATGCTACCAGACTTGCTCATTTCAGAGTGAAACAAACCTAGGAAATGCAAGGCTCTGTGAATAGAAGTGACAGAAAATCTTGCATTTTTCAGTAGGAAAAAATCCCCAGATACTACTTCAGGAGACAGAGCTGTAAATGATTGCTGTAACTTTAAAAATATATAGTAAAAAGAGAATAATATAAAAATAATGGGGTTTTTGTAACTCCATTGTAAGGACCTGAAACTGTAGCTTTTGCACCCTTTGCAGAAGTAATCCTGTATTCTGCTAGAGCAGGGGAGTTGCCTCAGCTGAGATAATTCATACCTATGGCTCCCACTGGCATGAACAGTGGGATCACTAGCCATGGCCAGATGAAATGTTGATTTCAGTAGCTCCCCAGCAGGTAAAAGTCACAGTGTGACTTCTTTCCCCAGACACAAATATTTCTCACTGTGGAATAAATGGGGTATTTTTATCCTAAAAACTTGCTACAATAGAACTGTTCAATAATGCTTGTATGAAGATATCTCCTCTCCCTAGACAAATTTTGGCAATCAAGTTTCATTGTTTGATCCTTATTTTATTATTTCCAATTGCTAAATCCTAAGGGTAAAAGAGAATCCATTACACAAGTTGAGACCTTGCATAACAAGGCTTGTGAAAATTTTACAGGCATTGACTGCACAGAATGATATTCCTTCAGCATGGGCAAGGGCCATGTGCAAGCCAAAATTCAGGAGAACATCCCGAGTGCTAAGGAGCCAAAGCAATATACTGTGGTTTTGTTCACTCCTTTATCTGCTATGTACAAGACATTTGTACTGTGACAAAAATAAAAACCTACCAAGCTTCTCTCTCATATCCATATAAAAAGGAGTTACTGCACTTCCTGCCTGTGACATTTGCTCTATCACAAAAGGCAAGGAACAAAACAGTCAAAAGAGTGTCCTAGGAAGAATCTCTATGATAAAGAACCCTCCTGAATGCATGTCCTCAGTCACTGACAGGGGTAAATGGTACCTGTCCCTTTCACAGTACACTCCCTCTGATATCTAAAATCACAGGTGCACTAATCAGCCACTCACTAAAAGCTGACATGACTCTTGAGCCATTTACACACAGGATTTCCACAGCTGTCTAAAATATCACAATTCAGAAGGCTACAGAAGTCAGAATTGTGTGAGATCATAAAGGCATTTCATACCTCACAGATTCATATATAAAAAACAAACCAGAAAAGAAGAGCTTGGCTTTCTTTTGTTTGTTTGGGATTTTTTTAGTTGCTTTTTTTTCCCCTTTTAGTTTAAGAGCCTGAACCATAAGAGGATTCAGTGATTTAGCCCAGATCAAGCTGAAATTCTCCAAGACAGCTTGTAAACTGAACTCGTATCTTCTGAGTCTGAAACCATTCCTTAATTTTCCCTTATAAGATAAAAAGCCTTGTCTTGATGCAAACTGTCATGCAATTAAGAAAATTTACCCTTAAAGCTATTAGAAATATCTCTTTTCTGTCCTGAACTTTTCCAGTAAGACTGACTTTTCTCTTCCAATAGCAGAGCAAGTCTACAACTTTCTTTTTCCTCCAGAAAGACACAAGAGACTCATTTGTCAAAACATACAGAAGGCAATGAATAGATAACCCTTTTCTCTTCCAATAGCAGGGCTCTTCAGAGCAAGTCTACAGCTTTCTTTTTCCTCCAGAAAGACACAAGAGACTCATTTGTCAAAACATACAGAAGGCAATGAATAGATAAGTAGAACTGATCTAAATCGTCTCAGAGCTGAGAAAAATGTAGTAGAGTTTAATAGAAAACATCCAAATCAGTTTGTCTAAATCACAGCTTGGCCTTGTCTATATCATTATTACAGGTAGTGTTGAGTTTCTCCTTACTCAGATGTTAAAAATTGAAGTCAATTGAGGAAGCACCTTCACTCTGTGCCCAAGAACAAGCTCAAACCTTGCTACTTTAATTCTGAAATAAAATAGAGTCATCTTAAGTGAGGAAAAGCCCATCAGACAGCAAATCAGTGATCACTGTCTTTCAGTGAGGGAGAAGGAGTAACCTTTTCTTTTTGCAAAAATTAATGACCATTATCATCAGCAGTTCCAATTTGAAAGCTGTCAAGGTCATTGTAAGACTGCAGTTCAGACCTGCACAAGGAGCACAGTCACAGGTGTATCCATACATTCAATTTAAAAAGCAAATACTAGATGTTTTTTTCAGAAATGTGAAGTAATTAAAATTAAGTTCTTAAGACACAGCTACTATCTATGTCCAGGACTCAGCAAGACAGTCTAACTTATGTCACTAAATATTTTAAAGAAATATTCTATTCTGAATTCTCACCCAAGAGTCAGCATTGTCTCTGTTTTTCTGTACTTAGAAAGGAGTCCTGAACTAATCACTGACAGCTATACTGACATACCATTGAAAGTCTCTTTTTATTCAAAGTTAGAGACTTTTAATTAATTGTTCACTTATTTTTCCTGAAAAATCTGATACACTTACATTATGGAGAACATATTTTGTCTATTTTCATTTTAAACCTGTTTCAATATATTGAAATTTCCATATTTTAGTTTTTAAATATCAAAGCAATCTCATGGAAGCCAGTAGTGTACTCAGAATCTACTTATTACATATACAGTTTTCACAACGGGGCTTGAGTTTTACACTCAATTTTGTCCCAACTTTCAAAACAACTTAAGGATTACTAAGAATCCATACATTCAAAATGTGAAAATAACAAAACATTCCTAAAACACAAATATATAAATAAGAATGAAAATACTCTTGGCTGCAATTGCTGATAATGAATGAATCTTGCTTCCCAGACTATGATAAATTAAATATATCAAATATGCAAAATCACTTGATCAGCAAACTAGAGTATGAGATTCTCAAACCTCATTTTACTTTTTGTTGGCTATATTTAAAATTGTTTACAGTTGAAAAGCAAATGAGTAAAGATTCAAACCTGTTCCTATTCCCCCTTTCCCATGAAGAAAACCCTGACAGTCTGTTCTGTGAGCAGCTCAGTTTTTCAGCACTAGAGGAAGGCAGACTCAGAAGGAACCAAATGCTAAGCAGAAAAATATTAACCTAATATTAAAAAGCTTTGCTGCAAGAGTGACAGAAAAATTGACATCTACTATAGTAGCTGAGCATGGTTTTACTTTGTTTTCATATTTCCTGTAATTGAAGGCACAGGGTATCCTTTTCTAGCTAAGTATAAAGAAATGAAGGTATTTAGTGCACCCACTGAGCATAATGCAGCAGTGAAATAGTCAGTAGGCACTGCTGTACAATTAATACTGAAACAACTCAATTTCAAAATGCTCCAGTGTCTATAGTAACATAATACAACACATTTGCACACTATTTTACTATGCTGATCATGACCACAATTATTTTATAAACATCTGAAATGTAAGGAAAGGAACTTGAAAGCAATAGCAGGAGAGTGTAGTAAAACTTTTACTGCCTGCTCCATCTTGCTTGGCTTGCTAATAAAAACCATAAAACTCAGCTACAAAGGTTGTGGCCACATAACTCCTCCTTATTCAGTTTATAATGCTCCTTTTTTAATAAAATAAACATGAAGATACTATGTAATAGGCAGTAAAAGCCAGATTAATTAAAAAAGCAATGGTAAAAACTGTTCTGCCTGCAAATTCAGGGCTAGTGTAGCTCTTCAGACAGTTTGTGAACTGGTGCTAACAGTAAATTTGCACTTGAAATTGCTCCTGACAATGTCAGCTTTAAGGCTCTGCCACATCAAGTCAGGCCATTGCCCATGCAATAAAAAATGAGAAAGCTCCACTACTCAATGTCTAACTATGCCACAGCCACTCAATCACTTTTGGACTAGAGCTCTCATTAGCACTCATTGATAAATATACTGCAATTATTTTCTACTATCAAAAGGATAAACTTCAAGCTCCTGCACTTCACTGGTTTTGTTTGTTTTACTGCAGCTATTAAAACCAGATTTGATTAGCCAGATATGATTAATAATCAGAGAGGTTTGAAAAAGTAAGAAAATAATTATAGACATATCCATCACTGAAATGCAAAAGCTTTTTTCCAGTCTTCAGCACTAGGGCTTGTTTAACTTTATCACCACTATTTCAGCAAGTAACAGTATAAAATGCAAAATTACTTCATGCCAAGCATACTGCCCAACACTACAGAAATAAAACTATTGCAATGTTTTAGCTTCTGCTAAACGTCCTCTCCAGTGCCCAAGTCAATCCCATTTCTCAGCTGAAAGGAGCACAGCTGTGGCTGATGCTGCTCAGGATGAACAGGACACTCCAGTGTGAGACTGGAACATGATCTGTGCACTGGGAGCAGCTGCCCAGTGAGTGCACAGCTGCCCTGAGAGCTGGGAGCCACAGCACCAGCCTGGGAGTGTCCAAGGCCAGCCTGGATGGGGCTTGGAGCAACCTGGCCTAGCAGAAGGTGTTCCTGACCATGGCAGGGCACGGAATGAGATGAGTTTTGAGGTCCTTTCCAACTCAAACCATTCTGGGACTCTGACCAGGGAAACACAAAACAGCTCCTTGAGCTTGCTCAAGAGTGACCGTAGAACAAGGAGGAGGGTTAAGATGCTCTGCACCCACACTGAGTGGAAGACAAAGGCTTAAGCTATATAAAGATGAACAGATAATTTCTTCAGAGAATGAGCAATCCTCTGAAAAAAACCTCCAACATTCCTTGAGGACCTATTCTGTGTTCAAAAGGATATCTGTGCTGTACAGAAATACACCATGCAGCCTTCTTCCAACACCTCTACCATCCCAGCTACATCCTCAAATGTATTTTAACCCCTTCTTTTGATTACTCCTCTGTCACAGCAAATTGTATGACCAACAGTCTCTGCAGAGTCAACAAGACAAGTAAAGAGTCACAATAAATTATTCCAGAACAGGAATGTACAGTAATTCTGAGTGCTAAGTTCAGTTACAGTCTCAAGAGAGTATATAATGATCATCCAACTTTTCATTTACTACTCCCTCATGATGGAATTGAGTTTAATACATGCAACTGAAATTAATTTCTTTGTTTAAAATTATTACAACTCCAAGATACAAAGTCTATACCAGTACTGACATGCCCAGTTTTTAAATACCTACTTCTGGTGAAGAGTCACAATAAATTATTCCAGAGCAGGAATGTACAGTAATTCTGAGTGCTAAGTTCAGTTACAGTCTCAAGAAAGTGATATAATGATCATCCAACTTTTCATTTACTACTCCCTCATGATGGAATTGAGTTTAATACATGCAACTGAAATTAATTTCTTTGTTTAAAATTATTACAACTCCAAGATACAAAGTCTATACCAGTACTGACATGCCCAGTTTTTAAATACCTACTTCTGGTTACCATTATCAGCAGTTATGCATACAAGTTTATCACATGTGAAAGAATAAATCCAGTTCTATTTTACTGGTAGTAGTTTCCAGTTTGTCACCCTGATTCTCATCATCATCATCTCATCACCACTTGTAACAACAGAACGTGCTCCTGTTTGTTTTTCAAAACACCATTACCTGTCTCACAGCTAATTAACCAATATGTTCATACAATAGAGATGTACACACAGCTATGTATATAACTTAATCTAGCATAAACAACTGCAAACACTGCTACAAAACTCAGCTTGATCATTTTGCAAGAAGCAAAAGAACATCTATGAAAATGCTGCAATAAATTATCATGATATGAGGCATGCAACCCATTTTCATGGCAGTTTTCTAAGTCACAAATAACCATGTGCTAGTCCCAAAGACGTTCCCTATCCCTTCCTTTAAAAGGCCTATCTTTGAAAATCAACTACATTTATGATCAATGTTAAAATAAACAGCAGTGCAATAAAATAGAGACCTCTTACAATTATAATTTTATTTTGTAGATTTAAATTTTGATTATGGTGCAATTAAACACCAGCAATATTTTAAGCTACAGCAGCACAGGCTGCACACAATTCATCCTGTTAAAGAGGCAATGCCAAGTAAATGATACACATCAAGTTACTCCAGTTTTCTGACATACTCCAAAATCTGCTGCAATATTGGGTTTATATACATATATATTTAATTTTCATAGTGATTAATGTGAATTTTCTCTACCACAGAAGTATCCTACTGTAGAATCAACTAAAAAATCTACATGCTTTCTTGATTTTCTCCAAGAAAACCTCAGTACAAACAATACAAGATTATCCATTCATTTACAGATGTTCCAGAGGACAGCTCATCTGAATTCGTTTTGATTTTATTCCTAAAACATGTACTGTGAAAGCCTGTGTAAAAACCCTTTTTTCTTTAATGATTTCTTTTGACACGATCTCACCTGCATTTTTAACAAGAGAAAAAATACCTGCTCCCAAAGGCTCTCCTACCACTAGTAATTTGCAAACATAAATGCTAGAGGTGCAAATAAGATCTAAATTTTGCTATTCTTTTATTCTTTTTCCAAATATTAACAAACAGGTTTTATTTTTCCTCAAATTACTATTCTGCTTCTCAGACACTGTCGGGAAGCTCAGATACTGTGTTTGTATTCTCAGTAGCCTGGATACACTAATTTCTGCCAGGGCCAAAGTACCCACTGTAATCGTCTCAATAACTGTTATAAGGCACCCAGGGTTTGCAGAGGTCCATACATCACTACAATGAACTGGTAAACACATTCAGGGGCCATTAGTTATTGATTTATTTGCAATTATGCCTTACAGATGCCGTCCATGTTCCCCCCTTTGGCATTTCATCATCCTGACTCCGTTTCAGGACAGCCAGTAACCATTACCCCAAGCTCCAGATAATGAGAAATAATGAAAACAAAGCTGTAAGAGTACTCTGACATGCAGGTACAAAGCTATCAGCTTGTCAATACTGCAGAGAAATGGGTTCTTTATAATAAAGAGCTAATTAATTGATTACTGTACTTGTGAGCAATAAGTACTTTATCAAACAGTGATAAAGCTGGTTATCTATCACTGTTAACCACCAGAAATATTTGCAGCACTGCAGGAAGGGGATACAGCAGAATATGAAAGAGGTTCTGCCAGCCTGACTTCACAAACATGCCAGCAGTGAAACTGAAACTGCTCAAAGTGCCTGCAGGTGTGATGAAGTCAGTCTGCTCCAGATTCAGCAAAGCAGAGTATGAAACCAGACCCAAAATGTCTGCAGTCTGAAAATCGTTTTGGACCACATAAAACCCAGGCCTCTGCACTTCCCTGAACTAAATTTCTACTTGAGCTAGACACAGCTTTAAAAAACCCCATTATTTAGAAATTGTCCATTTGTTCAAGGCTGAAGGATTGACTGTAACTGCCAGTACATTTGTGAAATGCCTAACTACATTCTCTATTAAAAAGCAACTCTATTTCTAACCCAGAACGTCCTTAGATTCAATTTTCATCTACTAAATTCTATTCTCCTTCTGTCTCGTAAGTAAACACTGCTATTAAGAGTACATTTTGTCCCGTTTGTCACAGTCAATGATGAAGAATGCCCTAATTAAGCCTCTTCTAGTTGAAGATTACTCTGCTCACTTGTGGGGGGGGTTGGACTAAATGGCCTTTAAAGGTCCCCTCAAAGCCAAACTATTCTGTGATTGTGTGAACTTTAAAAGCATGGTAAAAAAAAGTATATTTTTATTTCTCTTTCCTTTACCAAGTAATCCAGACTTCCCCTCCTCATTTTCCTGGTTTCCTCATGGAAAAAGACCTCACCAGTGTGTCATAAATTTGATAAATTTATCAGCAACTCTAACTCAAACACAAATCAGATTTTTGACATTCTTTTTCTCCCCAAGTCACATACAGAAATGCTAAACAGTTTATAAGAAAAAAAAATCTCTGAACACATTTGATTATTCTCCATTTAAGGCTTCATGTCAGACTTGAACCTACTAGCAACATTATATATGTTGATTTCGTACAATTCCACAACTGTATCTTCTACAATCATGGGATAACTTGCATTGATAGTAGTGCTGATTATTTATAGTTTTCAGTTCTATTATTTTGTTTCTCTGCTTCTTGAGGCACTTTTTCACATTTTAAATATAGTTTTGAAAGTAACCACAGATTGCTGGCACAATCTCCCTGCGACAATGTCTTACAACAGAAGGAGATGAAAAACCAGAATAAGTTTATCACCACCTTACTCCCAAGCCACAAAATTGAAACACTGAGCTTTCAAGTGGGACAGCAGAAACTACAAGATTTTATTCAATTCTTGAAACCTAGCCCATGTACTCTCAATATAAAGGCAATTTGTTCATGTGGGTTAGGACAGATGGCATGGGGACCTAAAATGAATTTTACTCTGACAAACAGCAATTGTTTACCCAATGGATCTGTTCTTTTTCTGTATTCAGAATCATACATCCTTAGAAAGAATGTAAGTAACAGTTTTTATTGCTTTTTATTACCATTAGCCCCTCAAACCCACACAAGTCTGAGATGGAACTAGGGGCTATTTTGTCTTTTTTTAATCTCTCCAAACCTGCTTATATACAGAAGTTCTCCATTCCATCCTCTCTGTCCAAGTCAGAGGGAATATCTGAAACCAATTCTTCCCAACTGTTCATTCATGGTGAGATTCAAGACAACTTGCAATTTCATTCTAAATTTAGGCACTTGGGCACTGCCATAACAGCTGCAAAGCTTCTATTGGAGATGTCAAATTTCACTCACCAGTAGCTGCAGCACAGGATGAGTGTGGAGAATGTGCTTTACTAATTTTTAAGACTGCTATTTATCAATATTTCTATGTAGACTCAGAGAGTGATGGTTCAGCCAGGATTGAGACACAAGTGGGTAAAACCCCACAGAATTCACTGACCACAGTTTGCTGCCTGATGCTTGAAGAGACACCACCAGAGATCTACAACAGAAAGGGATACAGCCCAGCAATACCCAGAAAAATTGACAAATTGGTCACAGGCTGCACCCCCCATTTAATTCATTCACTTGTATTGTATGAAATAACTTTTTTTTAGTAAATGTCCAGTTCCTACGTTATCTTCTTGGCACCATTCTCTGTGATTTTAGTAAAAGTCTTAGGATAAGAATCCACCTTAACACATTCCTCTTTAGAGCAAACCCAAGTGGAAAAGAGTAGGCAAATTACATTTCCCTTGCCAATGTTCTCCCTGTATCAGAAATCCTATAATTTTTTGTTGATTTCACAACACACAAATTCCACTACCCCTTTCCAAACACAAATTAACTTGCTTTTTCTCCCCTCTACTTTCTATCCTCTAAAATTCAAAACCATAATCTTCTGTCCCCTTATTTATGATCTAGAATCTGTATCATTGCCTCATTCTTTCTTAACTTGCAGTTCACAGCCATCTGCCATGTTCTTACTGAACTTTCACTCTTATTTCCTCTCCAGCTTCCATGCATTCCATGGAGAATTCTGTGGAACATAATTATGCCAGTTATGTAAAAAGAGAGAACCTGCACTGCCACCTTTCCCATTTTAAGTCCCACTCCCACTACCATGCAGTTCAAAGTGTGCTGCCTCACCTGTCAGTCCCTTCTTTTATCTTTCATTTCTACCCTCAGCTGTCACATCAACACCTCATTCTTGTGCTTCTGCCTCCCCTCTGCAGGTATTGAAGGCAATATCTGCCAAGAGTAAATCTGGAAAACCACCATCACATTTTCTACTCGAAGGAACTGCAGTTACTGAAAGCATTTAAAGTTGTTTTTAAACAACTTTCCTATGTGATCACAGCTATTACTGCACATCAGATACAAGGCCTGTAATGTTAAAGCCATAAACAGCACCACTGGACTGCCTTGTACTTGGCCTGAAGGAAATCCTAATAAAGTCTCCAGCTTCCAGCTCCTAACTGATGAAAAATTCAGTAATACTCTGCCTCCAGACCAGATGGAGAATTTGACTAGAATCACACTGGCAATGTTTTTAGATATTAAAGATCCTCTTTTGTTTTGTTGGTTTTTGTTTGTTTGTTTTGGTTTTTTGGTTGTTGTGCTATGGAAAAAAATAAAAGGCCCATTCAGCACTGCAGCTCAACTACATAAAGTAATGCTCACAAACACATCAGACATTATTCCTCTCCATTTCTATCATTCCTACAATTAAAGGCACAAATCCTTATTTTAGACTGGGAAAAAAACACTTAATATATACTGGTAATAAAAAAGGGATTATGGCATCTCTGATCATTCTCTCAGGATTATACTCAGGCCAGTAGTTTCATAAAAGTATTTTATTTATTTGGAACAAAAGCATTAAAAAAAAATTAAAATTAAGAAACCTCTTATAAAAATATCTATTCTACATTTAATTACTAACAACTATCCAAAAAGTCTATCAAGACAAAAAAACTTCTTGTTCTCTCCCTGGTGCCAAGTCTTGAACTGAAAGTCAGCCATGTCACTCCATTGAGGGGACCCTATAGTGAAATTCAAGTGGTTTCATTTTTGAGTCAGAAATAATTTTTAAAAAATATAATGTTGCAAGAGCATAATTAATAGAGGTTAATTAATCATGTTTGAGAACTGGGGTCCTAACTCCATACTTCTATGCTTAAATTAAGCTACATTGGATTTTTTCACCCAAGATATTACTGCTAATACAAACGCACTATTTGCGTGTACCTGTAACCTCAAAAGGGTTTAGACACATTTTTGGAGGCTTCTATCAAACTGATGGAAACAGTCTCTTCAAACATTTCCTTTTCTAACTCAGAATCTAAAGAAAATGTAAAGAACAAAGCAGAAGATGCATTGCTACAATTACAGAAAAATCAAAATCACTTGAAAATTTCAGGGCTTTTTCTTATTAATTAGAGGATTAAAACATTTCAGTCAGAACAATGCACAAAGCACATGGGGATGAAACAGCACAGATTTACCTGGATATTCCCTCAGAGGGCTGGGGGGAAGAAACAACCACAAAGAGCAAACTTCAAAGTAACAGCTGAGAGAAGCACTTGAAATTTCTACAGAAAAACCACTGCATGAAGGTGTAGATATATAACCAACTATTTTTGTACTGACACCTAATATATATATATATATATATATGTGTGTGTGTGTGTGTGTGTGTGTGTGTGTGTGTGTATGTACTTGTAGCTGGCATGCCCACTTGAGCAGAAAGGTAAAATGCAGTAATTCACAGAGCAGTAAGTCTTTATCACAGCAGTAGAATTACAGCTTTCTCAAACCTAAACCCCCCAAACACTGCCTTACCTGAGCAGGACTGGAGAAAGCCCTTCAACACAATATTCAGAGGATAACTGTGGAAGAAATGTACACTATAAAAGTCCTCTGTAAAGGCAAACAAATTCTGACCATTATTCAGTAAGTCTACACTTATTGAACTTTTTGAATTTCTCTACAATTCCAGTAGCATTGTGTCTCAGATGTAGAAAGGCTGTGAGGATTCTGCAAGAATCATCCCGAACTTGAAATTCCCCCCAGAAATTGTTATCTACTCTGGAATGAATGGGAAAAGATTTCCTGGAACATACTGATCTAAGCCCAGCAGATCCTGTGCCTCACACATGCTAATGCACATCCAGCTTCCCTGGCACTGAAAAGCATGGATTTGAACCCACAGCCATTCTGTCCACCTCCTCATTCCAAGGGAAACAAGTACCACCAGGAAAATGGATTCTTTTCTGCAAAGAATGGAAGAAGAAAGGAAAAACAGTGGCAGGAAATTGGAACCTTGTCATTGGCAACATTAGATCTGTTTAACTGATTATTATGATACTAATGACCAGAGAAAATTAATTTACAGTGCAACACTATGTAATGATAGCTGACTCTAGACAGAAGCTGGCTATTTACACTTAGAAAATTTATTCGACAGTATTATCCACCCAGTCTTAGCACATAAGCCCTAAATTCTCAAAAGCATGTAGGCATCTAATGTACCTCCCAGCTCAAGTCACTCAATGATTCCATGACCTATTCCTACTAACATCCATGGAAGGGAACCTGGACACCTTTGCAGAGCTTTAAATACTAATAACTGCTAAATTTATGGACATTATTTTGAGAAAAAAAAGTACCTGAAAGGTTAAAATCCCTTGGTAAATGGCATTCAATGATTGGGTGAGCAGCTATTAGAAGACAATGCAGACTACAAGTGCATCAGCCTCTCACAGGCATATACTTGTGTAGCTAAAAATAATGGCCAAATTAGTGATACAGACTCACAGAAAAATACAGGACTAATAAAGTCAAATCTCAGCTGTACCATGGCTGGAACAATCCAATGACATATTAAAGTGATGCTCAAATACGTTTGGCTGCAAAAAGGGGCAAAAAGGTTACCCTTTCCTTGTTTCCTCTCATTACCTTTGTTACAGTAACTTACTTCTGACAGGAAATTCACAATAAATTAATTCACTCTTCCTTGTTTCCTCTCATTACCTTTGTTAGAGTAACTTCTGACAGGAAATTCACAATAAATTAATTCACTTAATAAAAAGATCTTTAAAAGTAATAAACTCAGGATTTGTAATGTGAGGAACAACACTGACACCTCCAACTCTCTAATTTAAAAGCTTCCCTGATGTTCATAAATTATTTCAAACCCCAAACTTTTTAATACAAAGAAAGAGAAAAGGACCACTTCAGAAGGTACAAAAATGTGAGCCAGTCTGGAACCTTGCAGAGCAGCTGACTAGAATAGTCCCCTGCACAGGTGTTGGCATGTTGTGACTAAGCTCCCAGGCACAGCCCTGGCACAGCCAGCCTCCTCTACTGCCACTGAGGCTCTCCACTCACACACATTACCAGATGGTGGCTAGAAGCTTGGTGTGTGTCCTGACAGAAATGGAAATCAACTACAAAGACTGTAAAGAGCTCCTTGCTATGACTCCCAGACCAAAAATCAGTTAACTTAGCACCAAGGCTAACAAAATATGTGAGTGCATTAGCTTGTGTGGCTGTGTTTTTAAAAAGAATACAGGAGTTATCAAATACAACACAAGACCTCTCCAATTATCCTTAAATATGCTCCAAATATTGTCAGCCTTCCCCATCTCACTCTTTCTATAAACTGTGTAATAAAACACTTAACTAGTACATAATAGGATGTCTTCCATTAAAATAGAACAAAAGTCTAAATAAACAATGATTCCAACAAACCCCTGTCAGCTTCTCTTCGTTGTTATTGTCCAGATTAATTTAGCCAGGGTGGATTTTTGAGATCAAAGCAAGCCTGCACACACTGTTCTTCACAGCTTCAGTGGCAGGCAGGAATTGGTCATGAACCATGAGTTTGGAGGGGCAGGATCAGAGCAAGGGAACAGGAGCAGCAGAATAAACAGCTGCCAAAGCCTTCCAGCCTGGAACTCAAGAGAACATCTCTTTCCAATTACTATTGTTTGGATAAAACCAATTGCTCAACAGCTGATTGTACATTTTAAAAAAAAAATCAGTTAAAATATACTCAAAATGAGGATTCCTCTCTCAAAGGATACTTTTTAAAGGTAAAGATATCTCCTATTTAATCTCTTCATTATTATTTTTCTGATTTGCAATATTGAAAAACCAAGGACAGTATTTTCACATTAACCAACCCTGTGATCTATGTCAAAACATACAATTGGAGTATTCTTAAGTATTACCATAAATCTCTGATTATTTGTCTGCTGGGTTCAAGCCAGGGCATGTACATCTTGTAGCACAGAACAATTTCTACACCAACTCTGAAGGAGGCCTGTGAATTCCTCTACTATTGCTAACATCCTTTCCAGACTGAGACATGTCACAACTATATGTCACATATCACAACAACAACTATTTTGCTCCTAAATTATCTACAGGAGCTTAGTAATCTAAGCAGAATTTTAAAGAAATTATAATTATTACACTCCAGAAGTATGGAAATATAGTGTAGACATTTTCACATTAACAAGTACCACTGATAAACTAAATATTTTTCACAATTACAGATTTTTAAAATACTATGAACTCTGATTTTGCATAGTGATTTTTTTCTGATTTATCTCTTTTTTTTATGGGAATGAACTCTTAAGAGATTTACAGCAAATCTCAGTTTTTGCTGTACTTCTCCAAACGAATGATTTCTTTGAAACATTGGGGAGATTTGCTTTGTACAGTGAGTGAAAGATTCCTGCAAAAATAGAAACAGCTTTAAATTTCTAGTAAATTATAAATGGCAGATTGGCTGATCTGCTTTGGTTAATTTACAGTATATAGCACATAATCTGAACTATATATACACAAGATAAAAACCTGAAAACAATAAACACAGAACTATGGTGTAAAATACAAAAAGAAATGCAAACTGAAACCGTGCACCGAGTATCTGGTGTTCTGCTGTCACATCTGCACGGTGTGACCTTTGTTCTAAGTAGCAAAATTCTGTAACTAGGCTTTCAAACTTGTGTGTTCAAACTTTGTCATTCAGCACCTTAACTGAAAGGATTTAGAGAATTTACAAAGAGAGTAGAGGTAGGGAGCTGCTAGGGAGGAGAGAGGACTTCAGAAAGGAAACAGGAAAAAAAAAGCATTCTTCTGAATGAGCTGTGAACCACTTGACTCATTCTGCTTTTTAGCCCCCAAGCTCAGAGATCATGGCCAAACTCCACAGTGAGACATTAAACTGCACTTCTGAAAAAACATATTTGAATACAAGATTCCTAATGTGTTCACAAAATTGTTTAGCAGTTGTGCTTTACAAAGTGGTTCCATGTAGTGGAAATAAATCCGAGTTGCCTTCATTGTCTGAAGAGCACAAGAATTATTTCTGCTCCTCTGGTGTGAAAGCCCACCTGTACAGGCATCATTCCAGGCTGGGTTCCAGCACAAATCTGCCCAACTTCAGCCTCCCTGCTGACAGATATGACCTTTGCTTACTGCATGTAAGAGCAGCTAAGATCAACTAATCCGTGATTATACAACCAGTTTTAATCATGATCAAACCTGTAGAGCCTGGATTCAAACTGGAAATCCAATTACAAAGAGGACTGTGACCCATTAACATTATTCTATAGTATGTGACACTCCAATGAAACAGTGTCACGTTTTCTGCAGGAAATGCTCTGATTATTAATTCATAAACTGTTTGGAGTAAAGACCTAGTATTTTGTTTCATTTCATTGTATTCAAACAGAAACAATTAAGATTTTACTTTCCACTCCCAGAAGTGCTGTTTGAATATATAAGACAAACAACCCTGAACAATGTGAGCAGTGCCAGAGCTCTTAGGGTATGTTAGAGATTTGTTACCATGAAAACTAAATGCTAATGCTGAATTTCATTTTCCTTAAAGTGATATTGACATATGCAAAAGCTTTGTTTAAATATTGGAAAAAAAGATTGAAACACCAAAATCCATAACTTATTGCAGAATAGTTAATTTAAAATATAAATACCACAGTAGCACCTGAGCCTTTCCCTTCAGATTTTGGAGGTCTGAACACTTCATATTTCAATCACATTTGACTAATTTGGAAGGAATCTAGTTTTATCCATTAATAACTTTAGCTGAACTACAGTAAAATGGGAAAACAAAACAAAAAACCTAATTAGTATTAAGTTTGGCCTCATTTAATCTACTTTTTTGTGTAAGTATATCAAGCAGTAGTTCATATATTGCCTTTTTAGCCACCTCCCTGAACACCAAGCTAAGGTTAACTGCTGAACTGCAGACTGCAAATACTTCTGGAAGAATACTCCTTTAAAAACAGTGGTGATTATTTACCCAGTTCAAATACAATTACCATTCTGAACATTTTGACTTGCCATTGTGTATCAATTATAACTAACACTTTAATGTTTTATCAATACCCAAAAACACCCAAAAAAGCATTGATTTGAAAATTAAAAGTTAGTATAAAGGATTTCCAAATTATTACACAACTCTTCCCAACTGCTGCATCATAAACTTTTCATTATGAAAGAGACCTTGGAAAAAAAAATTAGAGGAATTATAATTGGAAATAGACCTTTGTGGAATTTAGATTTTTTTTTGGTGTCATGCAAGAAAAAACATTGACCTCTTTCAAGTGAAATTAAGTTTGTACCAACATGGTAACTGAGGTACCCAGCACTATTTATGTCTGATGTAGTGCATTCTACACATTCTGCTCGTTAGTGCCTCTGCTTCCTTGAAAGAAATGGAGATCTTGGCAGAAGGTGAACATTGCAAAGAGCACTGGAATTGCACAGTTAGAGACGTCGTGCTGGCAGAATTCCCTTCGGGGGCTGCAAGCACTGAACACCTGTCACTGAACAAACAAGCACAACTAAACCCTTCTCCTCCTCTTCCCTCCACAACTCCCACCTGGTTTCCAAGAGAAATGTTAAGGTCTTGACACTTTAATTAAAGGGAAAACAAAGTGTTGGTCCTGAGTTAATGAAATTGCTCAATTATGGTCTCAAAGGCCACGGGAGCCGACGTGACCAGCAGCTGTGCAAGCAGCATGTCACCTCCTGCTCTGGGGGTCTGTGGGGAGCCTCTGGTGCCTCTGTGAAGTTCTCTCTGAACTCAGGCAGAGTCAAATCCCATCCTACAGCCCAAGCTGAATGAGGGAAAGTGCTGCAGGAATTCTGAGGGTAAAGGAAACCCTCCGGCACAACACAATTCCTGACTCTCTCCATCTGTCTGTCCTGAGGAAGACAACAGCAGCTGTTTGTAAAAGCAAAGAAAACCAAATATTTTAAAGTCTTTATGGCATTTTTTTTATATCTGTTACATCTCTGCAAAGAGAACTCAAAGGTTTTTTCTTCAGTTAAATACAGTTTCAGTACATCCCTCTTTCAGGATATCTGCATACAAAACCCAGTAATTTTATTATTTATCAGCAGTTTTTGCAAGTGACTGTAGCAAGAGTGAGATTCACAGCCTCAGTTCTAAAATCTGTCCTTATTGACACTAAATACAGAAAGAAATATATGAATATGCAAAGCCTATGTACAATTAGAATTAGGATCAAATGCATCTTACTTCCCAACAACTCTGTGTATTGGTTCTCCATCTTGGGGTCTGTTACTTTATTATTCTTGGCAGCATGCAGTGACTCAAAATAAGCCTTGTTCTTCAGCACAAAGAAAATCCTTTGGATGGTTTGTGAGGTATTTTTTATCAAGTACCAATGGCTTAAAGAATCCATTTTACTACTAAAAATGCAAGGCATTGGATGTCTCAATTTAACTAAACTGCTAAGGTGGATGGAAAATTGTATAATAAGTTGTTTTTATAATTTGGTCTTGCAACTGAATGAGTATTTCCTCTACAGCTTTATTTGCAGCTAACATTCTGAAGCATTTTCTCATTTCCCCCATGTAGGCCCAAGATCTTTAAAGACATTTGAGCAAATCCTAAAACTAAAGCCATCATCGCATTATCTATTACATTACATAATACAATAGACAACTTTTTAAAAATGCATGAATTTCACCTAAAACGCAGCTTTCTTTTTACCATTTTCAAGTCCATAGCAAAAATATTTTTTAAAAAAATACAGAATTGCTTAACACAACACGTAATTCTCTTAAATTAAATTCCATCCAAACCAACTAAAGGACACATTTTAGATTACATCCAGTTAATCTTGGATCATACTCTATACATTTGAGTCACAGAACATTAATTCTGTAAGTAGAAGAGGTATCATATTCTAAGGATATACATTTTCTTTGCTGCTAAACACACACTGTACTCTGAATGACTTACTGAATTTCTACTTTATTACTACTTGTTCTAACAAGTTGTTTTGTAATTTTGGATTTGCTTTTGGTTTTATTTCTGATTTTTTAAACAGAATTCTTTTCTATTTTAAGGATGCATCCTGTCTCCCCTTGGGGTTCTTTTCTGTACATTACCCAATTTCGCTTTTCACTCTTTCTCTGACAGTTTCATGGACTTCTAATCATTCTTACTGCTCTGGTGTAGATGCTGCACTTTTCTCCTGAAGAGCTGTGATCAGAGTGCACACAAAACTGCAGCCAAAGCCACATGCCACGTAAAACTAGCAAGAGGAATATTCCACATGCTCCAGGCAATATTCCTGGTTTACACTGCAGCACAGTGTTCAGCTATCCCACAATATTATGTGGTTTTCAACTCATGTTAAGCCTGTTTTACACAACATACCCTAGAGCTTACTCTAATTAAAAGCTAATGATCAACTCTTTCTAATCTTCTTTATCTCTATTTGTACATTGGATCATATTTTAAAGGCAGAGTTTTGTACCTCTTCTTCCATTGTCTTTATTTCTTTGGATCAGTTCTCCAATGGCTTTGGAATTCCACTCCTGTCCTCAGCTGCACTCACTGTTCCAGCCCCACCAAACCCAGGCCACTTGGTCTGCAAATTCTGTCAGCTTATTTTCTGTTCCATTTTCCAGATCATTAAGGACAATATATCCCTGCAAAAAAGCCTCTTCAGTATATCTGCATGTTCCTAATCTATTTTCCATTAATTTAAAAAAAAAAATAAATTGTCAGGCCAAATTTCCACAGTTGTTCACAGGAATTAATCTGTGAGACAGTATCCAAAGCCTTTTTAAAACCTAAGTGCTCTTGTACATTATCCATGGTACCTCTTATCCTTCCATGGATGCAATATAGACTGGATTTAAACAATTTTTCCTTGCAAACCCATTTTCCTGGTTAATTCTTTCCCTGCTTTCTTGCAGACAGAGCAAAATTTCAGTTATACACTGCCAGCTTCCTTAGGAATGTAAGTAATAGTGTCTAGTCTATGATTTCTTAGCTTTTACTTTTTATCTCATTTGAAACACAGACATAGTATTTCCTTTTCCTTTCTCTAGGCTGCAGTCTTATATTTGGGTAACTTGTATCAATTTTCTTAGCTCCATGTCTGCAGTTTTATTATCCCAGGGAAAGGCTGCAGAAATCAGCATTCCCACTATTATCTGTCAGTCACCTACTCTCTTCTGAATACCAAATCAGTGTTTTCTTAGCCACATTATTACAAACACAAAGTGACTGTCTGTTTCATTTACAACCCTCCCTAACTGCTTTGGGACCATCTTTCCAATTCTGTCCCCAATACACCTGTGCTAATTTATATTCAAACTCAATAATCTGATTAAGTAATCACTTGGTTTCATCTCCCCTTCTACCTGAGACCAGAGGAACTGCAGTTGTTGTAAATTTTGTCATCTTTTTTTCCATAGAATGAGGAGAAACTTCAGTGTTATACATGTACCCATGTCATATTTTAACCCAAAGAATTATTAATGACAAAAGCCATATCTGTATGATCACTGGATTTTACTTCTCTATTTTTAATATACACAATGGCCATAATTGCAAAATCTGTTCTACAGAAACAGTTAATTCCTCAACTCCAGAAATGTCCAACTCACCTTTAGATAAAGTTTTACAGCAAGTAAAACTTGAGAAAATTAAATTGGGTTGGAATACATGTAGAAATATAATTTAGTGAACATAAAGTAGCTGCAATTGTCCTGCTAAGATTACTTTTAAAAGCAATCAAACATAGAATGTACTCTGAAAGGAACCTGAGAGAATAAAAATAGGAAAGTTTTCAAGAGCATAATGAAATTCACATTATCAAAGGTTCTCTACAATTGTAATGACCTGTGAGTGCATTTTAATTAATTTAAATGTTTAAAGTAGTACTCTGTGCACATTCTTAATCTACGACTACTTACACTATTGATACTGGCTTATTAAGGGCCAGATATGTAAATAGTTTAGACTAATTGTCTGTTACTACAATTTAATTCAGTCTCATAACAAAGGCTGTAAAATCAGGAGAATGCATTCTCTTAGGAAAAAAAAATCCTGTTGCTTTTCCATTTACTGTTTCAGTGATAAACTTCACATCAAAGGGACTCTGTGTTTTAAATGACATGTCAGCTTTTACAGGATATTGCAGCAACACAATATATGTCTGTCCTTGAAGTAAATGTTCTAGCTCAGCTATGACTCATATTTGCATCTGCTTAAAAGCACAGGCATTTGTTAGATCACTCTTTAGCTACCAGACACAGAAGAGATGTTAAATCATTCCCATCACCACAGTTCACTGCTATGTAACAGTACAGTTAATACAAACATTTATAATTTTGTCTCAAGGATACAATCTCATGACAATATAGTGGCTTTTTACTGAATGGGATATAATCCAAGTGTCTGAAATTATAAATTGGATAACATGTTCACTCTAAACTTTTGTAAGCTTTGAAAGTTCACTTACATTTACTGAAGCAGGCCTGACAATACTAGACAGTGAATTTTACCCAGATTTTCCACATCTTCTGCTCTCTTTTTTTCTATTTTGTTGTAAATGCATATGCAAATGCAATTTCAATTGCATTTTTGCAATTTCAAAAAAGGATTTCAATTGCATTTATTTCTTCTCTATATTCTTCACCAAACTCAATGAAAGTGACGAAATTCATGCTCTAAAACTCCGAGTTCCTTTGTGGTATAAAGAGAATTTAAATCAATCATAATCTCAATAAATATAAATCAATTTCACCCTTCCCAATAAAACATTTAAATCACTTTTGGAGCACTTTTCAGTAGATGTTCATGTTCATTCCCACTGAATCATTTTAAGAAAGATTCTAACACACAGCAGAACTCTAAAAGATTTTTGATATAGGTCAGAGGAGATGAGACACCACACAAGCTCAATTCCAAGTATCACAGAAATTCACCTAAGGAAGGGAAGGCTCTCCTTTATGCCTCATCCTTTGGATGGGAACAAATAGTTAAGACACCTAAACACTTGAATAAGAACACACCATTTTAATTCAATACATTGGATTAGAACTGTAGTTCAATAAATGTGCACTACAGGACAGAGTTCTGTCTCTTCTGTTCTAAACACAATTTTAACTCACCTCTTTGCACTCTAGACATTCATCATTCCCTCTGTCATTTATTTCTTACATCCTAAGCAGTTATCCACATGAACTATCCAAGCTGGAATCTTTTATTAGAGGAAAGGAAATATTTAGAAATAATAGATCCAGGAAAAGTGAGGTGAAAAAGAACTATTGTTCCATTTGGAAGAGATGCTAATCTCACACCTAAAGTTTCAGACTATTGCTTAGCCATGGAAAATTCACACATGCCCATATTTTCTGATGCCTTATTTCTGGAACTAGCCCAGTTTTCTAATCCATTGATTAAATAAAGACATCAGGGCCTCTGGTGGGACTCCTTTGGGAAACATAAGATCTGTAAAAACACAGATGCTTGCCAGAACCAGTCAGCTAACTGCTCATGAATTTCAAAGAACAAGAGCCAGACAGGCACACACTACCTGTGCAGAGTTTATATTTTGGGGGTGAAGCATAACTCTGCTCAAGTTTTCCATAAAAATCCTGATGACTTCAGTAGAAACAGAAAAACAAAAACTATTTCTTCTTGGATTACAAAACTGTATCTGTTCACAAGCCAGAATGAAGAGAGGAGGTATCTCTAAGAGTCCAGCATGGAAGTTTTTCACCACTGCATGAAAACCAGGGAAAGTGGAGATGGACTGACTGGCAAATGACTCAGATGTTAATAGGTGTGGGGAGAGTATGGAGAAATTTTTGTTATACATGGTGAAAAATGTTTCAGTAAGCAACAGAAGAGATATGGATACAGATTTTTTTTTTAATTTGAGGTCTCAGGAGCAGAAAAAATAATGAAAACAGAACTAAAATGCTACTTTTGCCTGTGGAGAGGTGCACTGCCAAAGCAAAAGAGACGAAATGCCCTTGCAAAGCCAGCCCGAAGCCTACAAAAATTAATTACCATGGACATATTCGTGTGGAGACAGGGAAAGATTGAAAGATTGAAGTTGCTTCTGACTATATCATCAACTAAAGCTTTTCCTCACAGTTTAAACTCTAACTATGGTTCTCAAACAAAAATAGAGCAGTGCAACAGTTTTGAGAGCTTCTGAAATTTTAGATATTACAATTGTCCTAGGGTGATGTTATGATGCTTGTATCCCCAATCGTGTGTTCTGTTTATGTTGGATATTTCGTTCTGTGCCTTCATAACATCACCCTAGGACAACAATGTTTACCCTAATTTGGAAAAATAAAAAGTATTGTTATGTAGTCCCAAAATACAATGTCAATAAATAAAACAATTAGAATAAATTAAACATTCTTTTCCATAATAATAATAATAAAAATCAATCAGGAATTAATTTTGATTTTGCACAACTTTCTAACTGAAGCAGTAATTCACATCTGGTATACTCAGGTTTAGAAGCTCTGATTATGAGGAAATTACCAGGATTTTGTCCTTAGTCTTGAAGATTTTTTCCCTTTTAGTCCCAGCTGGAAACAGTGTGAAATGCTGGAAAAGTTAGCAAGCATTAGGAACACAACAGGATTTCTCAAGTTACAAAAGAAACAGAACAGAGCAAGAAGCAATTACAGCCAGTAACAATTACAGCTCCTCCTCTGCCAGGTGATTACATTGGATCCTCAAAAAGTAGACTGCTAGCTTCAATTAACCAGAGTTCCTGTAATTCCTTGAAAATTTAATTGTGATAGAAACTTATATTAAAAAAACCCTAAACTTGTTACCTACCTGTCCTATTTACTTCAGCTAAGCAGGATTTCTTTTAATCACATTGGACACATGCCTTTCACCTGTATAAAGGGGACTGATACTTACAGCTGGAAAGAACACAGTACCTTTAGATCTTTCTTGTCCATCTTCTTCTCTGCCTCTACATCTGAATCACAGGGAGAGCTTGCAACAACAAGGAATTTTTGCTGCCTGGCTTCCCGAAGAGCCTTCTGGGTGGGACCTTCAAACCCTTCATTCCTTGTACAATCATGGCCTACCAAAAAAGAAACCAAGAAAAATATCATCAGAATGCTTTTTATTTACTCTTCTGGAAGTTATCTCCTTAGTTTATATTAGCAAGAAAGGTGAAATTCTCAAAGAAACACCACTTTAAGTAAGGAATTTTCCGGGTTACTGTGTCATCCATATAAAGTATTCCAGGGCTACATGTATCTCTGCTCCACAAATAACTTCACCTTATCTAAAGGGTAGCCTAGACTTGGCCCCAAAAATGCAATCATCTTGCAGTACACAGAGAGTCACAGGGAAATGGATGCATTCTTTCACACCCCTCAGAGCTCACTGCATCCTATCCAGTATCCACCACCAATGCAATCTTCTGGTTTACAGCTCATAACTGCTTTTGTTTCCCTCCACTTTCTGCCAACCTTTCAAACAAGGAATTCCTGATATACCTTCCTGTATATCCAACCTGAGTACAACTGGAACTGGTGGAAAGAACTATGCATGGATTAAAAAAAAACTTTTGTATTTCTGTATTCTCAGTGCTTTAAAAGTTGAAGCTACTGTCACAGATATTGTGACTAATAACTGTCTCTGAGGAAAAGTAAACAGCAAAATTGGTTTGCAAGTCTAAAACCTGCTACTCACTTAGTAACTGCTATCCACTAGCATGCTGCTCACAGAATATTTGGTTTGTTGGTCCTTTTGAGATAGACATGCCTATAAAGCAACAGTGTTCTGACAGTTCTGCAGCTTTAAAAGTCAGTAACTATGATAAAAGAAAGAATGAGTTCCAAAGAACTGTTGCACTCAGATGTCAACAGCTTAGGTTCAAATTTTCTATTCTGATTGCATTACACGTGGAATGGCACAACCAGGCTAATTTTAAATTTCTTTTTGCATGACCTTCTAACTGCAATTGCATCAGATCAAGGAAAGGAAAAGCACAGTTAACAGTCTTAGCAATGAGTTAATTCAACCATGAGTAAAGAAACTCATTGAGTTCAACTTCTGAATATAATTGGGTAATAAATAAGCAGCTGTTGTTTTTAGAAAATACAAGAAGAGTACTCAGCAATGAGCAGTTTTATAACATGTTTAGAACCAGCTGCCACAGCAGTGCTCACTTAGGTTTATAAGCAAGCCACAGTCAGCACTGCTAAACTCCTGCAGGCAAAAGGGGTCTTTTTTCAGAGCATCACTTAACACTGTTTTGATCTGTAAGGAAGAGTGCAAGCACTGTAAGTACACACCAATATCCTAAATAAAATACCTCAGCTCTCTCACTTTGATAATTAGAGTCCTCTATGTATGATCTTGCTACCATATCAGGAAGGACCAGATTTAAAACACAGCCAATTTTTAATGCAAGTCTCCTTAAAAAGAAAAAAATCCACTACTTTCTAAAAAGTAATCTGAACTCAAAGTGCAATTTTTTTTCAGAGGTGATTTCTGACTGGGCATCAGAGAGAGAGAACCAGCCCATGGGATGACAAAGTCCTAAAAATAATTGCTAACTAGCTCCTCTCCAACTACTACATGTCCTTCATATCAATTTGAAACAAGCAAAGCAAGAATTAGGTTTCTTTAGGTGTCTTAAAAATTTAAATGTTCTTCTCTTGAAGGATTTCTGTACAAAGCTGAACAGCAGCCTGACAGTGAGACAGCAAAAACTGCTAGTAAATAAATTACATGCTCTGTATTGTGGATGCTATCTTCAATTGCTTGAAATGCAGCAGGATGAAAGCTCCCACATCAAATGCCTGAGTAATAAAGTCAAGAATAGTTGTGCTAAAATTAAGTACTGTTAATTTTTTCTACCTAGCTGCCAGATACAAATTTACAATGCCAACTCACTGTGAATACTAAGAAGTTCCCCTTTGTTCTTTATTCTGCACTATATGACTCAGAGAGAAAAAAAGCAGCCCCAAACTAAAACCAAACCCACAATCACTGAATGGTTTGGGTTGCAAGGTGCCTTATAGCTCATCCACTTCCACCCCTCTGCCATGGGCAGGGACACCTTCCACCATCCCAGCTTCCCCCAAGCCCTGTCCAGCCTGGCCTTGGACACTTCCAGGGATGGGGCAGCCACAGCTTCTCTGGGCACCCTGTGCCTCACCACCCTCACAGGAAAGAATTCCTTCCTTATTTCTAATTTAAACCTATTATCTCTCAGCATGAAGCCATTCCCCCTTGTCCTGCCACCACATGTCCTTGTAAAAAGTTCCTCTCCTGCTTTCAGCAGATGTGCAGAACCTCACAGTTCAGCAAATCCAAAACTAATTAAAAGCCACTCTCAGTGCCCTCCAGCCAAGCCAGCATTCCAGGTGTTCCACAGTCAGGTCAGGTTGTGGGACAAATGCAGCCTCAGGAGCAGTGAAGGGCTGGGCAGAGCCCTCCTCCCTCCTCCAGGCTCTGCAGTGACAGCAGACACCTGCCAGGAGGGGCAGCTCAGCTTGGCCAAGGATCATCTGCCACTCTGTGCACTGTCCTCTAACTCAAGTGACCCACTGCACAGAAGTCAGTCCAGAAGACTGAAAAGTACAGCTGGAAATCTTATAGCTCAGATTTCCAACTCCAACAGCAATCTGAATTTTGAGAAAAATTAAGCACAACATTTCCCCAGTATCCACGAGAAATCCACATTTCTCAGGATTATACTCTCTCACAAATAAGAATATGATTACTTTTCAAGAGGCAGCAGAAAATATTTTAAAGCGACAATATTACCCACTGAAACATGAGTATGACCTACAGAGGGCAATAAAAATTATGTAGTATTAGAGGACAAGGCACTGAAACAAAATGAATTGAAATAGTGATTAATTTATGATACCCAAGGTATGAAGAAAATTAAGACTTGTAGAAGCATGTGGGTGGCTGATGAGCTTAATTTGTGTTGGAGACTGACAAGGGATTTTTTTATATAATTCTTTATCAAATGGCTCCCTTGCTTGTCACTTCTTGGTATTACAAAGTGCTCTCAAGATTTCTGCAGAATAAACAAGACTGAACAGCCAGAGAGTGGTTTTTAGAATCCAACAACAAACAGAAGTATTTTTAATATGAAAAGGAGACAGATCCATCCACACTGTAAAACACAAGCACAGGGAAGATCCCACACTGTAAATCCACAAGCCAGAGGATATCTTAAAAAGAAATTATGGTAATGCTTCCTAGCATCTTCACTCAACTACAAACACCAAAAAAAAACCCCAAAATAAATTTATGTGCCTACTATTCTTTTTCTCTGAGCACAGGGAAGATCCCATACTATAAATCCTCAAACCAGAGGATATCTTAAAAGGAAATTATGACAATGCTTCCTAGCCTCTTCACTCAACTACAAACAAACAAACAAACAAAAAAAAAACAAACAAAAACCCCAAAATAAATTTATGTGCCTACTATTCTTTTTCTCAGCCTTGTGTTTTCTAGAGGAACTTCACACAATGGCAGAAATTCCATGAACATGGGAACTAATGAAGCTTGATTGCCAAAGGCTGGAGTAACTCACTGGCTTTTCACCTGGGGTGTATATCACAAGTACCAAAGGAGGTTTAGGCTTCAACATATGGGGGAAAAAAAAACCAAAAACCAAACCACAAAACGATATTGAAGTTGCCATAATTGGAACATATTCTTCACCTGGAAGTTGTATAGTATTTGTAGGGTTCTCTAACTTCAAGTAAACAGTTCTCTCTGATAAGAGTTCTGCTCATGACTAAGGCAGGTGCCAAATCCCCCTCACATGTGAATACTCTGTTGTCAGAAGATGGAGCTCACCACTTCCCTTTTGCACCATCCCGTTTACTTTCAGGAGAATTTAAACAACCTGGTTTCTTTGAAACTTATCTTACTATCCAATGTAGCTGCAACTGAAAAATAGGCCCTAAATTATTAGTGGGATTGATGCTGTCTGAGAATGTGATAGCATGAGCTTCATTTACTTAGGAAAGCAGAATTGCTAGGGTTTTCCTGATGGAGTTAGGAAAAAATAATGTAAAAATTACACAGGGAAGTAGTGTGGTGCCACACAGATACTATTCCAGCAGGTATTATATCATCTTAGCAATCTTCTGTAAAAATGAGAGTCTGAATTTCATAATACAAGGATTTTCAAAATGTTTCCAGACCACAGTGTATGCTTTCTGAGGGGTGAGCTGGGAAAGAACACATGCACACACACAAAAAAGGGAATATCAGCAGATACAGTAACAAAGTCAAAATAGATTGCTAGGACCAAGTCCTTCCAAGTTACTCATATATTCCACATTGCCTTCAGCAATCTCACTCTCCTTAGTGAACACACTTCAGAATAAAATATTCAAATGATAAAACTTCTGCTCAGACACCAGGTCAGCTGATAAAATGCAGTGCCAGTATTTTTGATTTACTGTTACACCATATTTTGAGATGCATCACATCAACAAAAACAAAACCCATAACCAGTCTGAGCCTGGTGATGAGAATATTTTACCTTTTGTCTCACAGATCTTCTTAGTATATCCAGACTCCAAACTTTCTAACGCAGCCTGCAAACCTATAACCTAATTTTAAAAAGAGAAAAGAACAAGAGGAAGCAATATGAAAACATTACTTTTGAAGTGTCTGTTCACAACACAAAGAACTCATGCTGGTGTACTTCATTAATTCCATGTGTAGTTTTAGAGTCTTGATTATTGTCTCTAAGTTATGTTCATAACTCGTAATTCAAGATTTTGGAAAGACCCAGAGCGCAGAACACAAGCCACCCAGAATCTCTGAAAACACTTTTACAACTCTATTAAAACAATGCAGACATACAGAATATCAGGGTTCTGATTACACCAGCAACTTCTAGAACTGCTGTCACTGCACTGAGCTCAAATTTAATGGCACAATAGGACTTACAGCTTTGTCACAACAAAATATCACAAAATATGGTATTAAGCATTACAAAAACCTCATTGTTCTGGAATGAATACAGTTCATAACTGCAGAGGTTCTACACACACACACTATATATATATATATATGTGTGTGTATCTATATATATGCCCCTGAAATTTCTTAGCATTGGAACTGTTCCATGTTTTGTACTCCTGATTCAGCAGAACTCCATATGGGCATACACTTTCTTTTTCTCTAGGGCATTTTCTTTTCCTTATTGAAATTTCAAACCTATAATCCTCACTGTTCCATAAGTAAGCCCTGAGGTGACCAGAAACTGGAGGCAGAGGAAAGGAGGAAATAAGAGATGAGGATGATCAGGAGAGGGTGTGAGCATGGTAAATTCCTTTCATTTTACCCACATATAATTGATGCTACTGCTGAAACAACTGCAGGAATATTATTGTATAAAATATATCTATATAAAATATAATTTGGGTAAGGTTTTTTCTTTTTTTTTTCTACTTCTTTCCTTAAACACATGCAATCAGGTAAGATTAGAGAAGAAAAAATAATGTTCAAATATTCCACTCAAGACAGAAAAACTGTCTCTGATCTCTTCATGTATTTTTTTTCTAAACTAGCAGGTCACTCCTGGATATATTTAGGAAAATAATAAAATAATTGACAGTAATAAAGGAAGTTAAAAGAAGTACTTCCAAAGGCATAGATGGAAGCATGAGAATGTGTCACTGCTGGCTCATGAAGAGCTGCACTGAGCAAGTACACACAGACATCTATTACTCTGTGGCACCATATTTCACCTACTTTGCTAATATTTCACCAAATCACGCAACTCACAAAGTATTCTGCTTCAGAATACTGCCTAAGCTTTACCAAAGAGAAAACCAGAAGCTCCTTACAGCTGTGCAAGTGGTATTCACTACATTTTTACCTGCCCCATTGCTTTGTCTCTCTCCAAACTGGTTAACATTTTCTGCGTCAGTGAATTCTGGTATTTTTCTGACAGCTGCTTCAGCATTGGTTCATAGGATGCATAATGTTCCTTCAGCCTGTGAGCAAGAGGAGGAAAAATTATTCCTCACAGATGAGTTAAATCAGAGATTTATATCTGCATAACTTTTCCCCTCCCCAAACAAATGAGTAAAATTACCAAAAGGTCAACACAGAGAAGACAGCAATAACCAACCAACTGCAATACCACAACAAAGGGGAAAAAAAAAAAGTTAGATGAATGAATAAGAGGATTCACAGCTTGTTTGGTCACATCTTAAAACAACCCATCCAATTTTGTCCTTTTGATAATCCTTTATACACATAAATTTTGGCTAATTTGTTTTCTTACAAATGGATTGTATTTCACTAGAAGAAAGAGAACTACAGCTGTTATCTGACTGCCAAATAAGATCCTCATCTGGACAAACCAGTCATAATATAATCCTGATTTCTTTCTTCACTGTGCATTACACTGTGAATATTTATGCACTTTAATTCTTCAGACAAAGTAAGATTCAGACAAGAAACACGTGACACCACCAGCTCCAGAATCACTGCATCCTGCAAAATGCTGAGTCACAGAGGAGAAATCAGTGCAGAGTGCTCCCTGGAATCAGCATGCATGCATTGCAAGGGTGGGGATGTAGAGCTGCTATTACATGCACTGGTGGGTAACAATACCAACAGAACTCAGGGAATTGACTGCAGCTCTCTGTAAGCCTCTCCCCAGTGTTATTTTAAAACACATGCAATGAAAAGATTCTAAACTCGGCTCCTATTTAGAAATTAAATCATTATAATCAGTAGCAATGGACTGGTTTGGGCTTATTTGCAACCAAAGCAACATAGCAAGTTTCCTACTCAAAGTTCAAGATGACAGAAAATGCTAAGTATGAGAAGCAGGAATGCAAAGGCTCTGAACTTGGTGTGATCAGTTACCCTTAAAACGGGCAAAACCAGAAATCACCACCTATTCATGGCAAAAGATCTGGGTTAAAAAAAAAAAAAAAAAAAACAAACCAAAAAACCCAAACAAACAAACAAAACGCCCCTCATTTTTGTTCCCAATTATTAGAAATACTATTTATTCATTAATGCATATTGCATCCAATCACTGGAAATTCTTTGATCTGTGTGGCACGATGGTCACATGGAGCTGCTGTTTACCAGGATATACCAAAAGGCAGCTAGACTCACTTCAGATTCCTTAGTGTTATCTCATCATCAGGCAACAATTCAAAATGTTGTATTTAATGCTACATGTAGAGCAACTAAAATTCTTTTGTACCTTTTCAAGTCACAAACCAGCCTGTTTCTCTCCTGGACCACTCGCTTATGATTCATTCGATGGAAGTCTCGTTCTTTCTCCATTTTTAGGAGAGCCTCTTCTATTTTGCTGTGTGAAAAACAGAAAATGCAGGGCAGCAGTGTTAGTCTCCTCCTCTGAATTACATCAAGGATACATATGGAATATGTATGGAATTAATTTTCAGATCTGCACATGTCTACTGTAGCTAAGTTGGAAGTTCTTGGTAGTACAACCTGTGCTGGAGAATATGCACTTTTGAGGTCTTTTTGCTGTCAGCTGAGGCTCAGATCCATGGGTACTCTTCCATTTCCCTCAGATCCTTCACACAGAATCCATAGGGATTCTGGGATTATAAATCTCAGAGTTGAGGTCAACTTTATGCTAAGCACAAGGAGTCTCGTGGAGGTACAAAAATTAATCCTCTTCTTTAAAATTCTGTGTAAAAGTGTATTGATAATACTGATAATAGACCAAAAATACTGACTTTTAAAAAATATTTACATCACATTTGTATTGTTGCCTTGCAGATTAATTTGGAGAGCCTTCTGAAAAAGGTGGGGCCAAAAATGTTTTAGGCTCTCTTCAATCATGTTTGTAACCTGTCCCAGGTGCTCCCTGGATGTGGGAGCAGGCAGCAAAATGACTCTGTTTTAAAATTAATTGTAAATATACTGACAACCTGTTATTCTCTGAGCACATTCTACACACAACCATGGGACACCCTGAGGTGCTCTGCTCCATAAACTTAAAAAGAAAATACCCTGCATATATTCAGTACATTTTCTCCTTGCCTTTACTGATATGGATTTGGCAGGAAAGATTAGCAGATGAATTGTTTAATTGCAGAGGAAGCTTGAAATTAACTTGCACTAAAATTAGATATTTGCTTCTTGCAGAAATAAAGCTCATTTCCTCTGCAAACAGAGCTGAAGAATGAGGTAAAACCAAAATGAAAACTGAGTATGCCAAAATCAGAGGTCCAGGAAGAAGATCCATAACGACCAGGGCATTATATTTAATAATTTAAAATACAGATCATTTATTAATACAAATAATTGATGTTTGCTGTATATGCAAGTTCCCCATTCAAAGCGCCAGAGTGACACGTGTGCATTTCTGTGTGCATTGGTGCTTGGCTGAAGGAGAGCCCAGTGAATTCCTGGCAGCAGCTCTGGGTGAAAGCTGGCAGGGCTGGCCCTCCCAGGAGCCCCGGGCACACACATCCTGCTGTGCACACACACCACGAGCTGGCAAACAGAGCAGCTCCAGCCCACATTAATGATTCTGCTCAGGCTTCTACAGACATTTGAGAGGTAAATGAATCAGTGGTCTCAGGATGGTTCTGGGAAACAACTCCCTCACGACACCACACTCAAAATCTGACTTGCCATAAAGACCTTGAATGCAAACCCTGCCCCTTCAGAGCTCAGCAGATGGCTTGTTCTGAGCATAAAAGATGCTGCTGCACCCATAGAAAAGCCAATATCTATTTCTTTTAGGGAAGATATATGTCAAGGTCTGCAGGTCTCTCCATTTAAACTTCTCCCAAGCAAGTACTTCTGTTAAAATAGCAAAATAGGACAGGGTGCAACAAACCCAAGTAGGGATCTTCAGAGACAAGTTACAAGCCCTGATTCCACTGAATTTAGGTAGGGCTACATTCCCCAAGATGCTGCAAATTGTAGCCTAAAATTTTAACTGAAATAAAGACAGTCTTAGAAAACACATACTTTCAGGGTTTTACTCTATCCAGTTTATGTGGCACTTAGCAGCAAAGATGCTAAATGCACCCTGTAATTAAACAGCTGCATGTAAATATGGTGCATAACACAAAAAGTGTGCACTTTTTTTTTTTCTATGGTGTAAGTGGAAAAATATGTGCAGGAATAGTTAGATTTTGGTACAGAAACAGGAGCTGAACTGGGAATTTTGTTGCTAATGTCACTAACCAAAATAATAAATACGACTTCCAGGATTACATTCTATTTTGACCATTACTTTGGCTGAAATCTGGTTGTGTATTTGTGAGCATGCTTATAAAAAAGAAAGAAAGGTACCTGCAAATCTTTACACTTCCTAACTGAAGCTGTGAACTCAACCACATACCTCAGGCAAAAGCTTGATACAACTTTGATTCCATCTACATAAGAAATTCCTAAACATTTAAAGAGCTTTTAAATATCCAAGTTCACAGTCCCCATGAACAACACAACCTTATCCTGACACAACATTTGTCTGACTGCACATGTTTAAATAAACATGTAACAGACAGGGTCTGGCCATAGGAAAACACAAAAATATCTGGTATTCCAATGATTTTATATCATCATATAGGCAGAGTTTAACATGGTTATGAAACTGCAATCTACTTTCAATTCAGAAAAATGTTACCAGAATATTAAGTGACCAGACAACACCTGATGAATTAGAATTAACAAGTCTCATTTTTAACAGTTAACAATTTTCAGTGTTATTTACAAATTTTGCCTGCATATTGGGAGGAAAGCCCATGCTTCCATTAGGGAAACACTCAGCAGAAATGCAGCCTTCAAGATAAAAGAAAGGGAGCACATTTGAGATACCCTTTAACTAGTGTCACATGGCAAACTAATGTAAAATTATTTTGTTTTCTGTCACCACACAATGGTCATTTTTAGAAATCATTTTAAATAAAGATTAGAAGTGTATCTGAACCTTAAGGTAATAACTATACTTAGTTTTGGAGTAAAAGGATTATGCTGATATTTATTTCTTTTAATGTATGCAGAGAGATCAAGATGTCTTCAGACATTGCACAAGCTATAAAAAATACATGCTCACTATACAGAGGAAATGAAGCTAACTGTAATTTTCTCTTTAAATAATGAAACACCACAGTGAAATCTAACCAACAGCCTGCAATTTACTCAATTTGCCCCCCTGCTTGCAAGCAATCATGTAAATACTGTATTAAAATACCCAAAATACAATTACAGTTAGCTTCTAGACACTAAATGTCTTCCACCAATTGCTAAACAACATTAAAGCAGGAGGTAATTGGTTTACAGTCATTTATCCTGGGCCCCCATACTGCCTAAGTCCCAAATAACACCTCTTCTGCAAGATGGCCATCAAGAGTACCAAGCTCAGAAATACCACATGTAATTAAAAGCTCCCCTCAAATACATTTCACAGCACTGTAGCTCTCAATCAGTGCTTTCTGAGTAATCCATGGAGTAAAATACAGGACTTTCCTTGCTCCCAAATCCTTGGTTTCTAACCAGTCAAATCAGCATTTCTCCTGTGCTTTCAGGCATTGTGCTTTCTGAGTCATTCTCTCTGAAAACCCACGTTGTCCTCCAGGTAATTTTGGCTCCTGCTGGAATATTTACTTTACCACAGCAAAGGCAGTGATTTAAGTTACTGAATGTATGAACAAGAAAAAATGCTGTTAACAGTCACAACCCTAAATGGATTTAGTATAGAATATTGTGACCAGGGTTTATCCAAAACGCATAAAAGAACACTGTAGTCCAGTACAGCAAAAATACTCAATTTCACACATTTCAATTATTTCAGAAGCAATACTGGTTAAATTCATTGATTATTCAAAACAATGTATATGAAATGAATGTCACAAATGCTGAATGTTTAACAGTAGTATCAGTGAGATCTTTGAAAGCTATTAGAAATGAAAAGGCTGAAAAGTGAAGTAGTGACAGAGTTCTGCTGGCACAGACCAAGTTTAACACCTGCCTATCCTGCATTCCAGTAACAGCCGACAGACTATGGACATAAAGCTCTCTTTGCAAGTGGACAAAGTGGGGGTCTGGTTTCAGCAGTGTTTTCACAAGGTACATGCAGAATACCTGCAGGGTGTAACAAGAAACACCAGTGAACAAGATGTGCTCACACAGAACTGCCCTGAATCTCAGTGCCCTCTCTGCAGCACCAAACCAGTGACATGATCCATTTATCTGCCACCAGAGTGTTGCTACTTTAGGTTCCAACAAACACCAGAATGTGAAAAAGCAGGGCCCAGTTTCAGGTTGTGGATTGAACTTGAATGTTGGGATTTTATCTTACAGAGAGCCTGTAGCAACCCAATATACCAGCACTCCTTTCCCTCTCCTGCTTGCTCCTGGTTGCACATTATCATGTTATCTTTAAGCCTTTTAACCAGACAGCTGCTGTTAAAACTCTTCTGGCACCCCATGGAGTAACAAGATATTCTTATGGGAAAAAACCCAGCTCATTCAGACCGTGGTGAACTGAGTTTGAGCTTTATATTGTTAAATAATCACGTAGCAATAAACAAACCCAGGAAAATTCTTATCAAGTCAAAATCCACTCAGGTTATTTTGTTACAGAATGGTCTGCTACATAGGAGGGGTGAAGAGGGGGAGGAAGAGGGAAAAAAGGTGGGGGAAAAAAAAGAAAATAAAGCTCACTGAATTTACTACTAGGAAGGATAAATTTCGTGAGGGCCACATTTTGTCCTTCCTTCTTTTACTCTGCATGACTGCTTCTTACTCTCCCCCACGCATATGAGACACAATCTTTGAGTACCCATTATCCAAAGAAGCTGCAGATTAAAAAAGGAAATGTTTTCTCTATGGTCTGTCTCCTCATGCATCACTGTATTTAGACTACACATATCTGACTTGATTGTTGCCACTGTTTATTAAACTACTTGACTGTGACCAATTAATTCACTAATTTAAAACGTAATAAATCATTACAATCAGAAAATAATTTAATTACCATTATCAACAGCAATGATTATTTAACTTCTATATAGTTTTGTTTCTTTCCATAGAAAGGAACAACATAAATGAAAATTAGCAACTTGAGCAATCCTGAGGAAAATCAAAGAGATGGAATTAACTTTACAGTTCCATGTTTTGAAACCACACACTGGCAAATCTGAAGTGAGTCCATCATTCTCAATGAACACACACATGTGCAAACACAGCATTCCCCAGAAAAGGCCATGTGACATAGGGCTCACTACTACATCTCTCCGTTTTATAGCCTAAGTATTTTAATTCTCTTGACTGAAGTACTGCAGACTTGTAGAATAAACTACTACAATGTACACACAAATATAATCAATGATGGTAATTTACAATGACACACCATTACCACTAGGCCCAGAGTGATAGATTTTTTGTAATTAAAAAAATGAAGAATAAATGTATAGTGATTTTTTTCTTACTCAGAAGGTTTGTGGTAGCTGTAATTTATAGTACTGTACTACAAAATGCACATAACAATTTATTTTTTAGTTCTACCTATTAGGCTCTCATGATTCTCTGTAGTAATTTGTTATGATTACTGGATACTGAAAATTATTTTTGGCCTAGTAAATACAAATAAAAGAAATTAAGATTTACATTTCTAACAGAACTCAGAAAAACTTGAACTTTAATTATAAATGTCACCTAGAAGCAAAAACCTTTGTAGCCAGTATAACAAACAGGAACCTACTAATTTTCACTAAGCACTTGGGTTTACTTTACCTGGCCATCTATTACCACATATAAAAGTTTCAATAAATTCAAATAACATACTTGACAGAGTGTCTGTAGCTTTCCAGATCTTTCTTCAAGCT
This sequence comes from Passer montanus, assembly GCF_014805655.1. Taxonomy (NCBI): domain Eukaryota; kingdom Metazoa; phylum Chordata; class Aves; order Passeriformes; family Passeridae; genus Passer; species Passer montanus. The sequence continues at coordinate 1,218,044 of NW_024371704.1, forward strand.
CAGATTCTCAGTCTCGAGTTGCTCGTTGCGAATGTACACGTCTGGAACCAGCCCAGCATCACCAACCTTTAACACACCTCTCTCTACCAGATCATACCTGGTACAAAAGAAACAGATTTCTTTTATTTACTTTATTGCATGTTTCCATTTCCTCACGTCACTCATGTTTTCCTTCTCATGCTAGCATTTACCTAAACTAGAATCACAGCAATATTTACCATCTTAAAGCATTTACCTTCTATGATCATTAAGAATTCACAGCAGTGAATTCACTACCCCACCACACTGCTAAATTCCACAGCTTTTCATTCTAAAAAGTGTATTGTTCATAACAGGACACATAACAGTACTTCACAGTAAACAATTCTTTTCTTCCTTTCTTCTAAATTGCTTAAATAAAAATTCTTGTTCAAATAGCATCTGTATATACTCACAGTTCTTTTTATCTCAAAGTTTGTTGGTTTTGGGTGGTTTTTTTGAGGACTCAAGCTACAGATAATAAGGATCAATGATTCTGAGCCATCTTCAACATGGAACACAGAGCTCATCTAGGGAAATATCTTCATTCCTTCCTGTTTATTTTCCCTCTCCTTATTTAATTATATTTACCAATATTTACCTATTTTACCAGCCCCTGAGAACTCTTGATTCTGTGATGTAGAAGGCTGAAGGTCACTTTAGTTAAATACTTGCACAGACTGATTTGGATTTTAAGAAGTAAAAGTTTCTGAAGCAGCCTGGAATGCTGGGTAGCACCCCAGGAATTTCTACAGCTCCACCAATAACATCTGCTCATTCAGGATCCTATTTTAGGGCTATCCATCTTTTGGTGATATGTCAGTAAAACATAAGAATACAGTAGAGAGAGAAGAGTGAGACCTCAGCCATGACATCAGCTCACCAGAGGCTGCATGGAGCTGTAAGTAACTTAAATCAGATAAACATCATAACCCCACAAGCACCTTCCCTGTTGGGAAGGTGTTCTGGGTGGGAGATCACTAGAAAGACCAACATGAACATTATTTACCTTTTCAGGTGAAAAATATATTGAATCTGTGCAATTTTTTTTGTTTCCAAGTAATAAGGAAGTATGAAAAGAACAGAAGTAAATAGAAATAAAAATCATACTAAACACTATCTCCTTCACCTGGACATAAGCAGCAGATCTGAAATCTGAAGACAGCAATCACCAATATCATTCATCAATAATCATGCTGCTGAAACAAAAACCATTTCTAAAAAAACCCAACCTTTACTTAACATCCTCCAAAAAACTTAAGGTGAATGTTAGTATCTCTGTCCAAAAGACTTCCTACAGTCAGCTATATATTTGCATTCAGAGGATACTTGGAATGCTCATCCCTCTGAATTAAGCTGTCACATTCACCACCAGCAGATGAAAGGTTTTTGAAAAATTCATCTGAATATGTCCACAGTAAAATCCATTCTATCATCACTTTATTTTCTTAAGTAAATTACTGTAGGAACAGGCTTTAGCATTAAGAAAAAAGCTTAGGGTTTTTTTTTCTTTCCTCCAAACAGTGACTGATGCACAGGTACAATTCTTATCAGAAATACTGCAGATAAGGGCAGCCTCATGGCAGAAATTCACAATCCTACATAGAGTTGTACTCCTTCACTTGCTGGAAGTACTTCTCCACTGAATGCCCTAACTACACTTCATGAAAACTACCAAGTATCTGCACGAAGACTCATCAAACATGGAAAATTGATGTACCTCAACTCCAGCAGAGCTAAAAATTCTGACAGACAATTTTCATGAAACACAATTAATACAAATAAATTCACTCTACCGTTGTGTAAGAACAGGACTGAAAGTGAATGTTTTTGTGCATGTAGCAGAAATGAAAAACCACACAGCAAATAGGACTGAGAAATCTCATTATCTTTCATCAGCCTGGTCCTGTAAATCTCACAGACCTCCTCCATGCTGAGCTGACTGCCAAACAGCTGCTCTTCTCACTTCTGTCATTGCACATGGAAATTAAATTAGTTCCATGCACACACAGGTATTTTACTAAGCTTTTTAGAACTGCTCAGTTATAATTCTTAAATCACTATTAAAAATTAACCAAGAATCTGGAAACCTGAGGAACAGATGGTTAACTGTGATTTTGTCATCAAAGCTCAGTGCAGACTGACTGGAAATAATACATTATTACTATATACTTTACATTATAACTCCCAGAAACTGGATTTCAAAGGAATCAAGCTGCACAGAGGCTCTGCAACAAACTGATAGCTCAGGATGATCTGGGCTCTCAGGATTAGGAGGGAGAGACAGGCAGATGCAGGAATTCAGCTGATCAGCCTCTGCACTTCATACTTAAAAGCTGTCAATCCAGTATCTTCAATAAACAACACAAGTCCTATCAAGACTTGTAGAACAAATGAATGGAAAATAAAATTAGACATTCAAAAAATAATTTAACTGTAAAATTCCCTGAAGTATAATGGGAATAAAAAGTTTATAAGCAAAACAGCAAACATAATTTAAAAAAAAAAATCCACTACAGCTGTTATAATTCATTACTTCATTGAAAAATAAGAGTTTTGGCATAAAATAAACCATAATCAAATCATGGCATTTTATACATCTGGGTAGAGTAATGCTGTTTTTCCAAACTCCAAAATAAACACAGACAATTTGGTCCAATTTAAGTGACCTTTAGATCTCAGACAGACAATAATTTCAAAGCCAGCCTTTTGATAAATTTTCTCTACGTTAATTAATTTCTCATTTTAAATTCCATTAGTACTTGATCACCACAGCATGAGAGCAAGAGTGTCGTCCCAATACATAATGAGGAACCCGAGTACACTAATCTGCTCTCACTTTCATTAATATTGTAAATTATCCATTTCAAACCAACATGAAACATTTTGAAATAAGGTATTAATGCAGCAAGTCTCTATACAGTAAGATTAGATACTGACATGCTGAGCTCATTTGTAAAGCTACTGAAATTAAAAGTATTACTTATAGAGAAAAATCTATGTACAGCTAAGAATTTACAAGATAGTGCCTGTTAAATCCTGCACTTTCTGTTAAAAAGCAATTTGAATTTTGCCATTGATATAAATTCAGACTCTAAGTGCTTCAAAGAAAGCTGTAAGCTTCATAAAAAGGTCACTATTTATATCTGCCTAGTATTAATTATCTTTTAACATAAAAACTATTGGACTTCAAACTTAATATCAGCTACTCATATCAGTTCTTTTGTTGAGAAAGAAAACAAGACTATGTGCTCCTTCTCCAAAAAATCATTTAAGTTCATCGTTATGCTATCATAAAGCAGATCATTATTAATTCCAAAGGCAATGCCTGATTGATGAGTAAGACCAGAGCCTTGCAAATTCCAGAGCACAGATTCCACACCTGAGAATATTTCTAAGAAAATTTAAAAGCGTCAATGCTTTTGTATGAAAAAATAAGATGTTTCTAAATTTTTCTAGTTTTTAAATGACAATTTCAAGAGACTTGACTAAAAATACCTCTCTGAACTTCTCATGTTTGAAACTAAGAACAAGGTTAATCAAAGAGAGGTATTTCCAGAATTTCTCCAACATAACCTGTTGGTTCAAAGCAAGTCTGTAACTTCATGCATTTCAACAGAACTTTATGACAAATGCCATCTTTGGCTCCAAAGCAATTCAGCCCTCCTCCAAAGATTTGCAGCATTCCTAACATGTAATTTTTAATCAACAGTAAAAAAAGTATACATCCTGCAGGATGTATCAAGAGAGTGATGCATTTAAACAAAGGTGCACCTTTAAACTTCTGCATGAAGTATGGACAAAATCCCTGCAGTCTACAAAAGCTTGGAAACTAGATAGCAACACCTCAAGAGTTTATTATTCTTCTGACTACTGTATAAACTAAATCTTAAAAAATAAAGAAGCATTCATATTTGTTAACTGCTGTACCAAAAATTACCAATTAATAAATACTCTGATTATTCTACTTAAACAAGGGTTCCTCATTTTCACCAGAATACATCTGTTTGTTAAAACACTACATATTTGTACTCAGGAGAGCTTTCTGAAAAAATATCCTGAAATATAAAAAATATTTGAATCCTGACCATCTAATTCCCACAGCAACATGGTCAATTAAATTATTTTACCATTCAGTCTGGAAGCAGTCAAGGGTTCTAGACATTCCCAATCTGACCAGGAAATTGCAGAAGAAGTCATCCATTGCTTGAGGTGTGTCTGATATAAATTTCTCAGAAGTCAGAACCGACAGAAAATCCTGAAATTAAATTTTGGTAACTGTTAAACTTAAAAGAGAAGTGTCATGATCATACTTTCTATTTCTGAAGTCATCTAAAGTCACAGATTTACTGGAGTACAACTGAATGTTCCCTTTGTCTTACAGATCCAAATTGAAACCTGTAAGTGATCCTTCTAATGGCAAGGTTTGTGAAAGGTTATAAAGAAATAACTCAAACCCCCCTTTATTTAAGCAGGTATTCCAAACCTGACATCATCTGACAGATCCTTGAAAGTATAAAAACTGATGGATGATCTTTTGTCACTGAGCAGAGTAAAAGTCAGTCCTTATCTAATGAAGAATGTAGCTGTCCAAGGTACCAGCAGAACAGCTTGTATGCTTTTTGTAATGCTGTGTACAGTGGAGGGACAGGGAATCTCCTCTCATCCCCTGATCCCTTAGGAATAATTCTCACAAAGATCAAGCATCCCTTTCCTCACAACATGCACTGCAGGAAGCTGCCAGACAGCACTGCTACAAGTGTGAGCAGAAGGCAGATGGTGCACCAGGGCTTCATGTGCAGCTCCCCAAACAGACAGCTCTGCACAGGGGGTCAGCTCATGGGGCAAGCACACTGCCAAAAGCAGAACCAACACAGAACAGAGCAGTCCTCCTACAGAAAAAAATAAAAAAAAAATCTTTCACAGCTTTCTGATGCAATGCAAATCCCTTCACCCAACCCCACTCAGCACACAGCTTAGTGTTTCTCTCCCAGAGAGAATTCAACATGCAAGGAGGGATGGAAAAAAAGGAAAATGTGACCCAGTCTGAGACTCCTTCCCCACAAAAAACACTGAAAGACAATGAGATGAGACTGCCCAACTCAGCAGCCAAAGAAATGGCATTATTTCATTCAGATATCAAATGGATTGCAGTGACTTGACATACCTAAATATGAGGGTCTTGGCTTTTGGGAACTCCACGTGGGTACAGTGCCAAAATGGAGCATGACAAGCTACTGCACTGCACATGCATCTTGGTGAGAGATTATAAAAAATACCACAAATCTGAGAAAACCCCACTGAGAGATTTATCAAGAGATGCTAAAGGCCATGACTATAAATCATTTCCTCCACCATTTATAAAAGAATCTGTAAGGCCAGGGATTTCTGATAACTCCATTCATTTATGGCTTATTCATGCCCTTAGTGGCAGCTCTCCCACCACGAGTGCATAAATTACCTGGAGATAAAGGCATTTCTCTTGATAAAATAAAAACACTGGAAAAATCTCTTGGCTATTTTGTATAACACAGAAAATGTGGTCTTCAATCCAACCAACCTACCTAATATAACCAGTAAAGATTGCACATGCCTGATGGAGGCCGTGTAACACTGCCTTGTGACTAACACAATATGCCAAGTGCAATGTAATATTTAGCATATTTTCATTACTAGAGCTCCAGTACATCAGGCAGGTCTGTTTTCTAACACAAGAACCAAAGAGTACATGGGCAGACATGCAGCTGCATCCCTTGGCTTGCTTCTTTCTTTACTCCAAGTGAGGTAAATGTGTAATGTTGTTGCTTGTAGTTTTCCAAACACATCTACAAAGCCAGGCTGTGGAAGAAGTGACACAGCTTGATTCCCTTAATAAATGGAAATTTGATAGGAATTCATTTCATCCATGCAGAAGAGAATTTATTAGTGAGATCCCAGCACTGAGCACCTTCAGGAAGCAAAGCTGGAGCAGGGAACAATACAGGGAGAAATTAATTCAGCCTGACAGGCACAGAATCACAACAGGGCCTCAGGAAACCAGAACTGAATTCCCAGCTCCTTCCCAGACTTTGGGAGTGATATCAGGCCAGCCACTTGCTTCAGTTTCATTGTAATCTGTTGGCTGACTACCAACAGAAGAGCACAACAACATTTTATTGTATATATTTACTTGTTTGGAAATGAGCAAAATACAATCAATTAACAAAATGCAAATAGACATCCTATAGCAGTTGTATGGACAAAACAATCTTATTAAAAGAGCATGACCATGAAATCAAAATAAATTAAGTATTTCCTTTGCTAAGTATTTCTTTGTGTTAATTAAAATATTCAAAAAATTGTGGGTGCAAAGATTGTAAATATGACCAGTAAAATAGATTAATTTCTAAGAGCTTAACTTTAGGAACTTCCACAGCACTTCTAAGAATTTCTGTCCACTGAAGAAATATGAACACCAAATAAATTTATAAATTCTCTGGAAAACAAGCCAAGATGTTCTCAAAAACTTACTGAATTTAAGAAGAACATAAAAAGGGAATTAAAGGATTTTAACACGTTAAAACAAACTGAAAATCAAGCATATATAAATTGCAACACCAATGAATGTCAAAGTTACTTCTCATTACCACTGTAGTTATTAAGAGGACAAAAATCTTGGAAGGAAAATCTAACAGCTGTTACTACTGAAGAAAGTTTTTCAGCCAGCTTTCATCTCTGTGTGGCTTTCCAGAAGTTTTGCACCCTTCTCCTACAGTCCCTATGAGCTGGATATTTTCTTTTATATGCAGAATCTTTTTTGCTTGTGTTGAAAAATAACTTATATTACTTTAACATGTGTCCAAAAAAAAAGAAGTAGAGATGTGCTTAAGGACAAATGATGTTACTTAGCCTAAAAACCCTGGATAGTTTTAGAATCTGCAACTGGAAAATATCCAATTTTTAATATTTTTAGATGATCACTGATCTGGGCACCTAGCACTGAACTTTAATATGGGATTACATACACAAGTAAAAAGCAAGTTAAGCAGTAAATACACATAAGCACTTAAAAACATCATCCAGGTTGTGGTTGTTACATAATTAATTTTAGCTAAGATTACAAACTATTAAAAAAATCTGCCAATTACTTATCATGTGAAGAAGACAGTCTTCTACTTTGCTTCCTAGCTCAGAGTCAGGATGTTGAGTCAATATTAATTCACAGGAAACAGTGCTTCTAACTTGGGTCACCAGAAGCACTTGGCTTTTCCAGGGAATTAATATCAAACCATCGAGTCAGTGAGCCTCACAAAATGTACAGTAAATCATTATGAAAGCTGTCAGGGAACTAGCAAGTGTATTAGAACACTTCTCCACTCATGTCTTTCTGTCCAAAGGCTGAAATCACTACTTCAGTTTCAAAATTATGGGAAAAATGAAGACTCCAAATAACAAATCAAGCAGGAAAAAGGCAGACAACTCTTAGCATAAGCTTAAAATCAAAGAGAATTTAAGCACAAATTATCTGCTGGTTTTAAGGAAAAAGTAACAGTTTCTTCAGTTTGATTAACTGGGATAGACATTAGCATACTGTTCCTACCACTCCAAGTTCAACAAATCAATGAAGAGTAAAAGATTATTTAAATACACCACTGTCAAAAGATCAATAGGTTAAAAATATTCTCTCTTTTTTTCACTTCCTATTTTAACATCAACTCACACAGTAAAACAATCATAACCTCAGCTATCCCCAAGGAACATGAAGAATTTCCACTACTTCCTTAGCATTAACATTTGCCATCTCAAACACTTCTGCAATCTTTCCCTTAATTTTCAAGCATATTCAGTTTTAATCCACATAAAACTCTGTTATTGTCAGTTTCCACTCAGAGCTTGATGTAAAGTACAAAACTGATCTGTTGATCAGCACAAGTACAAAAGAAAACACACATTTTCCCTCCAGTTTAAGTATCATTCACTTAATTTCATTTTTTCACTACTAATCATTCATTTTTGCAACACACAGACTATGACTGTACCCTTCTGATGGGGCTACAAGATAGTGGTGATATTGGAAACACAGCAGGGAAAACCACTTTTCCATTAGACTGTTAAAAACAAGTAAATTTGGGTACATCCTATTTTGAAAAATGCAATACAACAATGCCATCTTGTTACTCTGAACTATTACACAACTGCTTTGAAATCAAACTGTAAGTGTAAGGAATGTCAAAACTAATGGTGTAGAATAGTTGATAATTTCATTAATATTTTGATTCAGCATAGTGTAACAGTCCATTCTTTATTTTCAATATATGAACAATCTCTTTTAACAAAGTATTCAAGTGCAACCTTTTTTGAGTGTTAAGCAGATGTAGTTTCTTTCCTGTGCCAGGGATCACATTCTCATTTAATCTACTCAGATAAAGAAGAAACCCTAAAACACTGATGTATCACTATAATATTAATACATTTTAAATAACTAAAGATTTGGCTACATGTAATTGAAATGTCAGGTTGTTTACAGAACACAAAATGAACACAAATTAAAAGGAAGATGAAACCCAGGAAACATAAGTTGTCTTTTCCACTATGACATATGTTTACTCCTATAAGCTTGTAAGAAAATAAGAGACAATCTTTCCCACAGAAATATTTAATAATTAGTATAAACTATCGTGTGTAAATCTCAAGCTACTCATGTCAACTGAATTAGAGACTCTTAGATTGTTTAGGAAACTCTTACCATAATTTTGGCATCTTCAGCCTGGTCTTGAATAGTCTGCAAAGCTTTGGCCAGATCCTCATCTTCTTCATGAAGACTGAAGTCATCATCTGCTGAAACCTAAATGAAATTATGTAAAGTTTGGTATCAACACGTTTTATACACCTTTCTTTCACAATAAAACTGTTCCCATTCCCATACAACTGCTGAAAATAATCCCCTCCTCGTTAAAATACCATTTTGCCATATGTAAATAGAAATCCTATTACTGAAATATTTTCTATAAATAAGCTGAAATATCTAAAAAGATATTTTATCTAAATATAAATTCTTATACTTTTAAAAAAGTATTTATTGTTCAAATAAAGGTAATACACTGAGTCCTCTCTTGAAAAACAGATATTTTCCCTTTCATCACTTTATAAAAGGAGATTTGTGTAATTTCTTCCAGAATGTATATGTGACTGATGAAGTGAAAAGAACAAAACATGAACACTACCAAAATATATCAGAAGATTATCAATTTAACAAGTTACCTCTTCATACTGATAATCATCTTTGATGTCATCTGTTATGGTCATCTCTGCAGGTTTAGTTAAGTCTAGAACAGCTGGTGCATGTGAGGAGTTCCAATTTAAAAAAAAAATCATAAAATAACCATCTATAAATCTGCTATCACCATCCCCACCCTTGTTCTTCTCAGCACAAGACTTCCAACCTCCAAGGTTTCCTTCAGCCTCAAGGTGAGCAAGCCCAGTCCTGTGCACAGGGACAGAATTTAGGTTTGAGTTTTTACAGCAGGTCTGAACACTATTAAAAATTGACTCATCAGATCTCAGAAGCCAAGCACTATTCCAAAATAAAACAGCAGCTCAATTGTGCTCTCAGCCAATCATCAGTTTTGAGAGGGGTCTTTTTGCACTAGAATTTCCACAGCCTTCTAAGCAGAAATAGCTTCATGCTCTCAGAAAATATCATTTTCAGCAAATTCACATGTGTGAGTTCAAACAGCAACACCTGAGGTCAAACCCTGAACACCACAGAGTCACTTAAAAGAGCAGATGCAAATGCCTTAATAATCACAAGAGTGCTACAATAAAAAATGAGGAACTTTCAAAACTCAAAAATTCATTTGGAAATTATCTACAGTTCCTTGAAACGCTTTAGAGTCAAACTTTTGATTAAACATAACTACAAATAGTCCAAAATAAAAGCCAAATAATCATCTTTTCATCCACCAGCTTCACAGCCCATGAAAGAATAATGAAATGTTTTTAGCAGATGCTGTTGACAGCTTCCCTAGGAAATCAGTTAGCCTACAAGTGACCCATGTAAATAAACCAGGAATTAACTTCCAAAGAAAAGAAAAGCTGGCAATTCAGTACTTCAAACACAGAAAACAAGAAAAAAAACAACATGATTTTCCAGCTTTGCACTGTGTTGCCCAAATCTGAATAATTCTCCTTAAAAAAGGCCTTTTGCCAGTTTTCACAGTACAGTATATATGTAAAAGCACAAAACATAGGCAAAAGTATCATCTGCATTCAAGACCGCAGGATCACAGCACCAGGAAAACTCAGATAAATTGTATCCATCTGGAAGGCTAACAGCTGAACACCATAACCCCCAAATAAATAATAAGCTTTCAAAAACTGGGGATTTTTTTCCTCAATTTTCTGTTGACCTGACTGTCCTTGTGATCCACTATGGTCTAAACTAATGTGTCATTGCAAACAATTTGCCCAGACTAAAATATTACTTAAAAATCCTGGGGTTCTCCTCTTTCTTTTCTTTTTTTTTTTTTTCCCTTCCAAAAATCACAGCTAGATGCACTACAAAACAGAGAAATTAATTTTTAAAACTACTGTATTTCTCCACAGTGTCAAATCTGCTGAAGCAGTGCTTTTTTAAGCACACCACGCTAAAACAGCTGTGCAGATTGACTAACGTAGAAATTGAGGCACAAGCTGCAAAAGGACACTCTTCCACTTTTAAGAATTGGCTTTATATTGGCTTACAACTTAATTCTAGCAAAGCATGAAAAACTAAGGTATGGTAGGGTCTCAAGTATGATTGTTTAGCCTCTAAAAGCATTAGAGCTTCTTGATTTGCAGCTCACAGCTAGAAAAGAGAACAGGTGCAACTCATCTGGCCTAGTGACAAAAGCAGAATTTGGGTATGTGACCAAAAAATTACACATTTAAAAGCCATAAGCTTCCAAAATAATTTGTTACAACTAAAGTGTGGAAAGGATTGGGTGGGTTTTTTTCCTCTAAAAGCAAAGTTATGTCTAGGTTGTGTATCACAACTCTTATAGTCAGTACAAGCCAAAAACCATGAATATCCCAGCAGTTATTCTGCAGTGGGAAATTAAAGGAGCACCTTTTCCAGCAGCACATTGGGAGTCTTAATAACAAACCTTGCTCCTCCTCCATAGGTATTTTGCATTTAGTGCTCAGTAGCTAACACAGGAGAGGTGACAAGAGTTTTCATGCCAGGGCTGTAACTCCTGCTCGGGCTGCCCCACCAGCACTGCAGGATTCAATTCCCCCACTTTTCCAAGGGGCATTCAGGAACCCCGACCTTCGGCCAGGAAAGCAAACACCACCTTACAGCGAGCAACACCCCACAGCCTCTATGAATACCCCACATATTCACAGAATTAATTTGAAAAGGACCTCTGAGACCAAATTTTTAACATAGCACCACGTTCACCGCTAAACCATGTCCTCAGGTGCCAGGGCTGTTTAACACTTCCAGGGATGCTGCAGCCACCGCTTCCCTGGGCAGCCCGTCCCGCTGCCTGGCCACCCGTTAAAGGAAGAAATTTTCCCCCGTACCTAAACATCGCCTGGCATGGACTGAGACCGTTTCCCCTTGTCCCATCCCTGGAGCACAACCTGACCCCCGGCTGTCCCCTCCTGTCACGAGTTGTGCAGAGCCACAAGGAGCCCCCTGAGCCTCCTTTGCTCCATGCTTAGCTCCTTTCCCTCAGCTTCCTTTTCCCTCAGCCGCTCCCGGTGCTCCAGCCCCTTCCCCAGCTCCGCTGCCCTTCTCTGGACAGGCTCCAGCCCCTTTTCAGCCTCCAGGAACAACAGCCCACAAAAAGAACCAACAACCCGACGGGATTTTTGACTTTTCCCCCCGCACTCTCACAGGCTGCCCTGGCCCCACCCAATCCCCCCACCCTCCCCAGCAGGGGCGGGGGCCGGCCCGGCTGGGGCGGGAGGAGCGCTGAGGAGACGGGCCCCCGAGGCGGGGAACCGGCAGCCCCAGGGGAACAGGAGGACGAGGACGGAGGAGGAAAGGCTGGGGAGGAAGAAGGATACTCTGCAGGCTGAAGGCCGCCTCAGAGACCGTCGCCTCCTCCGCCATGGCCGCGGCGTTGCCGGGGGCGACCTCTCGCGAGGAGAGGCGCCCGCGCCGCGGCGGGAGGAGAGCCGGGTTTAATTGAACTTAAATGAATTTAGTTTAATTCAATTCGGTTTAATGTAATTCATCGCTTGTAACTGCGGGCGAAGCTCCTCGCCCGTGTGGGAGCGGCGCTGTGAGGAGCGGGGTGTGAGGGCGAGGAGTCCCCGGAGGCTTCCAGGGCGTCCCCTCAGGGCGGACCTGCGGCCCCTCCGGCAAACACACACCGACCTTCCTCAAGTGGAAGGAAAAACGGCAGAAAATGAGGGGGAAAACCGCTTCAAACTCCTAAGAGAGGACTGATTTCTTCTGCAGATGGAGCATTTTTGTAGCTGGAAGCTGAGCTAAGTCCTGTGGGACCGATTGCTTAAGTCCCTTCAGGACCCAAACTCTCCTGCGGTTCTATATTCACGTTTAAAAGCAGGAGCTTTCCCAGCAAAAAGCTTGGGAGAGCAACATATATTTGTGGAGGATACACTTCATGGCTGCTAGGAGTTTGAAATAAAGTTGCAGGGCTCGACAGAAAAAGTTACGTTGCTTTTTCTTATTTTAAGGTAAGGTTAGAGGTACCTGTCCTCAATTTCCATTGAGTTAAGGGGCTTTACATGCAACAGGGACTCAGAATCAGTGCTTGAATTAATGTAAAGTAATGGAAATAAGTGCCTAAAGTATCTGGGGGGGACGTAATTGCAAAAATTGTAAGAAATTGCTAATGGTTGGGTTGAAAGGAGAGACACCAGTTTTCCTTGCAGGGTTAACAAAAAAAAAAAAAAAAAAAAAAAAAAAAAAAAAAATTGTAAGAAATTGCTAATGGTTGGGTTGAAAGGAGAGACACCAGTTTTCCTGGCAGGGTTAACCAAAAAAAACCAAACCAAAACAAAACAAAAAAAAAAAAAAAAACAAACCAAAAATACAAACAAACAATAAAAAGGTAAGCATTGACACATTGACATACAGCCTGAAGATCAGAGGAGATGTAAGTGGAGGAAACTGAATTATATAATTCAGTTAAAAATTTAGCCTGAAAAGATACAATCCTGCAGGAAGACCTGCTGAAACTATTGTTTTGGCACTATGCAGAGATCGTCACACAGGATTGCCATCCCTCTCCCATGGCAGGCACATTCTTGAGAAATGACAAGTACTTTGGCACTGTCACAGTCTCCAAATTGTAATAAAAGAACAGTGTTTTGGCACAAGATTGTCACAACACTGCAAAGATGACAAGAACTGTTGTATTCCCTCAAATTGTCTCAAACACTGTTGTTGAGTTTAATACATGTCAGAGCTTGAACTCAGCTGGTTCAAGAGGTAGAGGGCAAATGCTGACCTACCTTTCTTGATCTTTGCTGGCTGGGGTTTTCCACCCCTTCAGATTAAACTGATGTCACCAGCACAGTGTTCTTTCATCATATCCAACCCACCAGAGGCATCTTGAACTCCAGCAGAGCATCTCAAAAACAAGAATAAGCAGAAGTGGCATCATAAAGCACAACATTCACCAGTCAGTACTCCTGAACTGCAAATTGAAAAGGCGAAATTTCCATTGAGTTAAGGGGCTTTACATGCAACAGGGACTCAGAATCAGTGCTTGAATTAATGTAAAGTAATGGAAATAAGTGCCTAAAGTATCTGGGGGGGACGTAATTGCAAAAATTGTAAGAAATTGCTAATGGTTGGGTTGAAAGGAGAGACACCAGTTTTCCTTGCAGGGTTAACAAAAAAAAAAAAAAAAAAAAAAAAAAAAAAAAAAACAAAAAACCCAAAAAATACAAACAAGCACACAATAAAAAGGTAAGCATTGACACATTGACATACAGCCTGAAGATCAGAGGAGATGTAAGTGGAGGAAACTGAATTATATAATTCAGTTAAAAATTTAGCCTGAAAAGATACAATCCTGCAGGAAGACCTGCTGAAACTATTGTTTTGGCACTATGCAGAGATCATCACACAGGATTGCCATCCCTCTCCCATGGCAGGCACATTCTTGAGAAATGACAAGTACTTTGGCACTGTCACAGTCTCCAAATTGTAATAAAAGAACAGTGTTTTGGCACAAGATTGTCACAACACTGCAAAGATGACAAGAACTGTTGTATTCCCTCAAATTGTCTCAAACACTGTTGTTGAGTTTAATACATGTCAGAGCTTGAACTCAGCTGGTTCAAGAGGTAGAGGGCAAATGCTGACCTACCTTTCTTGATCTTTGCTGGCTGGGGTTTTCCACCCCTTCAGATTAAACTGATGTCACCAGCACAGTGTTCTTTCATCATATCCAACCCACCAGAGGCATCTTGAACTCCAGCAGAGCATCTCAAAAACAAGAATAAGCAGAAGTGGCATCATGAAGCACAACATTCACCAGTCAGTACTCCTGAACTGCAAATTGAAAAGGCGATAACACTACAAAAGTTGGGCTGGCTACAACTGGAGGCATCATTCTCTTAGGGAAGTTTCCAAGTCCACCACAAATCACAAAGTGTAAGTTTATGTCATACAGGCTGATTAATCTAAGTTAATGCCACTCAATTCTCTCAGCAAGGTTTGCTGTTAGCCTTCACACTAAGAGTTGAACAAACAAAATGCTAAGCAATACCCTTCTCTGAGTTCTCTCTCTCTCTGCAGGTCTAACTTCTCCCTGCAAATTATTCATGGGACATCTCTGTCTCGCTAAAACATGGAAATTATGGTATCCACAACTGAAGAAAAGTGATGAAAGCTTAAAAAGGGCTCAGAAAGGTGCTTGAGGGAAGATTATGATTAGAAAACAATTAATAGTGGCGGACAAAAGGATCTCAGTCTTCTTGGTTTATTTAAGGAGTTGTTAAAGATCAATGCCAATGGGTAATGGATTTGGTGAGGAAGGCTGTGCAAAGACAGAACCATATCAAGAGAGTAGATCTAGGTTAGATATTAGGAATAAATTCTTCCCTGTGAGGGGGTGAGGCCCTGGCACAGGGAGCCCAGAGAAGCTGTGGCTGCCCCAGCCCTGGAACTGTCCAAGGCCAGGCTGGACAGGGCTTGGAACAGCCTGGTCTAGTGAAAGGCATCCCTGCCCAGGGAAGGGCTGGGATTGGGTGAGCTTTAAGGTCTCTTCCAACCTAAACCATTTTGGGATTCTATAATATCCAGTAATACAGAGAATTTGCTAAAAACAAATAATAACTAAAAGCAAAGAGTAATTTTTTTTTTTAGCAAATCCAACTGATTCTCAAGTATCCAGAAGGATTTTAAGAACCACAGAGTTCTTTTTTAAAAGTTATACTCTCCATTCAGACACCAGCTAGTTCAGGACATCCTATGGCTCCCATTTTCAGAAGTCAGATATAGTCAGTGCACTTGCTATGAAAAAAAAAAGTTGAAGTGAAAAAATAACCAATTCCATCATACATGGCTGTTTGCCAGTATTGTAGAGGACCCATAGAGTTTATTTGATTACTTTAAAATAAAAGTCAGTCGGTCAAAGATTGTTATTTCTCAAAGATTTAAAGCTTTGTTTGGAAACAGTGTTTGGTTGGCAACTTCTAAACTCTTTATGTCACCCTTCTGTGGCTATATAAATGGCCTCATCGTACTGACATTTTCCTTCCAAAGGCATAACAAGCCAACTAGTTTCTCTCTACCTCGTTCAGAGCCACCTGCCATAAATACTTTGTATTTGATTATTGCTAAGCTGAATTCCAAGCACCCAATTCACCCCGGTTTATAGCCTCATAACAGTCTGGGTTATAAATGATTATCATCTCCCAAATGGCAGCTACCAGTGCTGTTACTGTATCCCATAACTTCTCCTGAGAAAGACATGGAAGCAGCATCTGCTGTAGCTTCAGCATTTCATTAGGCAGGCTGTTTGCTTTTCTCACAGGGCAAAGACTGAGGCCTGCACCTCCACCTGATAGATCAGCCAGACACGGTAGAGGATTTAAAAGAGATCATTTGTGAAAACTGGACAAACTGGAATGCTCCAGAAGCATTCTCTGTGCACCCACTCCATAAGGGCCAGGTACTCTTCCCTTTATACCACACGTAAAAGACTGAGAGACTCTCCTTGCATTCAGAACAAAATATCCCCTCCTGCTGAATTCAACAATCAAACTGGCTGCAATGTTGACAGGTTGAGTTAAAAAACCAGAACAACCACATGAGCTACTTTCAGTGACTTTCCCTCCCCTGCAGGAACACATCCAAAAGGTTCAGTATATGCACTTCATCACAGCAGACAAGCAGCCAACAAAGAATTATCTGCCCCACTGACTTTGACACACCCATTTCTAATTGTTCTTCTGCTCAGCTTTTGGCGAGGAAGGACGAGGCAATGTCAGCAATTCAGCTTTCTGGGGGAGCACAAAGCGTGGCTCTAACAGCACTATGACGATGACAGCCAAGGGGCCATTGTCCACACGGTCGTGGTGGAGCACGGGACCACAGCTGGGAGCCAGAATGAGTTGGCAAACATCTTTTTCCGACTTCTGCCGTGCCATCTGGCTTCCAGAGAGGTGACTGACGTTAAATGTATTTTCTCTGTGTTGCCATCTGGCAGCTGCTTGTACAACAACAGAGTAACATGCAGAATTTGGCTAAGACTTATCCCAAGAATCACATCAAGGATACTTGTAACACAGACTCTGAAATGGAAAAAAGCTTACAAGGAAAGTTTTGTCAGCTGCGGGCATTACAGGCACAGGGTGTTGCAGGTGGGTAAGAGGGAGTGGGAAATTATATATCCCTATGTTTTGTCTGTGTTTATTTTACAGAGTTCCCTTAAAAGTTTCTACAGGGAAGGAAGGGACATGCAGGCAGGTTTCCAATGGACACAAATATTGTATCCAGTGAAATGTCTGTTATTGAGAAATACCAGCACATTTGCCATGCTCTGGAAGTATCAGTGCTAGGATGCCTGACAGTTGGGAAAAATGATGCACAGAACTCCATGATATCAGAAGGCAAATTAATCACTTTATTATACTATAACTATCTTACAGAATATCACACTAACAAAAAACTATCACTAACTAACTCATGACTGTCTCCCAACAGTCAGGACAGCTCTTTGTGATTGGCCAAGGAAACAAAACAATCCTCAGCAGAATCCAATTACTGAATTCCTTCAGGTAAATAATCTTCCAACACATTCCACATGTTCACAAACACAGGAGCAGCAAATGAGATAAGAATTGTTTTGATCATTCTTTTCTCTGCTACTCTCACAGCTTCTCTCTGTTCAGAGGGCATATGAATACCACGTGGAAGCACAGTCACTTTCCCATCTTTAGAAAAGCAGGACTTTTTTCCCTGCTGTAATGTTGTATGCCAAAGGTACTTCCGATAAAGGAAGGAGATTTAGAGGATTGATTAGTACAAACAGTCTCAAAAAGAGAGACTCTGCTACTTTAACAGAAATTTCATCTAAAAATGTCAGGACTGCCAAATGCAGTGTAACTACAGTGTAATAATACCTGTAATGCCAGGTCATTTTTATAAAGGTCACATTTGCAAAGCCATAGTAACCTTGCTGAGCTTTAAATGTAACAGAATAGGGTGCTTCCAAAAAACAGAGTAGGATTTCTAATAAATATAATCCCACAGCAGCTTAAATCAATCAACTTTGTACTCTACCTCCTGCTGGGCACTCCTGCTTTTTTCCTTGCTCCTGTGTTGGTGCTCATATGATTCTCAATTTAAACCTAAAAAATCAAATCCAGATGATTTTTTTTTTTTTGGGGGGGGGGGGGGGCTGTTTTTTTTTTTTTTTTTTTTTTTTTTTTTTCTTAATGAGGAAATGTAATACTAAAATGCTAGATGTTTGGCATTCAGAGTCAAGCTGAAGTGACTAAATGCATTTTGTCTCTACTCTGTAAGAAGAACATTAAATATATAAGGCTCTGCTTCATTTCCAGGTATTTCTATAGATTAGATGTAGGATACACTAAATCTCTTTTAAAAGGGTTTGAGTGGAGATCATATGAAAACAAAAATGTCTGTTTTCCAACACATCAGCAGTTCTGCTGATGGTTATTTTCCTAAACATTTCACTGAAGCACAATGAGCATTAGGTGGAATACTAGTTACACTAGTTAGTCACCAAATACAAAACATTGCATTCTTTAGTAAATTTCTAAAATTGAGCCTGATTTCTGGCTTCAGTGTCACACAACTCTTTCACAGGAAAGAAACAGACAATAATCTGTTCCAAACCCGACAACGTAAGTGAAAACAGAAGTATGAAGAGTTTTGACTGCGCTTGGAGAAAAATTTGGGAGTCAACAGTCAAGTATTTTGTCAATAACACAGCAAAGACACCAGTACAACATGAGCCCAGGTGTCCCACTGCAGACCTGGAGTGGCAATGGACACAGTCCAGTCACTGCAGTGCATAATAGAAGAAATGTGAATTCCATCCACACTGCTGCTCCTGCCAAGAACCACAGCCTCCACACCTCTGGCTGGTGCTGCCCTTGAAAATTATCAGGAGCATTATGTTGGCTCTGCCTGTTCTAAATTTAGGAGCATTTCTGCATCACAGATAGAATAAACAGTGCTAAAAGACAAGAGAGGTGCCACACAGTAACTTTTTATTTTACAGGTGGGTGGAGTGAGCAGTGTTCTCTCTGAACTCCAGTTTTGTGAACACAAGTATTTATACTTATAGGTTTATTGGTTCCTGATAATTAGAGCTTATAGGGACTAATGATTATTGGTTCCATATAATTAGAGGCTTTTCACTTAATATGTTCTTCTCCCCTTTGAAATTAAATTTAGTTAATATGCTCTTAAAGGCAACTGTGACCACAATGCAGCTACTACACTCCTACTAAAAGCTAAGGAAAAAAAAATAGCTCCATGTGGCTGTAGTAAAGGGAAAAGCCACTACCCTTAGCACAGAAGACCAGAGAAAACAAAGTGCTGTATTTTTTGCTAGTCTGTACTTAGCAAGAGAGGCAAGAATTGAGACACCACCAGGTCAGAAAACATGAACTAGAGGACAAACCAACACAAAAGCTTGCAAAAACTGTTCCTTTTTTCTCATTTTACCTGGCTTCCAAGGGCTTCACTGCTTGTTATCCAGGTGATGCATCTTCCCATTGGAAGTCTTAAGTCTCATGCTAATAATTAGCACATGCCAGAATCATTTTAGGTGATTTCCTGCTTTTTTTGTTTGTTTTTGGAGGTCATGTATGTACAGGCTCACATTAAAAACCAGACATGACAAAGTTTTCTCTGTCAAAATCAGATTAAAAATTGACATAAAGGAATACATCCACTAAAACCATAAATTATTCAAAATGATTGGGTGCTTCAACAACATTTTCTCCCTGCACCCAATCCTGTCTTTTCTCTTTAGTAAGATAGAGTGCAGTCTACTTCACTTTCTTCCTTCTTGTTGCCCCAAAAACATTTGCCTGCTCTTTGATGCTCTCCTTGCTTGGTCTCACTCCTCCCTTTGTTTTTTGGTTTGTTTTTTTTTTTTTCTCTAGCTTTCCCTATTGTGGCCAACCATTTACATTTCTGGTTTTAGCAACTTTCACAATCTTCTGCTATTTCTTCAGCCTGCTTTCAGAGATAGACCTAGAATAAATGGTTTATTCATGATCTAAAAAAACCCAGGAAATTATACCCAAATAATGGTCCAAGAGGCCACAGAATTTAATCCAAAATGGGCATAAAGTATCAGGGGATTTTTAGCCAAAAGCAACATTTGCTAGCAGAGCTTTTAGCCAAGCCTTTCCTCACCTGCTTAAAGCTTGTTGCCTTGATGGAGACCAAGCATGGAATTTTAAGTTCCTCAAGAATTATTTTTTTATTGCAGTGTCATTTTTCACATATAGAATATGAAAATATAAATAATTTCAAAGTGTTCACCTCTAACTCGTCTCAGCTGAACTGAGGGTGGCAGTATATACTGGTTTCTCTGTATTAATACACAGTGAGGACTGCACTGCTTTATGTCCATCTCTATGTTTTGTTATTATTAACACAAATGTAGAACTCTGGGCAACAATTCTATAAAAATGCACCATTTTGAATAGTTTTTTTAGAAAAACCAAAGCTCTTCTGTGTCCAAATACTGATTGTCATTTGTGATGTGAATGAAGCATTTCATGGCTTTCGTTTTCACATGCCTCTGATGAAAGCAATAGCACAATATTGGCACCCTATAACTAAATGTCAAAGCATTGCTTTGTGGGGCTTTTAATATTTTGTTTAAATATTGAAGTGCCACAAAATTGAAACCTGGAAATGCTATGTTTAAGTTCTTTCCTTTTACCTTCATACTACTTATAGCACAGCCATAACTTTTGCTGTCACCATTTGCTCATTTTTGTATAGAACAGGGTGAGCAAATGTTGGTAATTCAGCTTCTCAAACTAGACTTAAACCTTGGGCACCCTATATTGCATTTGAGGATGCCCAGAGGGGTTTGAAATGGACTAGCTCACACACTGGAAGCTTACCTTAATATAAATTATTCTCATAAATATACCTCTGGAATGTTCCCTTCGAGCCAAACACTTAACATAAGATTAGAATCTAAAGAGGCCCTAGAGGGACACAGAGCCAAGAGGCTTTCACTGACTCCAAATCCTTACAATTGGCTCTGCCAACTTGTCCCCTTTCTGGAAATGGCAATTGCAGTGCCTGTGTCCAAGAGAGACTTGCTGCATCTGGGCCCCCAGTGGTGTCCAGTCCAGCTCCTGGATCCAAGCCCCAAGCAGGATGTCCTTTCAGATGAACTCTTTCCAGGGCTGCTTTGACCAGAGGAGGCATCTCCTTGCTCTCTGTTGGTTTCTATCCTCCCCTCCCGAGGTTGTGAGCTGTCCAAAACAGGCATTTACAAAGCACTCTGATGGCTGCTGATTCCTCTCCACGGGTCAGGCACAGAGAGAAATGTAGCTTTACTTTTAATAGCAGCTTACTCCACTGGAAGTTAAGATGATGTAGCTATCTAAGGAATACAAAATTTGTGTTTAAATTAATTAATCCCACTTTAAAACAAACACCTCCCTGTAAAGGTATTTCTGACCCCTCAAAATATACAGCTGAGTTCAGAAGAGAAAATTCAGAATTTCCTCACATAAATTCACATTTATACTTCTGAACATATATTCAAACTTTACTGGGACATAATGTGAGTATCTTCACAGGCCAGCATGATCATCTTTTGCTTCACACAAGAACCTCAGCTCACCTTGCTGGCCTTGGTAGGGTTGATGACTCTAGAAATGGTTCTGTTCAGAAGTGACTGTTCAGTGCCAGCTAGGTAAGGTGTGGTTCCCTAGGTATTGCCCTTCCCCAATTCAAACCCCACATCAAAGCATGGCTCCTTACAGTCCATTCTTTTGGCAGTGAGAAATCTAAAACAAAGCATGCAAAGAAAAGCAAAGGATGTGGACTAACCCATCCATATCCCTTTTGACATTTCCATCAGAGATGTGCAATTTTCACTTCACATTTTTCATCAAGTTTTTTTAAAGCACAGCCAACATTAAACCTTTACAAGCTAGGGACCACAAATCAGTTATGTCTGAACATATGACAAGTGGCTACAGTTGCAATTCCCACCCTTGCAAAATGCAAGATCTCTTACTTGGGAAAAAAAAAAAAACACCCAAACAGCAACAAGAAAAAAAAAAATTTAAAAACCCAAGACAACCATGTGGACAAAAGCATTTTTACACATGAAGCTGGGGTTCTGAGTGAGCCAGAATTCTTGAAGGAGTACCTGTGTGTGCAGACCCCAAGTCCTTCTCCCTCTCTCCTGTTCAGGAGGGAGCATGCCTGTATGGCACAATGCAAAGTACCTGTGTGTCTTCAGCTGTCCTGGGAGACTTCACACGATGTCAGACCCCTGGTGGGCCCTCAGCTGGAGCACTTTTGAGCCTGGTCAGCCTTTCTTTTGCACTTCAGCTGGCAAGGCAGAGCATCTTGCCAAGTCTTCAGCCTCCTTAGCCCATGCCGGGTGATTTCACAGTAAGCCAGCAATTACTCAGACTGGCATGTTGTCAGGTCATGTGTCAGATACATTTATCTCATTTACAAGCAGAAGATTCTCCAGTGAATAATTCAGAAAGAAATAATCACCTTCATGGTCCATTTTCCCACCCCCAGGCTCTGTCTCTAACAAGCACCCACTGAACCTGGTGAGACATGTCGACTACAGAAGGAGCAATTTAAAAATCATTGTGTGCACACGCAGACATCCCCCCATGATTTCACTTACTGCTAAAGGCAAACAGCAATCTGTTGGCCCAACCCTCAGTGAAATCACATGAGGTTTTCCTATCAACTTAAAATGGAGCTGGACTGAACCTAATAATCTGAAGCCATAAAGTTCATCGTTCACAGGCTCTCATCATCACACGTAAAATGATCTGCCTTTTGGAAGCTACTTGTTATTTTCTACTCACTAGCCTCAGGGAACACGGGTTGCTACAAAGCATATAAAAATAGCAATAGCTACACTAAGATATTGCCCAGCAAATCTAAGGCTAAAGGAGGTAAACTTACATCAGCAATGTTTCCTTGAGCCTTCCTTTTTTAAATTATATTTGCCATACTTCGTAAATCCATGGCTAAGTATGTTTTCTCCTCATTGGTGCATGAATCTCAATTGTAAAACTATTAAGATGGTGCAGAGAATCTATTTCTTCATCTGTATACCATCCCATGGGTTACCTTACTTTGTGCAAACAAAACAGCAGAAATTTTTGTAATTAGATTACATGGGATAATTTGTGCTAAATAGCAACTCTGATGAATGTGTTAAAACATAACCCATTTCCCCAGCCTGTTTTTTCATGCTGAGAATGGCTGGTGAGATCTGTGTGATTGTGACATCCAGCCCAAATCCTAATATCTGAAGGAAGATGTGGAGGAGCAAACAACAGTTCATTTTTTTTTCCTAACTACATCAGCTAGTCCAACTCAAAAATATTATTATTCCTCCCAAACTGTGCTTGAAGAACAGCAATTTTAATCACAGGAGGAATGCAGGAATAACCCCTAAGCTTCACACACTAAATTATGTCACAAACAGAACAGACCTATAGATTTTGCCTTTATGGCAAGAGGCACAACAGGGGATTGGTTTTCTCTTTGACTCTAAGGTGTCTAACCTGACATTTTCAGACTTGACATCTCACTTGCTTCTGTTTCCAGGATCCACCATGAGACTCCCTGAAGGAAATTTGGCTCAGGGCAGAATGGCACCTGAACTGAACAAAATCTGCTGGCATCTCCACCTGCAACCTTGTCCATACTCTCCTTCACCTGTGAGATGAAGGTGAGTACCCTCCAGCCAAGTGGAGCTATTCCCAGTAAGCCCAAGTGAGGAGTTCAGTCTGTATATGAAAATTCTTGTGACCATTAAACACTTTGCCTGTTCCATCATTACACAGAACACAATGCTTAATTAACTTTTGATTATCACTCCCATTACTGTAAATTAATATTAACAAGTAGCAATGATTCTCAGCACTGATGAAATGGGTCCCCTTTTCTGGGTTTGCTAGCTGTACCCAGACTCACTGTGAAAATCCAGAGTGCACTGACACTAGGAGCTGGAAACTAGCTCTGGTTCCAGGTTCATGGATGGGCTTTCCTGAGTGTTTATCCTTGCACATGTATGTAAATGTAGATCTCAGTTCTGCAGTTTTAGTCCACCTTGGAGTTACTAAGCATGATGGCATTTCACTGCCAATATAATTTTATAGAGGCACTGGTTGTTAGGATGCAGCTTTGTTCACCACAGTTAACCATACTGTCTCAATTCATCATGCACCCACCAGACCATAAATCTGCTAATTAAAGAGAGACACATCTCCAGCTACAGTGTTTGGACAGTGCCTTCCTCCCAGGCATGGATTCAGTCATGTTTCTCTCACAGCACTGTGTCAGCTTGATGCTTTCACTGGTCACAGCTAATTAGGGCTGAGTGAGCTGTGCTATTGTAGCTCTAAAATGCTGATGTTATAAGCAGCTCAAACCCAACGTAGGAGGCTGAGAGGAGCCTCCTGAAGGCACAGCAGTCTCCACAACAGCCTCCCTGCTTCCCTGACCAGTCACCACTTTATACATCCCCCTTGGAGTTGTCCAGGAGCAAAGACAAAGCACAACTTGGACCAGGCTCAGGTGCTTTCAATTCCAAGACTCATACCCATCTGCTGCAAAGCGCAGTGGATCAGGTGTGAAAGCTTGGTGGGACAGGAAGTCTCTATCTGAACCTGACAGAAGGGACCATTTGACATTGGTCACCATTGAGCCACGTGCTGTTATCAATGCTGAAAGCCTGTGTGAGCACTGCCAGCTTTGCCCATAAAAGTTCCCTGCTTTTCTGTAATTATATCAGGGATGAGAAGAGCCCTTAATGGGGATATTTATAATCTTTGTCTGCTCCATCCTCTTCACTCCTTAGCCATTTCCACATAAAGATCCCTAATTCTGCACAGGAAATTTATATTCCAACCATGTCAATTCCTCTAACAGTTCATTGTCTGGTTCTTTATTAGAGAGAAGATTGCAGATCTGTTAAAATCAGGAAAAGATCCTATGGGTGTCAATGGTCTTTGTGTTAGGACCCCATGAAAACATTTTCCTCCTGACAAAGCAGAGCAAATTTCCACAGACCAAGTGTTGTTGAGGCAACTTGTTAATACTGAAAAATCAAACATTTACAATTCCTTCCCTTCCCATCTTCTCAGGTGTTGCCACATCAATTTATCCCCTGTGGCAGTGATAAACCCTGGCAGCAAGAGCACATGCATGTTGTCCACAGCCAAAGGAGAGACACTGATCCTCTTAAAAAAGTCAGGTCATTTCAAAACTTCTCCAGGCATCACAAGATGTCCTTTTAGTGAGCAATTAAAATTATTCTTTTTTAATATTTGAAAACTTTTAAACTAAAAAGCACTTTTAAATTATCAGGTATTCTGGCCTAAAGTGTGAGGCCACCTTGCAACACACACCATGCATTCATTGTGGTATTTCCCCAAGGATGTGTTGTGCTACCCAGCTTCCCTCCCAGCCAGCAACTTCACAAATTGACAAACTATAAGAAGGGCTTTTTTTATAGAATGAAGAATCAATAGCTGTCTACTTGGATAGCCTCAAAAAGTGCTTAACTTTTAATTGAATGCTGGAAAAGAAAATGCAAAGCACAAGAGCTCAAAACAGCATGAAGCCTGCATAATTATCTTTCTCCTTGCAGTTCCTCATGTGGGCTGGAGACTAATTAAACACATGTGCAGGCTACAAAATGATTTGCAAGGATATCTCTTTTGTCAGTTTGCAAGGGGATGTAAGCAGAAGGAAAGTACCAGCAAGGAACAGGAGCCACAGCCAGCTGTCTGATACACTGTCATTTTCACTGGTACCTTTGCTTTAACTTCAGCCATCTAGAGCAAAGACAAATTAGATTTTGCATCTGCTTTGTAATGAGACAAAGTTCAAGACAATGGTAAACTTGGGCTTCTAGAGAGGTATAAACACACATACAGGAGTTTTGAAGCACTTTGGTGCTGACTTCACGCACTGTACAGGTATATTTTTCATTATAGAGCTAACTGTCCTAACATGAGCATTACATACATAACGTAGAAATAAATTTAAATAAGCATTTTATTTTTTCTGGTGCAGAAACACAAAACCAAGTAAAGCTTTTAATCTTAAAATCCCTTCTTTACCATTTTTCATGTTAACAAGCATAATAAAACAGCCATTAAAAAACATACCTGTTTTTTAATGTAATACTTTTGTAAAGTATTTCTCCAGCATACAAGCCCTACCTCCCTCTTCTCCCTCCTTTCCAGAAGAAAAAAGATTTCAGCCTGTTCACCAGGGCCTTAAATCATGTCTCTTTTCCCATCCAAAGTAAAAGCACCTGCCCAGTCTGGCAGGATTGAATGAGAGCCCAGCAACCATTGCCCTAATAGGAGGAAATATTATTAACTTTAATTCATTCACATCAGCATTGATCAGAAGCAGTTACTGAGTACCAGGAAGATACTGGGATGTCAGTACATGGCACTCAAGGCCAGTGCAATTACCACAGAAATGAAGGATGCTGTGATCAGTCCAAACAATTGTGTGCAATTATAATGGAAAGTTCTGATCTGTGGATTTCACCCCGCATGCACTGTATGAAGGCTCTCACATCCAAAGGCTTCTGTGAGTCTGCAGTCCCAAAAAAATTGTCAGCTACTCCATAAAATGTAGCTTTTTTTTAAAAAAAGTACATTTTTAAGGAGATGATGATGATATTTCCCACCAGTGAAGCACTGCTCATAAACGGTGCTGCTCCAGGGTGTGCAAATTAAAATGAAACTTTCAGATGTGGCACGGTGTGGCCCTGGCAGAATAGTTCAATGCCACTCTAGAATTCCAAGAGCTCTGGTGGAGCAAGACTGGAAGACCTTGGATGTGTTGTCAGTCTCTCAAAAATAGATAACCAAAATCTTGAAATCCCCCAAGCAGAGGGATGCCTTCCTGAAGACATTTGCTGTGAGAGGG
This sequence comes from Passer montanus, assembly GCF_014805655.1. Lineage (NCBI taxonomy): Eukaryota > Metazoa > Chordata > Aves > Passeriformes > Passeridae > Passer > Passer montanus. Next base: position 1,244,685 of record NW_024371704.1, read on the forward strand.
GCTGTGGTACAAGCTGGGATGGGTGAAATCTTCCTAGATAAATGTCCTTTCTCATCTTTACCAGCATTTGCACTCCACCATCACTTTAAAGCCCCCAACATAAATAAATGCACCACTGATTCCTGTCCCTGGTTCTCCTCCATTTCACCACTCCTTTTCTGCTGATCCCATTCTCTCTCCGTGCCTGGGGGAGCACAGGAGGGGTTGTGGGAGCACAGCATAGGTGGATGACCGCTTTCTTTTGCTCTCACTCAAATGCTCTCTGGATGAAGCTCCTTTCATCAGCATCATTGCCCCACACTCCAGCAGGAACTTGAAAAACTCCCAAACTCCTTCTCTCCCGTTTCCAACCCACCGAAAGCAGGAGGGGACAGCGGTGACAACAGGGCTGGCTGCTCACATGTGTCCTCACTGTGTCAAACACCACGCTCAGGTCCAGCCCAGTGGATACCAGCTGAATACCAGCGAGCTGCCTGGGGCCACCTCAGGCCATCAGCCATCCCAGAGCTGTCCGGGAGTGGTTCTGATTTCAGGTGTCCCCCAGCACAGTTGTCCCTGGGCGGTCCCCTGCTTGCCCAGCCCTTTTAGCTCGGCTTCCATGGGATGCACAGCTCCTGCGAGCGCATCCCTGGCTGCAGCCAGTCCCCATAGCGCGGCCAATGCTGCCCCCCTAATGCAAAGCACAGAATTATCTGCACCAGGCAGGAGGGGAGAGCCTCTGTCCCTGTCCCTGCACTGGGTGACCTCAGGGAACCAAGCTGAGGGCGCAGCTGGAGGGGATTTTCTCCTCTCGTTTGCAGAGATTTAAGAACAGGCATCAGCAGCTTCCTGCAAGGCACGGGAGTGCTGGGAATTCCCCATGTGTGGAGACACGGGGCTTGATTTCATGTTTCTCAGAAGGCTGGCTTATTATATTATGATATATATTATATTATGATAAAGAACAAGAATGGAACTACATAAAAACTGTGCTAAAAGAGCAGAGAGAAAAGATCATCAGAAGGCTTGAAAGAACAAGAATGGAATGCATAACAAAATCCTGTGACTGCTCACAGCCTCAACACGGGTGGATGTGGTTGGTGATCAATTGAAAACAATCCACATGGACCAGTGGAAGATGCACCTGTTGCATTCCCCAGCAGCAGATAATTATTGTTTACATTTCTTTCCTGAGGCCCTCAGCTCCTTCAGGAGGGAAAAATCCTGGCAAAAGGATTTTTCACAAAATTTCATGGCCACAACGGGAGTTTCTCAGAAAGGCATCCCAGGCTGGGAAAAGGGATGCACAGTGTTAGAGGTACAGCCCTGGCTGATGGGAAGCAGGAAGAGAGGCAACTCGCCCTTCTCAGCCCCTGAGTGGTCAAACAAAGAATTATTAATTCCTTATATATTCTTTCTCACAGTCATATGGTGTGGAAAATCGTTGAAGAGAAACCTTCAAAGCATATCTGGCAGAGCGTTAACTGATGGGAAAAGACCCACTGCCATTTTTATCCATCCTAAATCATTAGATAACATGATTTAAAAAAAAAAAAAAAAGCCTGGGAATATGCAGAACAGCTGAAACAAATGCTGTTGCCTATTAGCTGAATATTTTGTCTCTGCGAGCATCTCGGTAGCGGGTGCCCGGAGCAGCGGGGAGGCACAAGGCAATGCTGACATCTACTGTCGGCAGCCCCGCACCGCCCGCACCTCCTGCCCGCAGCCGCCCCAGCGCCGGGAATCCCGGCTCCAGCTGGGGCCGGGCACACGCATGGATAAACCGAGGAAATGTAACCCCGGCCATGATGTTACAGCCCCAGAGAACGAGTGATCCCAAGCGCAAATATTTATACAAGGTGAATTGCACTGCTCTCAATTTTGTTGCTGGGCTAAGGCACCTTCGAAGTACATATTCTCAGAGCAGGTAAATATTTGCTTTCTTTAGGACACCCACAGGACTTTGGTGCATTAATTTCTTCCCCCTTCTGGACTTGTTTTCTCTATTAAGTTTTACGCTGCTCCTTTCATCCAATTAGTACTAAAATCTTCTCATTTTTTTCATCATGGTGCAGATAGAAAACATGTTTTATTCCCTGCAGCAAGAAAGCATAAACTGCAAAAAAAAAAAAGCCCTGAAGATTACAAATGAGACTTATAAAGGTGTTTGTACTTCTGCTACAGTGCTTGAACGCTGTGTCTGTAATAACAGCAAGTGACATCCAGGAATCCCTTGTGTTGTACCTTACAGGAGCCACCAATGGGGGGAGGACTAAACCTTGGAGCTGCAAACCAACTGCAGTACTGAGAGGCACTGGGAATTATTAGAAGCAGAAAATTGTGTATGGCTGTGCATCTGTTAGGGAGAATAAGCATTTCCATGCACAGCAAAGCAGGCAAAGTGGCTTTCAGGTGTGTCTGATAAGGTTGTAAAAGTTTATTGCAAGATGAGCTATTCCTGCTTATATCTTAGTGGAAGAGTCTAATTAGAAGCAATTAATTTCCTTATAAAGTGGTATTACAACCATTCCTGCTGGCATCTGCTCCACTCACTGTGCACAACAAGCAGCTATTGTTGCAAAGTAGGACAGACACTGGAAAAGATCCCGCTATTTCTGACATATCTCATCCCAAGTCACTTGAAAATAAAAGAGGCTTTGGGCTTGTCTTTCCTATCCTTATCTATATTCTGTGCTGGTATGCACGAGGCCCAGCTGGGGAGCATTGGCACAAAACTCTGTAAGATCAACACCCTGTGAGCATTAAAACTAAAATACAAGGTGTATTTGGATAGGGATGGTGGCTTTGCTGTGACTCTGGGGAGCAGAGCAGTAGGTGGGCTTGTCAGAATTTTTCTGATGGAAGAGTTCATCAAGAGAAACTCCTCAGACAACCTGGTAAAGGTGATGGGGCCCTCCAGAATGCTGGAAAGCTTGACCTAATCCCCTTCTATTGCTCAATTTGGGCTCAAATCTCTTTCCTGCTTCCTCTTGTGCTGGTTAATTTAGAGGAGTAGCATTTTATCCCTGCTTCAACAATGTTGTGTTCCCTTGAATAAGAAAGGGGGGTACCTTGGAAAAAAGCCCCCCTTTTTCAAGATAGAAAAGTGGTATCTAGCCAGACTCTTCTCTTTCCTCGTGTTTATATTCTAACACCATCTGCCTCTTGCAATGTGTTTACTGTACACATGTACCATAAAGAGTTGTTTGTTTGTTGGATGAGTGGGGTCATGGTGCTCTCAGCATCCCAGCTGTATCCTCCTGGTTGGTTCTGACTGTCTCCTTGCAGGAGCTCACAAGTCCCCTCTGCACAGGAGTAAAATGGCTTCTGTGCTGATGCTTGTTTTGATTAAGAGAACATTTGTAGAGCCTCAGTAGGGTGGAGAGCTTTGTTTTGTGGGTACTGAGCACAAATCGTTCCCATGTGGGTGGGAGGGAGGAGGAGGAAGGACTGCATGAGACAGCAAGGTGGGGGACAGGAGTCTGTGGGATCCTGGTGGCCACAGGACACCCTCTGCCACCCCTCAGCAATGGGGGCCTGAGCTGACACCTTGTCATCTTTGCAGAAGAACTTTGGGGGATAAAAGAGGTCTGGATGGTCCCAGCCCTTTTCCTGCAGCACAGGAAGTCCCACCTGCAACCCCTGAGTTGGGGGAGGCTATGGCCTGTCTGGAAAAGCTGTTTTGAGGGACATGCTGTGCTTTCTAACACAGGAACAAAATAAAACATCTCTGTGTGTAAAGGGAAAGAAGAAAGCACTGTTCCTGTGCCCTGGCTCAGAGCACTCAGCCCTACCTGTGTGCCAGGGCACTAAAACCAGCAGGGACCAGAGCTGGCTGCTGTGGGGCAGGGACCCCCTTGGGGTTTGGGGGGTGCCCACAGCTGGCACCTTCCAGCTTAAGGAGAGTTGAAGGGAGCTATTTTGAAGCAACAATATAATCCCACTCTCTTTTTTTTCAGTGTATGAGGTAATGAACGTCTTTAGTGCTTAAAGGTGCTGTGAGGAGCTGCAGGGCATGTGTGAATGCCAACATTTTATAGAAGGGGTGGTTTTACTGCCAGCAGACTTTAAAAAAAATCCCTGCAGTTTATATTAATAAGACTGGATGTTATTGCATGTCAGGAGTTATTGTGATTTATAAAGTCCTTCTTACGTGGTGTGTAATGAAAACCCTTGGCTCTCGGTCCCAGTCACTAACGGGAGATGATAGCAGCTTTATCTGCAATAGCCAACTTGACCTGGAACCTTCTGTCACTTCTAATGATGCTTTATGCTGCCTTCTGCTTTCACCTGAGTTTGGGGTAGAGTCTACTTTCATAAAGTGAAAAAATAGCAGAATCCTTTTAGGAAAAAAAACTACCAAGCCTGTTAAGGGGGAGAACTGCACTGCTTGGTATTAATGTCCCAAACAGCCCTGCTCTGTAAGTGCAGTGCTGCAGAGTTAGTCCTTTAATAACATGCTCTGTCTGCTCTTCCCAAGCCTCTCATTCAGGACTATTACTCTTCTCTTGAGAATTTCACACGTCTTAGAGATGACAAAAACATAACGGGGGGGAAAGGGGTGGAGATGAGTGTAAGTAGAAGTAGATGGATGGGTCCACAGCTAGGAAATTGTTTCTAAGTGTGCTTCTTGAAAAGAAATTTTAAAAACCAAACTGTATTAGAATCCCCAAAACCTATATTTAACACCAAAAGTGGAGAAGAGACTCTTTCAGAAGGGGATTCCAAGCTCTATTATTCCATTTCCCAAAAGCATGTGTGTATATATATAAATTTTAAGAAGGAACAGGCACAGGGCTCTGTTACTCTGTCATTACTTCTCTGTGGAGTTGTCCTTTAAAGGATTAAGTAAGATGTGGGTACAGGTTGATAACTGAGCATCACCATCCTGCCAGAACACAGCCCAGCACAGAACTTCTGCCCTGTGCATCATCTTTGCAACATGAGCTGTTTATTTATAGTCCTGTGGCATCCCCAGTGCTGGATCAAGTGGGAATTCCTGGAAATGCAAAGAGCTTGGCAAACTCCCTGAGTCAGGAAAGGTGTCAGAAATGGCTCCAACCTGAACAAAGCCCAGGACACACTAGCACTGCTCTGTCTCCATAGGGCAGCAGGAGGAGGTTTAATTAATAATTTAATTAATCCAAATTAACTAATGTATCCTGCTGGGCTAAATGCAACAGAGTTGCTGGGAATCTCCCCGCAGAGCTGTGTTTTTTCTCTGTGCATGCTGCAGGTGGCTGTAGGGCTGCAGGCACAGCACAATCCTCACCCTTGTCCACTGGGGCAGCCTGAGAGCCAGCTCCCGAAAACAAGTGCAATAGCACTCTTTTCCAGAGGTAAGGAAAAGAGCTGCCCACCTAGGGGGCTGAAAAAATTCTCATAAATACCCCAAAATGTGGTCATTTTTGGCAGTGAAGATGGGTGATGTCACTTGATCTGGTTTGGACCTTTTGTCACTGAGCAGGGCTGGCCCTATCCTGCCTCACTGGACACAGAAAAAGCTCCTCTCAGGCTCTTGCTGGATTTTCACACCTACAAAACCCCATGAGCTATTTTGCTGGCAGCTGGGACATGTGGGAAGGCTGGAAAAACCTGTCTGAATGGAATTGCTACTGGATAAATTGTAATTGTACTTGGCAATCCAGTCTTTTAGGTTGTGCTTTCTTTATAACTAAACACAAGACTAGGTTCACGGCAGAAATATAATGAAAAAGGAAAATACAAATAAAATATACTTAATTTTGGGCAATGAATGCCATCCTCCTTTGAGATGCAAAGGCACATCAGGAAAATGGCAAGGAATAGACTTCTATAGAATCAGCATAGCAGGCACCAGAGCCAAGTACAAGGGATGGTACAATTGCTTTAGAGAATGGCAGATATTTTACAGAGAGCCTCCCTCTGAAATGCAGGTGGAGAATGACCACAGATGCTTCCAGGAGACTTAATTGTCCTTGCCAGCAAGGCTCATTATCCATACATAAACATATGTGCTGCCTCTCAACAGCAAAGTGCAGTTTTTTCAAGAGAGTATTTTAAACCTGAACTGCTTGACTGTCAAATTGGTTCAGTCTGGCTTCATTTTAATTACAGCAGCCATTGGATCATGCTGGTGGGTGAGGGAAGATGTGCTACTTCTGTAGGCAAAGGAAGGTATCTTTGCAAAATGTCTGCCTATAAAACGCTGCTCTGTCTTCAGCATCACCACAAGAGTGAGAATGGAGGTCAGCAGTGAGCCTTAGTGCCTGTTCCCATGGGGTTTTCCTCTGGGCTTCAGCCAGGATTACCTTCCTAAGAGAGTGCTGCCTTTTGTTGATGGAAACTATGGAAAGTGAGAAGTGGACCTTGGTTTGTTGCCCTGCAGCACCTGCAGCCCCTTTTAGCAGAGCAGGCATGTGGAAAACACAGCCAGGTTAGACCAATAATGGTGTTTAATCCTCGTTCTGCATTTGTGTCAGGCACTGGGGAGCAGAGCCCGAGGGAAGCAGGCAATTTCCTGCAGGTATTTAACAAGGTGTGGCAGGAAAATGAGGAGAGGGCAGTACCTCTGGAGGCAGGATTAGCAAAGAAGGGGTTTTCTCCCCTCAGGCTCCATTTATAACTACCTCATTGGTGATGAAGGTGAGGCCTAGGTACTTCAAAGCATGTGTAATGTTGGGAGTGGGCTCAGAAAGAGCTGCCTTTGAAGTGTGACTTGAGAATAGTGGGTTGGGCACGGGACAAGAGGGGTGAGTGTCTTGAGAAGTGGAACAATTTGGGTGGAAGAAGGGAGAGGATTTTTTTTCTCTAAGCTATTGTGTCAATGCTAACACAGAGACCAGTTCCCATCTCCACAGCTTGACCAGACTTCTCAAATAATAGTTAACTGTGGTAGCAATCAAACTGCTGGATATTCTAGTTGGGGAAGTAGAATTGAGAGGTGTCAGGATGCAGGTGCTGTCAGGATCATAACAGGGTGGTGGTCACTCTCCTGGGAATGAACCAGGCCCATTTCAGCAAGCTGGGCCTGGCTGGGGTACAATACCCTCAGCTTTCAGAGCTCAGCAATCCTGCTCTTCACAGAAAATGAAATAAAATCACTGTGCATGCTTTATGTGTAGCCCTGGTGAAGGACCCTGGGGGCCCCAGCACTGCAGCTCAGCAGCATGAAGGGACACTGCTGACATACAACCTCTGCTCTTTCCCCAAAGCCTGAGTACAGCCTGTGAGTTTTATTTATTTTTATTTCCTAGGTCTGAAAAAGTATGAGATGCATACATGCATGAGCTTCTGCCATGAGCAGGATTGCAGACTTTGCAAGCACTGTTGTTGGGGTGTCTTCCTTCTTCAAACAGCCAAGTCACTACACTTAAATGTGAGTTTTCAGGGATGCTGAAAGCCTTTTAGAAGTTCCTTTGTCCTTGTACTGTAAACTTAGCAGCACAACCTTTGAGAATGCAGGAATGAAAACTCGATGCCTGCAGCAATTCTCTCTAAGCTCATACCATTTGTGAATAAAGGTTAATAATGTTTGAAACTCTTAAAACTCAGTTCCATTTACCATCCTTAGGCAAAGCAAAATAAACCAGTACAAAAAAAAAAATAACCCACCCTGGAAGTATTAATTCAGGAAAACAAGTAGCAGGTTTTGTCCCATCCACTATCAAGAACAGCAGCCCAAAGTGGACAATCCAGCCCAGGTACTAAAACCACAACCAGCAAAGCCAAATGATAACTGACCAAGCAGTTATTAAACAAGAAGACCTGACAGTCCACTGTCATCTCCAACTCTGTTCTTGTCAGTGTTAGGGCTCTGATTGTTGCTATTTCCAGCTGAATGTGCTCAGCTTCCACTTTTTTCTACCTCCTTGCTGCCATGAGCTTTTTCTCACAAGACAGTAGTTTTCCAACTCCAGTGGCACATTTAGAAAACAAGGTGTGTTTTCCCAGATGGAGGCTGAAGTCCCTAACACATTGAACCCACTGGGGACAAAACAATCACAAAAACACCCAACATGTTTCCAGCTCACTCCTCATTAGTAAGACCTGAAAAACAGCACAAACCCACAAAAAGTGTCCTCTATACAAGGCCAGGAATATCTGAGCCCTGCTAATTCCTGTTCTTGTGGATGAGTGGTGACTGCAGCCTCACAGCACAGCTGTAGCTGAAATGAATCTGAGGGGGACAAGAAGGGATGTGGAACTAGAGGAGCACCTGAGGCTGAGGGGTGCTGCCAATGTCTTGCCCTTGTTTGGATTCTAAAGCTCCCAGTACACAGGAGTCTGCCCTGTGTTCAAAATTTATGAGCCAAATCCTGCAGAAACAAAGACAGTGGTTTTAAAGAAAAATCATCCAGAACTGGGACTTTTTATTGATCTGTTTGTTTTCCCTCTGGGTCTTTCAGCCTGCTGAGTGTTGCTGAACCAGGGTTTTCATAACCATGAGAGGTACACATTTTCCTCTAAAAAAACCCCTCTAAAAGCACTTGGGGTGCTGACAAAATGCCTGGTGTTGGTGAGGAGTGTTGCTGAACCAAGGTTTTCCATAACCATGAGAGGTACACATTTTCCTCTAAAAAAACCCCTCTAAAAGCACTTGGGGTGCTGACAAAATGCTTGGTGTTGGTGGGGCTTTGGAATTTGGCTGCAGCTGAAGGTGGTTGCATTAACAGCTTTCAATCTACAACCTGAGATGTAGGGTTTGTCAAGAGAGCAGTGGCTTTGGTTTAAAAGTCTGCTGCACTCCTCTTTGGTGTGTCCTGAGTGCAGGAGGGAGAAGTTTGAGCTCTTGGCTGTGGAGGTGGTTGATGGGGTTTGTTGTATTTATCCTTTGGGGAATTTGGAAGTCTCCTGTGCTGGTGTTGCAAGCCTGGCACTGGGTGTAACTGGGGACTGCTCTCCACAGCATGTGGGGTCTGTCTTTGCAATGTGACCTGAGTCCTAACTTCATCCTCTAGGAGTCAATAATGTGCGAACATGTGTAATAATATTCTTTGTCTGTGATAATTTGGCTTTTCTGCTTGCCTTGCTTGTTTCTAAAGAGAAAACACCACATTTATGATCCCACAAACTTGCCCCTGTGCTCAGCTTTCTGCAGCAGAACACTTGCAGAGCCCAATCTCAGAGCAGTCCCAGTCCTGGTAGGAAAGCCTGGCTTGTGTTAATAATGGTATTAAAGATCCTAAACCTTTCCCAGACTTCTGTTGGGGTGATTGACCTTCTGAGGAGCTCACTTGGAGCCTCTGAAATGACTCAAGCCTCCCACTGTGTTGATCAAAGGGAGCAGCTCTCTGTGATGAGGTAGGGCCTATCAGGATGTCAACAATTAAATTGGACTGCTGGCTGGACTGCTGGCCAAACTGTCAGAGCTCGGATGGGTGACATCCAGGCACTGTAATTATTATGGAAAACACCATATCTGGGATTATATCCCCCCAGCCCTGTTCCCACAGGTGCTGTATCTACTTGGAGCCTCTTTCTGCTTAAGCAAGGCTCCATGGGCAGGAAGGGAATTGCTGCAGGTTATGTGACAGCCCAGGACAGAGCTGAGGCTGGATGTGGGCTATGCCAGCTGTCCTAGCAGAGCTTGTGTGTAGCTCCTGCAACAGGAGCAGCTGTAAAAAACATCTACAGCTGCTTTTTTCACCTCTTCTTGGTCACTTTTTGATTTCCCAGGGAACTTAAGTTGCCTGGAGAAGTTGTGGCTGCCCCATCCCTGGGCAGAGCTGAGGCTGGACGTGGGCTATGCCAGCTGTCCTAACAGAGCTTGTGTGTAGCTCTGCAACAGGAGCAGCTGTAAAAATCATCTACAGCTGCTTTTTTTTTACCTCTTCTTGGTCACTTTTTTATTTTCCAGGGGACTCTATGTTGCCTGGAGAAACTGTGGCTGCCCCATCCCTGGAAGTGTCCAGGGCCAGGTTGAACAGGGCCAATTGGAATAGTGGAAGGTGGCCCTGCCCATGGCAGGGGGTGGAGCTGGATGAGCTTTAGGGTCCCTTCCAACCCAAACCATTCTGGGATGCTCTGACCTCCCCTGAAAACACCAATTCCCTAGTGCTAGTGCAGGTGGGGCAGGCTGGCTCCAACCTTTGTTCCCATCCCTCCAAACCCATCCTGAGTGCCAGCTGCTTCCCTGCTCCCCTCCCACACACCTTCCTGGGGAGCACAGGCTGCAGCTCCCTCCAGGTGTGCTGCCCAAAATACCTTTGTCTCTTGCATACAAATTGTTTCCACTGAGGGGTCTTTTTTTTCCCCTTAGCTGAATTACTGTGAGAATTTCAATTTAGTAAGAGAAGAGCCTCAGAAGTGTTAGCTTCTGTGTCCAGGGAGAGAGATTTTTGCTTTTAAGGTTTTCCTGAAAGGTGCAGGTGGCAGAAGGGAAGCCCATGGCCCCGAGGCCAGCAGCTGGCACAGCAGCCTCCTGCTTGGCTCCTCTCTGCCATTTTTGGGATACTCAGGTGCTGTTTCAGGGCACACCAACAAATTTTTCACTGCCAGCAAGCCTGCAAGGAAAGGCTGCTCTGCGTGGGTGATTATTTTATTTTCTTGCCTTTTTTTTTTTCCCTTTCCCACCCCAGCCAGAGCCTTGGCACAGCTTCTGGCTCTCCTACATTGCCATCTGACGGCAGCATACGCCTTGTGTGGCGCTTGGCACCTGCAGGAGGGCACCTCGGGCACAGCTTTGGGTGAGGAATGGTGAGGCCTCTGCCCTGCCTCAGGGCAGCAGCAGATTCATCTGTGGTATCCCACCTGGGGCTCCTTCCCCCTGGGAATCAGGAGCTCCTCTCTGCAGAGGAGGGGGCAGGAAAAGGAAAACCAAAATTCAGGTTCCTGCAAGAGGCACCGTGCGTGCACCAGCTTGCTTTCAGTGGCTGCAGGGGATACCAGCAATGTTTTACCTCTTATTTTTGAGACCAGACAAAGCTCACTCCTTACTTGTCATTGCAAATGTACAACATCCAGCTCTTCCCCTCTTAAAGAAATTGCTTTAAAAATAATCTATTTTTTTTCCTTTTAACTGAAGGAGGTTCATTTGTCACTCAAACTTACTTGTTGGTTAGCTGCATGCGTGTGTACTTCTCAGTTTGCTCAGAGGGCTGTGATAATCCTTAAATCTGCTTTTAAGCCAGCCTGGTCTCCCCATCCTGTCTGCTGTGGGCAGCTTGTGGCAGCCTGAAGTTTAAACGGCTGGGGGGCACTCAGGGACGGGCCATTACCACATTTAAATGTTTCTTCTAAATGCTAGGAAAGGCCTCAGCAAGGGGGGAAAAAAATATATATTTGCATGCTTAATTAACTGACCAAGATAATTAATACATGCCCAGCTCCAGGCCTGCAGGGAAGGTACCAGAGTCAATGGATCCAGCTGTTATTTAACAGTGCAAAAGCTCCACTGCTTCAGTGAGGTTGGGCTAATACCTCTCATAGCTGAAATATTTGGAAAAAGCCATCCCAGCTCTGCTAGAGCATCAGGAATCAGTGGATTTTTTTACTCCTGGCCAGAGGAGTATGGGGCAGGGGCAGGGCTTGCTCCTGCCTGGCCCCACGTGCCTGGGGCAGTGGATGGGGATGCTGAGCTTCTCCAGGTGCCTTTAGGAAAGTGCTGCTGGCTCGGGATCTGCCAAGCCTTCCCTGTGGGTAGACTGGAGGTGAAAAACAAGCAGGTTTGTTCCATGCTGAACATGCCCACGTCTTGTCACACAAATGTGCAGCACGGATGAAAACAAAAAACAAGCTACAGATGGACACGGGCAACCTGTCGCTAAGCACAAGCCTCCAAATTCAAAATAAACATAATGCAGCAGCTCAGTGTGGTCTCAATGGGATCCATGCATTCCCACAGTGGATGCTGTAATGTCCTGATCCTTCTTTGCACCTGGGACTTGATTTCAGTTCAGATTTCATCTGTGTGTAAAACAAATGTTTGAATGGGTCATAAAGTCTTGTATTGGGTGTTGGTTACACAGGGGAGTGTCTGAGTGCCAGAGAGGTAGAAGGCCCTTAGGAATCCCTGGAAGCTTGGCCAGAATTGGCTCCTGAAGGTGCCTTGATCTGTCCTGAGACTTGCAGATGCTGCCTAGGTAATTTGAGGGAAGTTTCTTCAGTCTTAGTACTTACAACAAAGTCATCACAACTTCAAGGGCCTTCAAAAGGATTATTCCCATTCTCTGTCTGCTGCTCAGCAGTTTTTCCTTAATGCCTCTCCTTGGCCTCTGTTGCTGCAGGTGGCACCTCCTGCTTGCCCTGTCCCACAAGCAAGCCCAGAGAGGAGGCAGCTCTCCCCAGGAGGTCTGACAGGCTGCACACAGCAGAAACAGCCAGAGGGAACCAAACAACCAAAATGCTGTTTTCCTTATTTCTGGAGGGCAGGAGCTGTGGCAGCAAAGGCATTTCTCCAGAACTTCAGCTCCTCTGGGCTGCCTCCCATGCACAATTTTTTTTCTGGAGGCACTTAAGATTTAACTTCAGCTGCCAAGGATTTCTTCTCCTACCCAAGGAGATAAGAGCAGCTGCACTTGGCCAGGCCCAAGCTCCCTCTTGCCTGGTATTTCATCTTTGGCTGATGAGAGATCAGAGGTAGCTGAGGAGGCAAAAGCAGGCACTTTCCTCAGCTGACCTCCCCACCAGCCAGACATCACCTGCCCGTGGCTGCCAGAGCCCCAAAAAACCCAGTGCCTGCCTCTCCTTGGAAAGGGCTCCCAATTGGGCACAGGAAAATTCAAGAGCACCACAGGGCTCTGGTGGAGGTCCTGTGAAGCTCACTGAGCTCTGAGCAATTAATTGTGTGGCACATGGATCTGTGTGGGTGCCAGAGTAATTAACTGAAGTGAAACACATGCTCTTCCAGTCTTACATGCTGTGGTTAAGACAGAAATGAAGAAATGAAGATGACCATCAAAATGAATAATTTCTCTATTAGCAGGGCTCAGGGACATCTCTCAGCTATGTAATTAATTTTAATTGTGAGTGAGTGACTCCTGTCAGGGCTTCAAGTGAGATACTGCATCTCTCTCCCACAAGGAAGACCATAACTATTCCTGTATACAAAGGTCTGTGGAGAGTGAAGATTTTTTTCATATTTGAAAATTTTCCAGCTGATGGAAATAGAGAAGCTCCTGCTGAGAATGTTCCTCTTCACTGGGGGACTGAAGGGGTCTCTGCACATCAGCAGGGAGACAATGCCTTGTACTTGGGTTTGCACAGCAAGAGACAGAAAACAGAATTAATACAATTAATACTCTGGGTGCCTTGTTTCTGGTCTCCCCAGCAGGGATGGTCTGAGGTCCTCACCAGACGAGTTATCCATGGCTCAGCCTGGTGAAGGAGGTGCCCACGAGTTATCCATGGCTCAGCCTGGTGAAGGAGGTGCTCAGGAGCTATCCATGGCTCAGCCTGGTGAAGGAGGTGCTCACGTGAGTGCAGCACAGCTGCACACGGGGTCAGGGAATGCCAGGATGGGAAACTTTGAGCCAGGCAGTTCCTGCACTCTTTGTTGTCAAGCAGGTAAAACTTTCCGTGTGACACACACAATTTTTAGCTATTTGCATATTAATTTACCTTAAAATGCATTTAAAAGGTCAAAGTGCTAAAGCGCAAAGACTTATAAAGTATAACCTTTATAATTACCCTTATGGAGAAAATATTTACATTGTCTTAGCTTTCATTTGCTGCTGAAATACCTTCTAGTGGCATGGAAAAAAAAACAACCCCAAAACCAAACCCAAACTATGCTATGTTTTAATTGCAGCCTGGCTTTTGATCAGATGTGTATTTTGAAGGGAAAAAAAAAAAAAAAGAAAAGAGGAGGAGAGAAAAAAAATGTGGCTTTGTGTGTATTCTGTGTTACATTATTATTCAGTAAGCCTTAAACCATAAAAGCTCCTACGGGAAGATTCATTATCGCATTAAGTACGAGATAGGGAGGGGATGCCTTGCTGGCAGCCGCAGACAATATGTTGCTGTTTTACTTTGTTTGGGTTGATCCCCCCCCTCCCCTCTGGGAGCTGAGTGTTCTGGAGAAACAGTTTAAGACACAGTTGGATGGAGGGGGGGGCGGGAAAGAAAAAAAAAATAAGGAGGAAGGCAGGAAGGCAGATGGAGGCAAGTGACCTTCGGCAGGCTGGAGGTTTCTAAAGGCTTCCTGTGACTTCAAACACCTCCCCAGGCTGCAGAGATCCCTGCCCTGCGGCTTCCAGCCCGGCAAGCACCGGCCGAGAGACCCAGAGAGGTCGGCATCCCCCCGCGGGACCCGGCATCCCTGTGCGGGCATCCCCCGTTCCCCCGGGCTGGGATCTCCATGGGCCATCCCCACTCTCTGCTCCTCTGCGATGTTTTTTCTCTCTCGGTGCTCTCCCCTCCTGCCCTCTGAAAGGTTCTCTCCATCCCCGGGGAGCTGCGGGGTGATGGGAAGGGCAGTGGTCCGGCTCTGCCAGGGAAAGGAATTTCTGGGAGCGACCAAAAATATTTGTGGAGCAACCCAGATCTCCTAGTTGCAAGAAATGAGGAAATAGGTGTTCTCCTCCCTTAATCACTGATTTACAGGGGCTCAGCTTGTGGGTGACTGATCTGAGCCAGCAGTGGGGGGGGGGGAAAGAGCTTTTGGTAAAAGAAGGTAAAAGAGATGTTGGAAAAGGCTCAACACCTGTCTTCTGACAGGAGGCAGGTTTCAGGCATCTTTTCTGGGATGCTCACTAATGAATAGCCTGGCAAGCAGGGTTTCTTTTTAAATAACAGTGTAGGCCGTCTTCTCATACTGATGATGCACTTAAAAAAGAAGATATTAAAGCCCATTAAAAAGAGCTTTTGGTAAAAGAAGGTAAAAGAGATGTTGGAAAAGGCTCAACACCTGTCTTCTGACAGGAGGCAGGTTTCAGGCATCTTTTCTGGGATGCTCACTAATGAATAGCCTGGCAAGCAGGGTTTCTTTTTAAATAACAGTGTAGGCCGTCTTCTCATACTGATGATGCACTTAAAAAAGAAGATATTAAAGCCCATTTATTCTGCTTTGAAAACTAAAATCCTTGCGACAGAGGCCTGGCTTGGATTGTTCTTTTGGTTAGAAACCCCATTCTTCCTGCAAGGGAATTCTGCAGTTTCAAGACTGACTGGTTCCCTAATTTGTGTCTTTAAAAAAAACAAAACCAAAGATACATCACTTGCGCATTATATTTTATTGATGTTACTGTAAAATACATATTTGCTTGCATTCCTAATTGGGGAAGCACAGATGGCAGTGGCTTCTGCTGGAGTGATACGCTCTTTAAAATATCTGGTAACATTACAACAAAGTGTAGTCATTAAAATAAGTGTCTGTGTGTGCTGCAGGATTTTCGTTCTTAGGAGCAAAGCTCTCCCCTGTTTTAAGGAGGGAAGGCTTGGTTTAACCCATGCCTGGGCTGGTACCTGGCGTGGTGGAATAAATCCAGCACAGTGGGATAAATCCAGCGTGGTTCACCTGACCGTGGTGCTGCCAAAACTGCTCGTTTGAGGGCAAATTTATTCCTTCTGCATGAAGGTGTTCACAGGGGGGGTGATGTGTCCACAGGGTCTGGAGCTGGTAGAAGAAATAGATAAATTTGTTTTGATGTTATGTGTGTAACAGAAGCTGAGGAGCAGCCATTGCCTCCTGGAAAATGCATTGGTGCTTAGGGTGTCCTGAGGGCTTGGCCCTTGGAAGGGTACTGCAGTTCTGGAAGGGGAAAAATAAGATAAATTAAGAGAAAAACATTAAAAATTAAGAGGGAAAAAAAAATGAGGTAGCATTGGATAAAGGCTGTTCATCTCCAGAAGACTATTTTAATTTCCTTATCCAAATCAAACTGTCGTGAGCAACCGCAGAGCAAGTGAGCAGCACTTTACAGAACACTTGTGATGTGCTGGCAGCAAGCAGCGAGCACGGGGGGAGAAGGAGGGAGAAGCTCTTTCCGTGGTTTCATTTCAGAAACAGCTTTGTGGTGAAGCCATCAGGCGCCCTGTGTGCTTTGACCTGCTCTTTTCCCCTGCTGCAGCTTTGCCACGGACACCTCAGTTTGGGTGCAGCTCTGCAGCATCACTTGTGGGCCACACCAATGCCCTGATGCCTTGCCTTGCGTTAGGAGGGTTCACATGCCAGCAGCTCATGGAGGGCTGGACTTTCCTTAGCTCTGTTTTCAAAGGTTGCACTCCAGCCATGTGCTCCTGGTGTTATGAGTTTTGCAGCCTGTGCAGAGGCTCATCCTGTGCCTGGATTCCCATTGGAGCAGCATTCCTCATCCTGCTCGGCCACACACTCAGAGCCATCAGCTCCTTTGCTTTTAATTAGCAGCCTTAACGACCCAGCTCACAGAGCCCTGCGGTTACCCGGGCCTCCCTGTTGTGGTTTGCCATGGAATTAAGGCTGGCTGTAAAAATCCAGGCCTTTGGCAAGAGAGGGAATGAGCAACATGATAGCAAGGTATGGAAACCGTATATCACTTACCTGCCCTGCCTGCTCTGCTCTTGCTGGAGGGGAAAATGCTGCCATGGGATGGTATGGGATGGCTGTAGGATCACTGTGTGCTTTCTCATGGAAAGCTTGCCCTTGTTCAGTTGTACCAGGATTGAATAAGCCATAGGGAATGCCATGGATGTAAATATGTCCAGTTGTTTAACACAAAGTGTATTCACTGATGAGGCTTTTTGGGATTTTTCCCCCTACTGTTTGTGTGTTGAAATTGACAGATGTGTGAGGATTTGGGGGAGAGGGAGAAGGGCAGGCAGGTGAATCCCTTTGGAAGGGTTTCCCTCATGGCAGCACATTCCTGATGGATGAATCGAGAGCAGCTTGGGGTTGGAGGGTGAGAGGCTGGACATGAGCTGGACATGTGCACTCACAGCCCAGTAACCAAACCTGTCCTGGGCTCATCCCACAGCCTGGGCAGCAGGGGAGGGGATTCTGTCCCTCTGTCCCCTCAGGTGAGACCCCACCTCAGAGCTGCCTCCAGCCCTGGGGGCCCAGCAGAGGAAGAACATGGCCCTGTTGAAACCAGTCCAGAGGAGGCCACTGAGATGATGAGAGAGATGGAGCAGCTCTGCTGTGAGGGAGGGCTGGGAGAATTGGGATTGTTCAGCCTGGGAAGGGGAAACTTCCAGATGATCTCATTTTTGTCTTCCAGTACCCGAAGGGAGCCTGCAAGAAAGATTGAGAGAGATTATTTACACAGGCTTGGGGGGCCTGAAAGGACAAGGAAGAATGGCTTCAAACTGCCAGAGAGTAGGTTTACATTGGATATTAGGAAAAATTCTTCCCTATGAGGGTGGTGAAGCCCTGGTACAACTTACCCAGAGAAGCTGTGGCTGCCCCATCCCTGGAAGTGTTCAAAGCCAAGTTACACAGGGCTCAGAGCAGCCTGGGATAGTGGAAGGTGTCCCTGCCCATGGCAGGGGGTGGCACTGGGCGAGTTTAAAGGTCCTTTCCAGGCCATTCTATAATTCTGTGTTCACATTTTGGAACCAGGAGGAGTTTCCAGTGCCTGGGCATGGGAAAGGTGGGAAAGCTGACTGGCTCTAAGCTTCCAGCAAGCTGTCAGTGCACTGACAGGCAAGAAGACTGCCCTGGGTCTCCACTCCCCCAGGGACACCAGGGAAGGACAGGGTGTTTTTGGGGAGCACGAGCAAGCTGTCAGTGCACTGCTAAGAAAGAGTCAGTCAGGGAAGAAGACTGCCCTGGGTCTCCACTCCCCCAGGGACACCAGGGAAGGACAGGGTGTTTTTGGGGAGCACTCCAGCAGTGATGCCACGTGTTCCAAAAGGAGCAGGTCAGCAGTGCTGGCTCTAAGGTATCAGTGTGCCTCCAGCCAGAGCAGGTGCTGGGGGAGGAGGCTGGGAAGGAGGGGGGTGAGGTACCAGCTGCGTTATTAAGCCTGATCCCAAACCCTTTGAAGTCAATAGAAAAATTATCCTCGACTTTGATACACTTTGGATTGAGCCTTTTAAGTCATGAGAAAGACATCCGCGTTATTAAACCTGCAGCAGAACGCTACTGTTGGTTACATATGCTTTTATTTTTTAATGGCAGTGGTAGGCTTAGCCTTGGGCACTATCTGAGCCTCATAAATAACCCATGTCAAGTGTAACACACCTACTGAACAGCCAGAGAAGACAGAGGACTTGGCTGTTTATCTCCCTGCATTTTTCAGTAACGAGCCACTTGTGCCTTAGGAGGGGTAGATGTCCTCCAGCATTCATTAATAAAGCATCCCTAAACAGCCGGGCTTCTCCTTGATCACGCAGGGCTAATGCGATAAGTATCTTCTTTCCACACTCTCCTGACAACTGAAAGGCAGGAATGCAGTCTGACTTACCACGTCAGCCGGGCAGGAATATGACAGGGCTGATTTCTCCCTCACATCTGTCAAGTCGAGGTCCGGCACCCGCTCGCTGCCGGGACAGCGACAGCAGAGCAGGGAAACCTTCTGGGAAAACATTCCAGAGTCACCTCCTGTGGCTGTGGGACGGGTGAAACCCCATGGGAAAATGGTCAAGGTCGCAGTGGATGGAGCTTGGGACAATCTGGTCTGCTGGGCTCTGCCACGAGACAGTCTTTATGTCTGCTTTAAGGTCTCTTTAAGCTTTAAGGTTCCTTCCAAACCACTCAGTTCTAAGATTTTTTGATAAATTCAGAATAATTTCAAAATATTATTTCACAAGCACCCACAGGGACGTGTATGCAAGCCCCAGCCTGTTTGGTCAGCGAGGGGCAATTGTTGAAGGTCAGATGCCACCATCAAAATAGCTTGGGGGCCACCAATTGCTCTCAGGAGCCAAAACGGGTCTAAAAATCATCTGAATTTGTTCATCATTGCTTTTATACTGTGTTCTGGTATTTTCCCCCAGTGGCTCATTCCAGCTGGAGGGCCTTATGTGAATTTACATTACTGATATATATATATACACACACACGCACATATATATACATATATTTTTTTATATATATATATTTATATATATATTGATAAAGTGTAGATACCAGCCATGCAGCCATTGACCTGTGGCATTAGTGTGTCCCACAGCAACAGGGAGAGACACTGGTTTAATTCAGGCAGCAGGGAATTACACCAGGGACTTAAGTTGGACCCTACATCACTTGCAGCACAGTAAGTGAAAGCCCCTGATGTATTTGAGCTTGTATCTGGGTTTTTGCTCAGCTAACATGTCCCACCTTTTTCCCAGCCCACAGGTATCTCATGGGAGCCCTCCTGTTTTTGGAGGGGGCAGGACAGACTCCCCTGCTGGGACTGCTGTGTACAGGTATTTTTTTCTCTCCCTCAGCCCTGTGTTATTACTCTGCCTTCCCTCCTCATCCCTCCCTTCCCTGCTAATGACCGAGGAACCTGAATTCCTGAACGGCCTGGCTGCTCCGAGGCTGACACAGATGGGTTAGCTCAGCTCTCTGCCCCCATTTTATTTTATTGTGCTGATTTAACTGCACGGCCAAGCCAGGGCTTCTTGCTCAGGAGGTTTGAGGTGGCTGGTGGGGAGCAGGTCTGTGATGGGCTGTGTTTGCACAGCAGGATTACTGGGGATGCCTGCTCTGGAGCAGCCTCAAACACCGAGCCAAAGCCGGTTTGCTTCTAAGCCATTTAACCCTTTAAAAGGAGAAAAAAGAAATAAAGGAGGTCAACCATGAAAGAGAATTTAATAATTGCAGCTCATACATAAATATTTGCTGCTTCTCCCAAGTGCATGATTCCTCTAGTTCCTCTTGTTAAAGAGGACTACCCGTGGGACTCTTGGTTTAAAAATATTTCTGTTTCCAAAGCCTTTTAAGGACCTTATTTAGTCCATATTGCCGTGGGGGAGGGACAGGGAGAGGGGCCAGAAGGGGCCTGGATATGCAGAAGCAGCTCTCTGACATGTCCTCTCCTCCCTGGGTCAGGGTGCAGAGGAGACCCTCTCCCTCCAAAATGTTGTTCCTGTTTCCTTCCCCTGCTTGCCCCCTGGCCAGAGCAGCAAGCCAAGGTCTGCAGATTTTTTTTTCCCCCTTCCCAAGCAGCTTTCTCCTGGCACAGCAGCCCGGTGCCATCCTCAGGGCAGCAGAATTCACGGAGGAGCACAGTGAAGTGGCATCCTGGTGCCTGGGAGAGTATTTCCAGCAGGCCTGCTGCAGCAAGGGCGGGCTGAAGGACAGAGCTGGGGCTGCAGTTCTTGCCTTGTGTCTGAACCTTGTGGCAGCCAAAAGAGGAGGGGGCAGACAGGGCTTCGGGCAGGAAGCTGCTTTAGGGGAATGTGCATTAATCCCCCTCCTTAGGCCCTCTTTAAATGATCACAGGCTGGAGGGTATTTTAAAGGAAGCTAAAAGGAAGACACTTCACTGCTTTATCCCCATGGCTTTGGATTTTCAAAGGAATTTGAGTATCCAGAAAGACTTTTTTACTCTGCACAGGCCATGAATTCTCAGCAGTCTCCTTTTCTTGTGCCATCTTTTCATCTCCCTGATCCCTTTCTCCCCAACGCTGAGCCACATCTGGCTTTCCTGCAAGCAAAGCCTCAAAAAAACCAACAAAAAACCCCATATATTTGAAGCACTCAATTTCCCTGTGTGTGTTCCAGCCCTCATTTTCCCTCGGAGAGGTTT
Source organism: Passer montanus (assembly GCF_014805655.1). Lineage (NCBI taxonomy): Eukaryota > Metazoa > Chordata > Aves > Passeriformes > Passeridae > Passer > Passer montanus. The sequence goes on from NW_024371704.1 coordinate 1,265,239, forward strand.
GGACGTGCGAGGACGGTCCTCTGCAGCAGAAACCTTGGAGTAAAAGTGTTAATTGCTGAAGGTTTGGGGTTTGGTTTTGCTAACCACAAGTGCAAGTGGAAACAGCCTCATAGGATACAGTTGCTCAGAGAGCTGGCAGGTGTTAAATAGCACACCCAGAGCTCCAGCATCCTCCGGCTGCTGGGCTTTGTGGTGGTTTCTGACTAATAGGCGCCAGCTTCACTTCTACCTTTGAGGAGCCTTGGCAGATGCTCACTGAGCCACCCCCAGGGCTCCAGGCAGGCTAAGTTAGAGCCTTGTTCAAACCCCGGGAGGCACAGGCCATCCCACAAACTGATGTATCAAATGGGGCTTCTCCGACTTCTTAAAAGCAGCTTTCCACTCTCTTGCATGTGGGCAGAAACCCCAAATCCTTATGACATCTATATGAAACTGCCTCTTTCATGTCAAGCAGTTTCCATCCAAGACATTGAACTGAAATTTTATTTTGATGTACCAAGTGTGCCTGAGGTTAGCTTTTTATGGGGCAGGACATGGCTGCACAAAGCCATAAAGAAGCAAAACTAACTTTTGGGGGTTGTTTCCCCTTTCAGAAAACAGATCTTTCCTAAGGACTCTTTAAACATGTCCTTTCTCCCCTCAGCCTCCTGATCTTTTTCAGGGGTGGGACCAAAAGTCTTTGTGAAATGCAGCCTTGCTGTTTTTCTAGCTCCAGGAGCCCCAGTGGGACAATTGCACATGTGGTGGTTGGGAGAGCCAAAGCCTGGCCCTGCTCTGGTTTTATGTTCATGATCCGTGTCTGCAACAGGGCTTTTTAAATACAAGAAGTTCAAGATCAGGAATGTTCCAAGTTTCCCTTTTAACTTCTTAAAAAAAAAAAAATATGGGACAGCTGAGAAGTTCCTGGTTTCCCCAAATATCAAGCATTTTGCTTATACGAAGAGGGTTTGGAATGAGAGTTTTTTCTACAGCCCTTGTGCTTCCAGCTGGAAGGCCCAGTGTGGTGTGTGCCAAGAGCCCAAACTGGAAGGGTTGCCATAAGCTGAAGATGGATTTTCAGGTGGGTTCAGGGGGAGCCAGCCCTCCCAGCCCTGGTGCTGACAGCACTACTCCAAGCACAATCAAACCAGCATTCTATCCAGGACAGCTCTGTCAGGCACAGATCCCCCATTCCCCTGGGACACTGCAGAGGGGACAAGGCTGAGACTCTCCCAGTGCCTGCACACACACCATGGTAAAAGGAAGTGGCTCTGCGCTCCTCCTGCCTGTCTTGGATACAAACCCAGCTCGTTCACTGCAGCTTTTCCCACCCAGCCCCTCCTCCTGCCCTGAGCATCTCCTCTCCTGCACACCTGCCTCTCTCTGTTGTGGCTTGGCTTCCTTGCTGTGCTCACAGGAAGGGCCCAGGGGACACCCCAGCCGTGTGGCATCTCCCTTTCCCTTCTCCCCCCCAGCTCTCACCTACCTGGCAGCATTTTGGCCACATTTGACAGAGGAGTAACCACTGCCAGAGCAAGCAGCACCCTCGGTTTTCACAACTGGCTGCAGGGGAAGCACCTGCAGGTGGGGTCTGCTCCCCACCAGCACATCTGGAGCCACAGCTGCCAAGTGGAGGTGGCTCAAATAGAGGTGGCCGTTCCTTGCAGAGGAAGGTCTTTTTGGGGGGAGAGAGTGAGAAATGAAGGAAGTGCAAGAAATGCAGAGAGGCTTGCAGAGGGTGACGGGGAGTTGGTGCAGCTGGCCCCCAGCTCTGGGGTAACTGGTAGCTCACCCAGCCCTCTGCTGTCAAGGCACCCTCTGAGATCTGTTTTTCATGCCCAATATGCTCCTCCAGACTGGAGCTGGGCAAAGGGCTCTGCAGGATGTGACACAGCCAGTTCTCCTGCAGGAACCTTCCCCAAACCTGGCAGCACAACTCCCTCCTCCCTCTGCCTGCCCTTGGCTGTGCCCCTTGGATGCTGCAGCGCTCTTCCTTGGGGTGCTGCAGCCTGAATCCCACAGGAATTCCAGGCTCTGCATCTCAGATCCCTTCCCCATGGCCTTGCCCAGACAATGGGGATGTGCAGTACATCACATGGGGTATTTTGGGAGAAGGTGGTTCAGCATCAGTGCTGCATGGCCCAGCCAAACTCATCTTCTGAACAAAAGGAGACTCTAAAAATGCCACGGGAGGGGTAGAAGGGAGTCTTTTCCAGAGCTACAAATACAGCATTTTTGCATCGGTTTCTTTTATTATTTTTTACATACAACTATAAGCTGAGGACTGAGTTTTATCAGAATGTCCCTTATTGCACACCTGGCAAGAGGGAGGAAAAGAGATTTATTTATTTTTTTAACCTGTGGAACATAAAGGAACTAAAACATCCCTGCAGATCTTAAAATCCTTGGTACTTCTGCATTCCCTCAGAAGCTGAAAATGAGCGGAGTTTAATTTTAAAGCCCTCGTTCTGTGCCTTTGAAACAAACGTTCTCTTCCTTCTGATAAATGATTAAAGTGCCAGCGATTTATTTTTTAAAGGAAAAGACCACAGGAATTTCTGAGCTCCACTCCCCTGCTCAGGTATAAATTTGTCCTTGCTGAGATGATGTTCCTGTACTTTACTCCCCACACACTTCCCACCCTAATAACATAGGGAACAAAAAGAAATTGCCCCAAAATAATAAGAAATAAAGAGATGGTGGCTTTAGTAAAATTATGCTTGATATGGCATTTTCCAGTGATGATGTTCTGATGGTGAATTCAGTGAATTTGGTTTTTCAGGTTTTTTTTGTATGTGTGTGTGCACACTTTGGCTTTTAACAAGGTTATTACAACCAATGTTATGGACAAACTTGAAGGTGCAAGATTTTATTCTTTCTCTGCCACCACGGATAATGAAGTTTTATCAACTCCCTTTTATTATAGTAATCTAAAACTGTATCCTGTAATAGGGTCATAAACATTTAATGAAACAGAATGCTGTGTGAATTTAAAAAAAGAGAGCGAAACAGGCTTTAGGGTGGACAAATGGAGAACAAAAGGGAGCCCAGGTGTCTCCAGTCCAGAGCCCCAGTGAGCTGTGCTTCTCCACCCTCATCACTGGGCCAGTGTGTAGCCTGGGCATCTCTTGCTTCATTCCTATCAGTGGGATTTTCCCCTGGGTTTAAACTTCACCATGCCCAAAGTCAGGTGCTGAAACGCTGCCCTGATCTTCACGATGTCTCTATTTTCCCCCCCCTACAATTTAAACCCTTTCTGGTGTGTTCTGTGGTGACTTCTAAAGTATTGTTTCACCGTGTAAGCGAAGCAGGGGGCTGCGCATTCCTGAGCCTCCACAAGTGCTGCCCAACTGCCACCCCCGTGCTTTCAAAGAGCAGCTGTGCAGTGCTGTGCCATGGCAGTTGCAATCACTCTGCAATGACAATAGGAAAAACTGATAATAAACATCAAACTCGACTGCCTTTCACCACAGAGAAAGTTCAAGTGTGGTGGAAAGTTTTGGGGGTTGCTGTGTAAATCACCCCTCGCTTGCTGGCTCCGTAACCTTTAGTGGGGAAAGTTTGCAGGCTGGGGAGGAGGGCAGGCATCCCACGCCTGCCCAGGTTTGAGAGAGGAGCCTGGCACCCTGCTTGGGGGTTTTGGGGGTGGTGAAGAGCTTGGGAAGGATGGATGCCATACACAGGGGGATCTGGAGAGCACTGGGAGATGGGGCAGTGGGAAGATGTGGAGTGTGTTTCACCCCGGGAGGGTTACAAGAGATCTCCTGCAAACACATGCAACTGCACAGGCAACTCCATCCTCTGCTCTTGGTCCTTCAGGAAAGCACACCTAAAAATATCCATCATTAATTTTGGGTAGCCAGCCTCCCCAAGGTGTAGATGTGTAAATGTTAAGGTGTATCCCCTTGCTGAGAAATAGCTGATATCACACAACATAATAACCTGGCCTGCTTCTGCTACATGATAACGTGGCCTTTGCCATGCCAAAATTGGCTTACAGCAGCCTAAAACAAATAGGCATGGGTGGGCAAACAAAAAAAAAAGGCCAGAAATATGATAATTCCTTGTTGGGAACTGCTCAGGCTTGGCCATGTGAGCTCGAGTTAGTGTGGAGGGGTAAAATATGCAGGGAAAAATTATCTGGATCACCCTGGTGTTTGTGTGTAGCCTTGATTTCACTTGGTAAATACTGTGGTTAAAAAATCACTGATTGCTGGAAACTTGATCAGAGTAGGCAAATAATATTATTCCTTCGTTATCTCCATGTGCTCTCCTTTCACAGAGCTTTAGCTGGGTACTGCTTGTTTCTGTCCTCCCTTCCCTCTGTTGCCATGCCTGCAGCTATGGAGTAACAGCAAGAATAAAGATTATAACTAGCTGAAAATTTTGAGTGGTTTCATAATATAAAATTTAAATTAAAAAAAATAAATTGCCTGTTCATTAATTGCTATTTACCAACCTGTTTTTTTGTTTTTTTTTTTCTTGAGAACACTGAGGATTGTGAATCATGAAATATGTTCCCAAAAGTAGCAAATTTTTAGTTCAGGTGGACATTTTTCAAGTTTGACTGGCAGAAATATAAATGGAGGGAAAAAACCCAAACAATTCACAGCTTTGATGGAAGATCGTGAATCATGAAATGTGTTTCCAAAAGTAGCAAATTTTAGTTCAGGTGAACATTTTTCAAGTTTGACTGGCAGAAATATAAATGGAGGGAAAAAACCCAAACAATTCACAGCTTTGATGGAAAATATTCTACCAAAGTGCACTTTTTTTCTATGTGTCAAGGTATATTGGAAAGGACATGCCTTCACTACAGTAAACTTGCAGAGCTGGTTTTCTTCTGTTCCTCCTACTCTGGACTAATGATTGTGACCAATTTATAGTAGTTTGTACCAAATCCTAACTTTTCCCCTTTTCTTTGGTCTTAGTGGAGTTAGTTGTGGCCCAAAAGGACTAATGTGGTGTAGAGAGTGATGTGGTTGAAATTTTATTCTCCATCTACACAGGTTTTCCTTTAGGTCTGTTGCAGGTGGGCTTTTTGTCCCCCCTGCATTGTTTTAGTGAAAATGGGGAACATCGCTGTGGAAAGAGAAGCTTTAAAAATAACACAGGATCTGGAAGCTGCCTAACACAAAGTACATAAATTATCAGAGCCAGCTTTCAAAATGTGCCTGTGCAAGTGTTACACTCAGACACGTTTCCAAAAGTAAACTGGAGTGGTTGTAAGATAAATGGTGCCCCAGAGAAAAGCAATAAATAGCCCGGCCACGTGCTCGCTGTGCCTCGGCTCTGTGCTCCCATTTTTTATTAAAAGGTAGAGCTGCAGCTCCAGAGAACCTTTTGATCAGTGTATTTATTTTTCTAATAAATATTTTTCTAACCTTTAATGACAATATTAAACCACCCAAAACACAAGAGTCACTGCAAGAGTGGAAATTGGCAATGGATTTTAAATATGCATGAAGGGCAAAAAATATTTGGATGAGTGCAGTTTCCCTTGAAATCTCTCACTGATAGCTGTGATACTACAAAAAAATTCTTAGTCCTCTGGAAACCAGCTCTTTTCTGCACTTTATACTGCTCTTTCTGCTCTGTCCTTGCTTCTTGCATATGTGGATTATAAGAACTTCCAGCCCTTCTGTTCTGTGATGGTCAAGGGAGACTCTTGCAGAAATAGAAGTACTGTAGCTGTTAATATGCATGGGAAGGTTAATTTGAAATGGAAGAGGCACTTACGGACCTCATTCAACTTCTGGATGGAAAAAAAAAGGGCTAAATTAAAATAAAGATATTGGTTTAAGTACTCTGTTGAATTCAGACCTAAATATGAAAATTGAAAGGAAAAAGTCTATGTATTTAATGCCACTGAAAGGATCACTGAAAGAACAGGTCAAAAAAAGCCAGCCACATCTGCAGTACTTAGCTATCAAAGTGAAAGACAAGCCTTTGTCTCACAACAGAAAAAAAGCTGGTAAAATGACAGAAATTCTGCTTGTGAGTCCATAAACAAGGTTGCATTAAAAACACTGTTAAAACTGGCTCCTGGGAATTTCCCTCTCAATTCATATCACCTATAGAAAGTGTCTGGATTGTACTGGATGGCTGGAGCTCTGTGTAGGTTTTGAGTCATCCCAGCAAAGGTATGAGAAGGCAGCAGGGCTGAACACTCAGCCAGCAGGTGTGTAAACACGCAGTGACCCATGGGATATGGGATATGGGATATGGGATATGGGATTAGTCTTTGCCCAGCAGCACTGACTGGCTGGGGACTGTTTCCATGCAGGTGTGATCCCAGTGAGATACATGGATAGGTGACTTTGGATGGTTTCCATGTTGTCCCTCTCTGAGGGACTTCTCAGCATCCAAACCTTCAGATGTGTTGATGTCAGTTTGCTGAGGGCTCCCGTGTGCAGTTCCCAAATGGAACAAATTATCCCTCATTGTGGACTTTGAATAAGCAAATACTCAGGAGGGTGATGAGGTGGGTTCTTTTTCAGAAATTGCTTTGAGAAGTGAAATTTGAAAGCTAAACAGCACAGGGTTCATCTATATAAACAATTCTCTACCTTAAGAGTCCCACTATATAGAGACAAATCTAGTCTGAATAAGGAAAATAATTTTCAAACAGAAATCAGCAGAGAAAGTGCATCATTTGTGTGGGCATGAATCAGGATGGGGACTTACCCTCATTCTCACAACCCCATGATTACCTTAAGGCATAGCCTGAAAACCCAAGGACTCTTTATTGAACATTTTTTTCCCCTTCCCTGTATAACATAAAGAGCAATTTACAGAAAAATCGTTCTGATGTTATGCATTTTTGCATGCCTGAAATGACGGCTAAGCTTTAAGTAGGGAAAATCAATAAATGATGTGTTGCCATCAGCCATTTCTACAGCAGCTTGGTATTATTTTAATGTGTTACTGCTGCAGGAAGAAGGCAGGGGAACTGTATCTGGTGCTGCAGTTTGGTGTTAAATGTTACCCCCTCTCTGGGTGGAGCACAGGGAGCCCAGTCCCTCCCAGTGAGGCTACAGGGTGTCCCTCTGTCCCTGGGCAGTGGTGACATCAGGGGATGAACGGGCTCCTTGTTCTCCAAGGAACCACCTCAAGTCTGGCCAGGAGGCTGCACGTTGTACTTTGGGGGAAATGGTAATTCAGGCAAGACCAGAAACTGAAGTGAGATGCAATAAAGAATATTTGCACTGCAAGGGACAGGTTGGCACCTCCTGTAATAATTCAGCTGGAACCTGCAACCCTTCCTGCTGTGTCCGTGCTTGGATGGGACTGTCCCTGCCACTCCTTCCTCACTGCTCCCAAATGCTGGGGCAGGCAGGGCACTCTGCATGCTCACAAATATGAATGGGACTGTCCCTGCCACTCCTTCCTCACTGCTCCCAAATGCTGGGGCAGGCAGGGCACTCTGCATGCTCACAAATATGAATGGGACTGTCCCTGCCACTCCTTCCTCACTGCTCCCAAATGCTGGGGCAGGCAGGGCACTCTGCATGCTCACAAAGAGCACCACACAGCACTGGGACAAGGAGTTTTGTCTTCCTTGTCCCTCAGAGACCTCTGTGAGAGGTTAATGCTTCAGACCCAGGACTTGGGAAGTCAAGGTGGGATCTTTGTACCTCTTAATAGCGGTGCTGGATACGTGGCAATGAGTGTCCCTGAAGTCTTTGGGCAGCCTGCCCTGATGGCACTGTCCTGGAATGTTTGTGCTCTCCCTAAGGGCTCCCAGCCTCCACGCAGCCTGTCCTGAAGTCAGGAATTTGTTGAAGCTAAAGTAGCACTAGGGAAATACAGAGCAACACTGTGCCCCTTCCTTGGAGAGGTAGCTGTCACATGTTGCCTTCAACTTATTCATTAAGCCACTAGGAAACATCACCAAATAATGTGTCATTGATAATATGACATCAAATAAACTTGTAACTTCCTCAAGCTCCTCTAAGGCAATGGCTGATGTTGTTTTTCTTGCCTGGAGAAGTTAAAAGCTAAAATGAGAACTGTAAAATCAAGTCAGAGTATTAATTTCTGTGAGGGATTTAAAACAAAAAAATTAAAATATTAGAGTAGCTTGGGATGATCTGGAAGTGTTCAGAAAGAGAGAGCACAGTTTACCCCAGTTTCCTTTTCCCCTGAGGCTGATCCAACCCTGGCCCTGGCAGGAAGACTGTGCATGGATGAAGCTGCTCAGTGTTAAAAAAACCTCTTCCCTGTCTAGTGCTGTAAGTTACCCCACACTGTCTGCTAGCTGTGATAAGAAACAGGACAGTGCAGTCGAGATACCATGCTTTAAATTTTGGATAATGTACTAGTGGGGTGTTTAAAATAGCTAAAGTGCAAACTGATCACGCTGGCATAAAAGCTGTGCTGGTTACATAAAATATAATAATGTACCCTTCAGCTCAGTGACATGTTCCATGTAGGATATTATGTGCTATATGAAATCAGTAACATATAAGAGAGCAGAGAAGAGTTTCAAAGCCCAGACAGGGGCAAGGAGTAATAGCAGAGAGTAGAATATGATGATACATGACATGAGGAGGAAATAAGAATTAGATTGAATCTCAGGGAAAATTGAAGTTCTCCATGAGAAGATAAATATAATCTAAAACAAAGATATTTGGTAGGAAGGAGCTACTTAAAAGGCAATCCTATTGGAAGTGCCTAAGTGGAAAAATCAGATATGAACACCAGATGTGACTGAAAAAGAGATGTCCAAATGGCAGTGCAATTCTGGCCTGTGCTGTGACAGGAAGGCAGGAGGAGGCACTTCCCAGGAAACATTATCTTTGGGAGCCTTGATAAGAACACTCCAGTGCCTGGAGGAGAGAGGATTCTGCAGAGAAATTTGGGATGCATTAGAGACAGAGCTGTGCCAGAGCACAGCTGAGCAAGCCTGGCTGAGTGGCCACCAGCACATGGACGGGTGCTTGCAAAGAGCTGATGCAGGCAAGTCTGGTGGACTGTGGGCACAGCAAGTCTGGGACTGATCAAATGAAACATCTGCTCCTGTTTCAGGGGGAAAAATGGTCAGTTAAGCTGGTCCAGCTTCGAACAGAAAGGGATGGGAGCCCTGACATTTGTCATGCAAAAGGAGTTTTTACCACTGAGCGACTGAGTTGCTCAGGAGCCACAGGGAGTGTAACATCATGTGTCTCCCCACTCTGTGGCACTGGGGTTTTGGGGCTGGCACTGACAGAGCCGAGGCCAGGCACTGTAAGGAAGAAGGGCCGAGATGAGCTGGGAGGTTGTTCCACCTCTCATTTGTCCTGCTCTGTCCTGAAGCCAGGACTGCTCGACAGCTCAAAATGTTTCAAGTACTGGGGGTGGCCAGTGGGTGTCAGTTTTGCTCTATGAAGCTGCTGACGGAGCTTCCCTTAGCTAAAGTGAGAAACCACCTTTTAAAGGAGGCAGTGGAAAAAACCATTCCCATGGAGAAATCTGAGGTCAGCCCCACAGCTCGGTATTCTGTTTTTTCATAGCTCTGTCTACTTTCAGAGCAGTCACAGACAGTAATTCTTAGACAAGTCGCTTTTCCTCTTTCGGTATCTCTGATTTTAGGGCAATGACAACTAAATGAGGGTTTTCAACAGAGCTCTTTTGTCTCACAAAAGAGGAAGCCACCACCTACAGCCAGACAAATGCTTTATTTTAAAGGGTCATATGTGTAAATGTGCAAAAGTCTCGCATGAGCCCTCTTGGATAACCTCATTGAGGGTTGTGATTATGTTGCCAGCCAATTAAGCTAACTCAGTATAGCGCAGAAATCACTTAAAGATCAAGTCAACATTAAGGACCTATAGTGAGTTTGGATAAAATTTCCATAGAAAACATCGTCTGATTTTAAGGATCTCTTTCAACAGCTATTTTTAATGAAACTTCAGAGCTGAATGTAAAATTATACCTTTGTTGAATTAAAAACCAGCCCAACAAACCAGCAGCAAGCCACTAGGAAAAGCATTTGCCTTTATAATGCAAGGATTAAGCCGAGACCTTGGGCTTCCATAGGACTTCTTAATCCACTCTGTGAGTGTTTGGCATGAAGAAATCTTGTTCTGAGAAAAACACTCCTTACTAGTGTATGGATCCAATAAACCAGCAAAAGCAATGAGAACAGTAATTTTGAAAACAATGATAATATCTGAAAAAGTTTTTCTGTTCATGTCCTTGTTCATAATACTGTGAAATTTGAATCTTTTATTTTTCACTTTCATAGATTTTAGACAGAGTCCTTTTAGATGAGGTCAGCAAGAGGAATCTGTTCATGTTAATGGTATAAACTCACGCCTGTGCATTGAAGAAAAGATACCTGATAAAATAACGTCTCCTTTAGCCATCATTCCACCACCCAGAATTTTATTTGGAAGAATCCCTTGAAGTTAGTAATAAATAGAAAGAAACACACATCTCAGAAGAAAATGACCACATATGTAGCCGGGAGCAAAAGATTGCTTCTTTAATATAGAAACCAAATGATGTGTTCATTGATTTTCATCCCCAAAGGAGAACTAAAAAATAGAAACGCCTCCCTCTTAAAAACAAAACAAAAAAAAAAAACAGGAAAAAGGAGGCATTTTCAAACCACAAGAATGAAGTTATGTTTTCTTTGCTTGCACAGTTATGTGTGGGTAATGTCTGAATGTAGAGAAATGTTATTCCTTTCCTCAAGTCAAATAAGATTAATAAATAAAACTTTGGAAAATGAAGAGGTCTTACACCCAATAAAAGAATCAGTGTCCTACAAAGGGCTGCGGAGCACTCGGTCAGCTCTGCTACTGGAGCGAGACAGAGCAAAGCTTTGCAATAAAAGTTAACATGCTGCTTTAAAAAGCTGTGGTCACATGTTGTTTCATGCAGTGCTAAGAGGAGCATAAAAAGATGCTAATGTTTTATTTTTATGATCTAAATTGTTATTTGCGGTTAATCAAAGTTAACCTAGCTCTGCTTAAAGCTGATTATGTGGCCAGTTAATTTCAGGTGTCTCTTTTCACAATCAAGCCCCAGGACACTTCTAGGATAACGCTTTGCTTACAGGAACAAAGGAGGCATAAAACCCTCTTTCTAAAATGTCCCTTTGCCCCCTGGCATGGCTCCATCCCAGCTGTGTCCAAGTCCCTGCCCCGGGGGTGTTGCTGGTTCCCAACACAGTTGACAGAGGAGCAGCAGTACCATCAGCTTGATTTCCTCAGTGAAGAACAGAAGTATGGACAGGGATATTCACCCAGTGTAAGGAACTAATTTAGCCAGCTGGTATATGCAGCCTCCCTCTGTAGTCACCAGAGAAAGAAATGCTCCTCTGGAGAGTGACTACAATCAGGAATCTAATTTAGGTGCTTGGAGCCGCAAAATGGACACATCAGTCTTTTCCATGGACTCAAGAAGAAGATGAGGAATAGAAGGTTAAGAGGGGTGCCTGTGGCAGAATAGCCCTTGTAAATGGAGGGAGAAATGAATAAACTCCTCCAAAGCAAAGCATTGTAAGCTAGTCACCCACAGTCCAGACTTGGGCCTAGGCCCCAGGCTGTCCTTCACCTCTGAGATGACAGTGTCAGCCTTTGGTTCAGCTGTGCCTCTTCTGGAGGTGAAGGGCTGGGTGTTTTTGTTTTCTCAGACTATTTTATGTTCTGACTTCATTACCCATGAGACCCACGACACACCGTTTCTGCAAGCACCTAAGGACTGGTTTGTATGACAGCTTTTCACTGCTCAGTGCAGTTGTGATCCCTCACACTGCACTGTTCCCTTGGACTCCATGCCTGGTGCTGAACAGCTCGGAGGGGACTGGCTAATCCTTGACCTGGGCCTGCTGCACCCACCCCCTGAGTCAGGTCAGGCTGCAGAGCCACACAGCTGCAGAGTTGTGGTCAGGCTGAAAGACCTGCTCGGTCCCTGACATCCACAGAAACCACTTTTATCAGCCTAGCCTTTTCCTGGCTCTCTACAAGCACTGGCTTGATACTGGAAAAGCAGAGAAGGAAAAGGAGCAAGAACTAATGAGGGTAAAGTACGTTCCTGTAGATTCACTCTGACTTTTCTGTAGCTATGCACACTGAACAGGGGTGGTGTTGTTTTTGGAAATGTGGTGAGTGAGGACTGAAATGATTAAACAGGACATCCTTCAGGTGCTTTGAAGAAAGGCCCTGCAACCACCCAAGTAGAATAAGGGAAAGCAGCCTGTTTAACTTGCAGGGAGATCTGCAAGCTCCTGCAAAGTAAGGTGTGATGTGAGCTCAGCACACCAGTTACACCCCTCAAGCACAGCACTGCTCTTCCAGCAAAGGAGGGGGGGACACATAACTAAAGGAGATGTGGCACTTGGGGTCATGGCTTGGTGGCAGGCCTGGCACTGCTGGAGCAACAGCTGGACTCAGTCTTAGAGGTCTCTTGCAACCTAAATGATCCAATGATTTTGTACCAGCTCCTGCAAGGAGACAGTGTGCACAGTCAGTGAGACCACCTCACTCCATGAGGTCATGACCTCGCCTAAATGATCCGATGATTTTGTACCAGCTCCTGCAAAGAGACAGTGTGCAGTCAGTGAGACCACCTCACTCCATGAGGTCATGACCTCACTCAGGTCAACTCTTACTTTTCCTGGTTGTTCCGTATTTTTCAGAGTACAAGATGGGTTGGCACTGACAGACCTAAATGACCTGGATCAGCCTCAGCATGGCCTTCACCCATGCTCCTAGCAACAGGTCAGGAGCTCGTTTAAGCTCAGCCCCGGAGTTTGGCTTTGTTTGAGGAGAGCTGGTTCTCCTGCAATCCATGGACCCTGATGTTCCTGACCTCCAGGCTGACTTCTTGGCTTGGCCCCTGAGCTGCCTCATCACCACAGCTTTCCCTGAAAATCGGGGTTCTTGGTTAGCCTGGCCAGCATCTCCGGCCTGGGTGCTGTGGGATGGACCCTGGGCTGCTGAGGATCCTGCCAGGCTGGCCTGGGGCACCCCTGTGGCTCCCGGGCCTGGGCAGGCTGGATTCCATAAGAAAATGTCCATATTCCTCAATTCTTTTCCAAGCTTTAAAGATCTGTAGTAGAAACTCTTTTCAAGCACAGAAATGTATGCACTGGGTGGCTGCATCCTCCTGTGGCTCCCAGACCTGGGAAGCCACTGGCCAGTGCTGTGCAGTGGATTCCATGAGAAATCTTATTCCTCAAGTCTTTGCCAAGCTTTAAAGAGCTGTAGTAGAAACTCTTTTCAAGCACAGAAATGTATGCACTGGGTGGCTGCATCCAGTCTGCATTTCACCCAGCATGAATAGAGCAGGCTGAACCCAGCAGGCCAGTGTTGGAAGCCCTACAAGACCTGTTCCCACAATGTTCACAGCTGAATTTTGGTAGAAGTCTTCTGTTGTAGAAGCCCTTTCACACCCAAATGGCAACTTTGACCTTTTGACAGTGGACATTCATGGTAATCCTGTCATAGAGAAGTGGAAGAACTCCATTCCCCCCAAATTTTCAGCTGTTGCAAAGCTGTGAGCCTGGTCGTTTGTCACTGAATGTTCCCTGGTACTTTGCAATACTCGACATAATTGATACCTGTCATTTTGCCAAATTTTGAGTAACAACTGTCTCTCTGCCTAAATGCCTCCAGCAGCTCCAGTAATTTAAACAGATCCAGCACACTTCTGTATTGGCTGCTTCACAAGCTTCATAATTCTGTGGTGTTCTCTGTGCAGCATGGGATGTATATAATTCTGTTGGTACTGTGTTTTCCAGCCATAAGCAGAGCAAGAGTTAATTCTTATTTTTGTTGAAGTACTAAGTGGGAAGCTAGGTCATGCATAAATCCTCATTGTGCTAGGTGCTGTACAAGCAACGAATAAAAATGATCCCGGGCTCAAGGATTCTCTGTTAGAAGCTTGTGTCATAATTAAATTTTGTTAGGACACTTTAGAATTTCCCTTCCTCATAAATGAAATATCCATATACATTTATATCTCTATAATAAAAGACAAAATCTGTACACTTTTATTGTGGATGATAAAAAAGAAAATATAATACTATTTTCCAAGTAACTTGGATATAGCAATTGGAATGTGTGAGGGTGAGGGAAAAGATCTGTTTCTTGTATACTTCTGGGTTATATTCACCTAAAGTTGTCCACTTTATAGAGAAAGGAAGAAGTATTTGTTATAAAAATAGTCTCACACTGAATTCAGGTGGAGAGCACAGAGCAGGAGCTGGTGCCCTTTTAAGAATCAAATATTATGTCTTCATGAATAAAGCTCTGACAGTAAAGATAAGAGAAGAAAATACAGGAACCATGTGATATATTAGCAGAAGGTTTTACAAAGTCCCCCACAAAGCATCCGCTGCGCTTGAAAAGCCTAACCAGCCCGAGTGAGAAACTATTCACAAATTTAGTATTCAGATTACATACTCTGCCTTTTCAACTGCTCTCTGTACAATGAATGCCTGTACAACTACACTAACAGACACAGATCTACAGTTTCTGTGGCCTTTGAGCTAATATGAGTATTATGCCTCTCCATAAATTACATCTGCATGTCCTGAAAATACCAACTGTTTCAATAGGAGTTAATCTATAGGCTTTTATCTTGGTGAAATACAAGGGGTACAGTATGTTGCACCCCTTTTAAAATTAACAGACTATGCTCTGAAAGTATTCAAGGATGTTCATTATTTTCTTTATAGGTCCATTTATTGATACCTATAAGCATAAAACAGTGCTTCATTGTAGGGAAGAGGAGGAGATGGAATAACAAATAGATTAGTGCTTATATGGTTTTTAGATTGCCCAACAGTTAAGTAAAGAAAGGTCTGTGTTTGTCCTCTTCAAAGTATATTGGGACTGGATCCAGTTCAGCTTCCAAGTGCCCCTTCTGTGGGAAGGGAAGAGAGGGCTCAGTCCAACAGCAGGAGAGCCAGTGCAGGGGTCTGCTGCTCACTGTGGCTCAGCAGCCTCTTTTAATTTGCTAAGTGTACATAAGTCTGGAGCTTATGCTGTGCTGAGCTACTGTTTATGTGAACATCCAGTAGAAGGTTTTGGGAGTGAATTCCTAGGGCACCTTGACCTTATACAGGCATATAAAAAAGGGAAATTGGAAACTTAAAACCAGAATTTACATAAAAAGCAGGATGGAGGTTTCGAATAATAATTTTCACACGTGCATGTGCATACACACACACACACATGCATATATGGGTTAAATGTTTAAATATTTAGCTGAAAACAGGCTGAGCCCATCAAACCTGTCAAAGCACAAATGATGAGAAATTAAACTCTCCTGTGAGACCAGGGGGCTCTGTTATCTCCAGCACACAGGAGGGGAACCAAGGCTCAGGGAGACTGAGCAAGTGCCAAGGAGGACACCACAGCTCTTGAGCAGGTGGTTGTTGGCACAGCCTTTGATCCTGGGGACAGCCAGGCTTGTGTGGCAGGACACTGTCCCAGGGCCGACAGGGCTCCTGTGGATGGCAATGGAAAGGGGCTCCCAGGAGCTCCAGGAAGGGCTCCTTCAGAGGTGTGCCAGAGGGACCTCTGTAATGTGGCAAAGCTGAGAACTGCTCTTGGGACACCGCTTGGCAGAAGAAAAGCTCTCATTGCTTTAATTGCTGAGTTTCAGAAATGCAGAACTGAAGTGCAGGGCAATAATGGCTTGGCCGAAATCATGCGGAGGCCCTCTGGTCATTGCTGGATGTGAATCTGGCTCTCTTGGTCCCCAAGCCATCACTTGGCCCTCAAGATCACCACAGCAGCTCTGCTGAGCTGGGCAATGCAAATCGCTGTGGAGCTCCTGCTACAGCCCAGAGCCAAGTTCTGCCTTGAAACCAGTGATTCAGCCCCGTGCTGCTGTAGTGAGGATGTGCTCATCTCCGCAGCCCTTGGAGTCAGCAAGCTGATTTACAAAGCCAAGTCCTGCCGCTTTATTCCCCACCCCGTACTTTTCCCTTGGTCACTCCTCCTTGTCTTCACAGCTTCGTTTGGTTTCAAAAGCTTGCAGAGAAACTTGATTAAAAAAATCAGAAAATATTTACTGTAGAGGATGGGTCTGGCTTTTCCCATCAGCTTCCATGGCTCAAGCAGGTTCCAGCAGCTTTGGGAGAAAAGCTGTTAGCTATTAAGTTATTACCTGTATGGAGAGCCAGCTGGAAGCTTTCAGTTTTCAACATTTTGATGAAAAGCACTATAAAAATCTTGACAACAAGACTTGTAGCATTTCAATGACATGTTTTGCATTTGTCCCCACTTTTAATGGTCTGTAAAAGTGATCGAAGGCTTCAAATTGCTGCCGAGACCCACATCTCAGGAATTTTTACCCCCCAAAATGAAGATGGGAAGGGGGTGTGGGGGGAAGGACAAAACACCGAGTGTGTGCAGTTGAGTGAATTCATTTGGACAGCTTTTGGGAAGCCACTTTCCATCTGGAGGAGAGTGTCCGCAAGGAGAGTTATTCCGGCATAAACTGTTACGGTATAATTACCCAGCTCCAGCTATGCCAGTCTATTTTCTGGTGCAGGCAAGCCAAGTCTAGCTGTTGATACGTAGGCGTGGGAAACATGAAGTCTGCTTTCTAGGCTCAGCTCTGAGTGCTCTCTGTGGCCAGTCCCCTGACCTTTCTGCCTTCTTCCTATGCAAAATGAGAAGAGTTAAGTTAAACCCGCTCCACAGATGTGGCATAATGACTAATTGGCTCAAATTTGTGGTGTTGGGGAGAGAGCTGTCAATTAACTTTAGTCTTGGGCTGGCTGAATAATTTAGTGTCTTTTCCAAAGTGGGGTTTGTTTCCCTCTTGCAGTGTTGGGTGGCTCTGCTGCTATTCCGCAAAGTGGAATCTCATTTAATGTGAAGTCACAGTGCTAATAAAACCTGGGGTTCACCTTGTCTCTAACAACAGCATTGTGCTTGTGTGTAGTGAGAGCAAGAGTTAAGGCTTTTGCTTCAAGATTTTGTAGTTAGGATTTTGCCTCAAAGCAAATTTTTCCAGTACCTAGAGCCTTTGATATACAAAGAATGTGGTATACAGTGATGGTGGTACTTCCATCGGCGTTTGTCTGAAACTCAGGGGCAAAATGCAGGTGTTACTCTCCTTCGGTACCAATGAAAATCAAGGATAACTCTTCCTTTATTCCCATCAGTTGCTCTGTTGGGTCAAAAGGCTCAAGGATGTACGGGCACCCTGAATCGTGGTCCTTTCTAGTGCATACATGCTTAATTTCGCAAATTGAAATTTCATCATGTCCATGCATATAATGCATGGTAGACACAACCTCAGCTTCTCAATGGGCTGTGAATTCTGGTACCTAATGACGGCATTACCGGGGTCACCAGCGCCCAGCAGCTCCAAGAGAAGAGGGCAGGACAGTGCTGTTGCACCTGGCCCAGGACCTGTGGAAAGCAGGGAAAACTTCTGTGCGGGATTATATACAACATTCTCCCTCAGACAAGAGTGCTGGGCTGGGGCAAGCCCCTGAGGGGTCTGCGGGGTGTCTGTCCCCTCGCTGTGGGAAATGCTCGGGGCCGTTCCCTCAGCCTTGGCTGTAGGGCAGAGAGAGGATTTCCCTCAGGACATTAAAGCTGGTTGTCACTCTCTTCCCACCACACCGATTTCCCGGGACCGGCGTGGAATGCCGTGCAGAGGCTTTACTTGTACCCGGGCCGTCTCCACGCGGAAACTCCGCTCATTTCGGCCGCGAATGTTTAATTAAGCAACGAGCCGGGCCGCCCCCCGGGCGGTTATAAATAGAAGTGCTGAATCCGCCCCCCGCCGCGCCGGCCCCGCGGGGGCTGAGGCGCCGCGGGGCGGGAAGGGGTCCGAAGGGGCGGGGGGGCAGCGAGTGTGTGAATATGTGTGTGTGAATATATGTGTGTGTGTGAGGGAGTGAGCGTGAGTGTGTCAGGGGTGGGTGTCCGCGGGATTGAGCCAGGGAGTGTGTGCGTGTGAAGGACTGAGTGAGGCAGCGAGTGTGTCCGTGTGAGGGACTTTGAGGGGAGACCTGAGTGTGAGGGAGGGAGGGGGTGCGTGTGCAGGGCTGAGTGTGAGTGAGGGAGGATGTGAGTGAGGGCGAGAGTGTGAGTCCGTGGGGGATGTGCTGAGTGTGAGGCAGTGAATGAGTGTGCGTGGGTTCGAGCCTGAGGGAGGCACAGCGTGTGTCTGAGGGAGTGTGTGTGTGTGGAGGAGGAGGAGGAGGTGTGTATGGGTGTGAGGGAGTGCGTGTATCTCTGAGGGAGTGCGTGTGTGTGTGTGTCAGGCAGGGTGTGCGCCCGTCTGTGTGTGCGGGAGGGAAGGGAGTGTGTGAGGGAGGGAGCGAATGAGTGTGTGTCTCTGTGTGTGTGTGTCTGTGGGAGGGAGGGAGGGAGGGAGGGAGAGCGGCCGCCGCCGCCGCCGCCGGATCGGTTTCTCGGGGTTTGACCAGCTGTCCCAGGCTAACCCTCTGCTCTCTGAAGATGGAGGAAGTAAAAACAGGATTACCCTTAGCTACGGCTCCTCCGCCGCCTTAGTCCCCCCACAGCCAACTGCCGTGCACAAACACACCTCCACTGGGCAGAGGGAGCCGACACTAATAAACACACAAACAAAAGGGGGATGGAACTGACTCACTGCCTGCGCGGCTGAGGTAAATCTGCGCCTGGCTTCTTATTATTTCTTTCTTTTTCTTTCTCCCCTCCCTTCCTCCCCTCCTCTCCTCTCCCTCCCCGGTCCCCCCTTCCCCGGCGGGAGGAGGGACAGCTCCGTTCCGGGGCCGGCGGGACGCGGGGCTCGGTCCGTCCGTGCGGGTCTGTGTGTGCCGAGGGTCCCCGAGCCGAGCGCGGCTGTGCAGCATCCCCGCGGGCGCCGATGACTTGTTGCTGTTAGCCCAAAAATATATATATAAAAAATAAATTAAAAAAAAAAAACCAAAAAACCAACCAACAAGCCAACCAAAGGAAACCCCCCCAGGAAGAGCAGAAGACAGCGGGGGCAGAAGCAGAAGCCGCGGCGGGTCTCGCCGGTCCGTTAGCCAGCCCGGCCCCGCTGCCATTTCCCTCAGCGCCCGCCGCCACCTGCGCGCCCCCGGGGGGCTGCGGCCTGCGGCGGGGACAGGGGGGGAAAGGGAAGAAAATGACAAGCGAGGCAGGACTTCCATGACTTTGACAGGTTGTGGCAGGGGCGGGGAGAGGCAGGATGAGGCGCGGAGCCCGGCGTCGCCCAGGGCCGGAGCGGCGCTCCGGGGAAGTTGGCCCGGGTTCGCTGCGCGGGGTGTGAGTGCGCCCGCCGGGCCCCCCTCTTCCCATCCCGCCCCTCATCCCCTCTTCCCATCCCGCCCCGCAATCCCTCCGCTCCCCCCGATCCCGTGGAATCCGTAAGGAACCGGTGGATCAAGTTTTCCTCTCTCTCTCTCTCCGCGGTAGTTAATCGCATTGCTGTAGCACCGGCTGACCTCCCTCCCTCCCTCTCCCTCTTTTTTTTTTTTTTTTTTTTTTTTTTGTTCTTCATCTTCCTTCAAAGTATGTGCCATTCCTGAGCGAGTTTCCCCGCCGGCTCATCCCGGGGCTCCCCGGCTCCGCATGCCCCACCTGTAAGTGGCGGGGGCGAGTTTCTCTCCCCTATCCCTCTCCCCCCTCCCCATCTCTCTTTCCCCCCTCTTCTCCCCCCGCCTTTAAAAAACCATTTTTAAAAAAAAAAAAACTTTCTCCATCTTTCTGTGTCTTCAGCTCGAGCAAAACTCTCTCCCTCCATTCCTTGTGGAGAGGCTCAGCAGCTGGGATTTGCCATCACCAGCCTAAAAATGGTGACCAAACTTTTTCTTTTCCCTCTCCTCTTCCTCCTCGTCTCCCCATTGAAGAAATAAAAAAATAAAATTTCAAGCCGTGTTTTAATTTCGGTTATGGATGTTTCTGTGTTTCTTTTTGTCTTCCCTTCTCTTCCTCCTCCCTTCCTCCCCTTTCTTTCCTTCCACTTCATTGGCTGGGATGATCTTTCCCTGTTGCTTCTGATGTTTCTTTCTTTTTCTCAGTGTGTGCCTGCCTACCTGGACTAGGGGAAAGATAAGGTAATTTTGAAGGGCTTGAGGAAGTGGCTTACCTGTTCTGAAAACTTTTTTGCTTTTTTTTTTTTTTTTTGAGATTTCTTTTTGAGAGTTGTGAAAATCAGTAATCGAAGAGAGTTTGGTAGCAGCTAGGCAGGTTGAAATTTAAGTGTTATGTGCTGAATGCCTTGGGAATTTGATCTGCTTTATACCAAAGAAGAGCACAGAGAAAAGTATTTATTTATTGGGGGAAAGGCAGGGAGTGGGGGGGGGGGAGGGAAGGAAAGAGGGTTAAGGGAGGGGGAGGGAAGTGGTTTTGGAGACAAGAAGTGAAGCTGCCTGTTTTCCAGTAAGTAATGGAGAAATTCCAGGAGCCAGGGCTAAATATACTTGGCGATCAATACAGAAATGGCTCATTGTGAATAATTTAGCTGCCTGGTGCAGTGAGAGTTTTGAAACTAAAGGCAAAAAAGAGGCCATGGAGGGAGAGAGGAAATAAAATTTTCCTCTGGTCATGTCAGATTCTTAACTTTTCTACTTAAAAGAACATAGTTATGATTATTGATCTCTCCTTTTTTTTTTTTTTTTCCTCCCCCCACAATATATATCAAATGATAGCTAGGGGGTGTCATTCTATACAGTTACTTGGGTTTCGGGAAAGTAATAGCTTGTTCTGTGTCAGCAAAGTGCTTCCAGAAACTTTAAGATTGCTTCACACCACAAAATGCGTGATCTGGGAGTATGAAATGTGGTGTTTGGCCCTGTGCTGTGGCAGATAAATAGGGTTAGAGTGAACAGGTGTGTGTACAGGTGTGTGAGCACACAGAGGTGAGAGACAGAGCTGGAACAGGGAAGGGACACGGGAGGGTTTATTTTGTTTAGACCAGGAGGCAGTGTCTTGTAGCGCGTGTGAAAAGAGCAATTGCTAGTAATATCCATATCCTCAAGGTCTCTTCTGGCTGCAGATAGATAATTGATAAAGCATTAAAATCCCAGCTTGAAGAAAGAACAAGAAGGTCAGGGAAAAACTCGCAGATCGGGCAAAAATGTGAGTGGGGCACGGAGAGAGAGGGATGGTGCGACCAGGGTGATCCAGGTGCCACCTGGCCAGGAGGCAGCTGCACGTCTCCTCGCATAATTTACAGGAAGAGTTCAGTGATTTGCAAACGAGCACATGCAGTGCACTTGTGTGTTTCTCTAGGCAGTGGTTGCAACAGCAATAAAATGGGCAACTACTTAGGGCTTTAAGTAAGTTTAATCATTTAATGGTTGATACTGACAGGCGTCTCTGAGGGTGTACTTTTCTGCCTTGCAGCACTGCACTTTGACTATGGAAGCAGAGGCTGTTGATGGATATATTACATGTAAGTAGTCATTTTGTTTGATTATTCTGTATTACTTTTCTTTTCCTACTCTCCTTTGTGTAATGCAGAAACCTGAAAGTTTAGCTTCCTTGTGTACAGTGTCTGCATTGACACTGAATTAGTAGCATTTAAATACAAACTTTCTGTATGACTGAGAAATGCATGGGGATGGGTGCATGGGTGATTATCTCTAGGTTTAAATATTTGCTGAGGGTGAATGAACTTTGCAAATGAGAGAGAGTTCCTCTCCAGAAATTCAAACTTCAGCCCAAAACTTTTTATGCCTTTATTTCTCTTGTTTTCTGTGTGGGGGGGCTGTGCTTTGTTTAACTGTCACTTAACCCAGAGCTTTTGGGGGAAGGTCTGTGTGGTGAATTACTATTCCAGTCTTCCCTTGCCCAGCCTGGATTGGAAAAGTAATCCTAACTTACTTAAAACCAAGCAGCTGGGACAAGGTTTGCCACAGGAGTGTGAGTAAAAGACTGGTGACAGTAGCTCTTAAAATCAGCCAAACATTGCCTGGGGCTGCTGAGAGTCGAGCTCTGACGGGCTCTGGAAGACCCCGCTAGTGAAGGAGGGAAGGGCAGGGGCGCAGGGAGCGAGCGGGGTTGTGCTTCTTCATCTTTGCGTCTCTCGGCTGGAGAAGGGCTACAAACTTACGGGACCTGTGTTGTGCTCGCAGGTGACAATGACTATTCGCCTGAAAGGGAGCACTGCGGCATGGCCATCGACCTCACCTCTAGCACTCCCAACGGGCAGCACACCTCCCCCTGTCACATGGCAGGCAGTAAGTCTCCTCTTAAGCCTGTTTCTCTCCAGCTGAGGGTTGGGTTGGTCTGGTCCTCCTGGTCCTTGGTTTGCTTGCCAGGTCTTAGCCACAGGGAAGATTTCTCTCTTTTTTTTTTTTTTTTTTGGTTCTTGTTCGTGCTGGTGTCTGATCTAAACATGAATGGGATTACTAGTCTGAACTATCCCAAGGTGGCATTTGAGAGCTGGTCCGTACCTGCTCCAGGTAGGAAAACACTAGGGTTGACATGTGCTAGTTTTGTTTCCGCAGGTTCTGAAATCCAAATAGAAATTGTTGTTATTATTATTACTACTATTGCTTACTTTGCTTCCCGAAACAGCTTGAAGGAGCTTTATTTGAAAACAAACAAGTTTTATTTACAAAACTATAGTTGATTATAACAAACTGAAAGGAGTTTGGTTTAGAATGTCGGGTAGAAACTGAGAGTTTAGTGAGTCTGCACAGAGAGAGTGTCAAGAGCTGGTAATATTTATAGAATTATTCTTCTGTTATATATGGGAGGTGGATAAATGTAGTTTTCGCAATTTCTTAAAAGCAACAATCTTCATTTTCTGTGTGTGTGAGTGCCCTACCTTGTTTAAGTGTTGGTTACAATGTTACACCAAGATATTTACCTTAATGTAACCTCTGCACTTATAGTCCTGAAAAAATGTAGCACGCTTTGCTTTCAACATACTTAGTGTTCCTCTCTACGTGATACTAATTTTCTTTCTGGCTTGTGTGCACTACAGATACATATGTATCTATTTAAACCGAGAGTTAGTGTAATGACCTACCGAAATCTGGGAAAGAAAGAGAGCTTCTAGGGTTGCTTGCTTAAAAATGCACAGTGCACTGCCTTCAGAGTCTTTCTGAGAAAAAGATGTTACTTTCCTTTAAGAATTCTTTCCTCTTGCAAATTACGGGTAAAGCACAGTTTTATGAGCCTTTAAACTGAGGGTTATTATGAAGATCTCTCAATTATATACATGTTGCTGGAGAATATGATTTCTAATACCCTGGACTGAACTTTATATGACAACCACCCATAATTCAGCATCTTTAGACAATTCCAATTGTGCTGCACTGGGGTTCTGATACACTTTATTATGTTGTAAAAGTTTTACTACTCACTTTCTTCATTTTCTTTGTTTCCTTTTTATTAATGGGAAGGCTTCATTGGAAGGGAAAAAAGTATCTCTGTTTTAAATCTTCTTTATAATCTGGACTGAAAACCAAAGTCAAATTAGGAATAAAAAGATCTAGAATGAAGTCATGCAGAAGGCTTTAACACACTCAGTATTTTCATGTTCATTGTGTTAACATTTTCAATGGTTTCTAAACTTCATTAGTTCTTTGCAGCGCATATGTATCTGCAGCCTTGGTGAATAACTTATTTTTTTTAGAGGGGTTTTTTGGCCTATCATAGGTGTCTCAAATGCTTTGAGATTAGGATGTGCTGCTGTTGAAAAATTAACAGCGTTAAATGATGCTGCTCTGCCTGGGTCTCCCATGCCAAACAAAACTCAAGCTTCTTAAATTTATTGTAGTTTTTTTAGTCTTTGCAGGCTTAGGATTGTTTTGCAGAGAGGAGGCTCGTGCTGCCTTAAACATGGAGGATATTGATCAGAGGTTGCCAGATTTTGTGGCAGCTGTTACATTGGTTCATTTAAGGTTTTTGGCCAAATCTTGAATCTGGCATGTGTAGGGTAAATCGCCAGGCTGGGCTGTAGAGCTTTTCACCTGTTTCATGGGGCACAGGAAATCCTTTTAAAGGTTTGGTAACTCAGGGGCCTGCACCTCTTTTTAAATTAAAAACGCTTTTGCGTTTTTTTTGGTATTTTAAAAGGAAAGATAGAGGTGGAATAGCTGTTTGAAATATTTTGCATGAATTTAGTAGCTCAGAGCAGATTGACCCATAATCCTTTGTTTTAGGTTGAGGCAGTGGCTGTGTTCTGTTTCACACTGGTTTGATTTCCAGTGGGTTGCTGGAGATTAAGTTGTGTTGGCTGCTCTTACAGGGTGTGTCATCCTGGCTGGGTAGGACTTGGGAATGCAGGAGGTGATACAGGGAGCAGACCCCAAATATTTCACTCCTGGTTTGGTTGCCAGCCATTTCCAGAAGTGCATGGCCCTCTTTGGCTGTGTGCTCTGGATGTGCACTGCAAGGTAGAGATCCAAGTTTTGACCTTTGCTCTTCTTGCCTTCCATTGAATTGTTTTGAACCACAGCTCTTGATGTTGTCGGAATTTGTGTCTGGCTCAGAAGAAGAAACACCAAAAGAGGGAAATTTCTTGGAGCTGTGCTGAAATGACTGAGTAGTGCTCTCCCAGCAACAGCAAAATTATGTGCTGGGTAAAGAGTTTTCTATGTTCATTAGCCCCTGGCAGTCTGTGTTAGTAGTTCTGTCTGGATTACTGATGTTTTCAGGTTCTATTCCAAAAGGGCTTGGGTCGAATATTTTGGCTGCTGCATCCTTTAACCTATTGTCATTTTCAAGTATCTAGATGGTATTTGTAGGTTATGGACGGGGATGACACTCAATTTTCCTTGTGAATGAGATGATCCTGAAAGATGAATCACACTAAATCACCTGTCACAGCTAACTGATGATCTTACATATACCTGCCTTTAGCAGAACACTGCATGTGTGTTGGCAGATGCTGTGTTCTAAAATACTTCACTGTATTTTTATGTAAGCAAAGATTTAAAATACATGTAAATAGTCAAACCGAAGAGGTTGATAGATCATCTCACTTTTCTCTACAGCAAAAGATGAATTAGTGTTACACCTGCTGAGTACAGATGATATATTTACACAGCCCCAAGTCTGGAAGTCCAGATTTTCTTTTGATCTTCCATAGGAAAACTCTTACAAAGGCTGACAGCCAGAGCTGGGTGTCACAGGCTTGCTCAATTAACTTTGTGTTGGTACTAGAGAGTTCCCTGCATGGCCCTGAGCCCCCCACAGACCCCACTGAGTTCAAGGCAGTCTGTCTTGTTCCCGTCCGTGAGTGCTGAACTGGGCTATGAGTGATCAGAAACCTCCGAATAGGAACTGGCATGCTAATTAAAGGCTAATGGGGAATCCTTATAAAAGAGGCTTTAAAAAGAAATAATTCCCAGTCACCTCCCCACAATGCCACACTGAGTTCTTACTATAGTTATTAGAGATATTTTTTTTCCTGTAGGTTAAAATGGACTTAGAGGAATGTCTGCTTTAGAAACTGCAGGGGCACAGTTGTTCAATTAGTTGACTCAATCATTGCTTTGTATAGGATGAAGGACACTTCTCTAAGATCACTGGCCTGGTATCATAGGGAAAATAGTAGCAGCAGCTATTAGCATCTGACAGTCAGCGACAAAGGCAATTTCCCCTTAAATTAGAGGCTTGACAGTGGGTGTCCCAGTTAACTTTCTTATCTTTGCTTTCATAGACAAAAGGAGCCCTTAAATGAAACAGAGTCAGAACAATCATAAATATCAAACCAAACATCTGATGTTTGAAACCGATTAAAATTGTGGTATGCTTTCAGGAGGTGTTTATAGTAGCTTGAAGCGTTAGTGAATTATGAGAATTAATTCATTAAGAGACTTAGCCATGTTGGCTGACTCTGCTGCTGAAAATAATGAGGCGACGGCGTTTTCTCCGTGGTGGGGAACGATCGCGCTGTCTGACGAGATCGCTAATTGGGACAGCAGCACTAAGTGGGAATGAATTCAGCAGTGGTGTTTAAAGAGAACTTGAGCAAGGTTTTATTATAATGTAGCCAATACTATATTCCAAGTGATCGGGGTGGACTGTCAGTTGCACTTTTTCTGGTGGCATCAAAGCCCCACATCTTTCCTGATCACTTTCATTTTTGAAGCCTGAGTTGTTAAAGAACTCCTGTTTTGTCACAGTTGTGTTGTCCTGAGCAGAATTACATGTACCACAGCTGTATTGGTGCATCTGTAGAGATAAAGAAATGTAATTTTGGAGCCTGGCTGTTGGAATGAAACCACATAAAGTTAAAAGTTGCTGCATGCCTCAGCTCCGTGGCAAACAAGCCTTGTCACCACCAGAATTTACTCCCAGGCATGTGAGGCTGAACCTTGCTCTGGGATTCTTTCCTGGCTCATGGATGTGTTGTGGGTTTTCAGCAGGATGAGGTGATGGAGACTTTCCTTTAGGGAGGGTGGTTGAAGCAGGCCGGGCTGGACTGCAGAGGGGGGACTGAATTAGTGCTTTGAGCTGGTCACTCCCCTGATGTGTGTACTGCGCCATGAAGAATTCTGGCAGCCAAATTTCTGTGCTCTGAACTGGGGATTGAGGTCTCCTTTTCTTCCAAATGTCTTGGAAAGTGCTAAAAACTCCTCAGCACCTCAGGATGCTGAGGAATGTTCTTTCCTCAGCAGCCTTTAAGGAGTACGGTAGGCAGCATTTATTGGTCTGGGTATCCCCTGCCTCAGTGCAGGGAGGTGGACTTTTGACAGTCACTTGAGATGCCCTCTAGTCCTTTGTGTCTGACTTTGCAGTCTTGACAGTTTGATTTTTTAGCCCTCAGCTATGGAATTGCGCGGTGATGCCCAATACAGATGTACCTGTGGTTTGGCAGCTTGAAGGACAGTGAAGATGGACTTTGCCAAGATGAGCTCAGACATGAGGGATGAGCTCAATAAAGTGTGGCAGGGAGCTGTAAGCAGTGAGCTCCTTGGACACTTACAAGAGCATGGTCTTTGCTTCAGTCTTTTATCATCAGACTTCCTGAGAATTGCCAGGGCAGTAGTAGTAATCAAAGTTTTAGCCAATGTATTAGCTTTCTTGGAGTTTGAGAAGAAAAAATAGTAAATGGAAAGGTGATCATCAGGATTTTAACAGAGGTAGAGGGTTTTTCCACACCTAAGAAACCAAAGCTCTGCAAAGTAGTGCTGCACTGTGTTTCTTGAAAAAACTACAACGCAAACAGGGGAAAAGGTTAACTGGAAATTAAGCATTTCCTGGGATGTACCTTGAATTGTTATAGCTTTATCCACATCAGCTCAGATTTTTCACACTGGTGTGGTTAAACTCTGTATGTAAACCAACAGAGAGTAGCCACAGAAATGAGTTGGTGTTTGAGTGTCTGTAGCCCACAGTGCAATGGTGAAGGGCTCCCCTGGGTGTTTTTCCTATCTTCTGTCACAGTCCTGGCATTCCCTATGGAACTGCATACTCGGCTGCAAAAACATTCCTCCCTCTCAGTGAGTGTTATAACGAGGGTGGAGTGAAATGATCAGTTAATCTCATTAAATAGGTTTTTACTCATTCTGATGGAAGTCCCTTGAAAGGTCATCTGCCAGGGCTTTGTTGCAGCACACACCTTTCTTGGGAAGCTTCTGTTATTCTCTTGGACTGTCAGGTTCAGTTAACTTTCCCTGGTACACACCCTGTTACAACACTGTGCTCTTGCTAGCTTTGTAGTCAGCAAATTTTCAGTGTTTGCTTCTGGAATTTCAGTTCCTTTTCAGACATGCCAACAAAAAGAGCAATCCTCATCTTCCATGAAGTATGACACTTTGATAGCAGCTGGATGACAAGATGTGTTGGAGGAGAGCGTTTCCCATCCCTGAATCCAGGGGAAGGTGCTAGTTCTGTTGAAATCAATGGATATCTTCTCTCAGGAAATTGGTTCTAAGGCTTGTTTCCAGTTCCTGTGGGCCACAGGCTCTGTCTAGTCTTTCAGCTAAGTGATGGTTTCTAGGTTGACAGGACTAAGTTTTAGAGGTGGAAATGCAGCTTCCTGTGCTGCCGTTGTGCAATACTGAGGGTGAGCAGTGCTTGGCCTTCCAGTACCAAGAGGGCACCTTGAAGGAGCGACGCCATCCTATCTGGGAAGAAAAGGTAGAGCCTCCTTTTCTGCCTTTTGCTTCAGTAATCCCAGTGAATAAAAATCCTTGAAGAACCCACCTTGAAGCAGGTTTAACATTGACCTGTTCTAAAATTCTGCAGAAAATAGAAGACAAGGCTGAGGCACTGCTCTGTGTAGTATCAGGAGCAGTTACCAGCCCAGGTGAGGAGCCTGTGTCACAGCGTGTTGTCCTTTCCCTAGGGTAGCGTGCACTTGTCTGGGGTCCAGGCAGCTGACTGCTGCATCCCAGTGCAAGGAAGCAGAGCTGGATTATCACTGAGAAGCAATGAACATGACAGATATGGCTCTGGGCTAGGTCACCAGAGGCCCAGTTTTTCTCCAAATTCTGGTCATTGTAGGGAGTCCCTTCATGTTTCTGTGCTTTTTTATTTTTTCCCCCTCTTGCCTTTTATTTTCTGAATCACAGAAGCCGTAGATCACTTAGGATGGAGACTTGGATGGTACATGTTAGCCTTTGTCAAAAGTAAGATGTTTTTACAGTATCTTTTTGCTTAGGGGTTATTTTGCATTTAATTTTTGCAGCCCCACAATGAGATGCATTCAGAAGTACCTTAATACCGGTGCAGCTTATTTCCTGTCCTGCACAGGAATTGTGGTGGTCCTAAAGTACCCTGTTGTGGTGTGATCATATTATAGCAACCATGGAATTTTAACTCTTCCCACACCACTGAGCATTGCCAGGTCTGCGTGTGGACGAGCCCCTATTCACACTGCCCAGCAAAACGTGCCCTTGATCTGGAGCCAGGTCTACATTACTGGCTTCTGCTGGCACTGCTGTGTCAGCCTGTGGCTTTGAAGAACTGTAATCCCTCACAGGCAGAGAGATGCTGGCAGAAGCTCCAGCTCTGAGCATAGCCCTGGCTGTCAGGGTCACCTGCAAGTGCTGTTACAGGTGTTGCACTGGAAAGTACCGTAAAACAGCAGACACTGTTCCTGGAAAAGCATGGGCTTGATTGATCCCCCTCATTTCTGTGCTGATAGGTCATGTCAGCTTCTGTGAATTAAAATGTCTTTTTTGGGTTTTTTAACTGACTTTTTCTTTCTGTCTGCCTCTTACTTTTAAAAAATCTTTCCAGTTTGGGGGTTTATTCCTGTAACGCTGTGCGGCCAAGGCATAGCACTACAGAGATAGTGGGCTCTGTGTGCATTGTATGACCTCCTTTAGCTCATGGTTTCTCTGTGTTTGTCCTGTCCAGAGAGGTCACAGGGCTCTTGGTCTTCCCTTTGGTGAAACTCAGGTGGGTGGTCAGAACCCTATGTCCTCTCAGGAGTGGGTGCAGGCACACGGTTTGTGGTGATTGGGAGTGGGGCCCAGCCTCATCCCCAATGAGCTACAGCTGTGCAGGACAGGTGAATGACATTGAAGGTAACGAGACACGTCGCACTGCCCAACCACCAAAGGGAGCAGAGGGCACACAGGGGCAGGGCATCAGCATGAGGGGATAAAAGGCTGGGCTGAAGAACAAGAAGGGCAGATGCTTGCAGCCTTCTGAGGTGCCGTGGTGTTACTGTGTGTGGGCAGGTGCCTGAAGCCCTCTGCTGAGGTGAGGTGGTGCTGTGTATGGGCAAATGCTTAAAGCCTTCTGAAATTGTGTGGTGCTACTCTGTGTATGGTGGCCGTCTCAGCTGTGACATATGGGGGGGGAGGTCAGTCCTAGGGCCAAACCATGCTCCCACCCCCAGTGTGAATATCTGTGTCTACCAGCTGGTAGTGAAAAAAAAAAGAGGAGTTGAAGTATGTATTTCTCCTACACAGGTAGGAGCCCCTCTTCTTAGCAGACTGTGGGTTTTACACAAGGTATGAGCCAAGGAATCTGATTCACTGCAGAGCTGTCTGCTCTCCCCACCATGGTTTCATGTTACTTGGAGAAGCTGCACAGACTGGTTTGTTCTAGCCTCTTTTCCTGCTGTGGTATTGGTACCTACCACCTGTAAGGTTGCTCTGGGTACAGATGTAGTCACTGGAGCAGGGGAGAGAGAAGGGGAAGATCAGTGTGAGTATTCAGGTCCCTGCCCTGTTTCTGGCTTGGAGAAGGCCTTTGGAGGACTTGGTGCTACTGTCCACCCTGAAACCCCATGCAGTGGGGTAGAAGATCCAGCCACACCTTGGTGCCGCTGTTGTCAGCGCTTTGTCCTGGGGGTTGGATGTCTCAAACGTTTTTCAAAGGAGGTAGGAAATCCTGAAGTACATAAACCTTGTTTATCCATTCACCTTGTTGCCTGTCCCACCTACCATGTTTTTTTGTGGTGAATCTCCTCGTGTGAAGGAGGTAAGGCGGGCTGTGTTTTCTCTGCAGCCAGTGGCAGATCTGGGCAGGGCTTACAGGCGAGACGCTCCGTTGGCCGTTGAACCGCATTCGTGACAAAGCGCGACATTCCGAGGTGGGGGATTTTCTTGTTTGTCCCCTCTGTTCCTCCACTTGAACAAAACAAATGTTCATCTAAAGATGTCTGGGCTGTGACCTGCAGCATCAGGCTGGAGTTTTCTCAGCTTCTTTTTAGTGATGTTTTCCCTGCATTCCCCCCCAGCCTTTAAAACCTCCCAGTTCCATCAGAAGAAAGTGATGTTGTCCTGGTTTTTCTCAGGGGTGCATGTTCCCTCAGTCCATGAAAATTAATGTTAGTCAGTGGCAGAGAATGCTGGCTGCAGAGCCCTGTGATATGCTCAAGTCCATGGTAATTTTTCTCATAATTACTCTTTGATTTGGGAATGCCTGTGTGCAGTTCTATGAGAATTCACGCCTAATCTTTTGTAGACATCAATTCAGCTTTTGGACATTTTATGATTCCTTTTGCAAGCATAGTTGCTTTTTTAAGGTAATTATCTAGCCATAGAACACAAACTGAGAGACTTTTGGTAACTATTTGTGCTTCATTTGAACTTCAGCAGTATGGATTAAATACCTGCTTTAGTCCAAGGAGCACCAAACAGGATGGTGTGAGTTCCCTTCTTCTGAAAATGAAAGAAATTGCTTTTTTCTGTATGAAAACAGCACATCTTTCTACCCAGAAAAGATATGAGGTTTATTCATTTGAGGAAGAGTAGCTGCTCTCTTAAAGTTGTTGGATGGTTTTAAAGCTTCCAGGAAAGAGTGGCATTAGACTGAAGACCTTGTTCTGGTTAGCAGCCAGGTCTGTGACAAAGGGAGACAGCTCAGGCAAAAGAATAAAATGGCCTTTGGTTTTTAATCTTATTTCTTGAGAAATTGATATCCTGCAGGGTTTCCCTTGTCAAGATAACTGCCCCTGAAGGAGAATAAATCTTATTAATTAGCAGTTTTGCATACTGCTTTTAATTGTTCGTTCCTAGGTGCAGACTTTGTATTGCACTTGCTCTGTCGTGGTGAGGGGCCTCTCTCCTGCAGCCCTGGAGAGTCTGCCTGAGTGTAGAAATATTTCAGAATGCACCATTGGGCCTTAAATTTACTCAGTGCCCTAATCCTCATCACCTTTCAGATTTAGGCATGTCCTAAATGCAGTTGTAAGTAATAGTTTTACAGTTTAATCTCCCAAAATTGGGTCAACCTAACCAGTTGTTTTGACCTTGTTACCAGCCCAGATAGCTCCTGGCTGAGTCTAATACATCTCCATGCAGCTGTGTGGAATAATCTGGGGTATCAGCTTTACTTGAAACCCCCTGTTTGAAATTTCCCCCCTACCTTAAATGCACAGGCCTCTCTTTCTATCACTGTAGGGCATTATCATTTGGATAATCTAGTCTTCTAGAGAGTAATACCACAATATTTTCTTGTTATATCAGGCTTTTTCAGTTTTAAGAGCTTTACAAAGGATACCATTTGAAGAGATACAAATGAGTGGACAAAATTTTAGGCTTATGAGGTGGAGAAAAAGTAGGGAAATTAATATTAGACAAATTCAGCTCCTGTAGGTGGGAGGCAGGCAGCTTCATAATTTGTGTGTGTGACTGCAAATTGTCAGACTATAGGTGGAGTTCAGAAGAATGATGTGCTAGTTGTGTATGTAAGGGTTGAGTAGTACATAACATTAGCAGACTGAGAGCTCCATGACTTTTTTCTTGGCCTTCTTTTAAATTTGTATTCTACAAATTGCACAATTTATTTTTCTAAAATCCCGTGTACCTACATGTGAATCCCAGAGTGTTCTCATAGTCTAAATGCTATGACCCATCAGCTGCCCCCAAATTACCCAATATCAAGTAAAGAAGGTTGGTAGCTGAAGAAAAAGATAGGAAAATGTGTCCAGCCCTGGTTGCTGACAAGCCCATACATGTGCAGTGCAGTAATACAAATGGAAGACACTGAGAGAGGATTTCAGTCACATACAACAGAGAAGGACAGGCTTGAAAAATACTAAGAAAGTGCAATTCTTTTGAAACGAGGAAGCCAGAAAGAGGAGAAAGAGGTATGTGAACTGTGCCTTGGCTGAAGGAAAAACTATTGAGCACCACCCTTTTCAAATGTCAAATGCATGGGAAAAAGCTGTTGGAAGCCAGTCTCTGCTAAGTTTCCTCCTTGCAAAACCTACTTTTTTTGTGAGATGTTTGTGCAAAATCACCTCTCTGGTCTGCCTGTGAGACCAGACATGACTCAGGCCATCAGCATGTAACATGGTTTCAGGTTGCTGTCTTACTGCTCTTGGTCTAAAATGCTGGAAAGAAGTGTTTGCTTTTTTCCTCACTTTTAAAGTGCTTCATTCATTTAATGTCATTAGTGCTATTGTTACTTAAATTTACCTTCTGACTGGTAACCATTAAATATTTATAGAGAAATCAATGGTAGTGAGATTTTTGCTCAAGTAAATATATATCACATATGTACTCAAAACCAAAGCAAACTGCAGTGCATTCCAGGAAATAATCTATAGTGCTGCTCTGTAATGTTCTTCCTCATCCTCATGGCAGGATGTTTTATCTGTGTCCCAGCTCACCCATTCCTGCCCCAGAACTCTGGCTGGTCTTCTTAACAGCCTAGAACAATGGTGCCTTAGGAAAAGAGTAGAAGATGCATTTTCCAGTAGAAATGTGAATGATAATTGCCATATAATTATCCAAGGTTTCTTAATGACTGGTGCAGGGAGATCCTTAGGTTTGATGCTATGCCTGGTGGACAGCACCCCAGCCAGAGACTGCTGTACTACAAGAAGAGAATGGAACTGGCTGGAGGCAGAGCCAGCCCTTCCCAGCATTTGGAAAGGGAAAACTATTTTTGACAGAAGGTTGTGATGTGGCAATGGAAGGTGATGGTTTAAAACCATTTAAAACCAATGCCTAATTAAAAAAAAAAAAAAAAAAAAAAAAAAGTAATACTGGGCTTAAAATGGCTTTGGAACCAGGCTTAAGTTCATTGGAGGGGAATAGACAAAGATGTGATATAGACAACACAGCCAATGTGCACAGGGCAGTTTATTCTCCATATTGGCTCTCTGCAGCATTTTCTTGAGCAACTATAGATGGAATAAATCTTTTTAGACCATCCAAGAGATGACCTTAATCAATTGTTCTGGCCAGGTGTTTTGGAAGGGGGAAAGCTTCCTTATGAGTCAGTGGTGAAATTTCATTTTATAATTATGACTGTAGTTTATAATAATAATTCTAATTATATATATAAACAGTTTAACCTACTACAATGTAAAATGGTAACATTTGCTGAGCTTTGGCTGCTTTCAGATGGTGAAAATGTGCTGGTGGTTGTTGGCTGGATTTCAGAAATATTTGTCAAAATTTTGTGTGCTATGTGAACAACAAAATTTTGTGTGGATTAAGCAATTATTAATTCTCTCCCATTATCCGTCAGCTAAAACTACAACTAGCTCATTAACCAAAATTAATTGTAAATAAAGCCGATCTGTTGTTGAGGAAACTAGTTAGAATGGTAATTGGGTAATGATGATGCATTTAATTTCAAACTGCAGATTTAAAAGCTATTCCTTTTGGCAGTGATAGAGCAAGGTGTTCTGAAATGAAGCCCGGTGCTTGTCACTGTCATTGTCCTCTTAATTAATGCCACCAGGACTGCCTGTGTTTTGAATCTAATTAGTGTCCCCTGCAGAGCACTTGGAAATGTCCTGGTTCTGCTCACCCTGAAGCCAGTGGTTAAACTATTTTGTGACCTCTGTGGGCAGGAGGTAAGGCAGGAGGCAGTGTGGAAGTGGTGGTGTAGGACATTTCCTCCTGCAGCAGCACATCCTCGTGCCTGAGCTCTGGGAATAGTGGCTGTGATTTGGGATTTGCTACTGGTTTGCCATGGAGATAGATCTGGAGTTTCAGGCCAACAAAGCTGAATTGTGACTCAATGTTTTAAAAATGATTGAGTGAGTAATTTTCTGTGCAGTATCATTTCTGTATCTTTTGCCCCAAGGATTATTTACTGTAGAGTAACTTCCGGCATGTTTTTGCTGCTATTTGTAGTGTTGAGTTTTAATAAGAAAGGATTTGTTTAAATAAGATAATGTTTTTATTCCAAATTGCCCAGTTCTAATGGTAAAATTGGCTTCACAAGTAAAATCAACAGTTGTACCTGCTAGCCTACATGCACAATTTCTTGATGATTTTTTACTCTGTTTTCAAAATATATTAAATGCTACGATGAGATGAGCACAGTGTGTTTGATTTTAGCCAACTGCAACTTCAATCATTAACAAATGGGCATTGGATACAGAATATAGCATTCAGGAGGGCCATAAGTTGATCAGAGGGATGGAGCACCTCTGCTGTGAGAATTTGGATTGTTCAGCCAGGAGAAGAGAAGGCTTTGGGATGACCTAATTGTGACAAGAAAAATGGAGAGAGACTATTTACAAGGCTCTGGAATGACAGGACAAAGGGGAATGGCTTCCCAGTGCCAGAAAGCAGGGTTAGATTGACCATTAGGAACAAATTTCTGACTGTGTGGGTGGTGATGCCCTGGCAGAGGTTGTCCAGAGCAGCTGTGGCTGCCCCTGGATCCCTGGAAGTGTCCAAGGCCAGGCTGGACAGGGCTTGGAGCAGCCTGGGATAGTGGAAGGTGTCCCTGCCCATGGCAGGGGGTGGGATGAGATGGGTTTTTAAGGTCTCTTCCAACCCAAACCTTTCTCTTATTCTCCTTGTCCCATCATTTGTAATCACTCTACTGATTTTTTTTTTTCTCCTGCTGGCTTGGTTTAAGGGGAATTACAGAATTAAAACATCGACTTCATCTTTAACGTTCTTAGTTACCAGACTTGAAGGGAATATAGAATAAATACATTTTACCTGTTTTATTTTTAACTTTTTCTCCATGAGATTTTTTTTTTCTCTTTTGTGCTTCCTGGTCCATGGGGAGAAAAACCCTTCAAGCATGTTTTAGTTACATCACTAATATTAGAACTGAGTAATCGGGTGGCTTTGGCAGCAGTCTCGTTTATAAATTGTTGGTGAGCAGATGGCTCACCAAGTTGGCATGCCAGCTCCAAACTTTCACAATCATGAGTCAAGTTTTAAATCCCAAGATTGCCTTACATTTATTAAACAAACACACATTAAAAATAAAAAAAACCCTCGTGGTATGTAACTCTCGATGGGTCTTCTCATTCCTGAGCTGTGTTTTGCACTGAAGCATGGCTTTTCAGCAGGCTCTGGCTTTGGGAATGCCTTTTTTTCTTAAATAAATGAAAGGGGAGACTTTTTTAGTCACATATCTGACAATCTTGCTGCTAAGAAAAACTAATAAATGACAGTGTAAGGGACATAAAAGTGAGACTTGGCAGTTCTGGCTAATGTCAAACAGTTCCATGATTGCGGTCATTCACAAATGAACTTACAACAACTTCTGGGTTGTATGCACAAATATTCTTTAGGAATAATTTGCTGGTATTTGGTATCCTGGGCATGCAGTTCTATGGCAATTTGTTTGTTTTCTGAGTGCAGGGCTGAAGTCATTAGGCAGCATCGAGTACAAATGTTACATTTTGAAATGCAAGAGTGAATATTTTCTGTAAGCAAAATGTAGCAATAAGGAAACTGGGCCAAGCAAGTGTGCTCAGACATTCTCCCTGTGAACACAGTGAAGTTCCAAAAGGGTCAGATCTTGATCCACTTGAGAATTTGGACTAATATTACTGGAAGGATTTCTGCTTTTTTCTTTTACTTTTTCCTTTTCAAGCTATTCCTTTAAGTAAAATTAA
Source organism: Passer montanus (assembly GCF_014805655.1). Classification (NCBI taxonomy): domain Eukaryota; kingdom Metazoa; phylum Chordata; class Aves; order Passeriformes; family Passeridae; genus Passer; species Passer montanus. The sequence goes on from NW_024371704.1 coordinate 1,301,368, forward strand.
TATGCTATATGTGGGTTATAATGCATTGTGGGACCTGTTATGGAATGATAATTAGACCTTATTTCTAAATGATTCCACACAAAGTGTGCTGTTGTAAATGCTGAACAACTGTGTTTCATCCATAATCATGTAATTGGTGTGTGCAGCTAATTAGTGTGTGTTCAGTTTAGGCCCAGATTTTTTGGAAATGTCTCCTGTTCTGGTCCTGATTTAGCAAAGCTCTTAAACAGATGATTAACTTCCATTGGCTTTAATAGGACTTAAGCACATTCTTAATCAGGGCCATTGTGTCAAATCATGTCTCTTGGTGACAATCAGAGCAACCTGCCAGGGCCGTATAAAAATATCTGTAGGTCCTTCTTAAATTTAGATTAATCATTTCTTTAATTTGTGAAGCATTTTGTTTCAGAATCTGAAACTCTGTGTAGGTACTTTTTTCTCTCTCTCTCTTTTTAAGCAAATGGTTATTGTCACAATCTAATTGTATGTGTAAAGTTTAAAGATTTTAACTAGCTTGGCAGGCTGTTTACATCAAATCTGTTCAATACACCTTTGAGATGGAGAAGAAAATAGGCATCTGAGAGTGCCTCACTGGAATATAAATGTCAGTGCTGATAGATATCTATGATAGAAAATTTGTGTGGGAGTAATAATTTAGTAATAAAATAGGTCAAATTAATTTTTATGCTGAAGGGGATACCTTACAATAACCATTTTGTAATTTTATGTTTGACAGTTTGCTCTGCATTATGTGGATAGGTGGAGCTGAGATAATGTAATCCATTTCCAGTTGTAAACAAGATTGCTTTAAGAGCTGCAATAGTAAGATGCATGTTGGCTGACTTTAAGCTGAAAGGTAATTGCCTCTGAATATTAATGTGCATGTGGGGATTTTGTTTTTAATTCTGGGATTTCATATTTGCCCTATAGCAGCTCTGAAGAGGCCCTTGTTTTCCCAAGCCCCACTTTGCTGCTAATTGAAGCTGATGGCAAGTGTTGAATTTTGGGTCCTTTGCTTCTGTTTTATGTGGCCTCTGTTCCTTGGAGAAGGCTGCTTGCTTTGGCTTTTTTTTGCCAATCATCTTTCAAGTTGAGGATTTTTAGAGATGCTCTTGTTGTCCTACAGCAGCTATGAGTAGTTCCTGGGATGGAGGAGGAAAAGGGGAGAAGTTGCAGCACTAACTAAATTGGAGCCTCTTAGAGAAATGAGAGTTAAGGTGCTGATCCATGTGCTCTGTAGCTGGCAGGCTTTCTCATGAGTAATTTAAGACTATCCAAAGCCCACTACACTCTGTGGGAAATTCTCTAATTCCATAATTCCACACACTTGTGGAGCAGACCCCTATCAAGGGGGCAAGCTGTAGGTAGTGACAAGCATGGTCTGGGGGAGCATCAGCTGGCTGTGTTTGTATCTGAAATTGTTTTAGGCATGGAAGGCTACAGCCAGAGTACAAGCAAGCTGTACCTCAGCTTTCCATTTCAATTCCAGCCCTTGGCTTGTCCAAGCTGTTCCATTACCACTGCTTCCAGCGAGGCCCAGCACTGGGAACAGCAGGATGGGTGTTGAGCAGGGTGTAGCTGCAGCTCTGCTCTGGAGCAATCTGCAGCTGAGCAGTGCTGCAGCAGCTTGGGAATCTGTTGTGTGCAGGGTTTTAACCTGCACACGTTTTAATTGCACCGGCTGTGTGGGCTGTCATTAGTTAGGACTGTTTAAAGGTGTTATAACTGGCAGGTGCCCCAGATGCCCTTCTAGCTGAGATGACTATTCCTGAGACAAGCATTCAAAGCAGAGTTCAGCATTCCTTGTTCTCTGTGGCAATGCCAGCATTTTCTTCTCAAAAAGAAAAGCCAAATAACAAAAAGGGATATTTTTAGCTTGGATCGATTTGCTGATCCAGTTTAGTGCATGGTCTCACACAGTGAGAGGGTGGTGTCTGAGCAGGGATGGGAGCTCCTGGATCTGTTTCTGCAGAGGCAAAGGCACTCTGAGCTGTGCTGATACCTTGCACAGGTCATCAACTGTGTGGTCAACAAGGCAGGCAGTTGGCTTTTCTGCTGCCTCTGACCCAGTGCAAAGGATGGCTGCCTCTTGCAGAGGGATGGGGCCAGCAGCTCAGAGGTGCTGGGTTCACAACCAGCCCTTTCACAGGTTGCCTTTATCTCACAGCTCACATTTGGACTGTAACCTCATATAACACCTTTAGTTCAACATTACTGGTGGTATGAGTGGGAGCCACTGAACAGAGACAGACTTGAATCTTCCATGCTCCTGCACCTTGCACAAACTTTGGGGTATTGAGCTTTTTGGTTCAGAATGGGTTTTAAATTTCTGTAGTGCCCCATCTCGAGTGCTTTGGTCTGACACTTCCTGAATTTAAGGGGAGTCTTGGAGGTATTTCAGTCATTTTTGCAACATGATGCTGCTGGTAGCAAAGCTGTTCTATGGATGCCTTTGCTAAAAAATTACTTAGCTACAGAAACATTTGACTGTAGGCTGATAAGCAGGAAAAGTGAGGGTGTGTGGGTTTGTGAATGTATGTTGCCCATTAAGGAGTCTCACTCAATGCTGGGTGCTTCATTACAATGAGAAAAATAACATAAAAGGATTCTAATAGCTAATTAACTTGTTCACTAATGGATCAGGCACTGTCTTAAGGGCAGTAGTTTAAAAGAGTCAGTTTAATGAAAGTTGACTGGAGGTATGTCCTGTGGCTATTACAAACTTTGTTTTATAATAGCATGTATTTTTCAGTAGCTCCTTGCCACGCTGTAATGTGGTTGGAGTGGGAGAAATTACAAAACTGACCATTTCCCGGCAGATAGCGATAAGTTTCTACTCAGTCACAATGCTCTATACACTGTGATAGGTTTATAATTATTATCCTAAGATTGATGTTTTTGGGGGGGAGTGTAAATTTGTGCAGCAGTAATCCATTAAGAAATCAATAATCATTCCATCCTGAAATGCAGTTTCTCTACAACATTATAAATACACACCAAAGGTTTGAAACCCTGCCGGTTTCCCCTTCTCCACCCCCCTCCTCCTGCTTCCCCGAATTCCAAGTTCAATGCCCTTTGTTGTGTTGGAGAAGCAGTTCCTGGTGGGACTCTTCTGTCAGGAAAAACGAGGCTGATGGTATTAGCAGGATCCTGAGAGCCAGTAACACTTTTTATGCAAACTTGGCTTTCCCACCAAAAGTACTCTTTTTGTCGTGGGGAAATTCTCCCTCTCCTCTGCCAGGGTTTCATCCCTGCTAGATGGGGATGATGAAGATTCATGCCTTGTTCCTCTGTAGAGAACAGTGGAGAGGAAGTATTATAGAAGTGCAAAGTCGTTGTATGTGCACATTTCCTTTTCCTCGTTCAGACTTGGTTCTTCATGTAACAGTTCAGAGGTTTGGCTATCAGAGACCCAGCACATCCTGCAGGACTTCCCTTTTTGCTCTGAATTCTCCCTAGCTGGGCAAACCCATTTTTGAATTGCTGCTATAAGTTATCCCTTGATGTAGAGAGCTGGAAACATACTTTATCTACGAGTGAGGGTGATTATAACTGATAAATAGTAGCTGAGCGAGGAAGAGTGGGAGTATTATTTATGTTTCTTTGTGGAAGAATAAATTATATGGGGTGAGGTGCTGGGTCAGCCTGGTTTTGATCTTGCAAGGAAAATTGTGGATGGAGCAGGGAGGTGCTATTGCTGTAGCAAGAGCCACAAAACACGGAGTATGTCTAATATTACATTGCCATGTCTTTTATTATTCCTCTGCTTTCTTTTTGCTAGAGCTGGTTGAAAAGTCATTTCTAATTAAAAAAAAAAATCTCATTTTTCCATCTCAGTTTAAATTACTATTATTTTTAGCATGCTCTGCTGTTGGTTGAAAAAAGGTGCATTTGTTAATGACAGAGTTGGTTTTTACACCCATCATAGTTGTTTAGGCCTAAATTCCCTCTTCCTCATTTGCCCCAAAAAAAGCATGCTTGGCTTGGTGTGGGTAACTCAGATATGCCTTTTCCTCCTCTGGTAACATTGTCATCCAGTTGATGGATGGTCACCAGCCTCTTCAGCCTTGAGAGGGAGAAGAAACAGTATTCATCACACCTTTGCTTTTGAGATGTGAGAATCCCAGGTTATGTCCAGAGGTCTGACAAGTGCAAAGTGTGAGTTTTGGCTGTAATTTGGTACATGTGTGCCTTGGCTTCTTTGGGAATACCAACATGGGTAGAGTCATACACGTGTTTTAGTGTTTGCCAACAGGGAGTGCGGGTGAGCTGGTGATGAACAAAACTGGACACTGAGAAGCCAAGCACGGATTCTCACCTCTGTAAGTTGGTCTAGAATGATCCAAGGCTATTGCCATGGTAAATTTTCTCACTGTGATCCAGTATGGAAGGAGCTTTCACACGTGCCTTGACTGTGGGGACACTTGCCCTTCACTGGTTCTCATTGGAAAGTGCAAAGTTGGATGCTAACAGGAAAAGACCCAGATGCCAGCAAAAGAAAGGTCTTGTCAATTGTGTTCAGTAGGTTTTCATTCAGCATTGACTTCTTGTCTGGTGAATTTGAGGTTTTTTTTCTGTAAGGCCGTGAACCCTATACTGGGTACTTTCAATAAAGAATAGTTTTTAATTTACCTAAAACTGTCCCTCTTGCTCAGATGCTGGTAGCATATGAGTTTAGCAAGGACTGACACTTTATGGGTTTTGACTCTTCTTATTTCAATACCTTGTAACTGGCTTCACTTCTTTGGTTTTCATACTGATTACTGATTTTATACATCACTAACACTTAATTTTGAAAATGTCTTATTTTTCCTCTTTTCCATCAACTTGTGATACAGAAGCAGCAGCTGATTGACAGCTGACTTTTTTTCTGCAATGGCTTGCTGAAGAGTTCATGCCAATGACATGTGGCTTTTCAGCGAAATAGGAAGACTTTATCACATCTTTTTGTTTTACCCATTACCTTTTTTTTCCAGTGGTTTGCAGAACAGTGAGTGCTAAAAGCCCAGTATCAGCTCACAGGATGCCGAGTTTAACAGATAGGGCTTTATTAGCTCTCGGTTGCATTTGTCTTTACTTCACAAGTCTCTATTTAGAATTACCTGTAAGTGGTTATTTTCCAGTGCGGTTTTCAAAGACAAACCACTTTTTTTCTTATTGTTGTTGCTGCTGGTTTCTTTAACTGCTAAAAGCTCATCACCATGTATATAACTCTTATGTGTCCACTGATAGCTTGAATGGCAAGTTACAGAAAGTGGTGTAAGTGGCTTTTTGGAAAGAAAATTCTTCAAAGAGAAATATTTAACAAACCAAACAATTAAGAGATGCCATCTCAATCAATAAGTTAGAGTTAATTGGCTGTGTACAAAGCATTTCTAAACAACTTCCCTGAAGAGTCTGTGTATTGAGCTTAGAGTGCCTTTCTAGTGAGGCTATTTTCAAAGGCTGGTTTCTTCTAAAAAAGCGCTCGTTTTGAATTTTTTCTTCTAATTTCCAGACTGAATGACATCTTGCATATGGGTCTCATTGAGTGAATATAACAGTATTTAATAACAGCTTTTCATTTCTTTCTTTGCATGTGTGTGCCTCCCTAGGAGTATCCCATGTTCTAGTGACTGCAAACTGCTGGTCTAAGCAACAGTCAGCAGCAGCTCTCAGCCTGTGGGCAGTAACAGCACTTCAGATGTGCTGCATTCAGGCGCCTGTGTTACCTCATTTTTCTGTTTCTGTTAACTTTATCAAAGTCTCCCAAGTACAAGACATTGACCACAAGCCGTGTGTTGGGACCAACGGTCTTAAACTGATAGTTCAACTTCATGCGTGTACAGGTGTCATAAACCCTATTGGAATTAAAAGGAAAAAAGAACTCCAAACCCCCTTATTAGGTTATGGATACGTTTCCAAAAGGGTATTTTATGCCAAGCCTGCAAAACCCTCTTCGGTGGTGGACAGGCATCATTCTCTGAACCTTCAGAGAACCTTCTTCAGGTGGAAAAAGAGCTTCCCCTCTCTTAGCAAGAGCCACCTGTCTCTTTGGAATGCCTCCCTCGGGATGTTGTAGGCCTGACTTTTAGAGATGGCAGAGCTTGCTGGACCATGTCCGAGGGGATCAGGAATTCACACAGTTGGACATTGGAAGAGTTGGTCCCAGTGGCTCGGTCAGTGAGACAGCAACCAAGCCTGCTGAAATGCCTGTCTGCTATCTACGAGTTCATTTCACCAGACCAGTGTTTCTTGCTTTGTGGGTTGTGTAGAGCTGTTAAATGTATTTAATGAAGCTCCCTCCCTATTTTTTTTTCCTTGACCCAAATGTCACCTGTAAAAGTCAAGGTAAATGGTAAGAAAGGAAGAAATTGCTAGCATGAAATTTGGAGAAATAAGTAGTTCAAAGCAAAATACTTTCTTAATGCTTTTCCTGGAAATTGTTCTTCCCTTTTGACCCACAAAAGGTCCTCACTGTGACTTGTAAGCTAAAGGACTGTGATTCTGGGTAATAGTTCTCCAATAATTTGAGCAGTGCTGCATTCAGATGAAGAAATGTGAACAGGTCTTGTTCAGGCAGATTCTCCCTTGTGCGGTTGGGTAAAGGAGTGGGGAGTAAATCATTGAGTAGGTATATCTTCCATTCAGCAGGAGCTGCACATGATGGGATTATTAGTATTTCTAAACTAAAGCCCCTGACAGATCTTTGGATGCTTAAAGCTGTTGTGATGCTTTACCAGATGGTTCAGAAACTCAGACTGGAATATCTCATTGGCTGGTGCTAAACAATGACATTTCAAACCCACACGTTTGTTTGGATTTTAATTTTCAGGAGGATTAAAGCTTTTTGGGATATGGGCTGTCTCTTTCCATATATATGCTCAGCACCTTATGTAGTTTAGATGCTTTTGCAGTGCCTTTATAATTCATCATATTACAGAATATTTGGAACTGTTGCACATTTTTAGCCATGTGGTCCAGCAAAGTGCAGACAGGGATAAGTGTGCAAGTTGTTTAATGCAATGATTGTGATGACTGCGACTGCTTTGTCTTGTGTCTGGTAATTGTGTGAGCAGGTGATTATGCTGAAATGTGCCACTTTGGATTCTGTATCCCTCTGTTCTTTTCACTTCTCAAATCTTGTCTTTGAAGCCTCAGTTCTGTAAATACTAATGTGTTTGCATAACTTGTCTTCAGTGCAGTGTTGATGCTTATTCCTCTTAGAGGTTGAGCTGTTCAGTCCTGACTCTACTCAATACATTGAATGAGACCCCGCTGCTCTTGGGGAGAAGATCAAAGGAAACTGGTTGGGTTTTATTCCCTTTCAGTTCCATGACATTTTGAAAACTGGATGGAGTGTCCCTCTGGCAAAATGTAAAAAATTTTTACGGCCTTCCAAATTAGGCAGTCCTCCCTGGCTGCCAACATGTCTGTCCTGGTTAAAACTACGATCTTTCTGCTACTTCTGAACTGCCTTGGAGCAGGAATGGAAGTACTACTATGAAATTCCCTTCTTAATTCCTTCGGGCAAAGATCGCTGTTTTGTTGTGTGCAGATAGTACTGGGTAGAGGTAGGCTACTATGTGAAAATGTGCACAGATCATTTTGGGATCAGGGGAAGGATTTGAGATAAGTGTTTGAGGAATGGAGAACTCGTTTATAATGCTTGTTTAAACAACAGTGTTGATGTACATTCTAGAGAGCAGTGAAGCAGGATGCTTTGTTGACAAGTCTGGGAGGTTTGGCTTTTTTTGTCCCTCTCTTACCCCTGACAGCTCAATTAAGAGAATAGCATCAGTGGGAAAACAGTTGAGTTATGTTGAGAAGAAAAAGGACATTTGACATAATTATTTTTGTGTTGGACTGGTATGTTCTATCCCACTGTTCTCCATATGATTCATTCTATTTGTGCATGCTTGTTGCACAGTATTAAATAATGTGTTTTTGGGGTTTTTTTTCTGTTAAACAAGTATTCCCTTAGCTTGTCTCAAAAAGCTGACACATGTTCATTCTTCACTCGGGGAGTTCTGCATCTGTCGACACTTCAGACATAATCAGTTTAGATTTCAGCAGCTGATTAGTGCTCACCTCTAACCAAACTCAGAAGCTGCTGCTCCAAATGGTAACAAATAATATCCTAATTAGTCCTCTGCATAATGATAGCAGGGGCCATAGCTGAAAGCTACTGCTCTCAGAGGCCTTCCTGCTCTAGTCCACTGGCCTTACAGACTGTTGGATCAGCATTTATGCCCAGCTTTTCTTCCCCCACCTTAAAATGCCTTGCAGAGCAATTAATTACGCACCTGAAGACAGGCATGAGGCACGCAACAGTATTCCACACACAGCTATGAACGTTTCATTAGAGGCAGGTAATTTGTGTGTGATTATGAAAGCAGGAGCAGGAATGCTGGGCAGCACTCCAGGATTATCCTGTAGCGCCGGGAGCCGCTGCGTGTCCCGGCGAAGCTCTTTGACCTGGCCGGCTGATGCAGCTCCCGCTGCCTTAAATACTGCCTCAAATACTGCCTGGAACAGGAGCCTGCCGAGCAGCAGCTGCAGGGGCCAGGACAGCACAGAGAGCAGCTCCTCTCTACTCCAGTGCCTGCCTGCTTGTGACAGCACCAAGTTTTACCAGGAAGTTTTATATGGGTTTATGCTTTTCTGAGTCTGATTAGCTAGTTAGCAAAACATGCCCGTCCCTGTCCATTAAACGCTGTGTACTTCCTCTTAGCTAACACTTATTTTGCACAAGCCTGGGGATTTTATTTTATTTTTTTTTAAATAAATCTATGTCTACAGAGGCGTAATTTAATAAGTACCACTCACCGGGATGGTACAGTAGCCACTGGCATCTCTCAGAACAAAAGTCATGTGAGCAACTATAGCTGGATTAGTGTGACCTCAATAGTACAGAGAATTGAGGAAAGAAAAGAGAGAGGATGAGGGGGAAAATGCCTTAAGGTGCCTTCAGGAACTGTACAACTAAAGTTGTCCGAAGGCAGGCTGAGCCAGCTGAATACCAGAGTACATAAATATCCGTTAGCTTAAAAAGGAAGTTTTAAAATGTCAATTGGATTTTCAGGTTTGATTCAATAACTTTTTAAAACCCTGCTTAACTTTGAAATTGAGAGGGTCTATTTTAAAACGTAAATCAACAGTAACAGAAAAATCACTTAAATAACAGCAAAAGTGCTGCTTAAATATTTGCTGCTGAAATGTTACAGTGTCTAGCTACTAAAATTGGGAATGTCACAAAATCAGCACCTAAAAGCAGAGCTTGTTGCTGAAAGTGCTTTATTACTGTAGCTGTTGCTTTTTCTGTTGGTATGGGGATATTTTCTTCAGTTTATTCAGAGTTCAGTCAAAGTGGGTAAGGCGGCTAGTAGGTGGAAAAGTAGAAAGATTTGTTCTCCTCTGCAAGCTGGTGAATAAAAACTGGTTTGAGAGGTTGAGGCCAATTCCATTTTGCATTCAGGATGAGGCTGACATGAGTGATGAATTTAAAAATCACTTAGAAAATGAAGCTGTTAATTATCTTTAATATATTAACATGTAAAACAAATGTGTGAATAAATGAATGTTAAGCTTTTTAAATAAGTGCACAGTCTATCCCCTGAGGTAATAAAAAGTGCCTAATCCACTATAAAGCTTTCATTTATTTGCAAAATCACTGGTCTCTGTGGCTAATAGTTTTTGTTTAGAAAACAGCTGAGAAGTCCAAATACACGGTTTAACTACAGTATTTAAACTGAAGTTTCCTGGTTGCTTTATTAATCTCCAGCTTTAAAAGATGATTACATCGCTTTGAGTATAAATTGATTCACCATGTCTTCCTCTTTTATAAAATATATTTATCTTGGAAACGGATACTAGAATATACTTAATCTATCTGCATTTTGGTGCTGTAGCTGGTATGCTTTCCTGAGAAAATTGTTAGCTTAACCAAGATAGAAATTGATACAGCTTTTTTGAAGTGCATGAGAAAATGTCTAAATGAAATATTGTGGAAGTCTATAAAAGATGGGACTCATCAGGCTACAAGGAGGTGGCAAGTTCCTTCAGTCCCAAACCAGATTTGTTTCAAATATTCATTAAGGAATTGCTATTAAAAGTGGGGAGGTACTTATGACTCTTCTAATTCACGTCAAATGGCAATATCAGCATGAAAAGAGCAGAAAATTGTACAGGAAGAGTTGTCACATTTGTGCTGGAACACTGAAAATGAGATGAAATGTGGGAGTGCGTGGTGTAGGGTCAGAGGCCGGAGACTGAATTTCCACTGTAACCTGCATGCCTGGAAATGACAGAGGAGGAATAGGCTGGGTTTAGGTGATGTGAGATTTGTCTCGAGCAGCAGCGTGATACAGTTAGGAAAAAGGCACGTGCAATGACGTGATCTTGCAGGTGAAGTGTTTCCAGTGGACAAGGGAAACAGTGATGCTGTTCCACCAGCCTGAGCAGCAGAGTGGCTTGGCCCACGCAGAGGTTTGTGCTTCAGCCACCAGACATCTGTTTCAGGAGCTCCCTTTTCAGATGAGTCTGGGAATCTCTCCTCTCTGTCAGGAAATGAAGGTCTGTTCTGCCATGTCCAGTCCACCTGGTAAAGCAAACCTTTTGAAAGGCCATGGGATCAGGCCCGTTGAGCAGCACAGGAAGGGGTAAATACCAGGCAGGGTGGCAAGTTATTTAAACTTAGAAAATTGTCACGAGAAGCAGCAGACTAGGAATGAGGCAGAGTTACCCTTTTGCTTGTGCCAGAATGTGGGCAGCAGTCTGACACATTTCTGAATGGGATCATATGGCACCATGGCCTGACGGGAGAGGGCTGAGAGTCACGTAGGGCAACGAGGCACCTTTTACCTCTGTAGGGGTCACCAATTGTGTGCCTGTCTGAGCCCTAGGCAACACCTTCCTCATCTTCTCCAATTCTCACTCCAAGGCTGGTGGCAGCCCTTCTCTACTCTGAAGTCCAAGGCATGGCCTGCAAAGGCTGTGCATGGATCACAGCGCGGTTGTGCAGCAGGAGAAATGTCTTTTCCGCATTCTTTTTGTGACTTTGTGCAACTTGAGTTTGCTACCCTGTTGATTGGCACAAGTTTCAGTAGGAAAACTGAGATTTTCCTTGGCAAGACCTATGCTAGGTCTATAGCAAGGAAGCAGTTGGCTACAGGAAGTCCTGGGGTACATGAAGGTATGGTTATGAACTCCCTTTAGTTGGATGAGCTGTTCTGTGTTTTACTACAGAGCTGGGGTAGCTTGGAATTAGTGAGGACTGAATGTTTGTTCCTCTTTGCATTTTCTGTGCCACAAGGTAGCACAAAAATGCAAGTCTTCTGACAGTCTGTATTCAGATGAATGAGTAACAGCAGAAATCAATGCTCACACTTATGTCTGAACCACTGGAGATTTAACTCTCCCTTGGCTAACTGAAATTCTCATGGCTGTAAGAATTTTGGCTGAACCACACACTATTTTTCATAAAACCTCCAGCAAGTTTTGTCTAAGTAGGCTGGCAAGTTTGCTTGATTTTTATGGGAGATGCTTGTTCAGATCAAAACCCCTCAGCTGCTGCCAAATTTTCATTTAGCCATTTTCATAAAGTGCCATAAGTATGTGTCTAATAAGGGTTTCTGATTTAGAGCATCTGATATTCTGCTTTGTTAACTACTGGGTTTGGGTTTTTTTAAACGTGTAATAATTTTTATTTAATGTAAAGCTGCATAATAAAACTTGGTTTTGTTTGCTTTCCTGTGTGCTTATCATAAGAAGAAAACAAATGGCATTCTTCTGTAATATGGTTGAAATAATGAATTCACTCCAATGATCAAAATTCAGTTGGGTCATTCCTTCTCTGTGAATTCTGTCAGACAAACAAGGGATGCTGCCTGGGTAGAAGATGAGACAAGGGATTAATTGGAGGTGGCTACCTGGAATTTTCAGACAGTGGTTAGTAGAAAGAGTAAGTTTTAATGTTCTTGAGATCTGTAAATGTGCCTGTTAATGCCAAAACAGTCTGGGATATATTTTCAAAGTACAGTTCACTAATCCTGCTATCAAATGATGGGATTTATGCATGTACCTCCCATGAGCTGCTCTGAAAACATACTTTTAAGTATCAACAGTTTTCTGGATGCACATTTAAAACTTACTGAATTCTTTAATTGCTAGGAGTAGGAATTGGCCAATGCTCTCAGCTTTGATCACATCTGAGGTACATACTGAAAGGAGCTACTGCAAGAGAATTTTTGGTGTAGATGGCCTAAAAAAGCTGGGTTTTTCTAGGAGATGTGTTTCTTTAGGAACATCTATCTATAGTGCTGTTCAGGAGAGGCCATTCCAACCACCCTTACCTCAAGATATCTCGTCTGTCAGACTCAAACAATACAAACCTGTACATGGATATATGCACTGAATATAATTTGGTGGTTTGGTGGGTTTTTGAGGGCATAAGATTGACCACAGATTAGTACGTGCTCACCTCGAGATGGGTTCTTGGAATGTGATCATTCATTATCTCATGGATAGTGTGACACGTGGGAATCAGCCCTTGCAAATTCATTTCCATGTCTACACCTATCCTGGCTGCTGGCTTACTATCACTGCAAGGGCTGCTTGGCAAGAGGAAGTCTGGTTGAAAAATATTGCTGACTTTTTACCTGCTTCCTTGGAATGGAAGACTGAACATCACGTATCTTTTTTTCTTATCAAGGAATTTGTTTCCTGGAGGCAGTCTGAAAAATGGCACCAGGTATCCCTGTGTGCAAACAGACCTCAGTGTAAGGAAGAATCCTGTAAATACCATGTTAGCAATACTGGGAAGACCTGGTGACTTCAGGATTTTTCTGCAATAAAGCTGGGGGAACGTAGAACAGTTGAGTTGAGAAAGATATATTTAAAAGCCAGGAAGCAGAGAAGTGCCTTCTTTGGTTCTGTTGGTAGTTCTGTGGAATAATCCCTTTGGAAGCAGCTGTGACACACTAGAGGAGCTCATGATTGCCATTTAGATATGGGATATTTTGAGAGACCAAGGGCTTTCCTAATATTTTGCTCAATACAGGACATGCTATGAGATAAGAATGGTAAATTTCCTGTTTTTCTTAAACCCTCTCAGTGATCTGTAGCATTTGAGGTTCTTAGCTCAGTGCAAAGGAGCAAACTTAGTGGTTTGTCTGCTTGATGGTGGTGTAACTAGCAAAATTGAGAACATTTTAGGGAAAGGAGGCAATCTTTGGAATAATTTTGTTTTTCACTTTTCTGAAAGGAGTATCAGGTGGCCTGTGCTCACTGTCTTTTATTCTTTCTGAGCTCCTGGATGTGGAGTTTTTGCAGTTGGCTGGCTTTTCACCAGCGACTGGTCCAACACAAGCCACTAGATCTAGGAGCTTCAGCAGATTCATCCAGGACTGCCATTTAGTAAGTCTGCTCTAAGCTCAGTTAAAAACTTCAAATTTCTTCTCCAAGTTACATTTGCCTGAGTTAACCAGGCATTGAAACAAATCTGTGTACTTCTGTTCTTCTTTTTACACTGCTGCTTCGTTTCTGGACCTTTTAGCCCTGTGAAACAGTTGGCGTGTGAACGATGTCTGTCCCTCCTGTACTGATAAAAAAACTCAAAAAGGTCTCCTCAAAATTGTCTCTTCTGCTGGGAATCAACCTGCCTCCTTCAGTTGTTCTTGATAATGTATAGGGTTTGGTATTTGGCATTTCCCTGATTGTTTTTCATTAGATTGTTTCGGGAATAGTAATAATATGCATTTGAGAAAGGGAATTGGGATTTATACAAGTTCATCACTATTAGCAAATGTCTTGGATCTGATTTTGGAAACACACTAAAAGCAGCGTGGGCAGAAGGGGGCAGGGGAGGATCTGTCCCTCTGTCCCCTCAAGTGAGACCCCACCTGCAGAGCTGCCTCCAGCCCAGGGGGCCCAGCACAGGAAGAACATGGCCCTGTTGAAGCCAGTCCAGGGGAAGCCACTGAGATGATCAGAGATCCTTCCAGTTCTGGAAGTGAGCTGACCAGGAAGATGGAGAGAGACTATTTAGTAGGGCCTGGAGTGACGTGACAAGGGGGGAATGGTTTCAAACTGACAGAGGGCAGGGTTAGATGGGATATTGGGAAGAAATTTTTCCTTGTGAGGGTGGTGATGCCCTGGCACAGGTTGCCCAGAGAAGCTGTGGCTGCCCTGGATCCCTGGAAGCGTTCCAGGCCGGGCTGGATGGGGCTTGGAGCACTCTGGAAGGTGTCTCTAGCCGTGGCAGGGGCTAGGAGCCACATGCTCTTTAAGGTCCCTTGCAACACAAGCTGTTCTTTGATTATATGAACATTTATGGGCTTGTTTACCTTGGAGTAATGCTCTCCTCATTCCCCAGGGGTCTGAGGACATTAGCAAGCCCCTTGGGCTGGTACCAGACTTGAGTGTGCACCCTAGAGCCTTATTGAATTTCTTTCTAGATGGATTAACCCCATACTTAGCTTCTTTCCTGGTTCCCATGTGTGGTGCTGGCATTTCTCAGCCACATTTCTGCCATGATCCGTGGTTACAAATGGAGGAGCCTCACTGACCACAGTCCTGGAGGGGGAAACTGTGTCTCAGTTTCCTTAAGCCCCATGTTAAACTTGGCTGGACTTCTGTCCTCCTCTCCTCTGCAGCTTTTCTATAGCTGTTTTAGTTTCCAGAGCAAACATCTTTACACAGACTTGTGACCCTCATCTGGTTTTTTTGCTCTGTCTGGTGTGCTGAGCTGCGGTTTTGAGCACTTGTGCACATTAACCCCCAAGCATGAACAGTTTAGGCACATATGGCTGTAAACTGATGAAGCTATTTCAAGCCCACATCTATCAAACATCACTTGACATACAATGGCTCTGTTCCTTCACTGAGCTAGTCCTCTTTCAATTTAATTTCATTACTTTGCTTTTTAGCAACTGTAAAATGATGTGCAATGTTATACACTGAAGCATGATGAGGGGAGAGTGGACCACAACCGCATTTTGGTCTTTCCATATTTCTGTCCTTCACATAAATAGACAAGAAGAGTTTTCACAAGTAAATAACTACCTATATATTTTTAAATAGAGGTTTAAACTGACTCCTGGAGTCATCTTATTTCATTCCAACCTGAAATATTTTCACTTTTGGCACCCTTTGGCTCCAGCCTTTATCTCTGGGGGTTTAAACTGACTCCTGGAGTCATTTCATTCCAACCTGAAATATTTTCACTTTTGGCACCCTTCAGCCTTTATCTCTATTTACTGTATAGGCTCCTCCTTAGATCTTCTTCCAAAATGTTTCACCTTAGCTGTTGCCGTCTGGTGCAGAATCTTCTGCTTTTTAGCACTCTGAGCATACAACATCCCATAAAATTCCTTCATGTCATTGCAGTACCATCCCTGGGAATTCCAGAGGCTTTGCTAAGCATGACCTCTTCTGCCTCGCTCCAGCTGCCGCAGTCTTAAGCACATTGCTGTCCACATTATGCTAGCCTTTCATTCCTCTGGCATGCACTTCCCAAAACTTTCCCACCACAGCTCATTTTCTGCATTAGGCCTAACAATATTACCTCTTATCTCTTTACCAGATATAAAATGATATTAAACTGAAGGCCTTTCTAATAGAATTCACTGGAAATTAAGTCTGTGTTGTTGAAATTTTGGTAGGGGGTCATTTTTGTGACAGCATAATTCTTGTGATAGATGAGAGTTAAGCTCCTTTCTATACAATAGGTTATATTCCTTGTAAAAGTTTGATGGTAATAAAAAAGGTTTTGGGTTTGTTATTCATGGAGATGCAAGTTTGTGGAGTTTCTTTTTTTTTTTCTTTTTTTGATGGTATTATCTGAAAACAACGTAATAGGCTTATTTCTGGTTTGCAGAGAAGGCATTTTTAGTGCTAGCTGATAGTGAGCCAAAGTCTCTGAAACCTTAAAGTTGTGGTTAGCAGACAGCCAGTCTAGGAAATTAGGTCACCATTACCTCACTATTCTGTATTTTTCTTTTTTTTTTTTTTTAAATTCTGTAGTATATCCTGTAGTTGACACTGCTGCTGTCTTACCAGTGACACCCAATATGGATTGGATCCCAAGCTGGCAGTGAGAAGGGCCTGAAGGCAGAAAGGGGTGAATTCAGAGTGTGAAATTGGTGCCAGGTGTGAAGAGCAGTGGGGGATGGCTGGCTTATTCCAGAAAGGTCTGGGCACAAGCTAGGAGGAGTGTCAGTGTTGGATCAGGGGGATTACAGAGCTCAGGGCTGGAGTTGCTTCCCTGTAGATTGTGGCTTGGCAGGAAGGCTGGGTATGATCCTGGTCCCTGGGGAGGCAGCTGTAGGTGCTCCTCCTGCCTGAGTGGGCATTTGCCCCTGCACTCTCAGCTGTCACAGCCTCCACTGCAGCAGAATCATCCCTGTGTGGGTTGGTGGGATGAGGTGGGAGCCAAAGTAACTTGAAAACCCATACCTATTTATATAAATATAAAAAAAATTAGGTTTTTCTTCTCTTAGAATTGCTATTAGCAGAGTCTGGGAGTAGCTGAAAGCTTTATCCCCATCTGTTACACTATGCATGGCTCTTCTAAGGTGTGACCTTATCAAAGCTGGAATCAAAACACACAGTAAAACTCAAGGCAGGCTTGATCTAGTTGAGATTCCCTTCAGTAGACCATGGCAATGGGGAACAATGGATGTTCATTCTTTCCTTAAGTGTGGTTTTATCAGCAATTACTGTGTAAAAATAGTGCTTCCTGGCTTCAGGATCTTTCCCCCTGCTTTCAAATTTGTATTTGCTCACTTAACCTAAAAATAAGGAACGTTTCTACTCCAATTTTAGTGGTGACTGAGCCAGTGGAGTCACAGCAGCCACGTTAGAAGAACAGGTATTTGTTCCTTGTCCGTGGGATTATTTGTTAAGTTCCAGCTGCAGATCTTGTACTGTTTTCTTCACAGGCCAGCAGGAGAACAATTTATTGTTGGATTAGTCTTCCAGGCCCAGGGCAAAAAACCTTTCAGAGAAACCTGACACATCATTATACAGGGCTGTATTTTTTTTTTTTTTGATTGCTTTTCAGGTGTGCTTTCCCTGCTTTGGGAGGGCTTTCATGAGTCAGTGGGAATATTGTGACTAACTCAGTTCAGGATATGTTATAGGGAGAGAAGAGACTGGAAAGGGGAAAGAGAGATCCAGTGATCACACTTTGTACTTGTCTCTAAGCCCCAGATTCCAGCAGAGGAGCAGATCAAGTAAAAACTGACTTCTCCCCCCTTACCCTGAGTCTCTTAGCCTGACTTAGTGCCCAGGAGGCTGTTCAACCATGCAGGTTTGGGTTTTTGGGAGGGCTGGTTGTTTTTGTGCGAGGCAGTTCCTGACACAAGTTGAAAGGTGGGAACTGTAATTTGTATCTTGTTGAATTAGCTTGCAGGATTTTAATAAATACAATAAATACTACAGTATCAGCTTTTTCTCTTTTTTTTTCCTCCTCCTTCACCTGTGACAGCTTCAGTTTACACACTCCATTTTTCTTGTGGAAATTTTATTGTGTGACCGTTTCCTTGTTTAGTAATACAGTGGCTTGGGAGGAAGCAACTTTATACTTTTGATCTAATTTTAAAGCCTCAGAATAGGTCATTCACTCCTCCAAACAATTTCTGAAGATTTTCAAATAAGGCATAACTTGATTTAGAAGGTGAGGAGTAAAGTGTCAGGGCCAAAACTTTGAAGGAGCTTTTATGTGTAACCTTATTGGGATTTTTAATGGGCTAAATACAGCACTGTAGGCAGAAGCTGTAAGCTGAGAAGCCCTCCATCTCAGCAGATCCTTGGGGATATGCCCTTGGGAGGGTTTCAGACTGCAAGAAAATGTGGAAAAACAAGAAGATTGCTCTGCAGGGATGGACATAATGTAGGGAGAGGTTGGGAAAGATAAATCCTTCTGGCCCCCTTCATTATGAGAGTAAAACGACACTTTTGGCTAGAAGCCAGTGAAACCTGGGAGATCTAGGATGGTGCAGACAGGACTAGCAACAAGTTTTGTCAGGGAATGGATTGGATGAGTGCGGATCTGCCTCAGCTCTGTGGTTTTTGTTCTGAATACAGAGCATTAACCCCTCTGTTCCTGCTGCTTTCCAGAAGCAGAAACACGGCCGAGCCGCTCAACTCCTCAGAGCAGATGGGGAAAAAAAAAACTGCAGTGGATTTTAATTAAACTTGGAAAAACAGGCGGAGGTAGAGGAATGCTGTGACAGGAGGTGTAGGATTGCTGGAGGAGCATGTTGTTGTGATGCTGACCCGATGATACAGAGGTTAACAGCCATCCCATCTTCCCCACGCAATCAAAATTCAGCAGCAGCGTGGAGAGGGAGGGGGCTGCCAGCCAGATTGGCTCCCTCATAAGGAGCATTAAAACAAACAAACAAAAAATGAGGGTTTTTTCAATCAATAGAAACTGAAAACTATTTTTAGCAAGAAATGCTGCACTCCATCATCCCAACAGGTGATTTTGATTTAACCATTTGACATTTTGGTTTCACCTGTGTTGGCCCACCAAGGTATGGCTGAGGCGGTGTTTTCAAGGAGACAGGAAAAATGCCAGTCATCTTGAAAGCCTAAACTCTTAAATTAACTGAAATGCAGCACCTTTCTTATTTCTATAGAAACTAATTTTTCTGTAACTGCTAATTTATTAGGTCTGTGATAGGCACAAAGTTTGACTTTGAAATTAGACTTCAAGGGCTAGTTCTTGAAAAGCTTTTGGGGTTGTTCTGCTCCTCTCAGAGTAAATCTGCAATGTGGTCAGGGACATGAATGAGCTTTTGGGTCAGCTTTAAATGAGCTGATGTGTATGGGCAGGGAGGGCCAGCAGTGCACAGGTTTTGGCTATCAGCCCTCCCTGGCACTGCAGCCGTGCCCCAGCACCCAGGAGAGCAAGGGAGCAGCAGAGAAACCTCCAGGCTGAACAGGCTCAGGAGCCTGTGGGCACTTGCACAATCCCATGATCTTCAGGGGATGGTATTTAATTTTTTTATGGAAGTTGCATGAAAACAAGACAGGGTAGAATTTTGACCTGTAAATAGGATCTATTTGGGAATAAGCCTTTTCCAGAACTATGTAATGATAGTTTTCATTTCTTCAGTTAGAAACAAATGAGGGCCACAGTCCTAAAAAGGCTCGCATGGAGGCTTTATTTAAGATTCAGCAAGTACTGAAATTAGCCTGTAACTTCAGGGCTCTGAAGTTCAGTGTGCTCTTTTTGAGAGCCTCTGACCATGGAGTGTTTTACCTGGGAATTTTTGTACTCACTGCTATAAGTCTAGCCGTGATATCTTTTTTCTTTTCAGAGCCTACAATTTAGTGTCAAGTCCAACTTTTTACAGGCAGGAGTTAGCAAGGAGCATAACTTTATAATGATACGAGGTAGAGCTGTCAGGTTTATTAAAATGTCCTTTTTCTAATGTGGAGGAATTAGCAGTTGTATTTTAGAATAGGAGGTCAGAATGATGAAAACACCCACAAAGGGTAACTCTGAACAGCCTGATGGCACTGAAGCTTTCAGCAACCAAAACCCCTAGAAAATACTTCACAAGATTTAAGGACACCAGGCATTTAATTTTACATCCCTTGGGGTTTTGCACTGGCAATGCCCTAAGGAATGATACTGCTGATAAAATTGAGAATTTTTTTTTTTTTGGTGAAACTTATAACTAATCTTTTGCTGCAATGGAGGCAAAATATGGGGAAAGGGTGCTGAGGTGTTAACTGTTGTAGTACCAAGGAATCATGAATGAAATCCAAATTACCTTGTGTCTGAAGGCTTCTGAGGGCACTGGGGAAGTGTGAAAGGAGTTGCTGTTTGCAGTCAGGTCATCACACTTAGAACAGCATCCCAGCTCCAGTTCTAATTTTATGCTCTTACTTTGCTTGCTTTCAAATAATATCAGTCTCTACCATTCTCAGTGTGCTGGTTATAAACCACACCAAACCTTTGAATCCTTGAGTCCCTTTTCTCTATGACTTTTCCTCCTCTGGGGTATGAAGTACATGAGTGTTATCTGCCCACCTGGAGCAGATCTGAGACATGCTGTGGTCTGAAGGAATGAGAACGGGGTTGGAAGGCAGGAGGTGGTGAAATCTACTTCTGGATTGCAGAGCAGACTTAAGCGACTTCACCTTTCTATTTTATTTTCCTCCCTAAGGAAGTAAAGGGGTAAGGATGTTTCCCTGCCAGCTCCAGGATGCGTGGTGGGCAAACAGTTGGTTAAATGCCACCTGAATCCAGGACAGGAATGTCCTTCAGAGGCTGTTCACAGTGGCCTGGCACAACCACAGTGGTCTTTCCGTGTGGTTGCTCTGTGTGGTGTGTGTGCGATCTGTGCTTTCTGCATTCCTGACCGTGTTTACTTGTGGCTCTGGAGAAGGAGATGGCACAAAGGTCAGCCAGCTCTGTGCATTTTCACACAGACATCTCCAACCCCCAGGTTTCTTGTGGGGTGCCCTGGTGCTCTGAGGACACTTCTGTGGTTAAGTGTGGTCAAAGGCTGTGTCCACTGAACACCAAAAAGTCACTTACGGGAACCCTGCCTCTCACTTTTGGTTTTTCTTCTGCAGTTTTACTTTATGAGCACCTTTCTTCCAGTTGGGGGAAAGGCTGGCAAACAAACACCCTCTCACCTGCCAGCAAGGACCACACCTTGGCCTTCCTGAGAGTCATAGCAGTCAATAATTTATTGCAGGGAGTACAAATCTGTTTTCCAGTTCTGCTCAGGCAGCAACCAAAGAACTCCAACCAATTGGTGATAATGTCTGTTAGAGTAACCTCTAACCTGAGAGCAGCCGTTCTTAATAAAATCCAACTACTCTTTTTTTTTTTTTTACATTTTTTAAAATTCCTTAAATAGTACAGAAAACCTGTTGATCCCTCACAGTTTTGCTGTAGAAGAAGTGATTGTTTTTCCATCCCACAGGTAAGGACCGAGGCTCACATGGTGTGCTCCATTCCTGGCAGCAGGGAAAGGATAGGACCCTCATCCCTTGTCTGCTTGTTCTCATGTCCTTGCTACCACAGTCTGCGTGTTCCTCTTCTGGTTGAGTTGTGTGACCAGGCTGGGCTTCAAAAACCAAATAAAAACCTGAAGCTGTGAAAAATCAGAGTTCAAAATCTAAAACAGTGTTTTCTGCAAGAGGACTTCTTAATTTTTCAGTTTTTATATGGCCGTTCTGATTTAGAACATAACCAATACATCTCTTTTGAGCAGTAACTAGCTTTTATAAGAATTACTTAGGTATAATCTTTTAAATGCAAGAAAGTGATTTTTCTCCATTACTTTTCTTTAAAAAAAGCCCTAGAAAATATCCAAGCATGTGTTTCTTTAGGATATTTTCTTTTTATTTTTTTTTTCCCTTTCAGCAAACCTGTAGGTTTTCTTTTCTCTTTTCAGTTCATAGGTCTTTGAGAAGATTGTTTCTTTCGGGGCGGGTGGGGAACTGTGTGAGTCAGCCTGCAGGACTTCAGCCCTAGCAATACTTGTGGAGTAAGGAGTAACTCCAGCTTCTGTTAATCCACTCTTTTCCAGCATTATGCTCTCATGCACACTCATAACCTGGGATTAAACCTGGCCTTGCTCCGTGTCCTGGCTGGAAGCTTGACGGGAAGGAAGGCTTTGCATGATGGATGACCGAGTGCAGCCATGTGTCCTGGCATTTTCAGGGCAGATCACAACATGCCTGTAACAAGCCCTGAGTTAATTACTGTGGTCACACCATTGGAGCCCAGGCCTGTCCCCAGAAGAGCTGGGTATGGAAGGGCCTGTTGTTTATTAGGCAGTGAAACGAGCTGGTGAGAAACCTTCGAGCTCCCTGCCCTGTCTTCAGTGGAGAGAGTGTCACTGCTTTAGGGAAAGGTAATGGCCAACAAGCTGTGGCTTCTGTGCAGGCATGGACAAGAGGCCATGGGGGTGCACAGGTCAGATCCTAACAATCTCATCCTAATGTGTCTGAATCCTGCCATTCTCTGCACTCCTTAAACCATCCTACCCCCTTTAGTGGTGGTTTTCCTTTTGCTGTTTCACAGGGCATTAGCAGCAGGTTCTGCTTTGCTGTAGGATGCTCTGGGTGAGTGCACATAACCTTGTTGTAAAGTTGTATGTGAAAGCTTTCATAGGTTAGTTTGTCTCTCCCTGTCCTTCCCTCCTGCTGTTTCTCTGTAGTTGTTTCTCTCATGGGAATGGGGGAAAGAAAAGGGTCAGTTTTTACCACTCTAGAGCAGAAGAGTGGATCTTGGGCATTATAAAACAGCATCAGTGGAAAGATTTTCACTGTGTGTGAAAGACAAGTGCATGTTATCTTCCCTTCTTCCCAGCTTGAGTTTGTATTTCTTTTTCCAAGAATCAATAAAGTAATTAAGATAAGTACAGGATTTTCTTCTCTCATAAATTAATCTGTAAAAGGGAATTTTGTATAAGCAATTCCAGTAACATAAAACACTCTTGACTAAAACTTTCTCAGTGCCAGACACGGCCTATAATATTGCAAGAACATGACCTGAAAATCACATGTAAAACATAGAAATGAAGGCACAGGTAAGCCATGGAATGTTTGGATTTTTGAAGGGCCAAAATAAGCCAGAAAGTAGAACAGAGGGGGGTGGTGGGACATCTGAGCATCTCCCCCCAAAGCTGGGGAGGCATAGCAATATGGTCCAGCTTTACTTCTTATCTGCCAAGAATGACTTGCTCTGAAGATGATTAAGGACCATTGTCATAGCAATAAATGGTTTCAGCTGGAATGGCTGATAAAAGATTGTCCAGCTTTTGTGTGGAAGGATCTGAAGTGAAGTTCTGCAGTGGATAATGCCATCCACGTGGAGTTCATTTTGAGGAACTTCAGCCTTGCAGAGGTGAGGTATCTAGTCCAAACTAGTAATTTCATCTTGTACTGTATTAGCAATAAATGGTTTCAGCTGGAATGACTGATAAAAGATTGTCCAGTTTTTGTGTGGAAGGATCTGAAGTTCTGCACTGAATAATGCCATGCACATGGAGTTCATTTTGAGGAACTTCAGCCTTGCAGAAGTGAGGTATCTAGTCCAAACTAGTAATTTCATCTTGTACTGTAGGCTTTTCCAGAAACCAGCATCTCACAGAACAAGTGGGATGAAGTTATTTGCCCTCTGGAGACGCCTATTTCTTTGGATTGACTTCACAGGGAACCTAGACAGTGCTAGCAGGGACTTGGATAACTAGCTGTTAGATCTGTAAAACTAGGTGGCATAAACTTGCCCTTGCAGCAGTAAATGGTGAAGTGATGGTTTAAATCCCCATGGGGAAGGACCAAGAGAGATAGGAATGTGTGCCCAAAACCGTTTTGGAATTTGAGTATGGTGAGGCCACCTCTCATGCTGGTTACTTCAAATGCAGTGGTTGTTTTGATATACATACTCATAACAGTAAGGATCTTTGTAGCAGCATCCAGGGTGCTGTCTGCTGGTGGAACTCTTGTGCTCTAGAGTGAGGAATTTGGTTAAATATACACACCACCAGATGATTATGTCTGAGATTAAACTGGGGATAAAAATGACAGACTTCGGTATGTTTGCTCAAATAACAGAGATATAGTGAGTGCTGTACAAGCTTGATAGTACTTTTTATTCCTTCTGGTATTACTGTGGTACCTGGAATCCTTACCAAGGAGCAAAGTCCTGAGAATATTTATGGAACTTCATAAATATGAAACACTTTCACTTTCCTCTGCTTATTTTGCTGATATAACAAACTAAACTAATCAACTCTACAGAAACATTAACACTGCTTATGCAACACTTCACTCAGGCTTATTGCTCTCTGTCTCCCATTGCCCATCTCCATTCTCATTACTTAGTCTGTGAACTTTGTGGAGTTTTGTGTGACTTTTACGGAACGGGGAAAAGGATCTCAGTCTGGAAAGCACTTTGAGTTACATCATGGTCAGAATTATGTCAAGGATCTTCCTTGTTCTTAGGTGGAAGAACACCTCCCTGAGTAGAAGTTGTGCCAGCTTTCTTCTCCTTGCGGAAGTGACTGGACCAGCATCACACCCTTGGTTAGAGCAGATTCTCATCTGCAGCTCAGCTGAGTCACAGTGGCTTTAGGCTTTGAGGCTTCTGTGGCTGCCTCTGGACCCATCCTTGGGCAGCACAGCTGCTTCACAAGGGGCTGGCTTCACTCAGGAGCCTTTGTGGGTTAAGAGCCAACTGAGCATTTGCGAGGTTGTCACAAGCAGTAGTACAGCCTGACAAACAGCACAGTGGATAAAAGGATGCAGTCCCTCTGCTGCAGTTCTCTGCCCTAGATGAGGTGCAGAGCCCAATTTTGAAGTTACTAGGTCTGAAGCTTCTCTTGATCACATCTTGATCACATGATCATTCTTTTGAACAGCTCTTGCAAAAGAGCTGTTCAAAAAATTTAGAATGTATAAGGCTTTATTTAAATGAATCTGAGGCATTGCCTCTATCTTCTCCCTTTTCTGTTTATCCAAGAGAGTTTTCAGAGTGTGATGTGTTCTTCTAATGATTGCTTGACTTGTGGGAGAGTATGGAATGCCAAAGGTGTGACAAACACCCCAACCCATTAAAAGTGTGGCTACTTTTTTCCCTGTCAATACAGAGAAACTGAAGGTAGTAGGATGTAGGGGATGTGTAAGACCTGCCAGTGCTGAATCTGGGCTCGTGAGTGCTGTTCCTGAGTGTGAATGGTAGAGAGCTTACTTTATTTTATCTCATAATAATGTCTTGCTTTCTGCTGCCCATAGCTGTTGGATTTTTTTTTTTTTTTTGCGGAATTTAATCTAAAAACACAAAAAGTTTGAATAAACACTGAAATATGAGGCTGGTCTGTTATCTTTCAATGCGTTCTCCACTATCTCTGTTGTATATCTAGATATATAGTATTGCAGGCTGACTAGACCTTTCCTCCCCTCCTGCCCCCTAATTCATCAAACCACATTCAGACTGCTACAATTCTGAAGTTTTCTGTTATTGTTTGGTTTGTTGGTTTGGGGTTTAGTTTGTTTTTTTCAAATATGAACAAGTCCATATTCTCAGTAACAAATGCCCTGACACCCAGCCAACACAAGTATAGAGCCTGGACTACTGGTTATTTACCATTTCTTGTGAACTATTTTTTTTGCCAAGTTCCCTCACTAGATCCACAGTTAAGAGAGCAACTGGGTGCTAATCCAGTAAGCAGAAAGGGTGCAGAGAAGCTGCTGCAGCCTTTAACCAGCAAGGAGCAGTCCTGATAGCATCTGTTGTGAGAGGATAAGGACTGGAAATGACAAGGCCAGTTTTGGAACAACGGTATCCGTGTTTCTGTACCCTTGAGGACGAGGGGGACAAGTGCCTACATGTGTTGGATTTTGTTAGCTGGATCCAGTTGCTGTGTTGAGTTAATGAAGGTCATGCTATTCTGTGGAATGTTGGGAAAGCAGGAGAAGCCGAAACCGAGCTGGCCCATCCCCAGGCAAACTGGTTTTAACCAGGAAAAAGTCAGAGAATGCTAAGAAACTTCTTGTACATCACCTCAGGCGGTTATGTATTCTGTTTCCTAGTTACATTTTTTTTTTCCTGGTATCAATTCCAAAACAAACAAATGGAGAGAGAGAGAGAAGGGAGAAAGAGAAAAGCATTCCTTAAAATAACCCTTTAACATCTCGGGCCAAATTCTCTTCTCCTCGGGCCTGAAGATGCAGCCTGTCTGTGCTGATACTGACAGAGAGCACCCCAGATCTGTGCTGCAATGGTTGTAAAATTAAACACTGATCCCTTTTTCTTCATTCAGAAGTAGTGTCATAGGACTGTGGCCCATCTTAGGCACTACAGTAAGTAACAGCATAGGTAAGTAGGCAGTGCAGGTACAGACTTCCTGACAGACCTTTCTTCTGCCTCTTGGGTAAAACAGCACTGGGCAGGAAGGAACCCTGGCACTGTTTAGGATCTGCAGGCACAAGCTTTCATGTTCTAGCAGTAGCTTGGGTATTCAGAAGTAGTTGTTCAGCACTAGTGTTTCCTGTTGGGCTTACTGGGAGAAATGGCACGACCAAAGGCCACTCCCAGAGTGCCACAGTTTACTGCCCTGCCTTGGGAATGCTGAAACCTCAGGCTCCAGGGCTGACTGCACATTTTCACTTCACTGGGGCATTTGCATTGCATGATTGTCATACTGCAATGCTTGAATAAACCTTCTTTTTTTGTCTGTGGGTGAGCACATCCACTTCCACTCCTACTCTGTGTTATTCTAGTCTTTCAGCTAACTTTTGCCTCCAAAAAGTTAGGGAGTTGATCATGCCCCACTTTGGAACTGACCATTTGATCTGCTTGAGAGCAAAAGTAGAAGACATTTCTCAACTTCCCTGCACCGCTGCCCTCTGTGTCATCCTGTTTTGAGCTCCTCTATACAGCTCTTAAAGTGCTATATAAGGTTCTGAAAAGTATCACGTTGCTTGGCTGGGTGCTGGAGGCAGGAGGGCACACAGTCTCTTTGGCGTGCTCCAGCAGCCAGTGGAAACAAGGGTAAGCCAGCTCGTGTACGTCTTAGCTTTGGCAGGGATGATCAGAGCCGTAGCTCAGCAAGAAATCAGCATTCCCTCTGCAAGTGAAAGGTCAGGAATGCAGAAAGCTCACTGCCTTTTTAAGAAGGTTGAAAGTTTTGAAAGTTTGCCCTCATTTTTTTTTTTCCCAAAAAGAGAACAAATCGGAGGATAACAGTCTCGTTTTCTGGTGTATGTTTGGCTGAAACTGTGTCATCTAATCTGCTTAAGAAATGGTCGCATGTAATATTTTGAAAAATTGGCAACCTCTGGGTCAAATCCATTCCATTCAGCCCTGCTGTTTGCTTGATGATTGACCAGTGGCCAATGATGTTTGGTATCCAGCTGACATCCAAGTCCTTTCCTGAATTTTCCTGCCAACAGTTAAAGGTACAGTAGAAACAAAAGCTATCAGCAGATATTTCCTCATTAAAACCTGTGCTGCTGGGCTCAGGGCAGACTGATGGGTTCAGGCTGCTGCAATGTTTTTCAATCAAGGACATCCAAACCCAAGCTAAGAAAAGAGCAGAGCTTCACCAGCAGCAACACATGTGTCTGCATTTGTGTATATGTGTGTGTGTACCTCTTCTATCAAAAGCACTGGCACAAATGCACTGTTATCAGTCTTGCAGTGAGAGTGGGTGGGAAACTATTCAGAGCAGCTTTTTCCCACTGGAAGCCTTTGGTGTGTAGAAATCAAAGCTCTCTGCAGATGTGTGCGAGTCTTGATGAGATCTAAATTGAGAATTCTAAAATCCAGATGGAATTTGTGATGAAACAGATGTGTGATCAACACCCTTGCCAACTTAGAAGGCAGAGGCTGCAGCAGTGCCACGAAGAGCTTGGGCTCCATCAGCCTAAGTGCTCAAAGTGTCTGGCAGATGCCAAAGAGAGGCAGAGGTTCTTCCTTGCACCTGACTCAAGGTCTGCTTCATCTTTGTGACTTTCACAATGTCAACCTTGATATTTTCTGTTCCTGCAACCCCTCTTAAAGCTGGTGTTTGTCATGTTGTTTATAGAGGATAGAATGGATTGAATATTAGATAAGATTTTGTTCCCTGTCTCTTCAAAGAGATGCTACTTTAGTGGATGTTGTTTCTTCTTCTTTCCAAATGAGTATTAATTACCTATTTTGCCTTAAATCAACATCCAGATTCTGTGTGCTTTAATCAATGTATTCTGTTTGCGATATAAGAAAAAATTACTGTAGTGACGCAAAATATTTTCCTTCCTTAGTATGGTACCCAGCCATACTTTTAACATTGGAAATAATGAGTCATGGAATCAACAGCACATGGTGTGGTCTTTGTGAAGACATCTCAACTGGCATGGGGTCATATTATCAGGCATCAGCCTTAGAAATTTGTTCCCACTGGCTCAAACAATTTCTCTATTGTACAAACACATGCAAAGTCCTGCCCTTCTCTTCCTTGCAGCCCGTGTTAAACTTCAGTTATCACTTGGATTTATGTTCCAAGCTTTTCTTCATCAAATTAATTGAACCCAAGAGTAGATAATTTAAAGGCTGTGTGGAGATATTGTTTTCTGAAGGGCTCATAAAAGAGGCAGACTGCTACTTCTAGCTTTAGTCAAAATATATGGAGGGAATACTGTACAAGTTTCTTTGCAAGCAGATGTGTCTTGTCCGTGACAGTGAAGGCACTGGGTTTACAAATGCTGGGAGTCCTGTAAGTGCTCTGTCACCCTGAATTAGGATTTGTTTCTGCTTCCATTGACTTGAGCACATGAACATTAATCTCCAACGTTAATCAATTTATTGTCTCTGAACCCCCGTAAGATAAAGAATTACAATCTCTATTTTGCAGATGAACTGAATTGCAAAGAGATTTAGATTCCTGTTTAAACATGTGTTTAGGCACCTAAGGATGCAACTAGATTCCAAGTAAGATTTATGGAGTGTCTTAACTGATCTTGAGTGGAAGTTTAGAGCCCAGAGAAGTGAAGGGATTTATAAGTTCAGTAAGGCACTGCCTCATGCTGACTTCCCTGCCCTCACCCGTGTCTGGGAGCAGAGCTAGATCGAGCCCAGGGCTGTAGCAGGTAGGCAGGAAGGGCAGTAGGAGAGGGAAGTTGGAAGAGCCTGAGCCCTGCAAGTGGGGACAGCACTTTCAGACACACACAACCCTTCTGTTTGTTCCCAGCCTTGTCATTCCATCACTGCCTCCTTACCCCCCCAGGGTAATTTTCAGATGCTTTGTTTCCAGGCTCAGCAGAGGGTGCAGCTCCAGGACCATGGAGGTGTAGTGGCTGCAGAGCTGCTTTGTCCTGTTGTGCCTGGGCAGCCAGGGAAGGCCTCTGAAGTAACTATTTGTGCAGGAGACAGGATGGGAGGCTTAGCTGTATCACTCTCCAAAATATATTAGTATAGTTAAGGATATACACAGGTTTCAAATGTTTGCTTTTTAATTTTTTTAAATTAAAAAAAATTATTTCAACAATGCCCATTTCAGAAATTCTTCCTTAGCTCCTGATGCAGAAGACTGACTTGAGATTTGTTTGCATCCTTACAGCTTGTTGTGGAAACCACTAGGTGGAAATGACAAATAATAAATTTGTTGGAAAAGGCAGCTTGTAAGCAGGAACCAGAATGAAATTTGAGTCAATTTAGATGAAAATGTTGGGGGAGAAAATGCTTCAGCAAGACTAAAATGGCTTATGATGTTTGAAAGTAGAAAATGTTTCTGAGTTTATTTCAAAAATATGTATCTCGGCTCAAAAGGGCCAGCACTTGAAAGGGGGAGGTGGCACAACTTCAGAAAGACTTTATTTTCTTTTTTCCCAAACAAATGTCTTGAGTCAACTCAATTGATTTTCATAGCAAATGAAACATTTCTGTTTGTTTGACCCATATGATTGTTTCTTTGTGTTTGGTAGTCACTGTGAAAACTCTGTTTTCCCTGTGTCTCCTACCAGAACTGCAAGTTGGAGACTGGAATATTCCACCTCCGTGTGTGCGGGGTGCAGCTGCCTGAAATAAATCTCCAAGTTTTAAACATCTCAGGCCCTGCCTCATGGTAGATGCTTTATTCTTACCCTGGAGTGAGAATCCCCTGTTGATGATATCTTTAAGGAAGCTGCTGATCCCAAAGCCCCAGGCCAGAAACCTGGCAACAGAGTAGTAACAAGGCATTGTTATATGAACAAGTCACTTGTGCAAAGAGTCTTTAGCATATATGCACGAATAAAGGTGGTTGTGATGTTCCAGAACTTTAAAAGAAGTCAATGAGCTCTCTGTGCACATGCAAGCAGACAAATGAAGCGTGGCATGTGATATATAAAATTATTTATCTCTCCTGGGAGTACTCACACTGCCTTCCTGAGCCCCTCAGATCAGATCTGGCACAGGGGTAGTTGAATCGAACATGGCTGTGACTGTAGCCTTCACAACTAGAATTGTGCAGGTACATGCACTTGATGGGAATGTGACAAGGGAAAATTGAAATAAAGTCTGCTAGACAGCCAATAAATTTGCTTTATATCTTTATCTTTTCCTTACTTGGCAATTATTTCAGCTGAACTACTTTCTGCCTGCTGTAAATGAGGGGGACTCAAATGGCCTACTGTAAATTCTTAATATTTCCTGTACTTATGAGAAGACATAATCATCTGAAGAACTTGTATATTTAGTGTGGATTAAGATGATTTTTAAATAATGCCCTTTTTTTTTTTTAAAGCCTAAGATTGGTCATAACTAGTGTCAGGTTGCTTAGTACTATACAAATGAGATGTGTTCATATTGTCACCAAATAGGTAACAATCTATTTTTAAAATGGTAGGGTGGAGTTGCTGCTCAGGTCATTCCACATTATTTGTTGTAATTCAGTAGCCAGTTAATGACAGCATCTCACTATTAGGTTATAGCCCTCCTAGGTTATGGTTTTTAGAACCGTAAAGCAAGAGTTACAGGGTTTCAGGGGTTGATTACAGAGAGGTTTATTGTTATTTCTTACACTTAAATCTGCTAGGTAGGTTAAAACAGCCAAGTAGGAGATCTGGAATAGCAATGATGTGCAGTTAAACACTGAAAAATGCTTACCTCTTCTACAGAGTAGAGCTATTAAAGTATTGCTTATTGTACATTAGTATTCTGTATTCGTTACCTGCGGAGCTACTACAGGCAGCAGAGTGAGCAGGCTGTACCATTTGTGACTTCATGCTACAGCATTCTCGCTTGCCTGCACAGTTGACCCGATCCTGTATGTCATCAGGGAGGAGATGTTTAACTTGTGACACTGCTAATCCTTTCCTGAAGGCTTTTCGTTCTTCCTGCACGTTGTCCTTTCGTTGCTTTTGTGAGCTGGAACATGCTTGCTCAGCCCAGTGATGAATCCATGTAATTACCTATGGATGTACCGAGATCCTGTTGACTTTAACATTAAAGATCAGTGATTGCCTAAGTATTGCACTGAATCAGGACCCCCAGGCATTTTCACATGCACAGGCCAACTTGGGAATTGGTGCACTTTATTGTAGTCCTCCAGCGCTGGGAATGGAGAGCAGGGTGGGGACAGCTGGGAGCACAGCTGCCAACAGGGTGCTCATCTCCCCCAGGAAATCCTGCAGTCCACACAAGTGGGATACATGGAAACAAATCATGACTTTAGACAAAGTTCAGAGTGTGTGTTTGGTTAATCCAGTTCTAGAAGGTTGGGCTGCGTGCGGGTGGGAGTTCACAAAGGCACATGTCCCTGCAAGGAATCTGCAGGGTACTGCTGTGTGTGTAGTGTGTACCTCTGCAGGACCCCTTTTGCAGGAGATCCAGGTTCTCATGCAAGGGTAGGGGTGATTTGTAGGTGCTCTTGGTAAACGTGCTTGTCTCCACGTTTTTATTATGCTGATACTAATTCAGCTAATGAATGCATTGTGATAGTGCTGTGTTTTACAGGGAATGTTTCAGTACTGTCAAGCCTGAAGAGTCTGGGCTGAGCTTGGTATGTGGAGGCATCAAGCCTTCAGAGAAGATGATTGTCCTCAGCTGGAATGACTGACATTCCTGGGAATCACAGTTACAAAAAACCTTGGGTCTCCAGTTCATGTATTGTTCCAACCCAGCAGACACATTATATATTCCCTGTAGGGGCTCATTTGTGATCCTTTCTGGTACAGTTTGCCCTCACAGGAGTGCTCGCCCCTTAACAAGAGGGGAGGTGTTGCTGTTAGAGCAGTTCCCGCCTGGGCTTCTGCTGAAGCTCTGTGGCATTGTTTTCCCAGGCTGCTGATGGAGGAGTGGACCTTTCCTTTCTCCATCCCTTCAGAAGCCATCCGTGCTGCTTCCTCAGTGCTTTGATATTCTGCCAGCTGAGGGAGGGAAGAGCCATTTATAAATATTTCTGGTAATACAGTAAGTACTCTCACATGTTTTGCTCACTCATTTTCCGTATCCAGAAATCTATCCGACCAGAATCAGTTCACTCTCTTTTATTAGCAGAAATAGATCCACAACAATTAAAATTGATTTAAAAAAAAAGGAAGAAAAAAAAAAAGAGAAGCAGCAGCAAGCACATCATATTGACTGTGTGTGTATTCACACTGCCTTCCAATCCATGGATAATTACCCCTCAGAGATCGTGTGCTATGTACAGTATGATGATGGAATTATGCACTTTAAAGAGCTTTAGTGAGCCTCTTAGGATGCCAATTTCTTTCCCCTTTTCTTCTTTTTTCCCCCTTCTTTTCATTGCAGTGAGTAACGATTTTTAAATGCACATGACCTGTCCTCAAAACCAAAGTAAGTCGTGTCAGTGATGTTTTGTCCCTGGGTCTGACTTTCCTTGAACTGACGCAGTAGAAGTGTACCCATGAGATGAAGTTGCATGGTCAGGGGATCTCTCGGGATTGCTGATCCTCATGAGTGAGGGGAAAGGCGAGTGGAACTTAAAAGTACTCACTCTGTTTGGCAGCAGGCACCCAAACTGGACTTCCTGGAAGGAAAGAGGGCTTGAAGGAGGCTGTGGGTACAAATCCGTAGGAAAGCAGGCTTTGTTATTTTGGCTGATTGTGGATCACCTGACCTGAACACGAAGAACCAGGGGTAGTGGTTTCTCTGACCTCTTTGTCAGAGCCAGTTCAACTG
This sequence comes from Passer montanus, assembly GCF_014805655.1. NCBI lineage: Eukaryota > Metazoa > Chordata > Aves > Passeriformes > Passeridae > Passer > Passer montanus. Next base: position 1,333,988 of record NW_024371704.1, read on the forward strand.
TTTTGATTTTCAGTTTTGCACACACTCACAAAATTAAAATATTGTCTATACATTTCAGCCTTACTTGTTTTTGGCAAAGTGATAAGCAAGTAAAAAACAGGGCCTCATCGTAGGAAGTGTCAAGCCATCTTAATTTTAGGCAGAAATACCAGCTCCTCCTAGAGGAAAAGAGCCAGTCCATAAATAGCTCCCAACAGATCCTTTACCCAAGCAGACAAAAGGGTGTGACGTGCAGGAGTTGCTGCTAATGCCAGATTTCATCTTTCCACTGCTAATGTGTCACCTGGGTTTGAGTTTGTCTAAGGTGTGACTTGGTGTTCAGGCAGGAGTGTTCATTGATACTCAGTGAGCAGCTCCCCAGATCCCTTGCAGCCCTTGGGAGAACATCTCCAAAGGAGTTGAAAGGGGAGGTACCTCTTGAAGCACAGCCACGGGGACCGAGGTTGCAGGGCTGCTGGTCTCCATGTTCTGTGACTGCAGCTCTATTTACAGATTTTTATCTTTTGTTGACATCTTTAATAATTGTTTAGTAACAGCAAGTGGTGCTGCATCCTGTTCCACCAGCCTGGACCAGCGGGCTCTTGTGTTAAAGGGAGAGCTCCCAAACACAACTTATTGCCCAAAAAGAGTCTTTTTAACTGGGACTAGAGCAGCTGTGATATCCTCTCCTGTTCAAGGAGCTGCCCTGCTCCTGTTCAAGGATGAATGAAGGTGGGCCTGGGAGTGCTCCCAGATGTGTACAAGCCAGCCCTCTCCTGCCATCCCTCCTTCCTCAGGGCTCTGTCCCAGGAGGTGCAGTGTCCTTGCTGTCTCCCTGTAATCCAGGTTGCAGGAGCAAGAACTCCTTCCACCATCCCCCAGAGCCTGTGGCTCTGTGGGGTGGTTGGACATGTGGTTCCCATGGAGCAGCTGAGTTTATGGGACATGTTTGGGAAAGGCCTGAGGAAGTATCAGATCCTTCAGAGTACACAGCTCTCATGTCTCTAACTCCCTGACTCCCCTGGATCATGGTGAGTGGTGCTCAGAGGCACTGGCACACCTTTCCATGTGCTCGCTGATGGCCGGAGCTCCTCAGCAGCCTGAGCTGTTCCAGCCCAGCCTTCAGTCCTGCAGTCCCTGCTCTGGGCACTGCAGTCCATGGGGGCTCCTGGCTGCTCTGGCTTTTTGTGCTTCCGTGGGCAATAGGAGAAAACGTCCCTATTTGTGTCCTTATTGTTTTAATCTAACTTGGGGAGTCATTCCTTACTCGTTAAAGATGTAAATTTTAGGTGCCTAATTGTGTGTTTTACTTGCCAACTCTTTCCATCCCCTTTCTTCCATGATCCCACCACTCTCTTCCCTTCTCTTTCTTTTAAATGTATGTAGATGATGAATAGAAAATCTTCTCATAGAATTCTTCAGGAATATTTAGTGTAGGGTTTTGCTTTTGTTTGCTTTTCTGGTGACTTGGAGATGGCATGGTGAGAAAAGAAACATGTGAGCTAAACCTGTTGGTTTGAACATTGTGTCAGAAAATATCCATAAATTGCAAGTTACTACACAGATGTATAGATTTAATGAGACTGTGTAATGCCATTTATTTATGCTAAAGAATCTGACACATACGGTACTGAAAAAAGTTAATACTCTAAGAGTTATTTTATATTTTTCCATTGCCATCTGTCACTGCCTACATAATAATGATACAGGTGAAAGCCTAGCACTGCTTTAAAAAAAATCAGAATGAATAGTCATTTAAATGTCTTGCTGCTTTAATAGCTGGTGTGTTTTAAGTTGTGGGAAGGAGGCAGCAGAGATACCCTCCCCCTGTTTTTAGTGTATTAAAATTTGAGTTTAAACAGATTTGGATTCTTGAAGTGACTTATGAAAATGGAAAATGACTATAAACTCTACTGTCCTTTACATTTGGAAAACTTAAGGGGCTAAACCAGATGCTGCCATCCTTGTAACATACCATGTGGCTCTTGGAGCAGCCCTTTCATGTGCATCTTGAGATATGGGTGAATTTCTGTGCTCTGATTTCTGCCTTAATGGGCTGAACTCAGTACTGCTGGGATCTCTGAACTGTGAGCAGGTATTTCCAGATCCCTAAATCCTCATCCTCCTCTGCTATCTCAAATAATTAAAAATAAATAAATAAACCACGTAAGGACATCCAATTTTTTTTCTTTAGCTGCCTCGGGTAAAAATACACATTTCAAAGCAGCACCACGCTGACAGAAATCAGCATTTACAAAGACACGGGCTTTTATGAGGTCTCCTTCAGCATTGTGTAGTCACTGTGCTTAGGCAGAGCTGCTTTCCCTTTTATTTCTTTTACTCACACAGGACCCAGCCCGGCAGTGGGAGAAGTCCCTGTGCTCAGGCATTTGCAGAGACCCAGAGCTGCACACAGACCTGGGGAGCTGCCCATGGCTTTGCAGCAGCCACCTGCCTCCCAGGGTGCAGACAAGGCTCTGCCTCAAACAAAAACAGGTTTTGTTGTTCGTCTGCTTTTTACAATAAATGACAAAGACAGAAAATATTTTTGTGGCAGGTGCTTATCCTATAATTTTCCATGGGTTGATGAGTTGGGGAGGTGCCTTATTTAGAGGAGGAGGACAAGGCTAGGTCAGGTTGCATTAAGATGATTTAGAATTTATATAATGAGAAATAAATAAAACTTTTCCTGAAAGCTGTGAATGATGATATATAACTTGGTAATGAAAGCCTTTCACTGATTTAAGATAATGTCTTTAGTGGTAAAAATGCCAGAAATGAAGCAAGGTTCTGACCCAGAGAAGTGATTCCACTGGCTTCAAACAATTTCTTCTGATGTATTTTCAAATATAGTGTTGATTTCCGAATGGAAAGTTCCTTATAAATGAAGTAATCATTACTGTTATAATTACTACTCTTTGTGTGTGCTGGAAAGCATTTTAGGAAGTCCTGCACTTTTTAAGAAGCAGAGACAACAATGAGTGAGCCAATAAGGTTTTGGTCTCTTCAAATGGATGTTATCAATCACTTTATTTTTGTTTATAAGGGATGATCCATATATAGCTGTAGTTTGTTAGCATTTTCCATTACAAACTTCTAGTTTTTGTACCACATAGAGCTCTCAGTAGCCTCTTAGGGGTGAATGTTGTGTCACTCCTCAATGAGTGTTTCTTCTTCTCCCTCATTAGAATCTGAACTGGTCTTAAAAAAGTGTTCATGGTTTCATGTTTTGAGAGACAGCGTGGTTCACTACAGGACTGAGCCTTTATTTTTCCTCCTCTCTCTGCTTTTCTGTGTGCATCAGAAATAGCTCTACTGAAGTAAAGAAGAGCTGTGGTAGGAGAGGAGGCTGACAGTATTTAATGTACACATTGCAGACGGTAAGAGACTTGCTTTAGGTCAGCGAGGGAAAGGGAGACCACCCACAGCACCAGACCTGCCTCCTGCACTGCACAGCCACTGGGACATGGGGCTGCACAATGGAAGGGGCCCTGGAGAACACCTGCTGGGCACCACTGCCCCCTGCATCACCTGCCCCTCCAAAACAAGTGGGAAATCATTCACACAAAGGCACCAAGTCCCCGTGGCTGCAGCAGGAGAGAGAGGGGAGCACAAGGGCTGGGCAGGTCTTGTGGAAAGACACAATTTGCCAGATGACGTTTCTCAAAAAAAACCACATCTTGTACAACAGCAAAAGAGGTAAAAGAAACATCCTGCTGCCTCTCACCCCATCAAAACAGGGATGAAAAAAAAAAAGGCAGAACAATATGTTGGATATAAAGATATATCCAACAATTGCTACTAGTTTGACCTTAGGGAAAAATCTATGAGTCCAAGACTATCATTTGAGTTAGCTTGAGCATCTGTAGAGGGGGCAGCAGCTAGGAACAGAGTTTTGCTGTGTTCACTCCTCTTGCACAGGGATCAGGTTCTGGTCCTGCAAGAGGGGGAATGGGAAAGGGAAGCTCCTCCTTGCACCTATAGGGAATTGGCAGAAACCCTGTATTATGTTAAGCACACTATTTGTTGCACTCTGTTATTTTGTAAGTACAGGCACAAAGGGAGGGGGAGGCTGGGTCATCAGGAGTACTTTTCCTACCCTGGGATATGAATACACGACTCCAGCTTGTGTAAGTGCTGCTTGCGTAGATGCATTTGTGGGTGAAATTTGGCCTGAGGTCTTTCTGGAGAGGAATCTTGCGACACTGAGCAATCATATATATTCAATTAGGATTTCATACTCTTGCCAGATGGAGGTATGCAGCATGGGTGACTTGTGGTGAGCAAACAGTCATGCCTGAAGGCTGGGCATCTGGGGCAGATTCTGGGCTAGGTACTGCCATGCTTGCTTATACCGGGAACTCTCTACTCAGTGTCCCAGCCTTTGGACTTCAGCAGGAATCTCACTGAATATGACCTTGCTGCCTCAAAACATTTCTGGCATGTGTGTCACTGAAACCATCAAAATTGGGCGCTGTGATAGAAAAGAGATCTCAGCTCTTAATGCTGCTCTTGCTGGGATGCTGTTTGCTTAAATCAGAGCCCTTCCAACTGTAACTGTGGTCTTTTCAGCTTCATATTTGCATAAGCTTATATGGCCATTTGAGCTTAAAAGTTGTTTCACACATTATAGTGCTGCAGTCTTCACCCCTTGTGTCTGGCCCTGGAGAGCTGCGTTGGGAGAAGCCACCTGGTGATTTAGAACCATTGCTGCTGAAAGTGTGTGGTGACATCTGGGGTGATGCTGATTGTTGTGGTGGCTCAGTACGGCTGGTCAGGAGCCTGATCCAGCTGAAAAGGGTTGGTTTTTCTCAGGAAGGTTGGTTTTCAACTAGATTGGTGTAGCATCCAATTCCACAATCACTGGTGCCAGTATGAAAGATGGAAGGGGTGGGGATTGAGGGAGGATGGCAACCACAGTTTGTGTCAGCTAAAACCTGACTGAAGCTTGGCTTAGCTATGCAGCAGCATCCTAATTTAAACTAAACTTGGGTGTAACAGACCTGTTAGTCTACACTTACTGCACATACCACCTCCAGAAGAGATGAAATAAGTCTTCTGTTGCATTTAGTGAGAGTTTAAATTGACTTCAGAGGTAGCAGGCTTAAACTGAGATTCTTCAATGTGAAAACTAAAAATTTCTAAGGATCCCTAAATAAGCCGATCAGTTCTCACTGAATTTCTGGCGCATTAAGCACCTCCTTGTGGGCTTGAAGAATCCCGTTTGTGGCATGCAGAAAAGGACTCGGCACAAAGTTTCTGAAACACTCCTTCCTCTTTTTTATTAGTTGTGGACTATTTGGTTTGATTGAACTGTTGTGAATGAACAGAACCCTGCAGAGGTCACTCATGACAAGATGGTATCACCATCTACCATTGCCCTGGCTCGGTGGCCAAAAGCGAAATCTTTGGGGCTTGCAATAAACAAATTTGACATCCAGCATTGGGAACGTCCGTGATCGCACATTTTGGTACTCGAGTCAAGAAAAGAGTTGGGTAATTTCCCTCTTTGCAGGTGACATTCTCCCTCATTTGTTCCATTCAGATTCAGCTTCACTTCTCTCTAAACCTCCAGAAAGCTTCAATCTACTGTGAGAGCAAAACTGGCTCCTTTGAAACACACCTTTCTAACCCTTGACTGAAACATCTTCCATTTCAGTGTTGGAAGGACAGCACTGCCCACAGGTGCCATTGGAGAGACATCTTCCTTTCTCCTGAGCAGCAGATGTCTTGAGCAGATCTCACTGTGCTTGTTCCTCAGCATCACAGCTTTGGAGTGATGCCTGCTCCTCAGGAGAAGGGGGGACCTGCTTATTTCTCAGGAACTAAATAGTGTTTGCTAAAGCTGTTTGCTTTTTAATGTCAACCTGTTGGCTGAGTACTTTGAGGCTGTGAGGTGACAACAGAGCCAATTCTGTGCCCTGCTCTGCCACTGCTTGGCTGGCATTCTCTCCCCTTGTGTGTGTGCCTTTTTAAAAAGGGGAGACTTGCTGGTGCTCCCTTGTTTACACATTTAATAGCTCACAATTAAGTTGAAATGAACTTGAAAAGAGTCATTAACTAAGGCCCAAATTCTATCAGCAACAAGAAACTCAAAGATTAAGTTTTCTTTCACCCAAGACTATTTTGTACTATTTCAGGAGGAAAGTATGTTTGAACATGCATTAAAATCTCACTACACTTCTGGAGTGATGTAAACACCCTCTTTAAGGACCCTTTTTGCTACCAGAGTGCTCTTAGACTGAACAAGAGCCAGTGATCATTGTTTCCAACTTCTGGCATCCCCTACCTTGAACTTTCAAAATCCATCAAGACAGAAGGGTTCTCCCCCCTCCTCCTTTAATTTTCATTTTACAAAACACTCATCGGTTTGCCATTCTGGTTCTTAAAATTAACTGTATTACACTCACCCTTGCTGAGTGCTTTTGATAGTGTAGAAACAGGGACTTTAATAGTATAGGGACACACCAACTCCAGGGCTTGTGATGTGTAGGAATTGGGTTCAAAACCTGTTAGAAACTGGGTCATTTTCTATTTGTCTGTAGCTGCCAATTAGCAATGTCATTAATCCACTGCCTAGGAGAAGTGCATGATTAAAATAGATGGTGTCACTGACCACTGACAGCACAATATGCACAAAACTGTGCTGTAGCTGCCTGTCATTGTGCTGCTCTAGGTAGGGCTCAGCCTCTTTTCCAGAGGGAAGTAACAATTTCATAATTTCTTTTCATCTGAGTGTAAAGACAGGCACATCATCCAGGCTTTGAATGCTGCTTTTTGTTGTGTTCTGGAGGGAGCCTGGAGCAGACCCTGGGACTGCTGGTGCCTCACCTGGCAGCCACTCTCTGGCCCCTTTGGTTAGGGAACACCTTGTGTCTGTGAATGTCCTTTGCTGTGCTCGCCCACGGAGCCATCCAAGGCTCCTCGGGGGCGGCAGGTTTGAATTTTGCCTCCTCAAGGATGAATATCTGAGGCTGGGCCAACGCTTTGTTTGTTGCTGGTGAGAGAAAGGGGGTGGGGGAAGAGGTGTGGGAGGCCTTGAGGGGTCTGGCTTGACTTGCTGCTGCTCTGGGGGTAGCAGGAAGGGGCTGGTGGTGCATGGCTGCTGCCAGGAAGGGCCAGCCTCCAGCTGGGGACCACAAACCCTCGGTGACAGTGGCCAGCCTGGCTTTCCAAGGCCACAGATAAAATAAGCATTGACCTAGGACAGCAGACAGCAGAGGAGACAGAGGGCTACAGTCCTGCTGCCTTCTCCCCGCTGTGTGACAGGAGGAATTTTGTTTCTTAGTGGGAATTGCACTCTTGTTGCTTGCTTAAGACTTTACTTTCATTTATGCTCCACCTGAGGATCAAATCTCTCAGCAAGACAGAAGGTTTTTTTTTTCCCCATCTCACTTTGAGGGAAAAAATTTCCATGACAGAGGAAGAAATACCAGGAATATTTTTTTTTAGGTGGACCTTCCAACTTCTGGTTTGTAGCCACACTAATTTGTGGGTGAAGGAAATATTTTTGTACTGAAAAGTTCCCAGGAAACTGTTTAACAGGGAATTGGAGTTTAATTGGCACTTATGAGACATTAACAATAATTGTATTCAATTTGGCCGCTCAGGATAAAGTATGATTCAGGATCAGCTGATTTATGTGCTGAACAAAAGGAAAGAAAAAAAACCCAACCCACCAAAACAAAAAAAAACCAAAAAAAAACCAACAACAAAAAAAAGAAAAATAAAAAAGAAAGCAACATTAATGTGTGGACTGGAGAATACGTGCCATTAACTTCGTATTCCCAAGCAGAAGCTTTTGTGGTGTTTGTCATGTATTTTTCCCCACAAGGTGTTTTGCCAGACTGGAAAAAGTAGAAGGAACATATATTAGCTGGAGGGAAATGGTTTGACTTCAAGTTCATGCTTTTGCAGTGAGCTGGATTACAGTTTCATCCCTGCTATCTCTTCTACTGTCTTTTTTTTTTTTTTTAAGGAATGTCCCAAAAACTTAAAAAACCCCCAACAAAATCCATTTACTTATTTATGCTTTTATCAAGCATGTGAACAAGAAAGGCAAGGGAACACAGGGTGAAATTTGATGTGGGGCCTTGTGTATGGTGCAGGATAGCCATCAACATCCCTCGAACATTTATTTTTCCTTTGCAGCAGAGTTCATTGTGCTCCCTCAGTGCTGTAGGTGAAAACAAAGACAGTGCCACTACTAAATGATTGCAGCTTCTGAGGCTGGCTGAGAACAGAGAAAACAAACTATATGCAATTTAAGTGCCTGTTTGTTTGCAAGCTGCCACACAGCCTGATATATACACCCCAAATGATGTAAGGCAGAGGAGATGACCTGATTAGCAACGAGCCGAGGAGATCCCTGCTCCCCTCCTTGGAGACCTGGTCCCAGCTGGAGGAAACCTTTCCACAGCTACCAGAGAGTTTCTGAAAATGGCAGTGAGCATGAAGGTGAGGGAAGGAGGAGGAACAAGCAGCCTGCACAGCTCGTGGAATAGCTGGGATGTTTTGAAGGATGCAGCTTGAATTCCTTGGGCTTTGTGAGCTCGGTGTGTGTGGGGAGGCTGTGCTTCAGCAAACGGCTCGTGCCGCTTGGTTGTGCTGCTTATCCTGTTGCATGAAAGCGTCATTCAGCAGAAAGAAGTGCTAGGGGAAGGAGAATAAAGTAAGTGGTCTTCCCATTTGTAAGCTCTCCTAGCCTTGTTCTCGTGTGTGCTGAGCAGGCAGAGCTCCACAGCTGTGAATGGGAAGTCGTGGCGCTCAGCACTAACTGCACTCAAGTGTTTATTACTCCAAATCAGAGAAACAGACAAAAATTTATATACATAAGAAGACACTTAAATCCAAGACTTTCTCATGTGAGTACATGTAAATGTGCACAGTTGGGATGTGGTTTTGGATGTTTTGTGCAGTACTGTGCCAGGACAGCGTGCAGGCTCGTGGCAGCAACCTGGGCTTTTAGATGAGGAGCCCAGGGCACTATTTCTGGCTCTGCTGTAGCTACTTGTGTGGCCGAGTGTATTAAATCCTGCTCCTAAAGCCAGCGAACCGTTTCTTTGGGCTTCATTCTCAGACTTGCTGAATGCCCCAAAAGGCTGCTATTATTAAAGGGAACTGCCATTCCTTCACTTTGAAAGTGGGCTGTCCATAAATCACCAGTGTGTGCTTGCCATGGGGAGGTGGGTCTGGGACCTCAGCTCTCTCCCTGACAGCCCACGGAGCTGCCAGAGCTCCTGCTCTTCCTCCTTTCTGCTCAGCCCCTCCACAAGGGTAGATCCTCCCAGTCAGAAGGCTGCTGGTTGTGCCACTTGGGCTTGGCACCAGGGCAGGATGGTTTCCCATGGCTTCTGCCAGAGCTCCTGCTCTTCCTCCTTTCTGCTCAGCCCCTCTACAGGGTAGATCCTCCCGGTCAGAAGTGGCTGTGCCACTTGGGCTTGGCACCAGGGCAGGATGGTTTCCCATGGCTTCGTGCTGCCACTGCCATATGCAAACTGCCTCCTCTTGTCCTGTTTCTGCCCCAGGGCTCTGCCTAGGGCCACGTCCTCGCTGACCTCTCAGTTTGGGCTGGTTTTTTTACTCTTTTAAGAACAATAAATGTACCTCTGTGGTAACAAAAATATTAATTCCCTTCTATAAGTGATGCACTCAAATATTTTGTAGTTACAAAAGACCATTTGGATTGCGGTGCCTGTGCTGATACAGGTCTGCTGTGATCTGATGCAGCAGTGTCCTTGCTCTGGATGGGCTTTCTCATAACAGTACTCTTTTCATTTCTTAGCTCCCATTAGTGCCTTGATGAGTAGCAGAAGATGTTTCAACAGTTTTATGATTAAAAAGAAACATCTTACCATTGCTCTTCTCTTATTCCTTTACTCTGTTCATTATGCTTTCCCTGGTAGTAACAGCAGTGATTTAGAATTGCAGTGTCAACATCAGTCTCTGAACCCTGTGTTTTCTGGGAAGGGGAAGATGAAGGAGGAACTCTGAATAGTAGGGCTTTTTCTTCTGACATTTCCAGGCCAGCTGTTTGAAACTGTGATGCCTCAGAGTGTTTACTTACAATTCTGTCATTGGGTTCATGTACAGGGTTGCCAAGGAGTATATGTGGCCAGAGTTTGGTGACACCAGGCAGGCGCAGGGCACAGATTTGTCCAGGTCCGCTGCAGTCACCAGCACTCGTGCCAATGGCCTTAGTACAGAGGTCAAAGACTGCTTAGATATGAAGGCTGAATCACCTCCTTGTTAAACCCCTCAGCAGGATCAAGGCTTAGGGACGCAGACACGTGGGCTTGCCTTCTGGCTGACACTGTGGATGGAGGCTCTGACTCTGGGATGGGCCTTTTGGCAGGTTTGACCAACTCTTGAGGCATTGAAATGGGGGCATTTGGTGATTAAAACACCCCTGCACTGACACCCCTTTGTGAAAAAAGCCTGGTACATTTGTTTCCTTTAAAGGCTTGCTGATCCCAAAGCTCTCAGTGGTTAGAAGAGGTTTATCCTGTCACCTGAGGATCACAGAAATCAGCAGTGAGCCTGCCAGTCTCACCAGGCAGATGTGAAAGTTCTTCAACTGCACGTATTTCTCTTGCAAATATAAATAATCCAGCAGTGTAGGCTTTGCTGCAGCCCTGTTTGCCTTGGCAGTGTCCCATTGACATGAATCAGAAGGTGGGAGCAAAAAAGCACTGGAGGCTCCTCCAGAGACTGGTCTCCCCTCCATGAGGGAACCTGTCCGTGCAGGCAGGGTGATTGGGAGATTACTGGCACAGCCCACAAGCCTGGCTTCACTAGATCTTTGCGTTGGGAACAGTCCTGCTTTGTTTCCTTGTGCTGTGCCTTTGGGAACCTTGCCTCTCGGGGCACTGGGCAGGAGAGGCCTGGAAGGAGCAGCTCTGGCTTTGGCCTTTGCTCCTGTAGCTTTGGCTCCTTGAGAAGAAGGCAATTCTCGTGGTTCAAGTTGAGAAGCAGGAGGTTAGTTCTTAATCCTGCTGCATCTCTGCAACTTTTGGCAGGTGTCTGGGTCACACTGTACCCGAGTTCTTAAGATTTAAAATAGGGGTAGAAATTCAGAATTGAAAGAAACCAAACCAAAGTCTTGAAGAAATAAACGATTTTAACTTGTGATGCCATCACCATCATGAGAGTCATGATGATTTGAGCTTCAAGGCTGTGATTTAATATTGATAACAGTAAAAAGTTTATCATGATATTAGTAGTTGGGAACGTGGAAAATACATGGGTTTAACTTTATTTTTTTTTTCTTAATTTCAGCAAATTCAGTAAAGCTAGAAATGCAAAGTGATGAGGAATTTGACAGGAAGCCCCTGATTCATGAAGATATTATCAGAGCTCACGATGGAGGAAGCAGCCTGGAAGATCCCTTCATTGGGAGTAACGAGATGGTGGATAACAGAAAGATGCAGGAGCTATCAAGCGAGGGAGGAATCCGGCTTCCGAATGGTAAACTGAAATGTGACGTCTGTGGCATGGTTTGCATTGGGCCCAATGTGCTAATGGTACATAAAAGGAGCCACACTGGTAAGCAGCTGAAAGAAAATCTGTGGCGATGTTGATGTTACCTGACAACTCTTATCTCTTCCCTTTTCGTTCTTGGGGTAGCAGGAGGCTGGGGAGGGGGAAAATAGGCTTCATTGGTTTTGTTTCTCTTCCTGCTTTCCAAACCCTGGTACTGCTCTCTTGCTGGTGAGCATGGGGCTTCCCTTGCTTTGATTTCCAGCCTTTTGTTCTTAAAAACAGCACAAAAGTCTGGAAATCGCTTTTCTTATTGTTCTTGACTGGAGCACTGTGGTGGGAGTCATTCTCTGGCACGGGGGCAGGTGGGTCTTGTTGTTTGTGTGTGTGCAGTGCAAAGCTTTTGAGCCTTTAAGAGGAGTCTTGGATGTTCTTCCATTGGAGGTGCTCACAGGTGGACAAGACCAGCAGCTTTCTGGGGATCTCACACTTCTTTTGGAAGTGGCTGGGCCTGGCATGAGCAAACCCTGGAGGGGACACTCATTACCCAGTGATCTTGATGCCAGGGTGGGCTTGCTGCTTGTGTGACAACTCCTTCAGCTGTCACCTCAGCTGAGCCACCCACCTGGCTCCCCCACACCACCTCAATGCCATTCTGGAGGCAGATTTCAGTGCTTGGTCTCTCCCAGCACTTGGATTTTTATTACCATTTGGAGTCCCAAACAGCTTATCAGGCTTGTGGGTTTGAGAATGTAAGAGGCACAGGGAACCTCTGCAATATGCTGATTGGGCAGGTCTTTGTGGTTTGAAAAATGAGTCCTTGAGCTTAAACTGGAGTACATTTTACCATATTTAGGCTAATATGGTAAAATGGTGTGCCCAGGAAGCTGGTACTCACTCCCCTGTGCTGCCCACTCCTCAGGTGGGAGCAACAGTCACCTCCAACAGAAGTACAGGTGGTGCTAGAAGATGATGCTGTCTGGTCTTGCAGCAGTCTACCTTTGATTCAAAAAAGCACTTAAGCTTGTGCTTAACTTTTATGAGATTTAAGCACATGTAAGTCACCTGAAGGGCTTCAAGATATGCTTAACTTTGGATACATGCTTAAATCTTATTAAGGTTAAGCACAGGTTTTTGTGGTGGAGCCTCAGCAGGTGCTTGTTGTTTGTATTTTCTGGATATTTTGCCTTTTATCTTTGCTATTATTTAACGGGGTGAGAGACTCACACTGGCTGAGATCTGTGAAGATATAAAAAGAAAGGTGGAGTTTTAGAGTAAGAAGGACTGTGTAATCCCTTTGTAAACCCGGTAGTTTGTAGTCCAGTAGTGTGCTCTTGATGGGCAAGAAATCAATAGAATTTCTGTACAAAGGAATAATAAATATATATTACATAGTTAATCTCTTGTATATGAGTTGTATTGATAAAAACTTGACCTAAGTGTGTAATGCAAAGCATGGCAGTATCGTTTATGATGCTCTCATGATTTTAGATAGGAATTATGAGAGGGGAAATGGAGAATCAAAACCTTGATTAACAATTTGACGTGCTCTTACTAGAAGAGGGAAAGAGAAACAAGAATGTACCAGACTGAGTCTCCAGCTTTCAACCTCCTGAAAAGTTTTCACTGGCGCTTGCGTGTATCTGAGCATATGTGTTGTAGGTGCATCAGAGTCCATGTATTTGAACTTGAGCAGCTAAACTAGCCGTGCTAAATTTAGATTTAGGTACTTAATTAAGTGGTCTGAATTTCTGAGATACTGGATAGCTGGTGCATCTTTTGAAAACAGACAAGCTGCCTTTTTCATGTTAAAAGAAAGATGTGTAAATTCAAAGCGAAAGAAACAAAATCTCCTCTGTGTGCGGGCGAGACGGCCGTCTGCGGGTGCATGGGCAGCAATTGCATAACTGGTAGCTTTTTCCTTCGGGCTACTGCTGGTTCCTCAGAGAGCTCTGACTCTTTTCCCATCAGAGCAGAGGAGCTGGGATGTGCTGTTCTATACAGATGATTTCAAGCATATAGAAATGGCATTTCTTTTAATGCGCAGCTCGGTGCTCTGTTCTCGGTAAACCAGTTGGCAAATTTTGTAGAGGATTTTTTTTCCCTCCACTTTGTTTGTTTTTTAATACATGCTGCTACTTTGCTGTCCACAACAGAAGGAGAAGTTTGCTTGGATTTCCACATCCTGGATTTTGAGGCATATTTTTAACACACTGCTGGTATCTATCTTGTAAAGTGCAGTATTTTAAAATATATTGCCACTTCCTCAGCAGTGGGGCGTGATGGGCTGGCCCCAGCTCTGGAATGAGCCCTGACCTGTGGGTAGTCTGGTTTTGCAGCCCAAGGGAGAATGGTGGAGAGAAGGGAGGCTGTCCCTAGTGAGTGGAAACAGATGACATTCTTTATCAGCTAATCCAAGTGGCATGCACATCCCTACCTCTCAAAGCCAATTTAAGTATGTTTTGGGAGCTGAATCCTGCCTTACTCTCCTCTTTAACTGTACACAGCCAGAGCATGATCTGACCGGTTGTTTGCATTGGCAGAAACTGAAGTGCTTTTCCCTTCCCCGAAAACCTGTCAGCATTTTATGTAAGTCACCCAAAATGCTGTGGTCCACAGCAGAGGCTGTAATTTGTGTGTGTGCTGGGATGAGTGCAGCTTTCCTTGCACAGGGGATCGAGGCTTGGCAAGAAGCTGTGCTGTGGGCTCTGGCTGTGCTATTCACAGAGAGGGGCATTTCTCCAGCCATTATTCCTTTGTTCCTGAAGAGCAGCTGTCTTCCCTGCCAGATTATGGTAGTTCAGTCAAACAGATACACAGGGATGAGGAAAATAATCCGTGTCATGGTTGAGGCCAGAGTAGGTGAGCTCAGTGTCCCGTCTCGGATCCTGGTGTGCAGTCACCCCTTCCTGTGATAGATCAAGCTGGGGACTGCCATTCCTCCCTCAGATCGTGGTCCAGGTGATGCTCTGCTCTGTGCCCCTCCTTCACAGAGCCCATGGCACTGCTGATTGTGCCAAGCACATAGTTTCTCTGAAAAACTGCTAATTGAGGTGAAGTGTTTTTGTGCTCTGCCTGGGCACCCGGAGAAGGCCTTTCTATTTATTTGTCATTGCTGACAGAAAATAAATAAAATGCTTGGTGTGGGAATTGAGTGTGATGCAATCCCTGCATTAGTGAGCAGGGTAACCCCCTCCCTCATGTGCCGCATCCTTGTGTCAGAAAAAGAGCAGGAGCTGGATTTATTTTCCTATTTTCCCATACTGTGGTCTTTTGGTCCAAATTTCATACTCTACAGCACATTCCTCAAGTTGCATGATCTCTATCAGGTTTTTGTTACTGCAGGAGATGACTTGGTCATAGAATATTGCCATTGGATACTCCAGGGATTTGTTCTTAGGGATGGAGAGGGAAGAGGGGGAAGGAGAAGAGGCAAATAATCCAGGTTTTCTGAGATCATGAGAAGGAGCCTCAGTGATTTCTCACCTCTTTATGCTTTCTGCTGTGGGCCTGAGTTAAAATTCCAATGCTCTGTGTTTCTGGTAAAGCAGGGACCTTATTCTGCTATAGCCATGCTGATACTTCTGTGCTCTGAGAGGTCCATGTGTTGTTCTCCCTTTTGCTGTGAATTGTGACCCTTTTAATTTATTTTTTTTCTCTGCTGTAGCATCCAGTTCACTGCTAGATTTTGAAATTTGTATTTCTGAGGGAAGGCTGGCATCACAGAATCATGGAATGGTTTGGGTGGGAAGGGATCTTAAAGCTCATCCCATCCCACCCCCTGCCATGTGCAGGGACATCTTCCACGAGCCCAGGTTGCTGCAAGCCCTGTCCAGTCTGGCCTTGGACACCTCTGGGGATTGGGCTTCCACAGCTTCTCATCCTCATTGTTGTGTGAAGCACAGAGGTTAAATGCTGTCTCTGTGTGGATGCAGCAGCAGCACAGCGGCAAAGCACAGCCTGGGCAGAGGCTCTGGGACATCAGCCTTGCTCCACTCTTATTTTGGGCTGCTGGCATTTTGCTTTTAGGCTTTTTTGAGGTGTTAACTGCAGGATGGTCCCAGATCTTTGCTTGGACTCCACAAGCAGTTTGATACCATAAGTCAGTGAAATGAGTTGTGTGTCCATGATAGGATGTTCAACCTCTGCTTTAGCACCCTTAGTGTTACAACTGAACTTATTAACCCCGGGACTCTGAATGCAATTTAACTTTTTTTCCATGCAGAGTTCAAGTTGTTAGAACAGCAGTAATAAATGAGGAAAAAGCCCAGTTGTGTTGTTCCATATAGAAGGCTTGTATGCCTAAGCAGCTAACCAGGAGCAAATCTAAATAAATAGTCATATAAACACATTTTGATGAACTCCACTGGACTACCTCTCTCATTTTGCTGGCAGAAAGGTTTCTTTTGTTTCATTTCTAATTTGTAACCTAGTGCAGCATCCCCATCTCTTGCAATGTTAATAGATTTGGCACTGAATCAAAAATTTTAGGGCTAAATTTCTGAAAGTCCGATTTTCTACTTAGGTTCTGAAGTCTAACTTTCTGAAAAATCATCTCTTTTCCTACTTAGGCATAAGGAAGGGGAGCTGAGATTTTTGAAATTGCTCTGGGCAGAAGGATGTGTTTTATTTGCAGTTCTCAATAATTAATTCTTTTGATAGCTTTGCCAAGTTCACTTAAAAGATTTTTCTGTCTTAAGACTGCAGTCATAAATTTACACAGAGGACAATTGGAAATCACCCAGGATTTCCCTGGAATTTTTCACGAGAGATTTGTCACTGTTTTATAATAAATTTCCCTGTCTGGAAGCAGGTTTTTCCCAAAAAAACCTCCAACCTACTGAAATCACTGATTTCATGTGCTGTGGAGGCTGTTGAGTGAATCAGATAGAACAGTAAGGAGGTAGTTATGATCCCTGGAATAACAAATAGAGAAATGGAGCAATGTCTGCTGCTCTGTGTCTCACTTGGGTAAATGCAGGTTGGAGCTGGCTGCTGTCACTGCTGATGATTCCCTTGTGTTCCTGGGACAGAGCAGAATCACAGCAGTTGCAGCATCTGATGGATCAGGAGAAATGTTTCATTTTAACAAAATGAACATTAACAAAAAGCCTATTGTGGAAGGGTGAAAATCGGTATTGTTAGCAAGAGCAAATACTTTCTGATGGCAGCATGGGCACAGTAATTTTGTATTAAGAGGCTGGAAAGGAAAAAATCCCGTTTGAGAAGTACTTAAGCTGTACTTTGCATATCAAAAGTATCTGCCACACAAAAAAGGTTGAGTTCCCAGATACACATTGAACCAGGAGAGATGTTGAAGCCCCTCTGGACCTGGTTTTTATGCTGCTGCAGGAATTCCCTGACTGTGTTAGTGAGAACCAGTGCATTAATTTGTGAGTCACTCCCCGTTTGATTTCAAAGGGACAAATGTTACCAGCCAAGGGCTAGGAAAATCTAAATCTCCTTGGCTGCCAGGTCTGTGGGCTCCACATCCTCAGACTAATTTCTGTTTTAATACAGAAAATATCTTTACAGCGAAAATATCAGTGTTTTGCACTGGTCTGAGATTCAAAGAAGGTTAACTCATACTGAAACTTCTGCACAGCACTTCCGTGCCAAGGCGGGAAAGGAGTGCTGTTGTGCAGGGAAGCTTCCAATTAAGCAGAAAAAGGAGTTGGTTTGCTTTTTGAAACAACATTTGACATCTGTGAAATCTATTAGTAGGAAGTTCATCGGTTCATTCGCCCGGTTTCAGGTTGTATCAGCCCAGCAGCTCTCTAGCTCGTGCAGTGAAGTCTCCATCCTGCTGTCATGTATGAAAGATACTGTGAAAGAAAGGCCCATGTCTTGCCTGTCCTGTCTTCGGGGGCCACTTCACCATTTGTCTCAGGATTTATTTACAGGAGAGGAAGTTAACCTGTGCGCTTCAGATACCTGTGTAACTCATGAGCTGTAATATTTCATTGCTATTTATTCATTATTAGTTTTCAAGGAGGAGACAGAGCAGTAATGGATGCACGTTAACAGTGAACTGTGAGGTTTCAGCAGTATATTATTATAATTTAGAGGCAAATATTGAAATAGTACCTTTTAATTAATATTTTATTCAACTGTAAAATGATAAAACTCTATGGATGTATTTATTTATTAATTTAATTATTCCCTGGCACAAGCCCCTTTTAACAGAGCCTTTAGGAAAGATAATACTTGGCAGCTGTGGCTTATCTTGCCTTGTCCATTCCTGAAGTAACTTAGGTAATTAAATTCCCTCTGCTGGAGAGCAAGGGTTTTTAGGCATTCCTGGTTTTGTCTGGCTTTAGACTCTAAATCTGGAGTTGAAAAGAAACATCTTTTTTGTTTAGTTGGCTCTCCCTCCCCCTCTTGCCACTCTGAAAGTCACTGAGTTGGAGGCATTTCTGCACTGGTTTAGCTCAATAATAGAGAAGAGGTTTAATACTTAAAGTAGACGAAACGTTTTTTGTAGTTATGTTGCAGTCACATAGTTTCCAATGCTGAAAAGCACAAAGCTTGCTTAGTTGCCTTTCAGCAGAGTTCTTATTTATTAAATCAGTGTAAGTACATAGAGTCGAGCAGGAAATACATAGCTGTAAGTGATGGGGAAGCACACCACGCTTATAATTGTCATTACTCTCTTGGAGTCGTGTGTGCTGCCTTTAATAGGTCCAGAGTTCTGGGTATGTCTGTGTTGCTATCAGCCCCCCCCAGAAAAACACTTTAAGCACAGTCAGGGATCATCATGTAGAGAAAAGCTGTTTTTAAAGACTTTTTGTGAGTGGATGTTTAGTTTGAAGTATGATTGATTTCAGCTCATGGATAAAACCTCTGAGTTTTCACAGAAAAGTGAGGGAGGTGAATAAGGATGTCAAGGTTGTTATGTTGTTACTGGTAGGTAATAATTCTGGAGAACAGTTCACAAAACTACCAGGAAAAGGCAGCAGGAGAAATAATTGGAACACAGTCTTCTCAAGGCGTTGAAGTGATAAAAAAAGGCTTGTTTGCTAGTATCTGGGGTGGGCATCAGACAGCACAGTTCTTGGAAAACCAACAGAACCTTCTTGCTATGCAGTCGTTACTGCTCTGTGCACCCTTCTATTGGATAATGGCCTCTCAGATTAGCTGTGCTAAATGTAAAAGCTGCTAATCAATAGCACGAAGGTGTGACCAAAATTGCATCCCTCAAGCCTGCGGCTTAAACAAGGAGCTGGAATCGAGTGATTGGACAAAAGTGTAACAAACACATCAAAGCAGCTATTTACCCGGAATGAAGCCAGTAGGAGAAATGAATTCAGGCTGCCTTTAAATAGATACAAAGGTTATTTAAGGTAAAGTGTGCTATTGGAGCGGATCTGTCTGTTGCAAGAGAGGAGCAGACTACGGGTGATTTTGTGGTGAGTGTTTTCATGTCGTCTTTGCCATCAAACTGTGGTGCAGTGGCTATTTGAATTCCTAACTGAAAGCTTTCAGCATCTCTAGAGCAGCCAGTTGTTGGAGGAGTAATACCTGCTCATATGTGGCCTCCAAAATGTCAGAGATAAGTGGGTGATGTACTGGGTAAAACGCAGTAACTGCATAATTTTAAATACAGCAGGAGTAAAAGGAAAGACTTTAGACTTGGTAAGAAACGTGCTACCTTCTTTCATGTTGTCATCCTGAAACTGAAGCTATCATTCCAGAATACTCAGAAATGTGTCAAAGGAAAGGGTTTTCCCCTTTTTCTCAGACAGCGAAAGCAAAACAGAAAAGAAAAAAAACCCCATGTATTTTTCTACTGCAGTCTCTTTACAGATCTCTGTTATGGACATTTTGAAATGATGTAAAAGAAGATAATGGCTAATCAGATCATTTAAGTATAGTGTGGGAGTTTGAAAGGGAAACCACAAACTCTTTATCAATTCTAATGAGCTCGTGTTCAGAGTATTGGAAGAAGAGCTTTATGCTGTGATTTTTTTTATTATTATTACTCCATAATGTTCTCTGTGAGACTGTAGGAACCTTAGTATCTCCTTGAGTACCTCTGTGGCGGCCTCAGATGTGATTTCCATCTCCCAGGTGTGAAATAAAGTTGCAGAGTATGGCATATACATGGCACACCTTGTGCTGCCCTCCTGGCAGCATCATAGTCCTGGCAGTGATTTGATCCACTGACACAAGAATTGCTTGTGGACATCTGTAAGAGCTCTCTGCCTCCCTCTCCTTCCATTCGAATCTCCAGATGTGTTTTGGACTTTACCCTAGACAGACACGTGAACTGCTTTGATACAGAGGTAGCATTCATTTTGTCCAGCGAGGGAGTAATTGTTTTAAAGCAATTGTAAAAGGCTTTGAAGAGATGTGAGAGATCACAGAATGTGTTTGTTTTTCACAAGGTCCGTGCTTCAGGCCACTGAATTCAAACTCAGAAGGTCCCAGCAGGATTTGGCCAAGATTCTGTAATAGGTGATACACTGAAAAATGTGGATGAGGGTGTTTACATCTGAAATCTGATGATCAAGACCTTGTCGAGCTGGGGCCCTGCTTGGTGTAGACATTGGGTAATGCTTTAAATTGGAAGAGAGTAGATTTAAATCAGGTATATATGGAAGAAATTCTTCCCTGTGAGGGAGGTGAGGCCCTCACACAGGTTGGCCAGAGAAACTGTGGCTTGTCCCATTCCTGAAAGTGTTCAAGGCGAGGCTGGATGGGATTTGGAGCAATCTGGGATAGTGGAAAGTGTCCCTGGCCATGGCAGGGGGTGGAGCTGGATGGGCTTTACGGTCCCTTCCAACCCAAACTGTTCTGGAATTCTGTGATCTAAAGCCCAGCTGCAGTAAGGCACTTGGATAAGTGGCTAGCACAAGTATATGCTTGTGTTCAATTGATCTGCTCAGCAGGACATAAGCAGGTGATTAGAGCTGACTGCCTGTGCAAGACTGCTCGAACAGTCTGATTGTCCTCAACAAATGTTGATGCAGAATATGGTTTTGATAATGTTCCAGAAAGCCTGTGTGAGTTCATCAGGGGTTTTTCCTCTAAATCATTTTTTTTTTAAAGGTGGGGGGTTTTTTTAATGGACCCAATCCCCACTAAGGCAAATATGAAGGCTTAACATAAAAATTAGCTTTGGACGTGTGTGAGTGTGTGTGAACACATGGGATGACGTGTTAGGGTAAGGTCTAGGGTTTCTGTTAGTTTTTCATCAAATCAGTCTTTTAAATTTGTTTTATGTAGAGTGCAAATTTGCTTGGTTTACAGTTTAATGGTGTAAGATTTTTCTCAACTTTCAGTACTGCCCAGAGCTTGCAACCCTGATCCTCACTCGCATCCATGCCCTCCATGTCACTCTAGCAATGCAAAGCAGCCTTTTGAAAGGGCTTTCAGTTAAAGTATAGCACAAGCAAAAGGTTTGGTTTGAACCAAAGACCTTAACACCTTTGCTAAAGTCCAGTTGTTATGATCAGCTCTGAATACTCATATGGATTGGACCTACTCTAAATATAAGTGCAAAACCATAGAAGTAAATACTGCAAAACCACAGCTATGGATCTAAATTTTCAGCAGAGCTCATCTTTTATGAAGGATAGAAGCTCTGAGGTGAAGAACTTTCAAGAAAACCAGGAAGCATTGATCACCTCAAGGAAAGAGCCTCAAATCACTATTGGAGGCTTTGCCCATTGTGCAAAAGAAACGGCCTCTGACTTTAGAAGTGCCGTGTGATGGTGGTGGTGGGGACTGTACCCATGTGCAATGGCACTGGTACAGAGTGGGAAAGTGGCCTCTGTGCATCCTCCGATGTGTGTTGACAGCTCTCTCCCTTCCCCTTCCCTTCCAGGTGAACGCCCCTTCCACTGTAACCAATGTGGAGCTTCTTTTACCCAGAAGGGGAACCTGCTGAGGCACATCAAGTTGCACTCTGGGGAGAAACCGTTCAAATGTCCCTTCTGTAGCTACGCCTGCCGGCGGAGGGACGCCCTCACAGGACACCTCAGGACACACTCTGGTGAGCCCACCTTGGCTTCTCCTCACACCTCTTCCTTCCTTTATCACTACCGTCCCAGTGCAGCAGGTAGTGCAAATCAAGTGTAGCTCTGGGTCTGTGCCGTCCTCTTCAGAGAGTGCAGCTCTCAGCTTTGGGAAAGCCTTGATGTGAATCAGAAAAGTTGTGGTTCAGCCACACCTCTCCTTTTGTGTAACTGAGCTCCTCTGCTGATGCTATCGCATTTCCCTCTCAGTGTCTCCTTGGGTGTATCCCGGCTTTGCTGGCAGATTGTTTTGACATTCTGGGCCCCAAAGTGGCTGTGAAATTCCAGAGATCACAAAGAATAACTGTGGGCCCTTGGAAGCCGGCTTTGCAGTTCATACCCATTTCTTCATCTAATAAATGCCATATGCTGGTTGAGTTCAAACTTGTTCATCTTTCAAAGCCCTCTAAATTGCATTTTTGATTCAGTTAGATCTTGCTGTAAAGTCCTAGCTCATGGCAGCCACTCACCCTAGAGCTGAAGGTGGTCAAGAGAGACTAGGTTTCTCTTTCCTTGTTAAATCATAGGATTATGTCTGTATCAAGTCTACATGATAGACTTTCTTGATAAGTTGTTGAGGAATACCTGTCTCATAGCTGTGTGCTGGTACTGTTGGAGCTCCAGCAGTTGAGATCAGCTGTGGTTTTTGTCCCTGTCCCTGCACCAGGAAGCTGCATTCTGCCCACTCACTCATCTGTGCAGGACTCTTGAGTAAGATCTTAACTTGCTGTGTTTGTATCTCCTGAATGTTCAGCTTGTGTGTTTGGGCCATTTATAAGAGGCTGTATGTTTAATTGTTGAATGAGCAGAGATAACTGGGCTGGTTGCAAGTGGCAGCATAACAAATAAACTTCTTTGAGGTGTTAGCAAATGTGTGACCACTGAAATACAGTGGTGGAGGTGCAACTGCAGGCAGAAATCCTGCATGGGTTTCCTGACCCTTTATAAGTATTTCTTCTCCAGAGTCAGTCTCACTTCAGAAGGTGTTTCTGTTTTAGGAGCATTGAGTTGGTTTTGGGATACAGAGTTGCTTTGGCATTTCCAAGAATAGGAAAGGGTAAGCTAGTAAGCTTCTTCAAGCAGATTTGGGAGCATGCAGGACGCTGTATTGATGGAAAACGCTGAAAGAAAGCTTTGAACTTCCAAGGGAGTACAAGAGTTGGGACTAGGCTGTGAGAGGATTGCTTGAGCTGGATTTGATCTGAAAGTCAGTAGGGAAAATGTCTCTGGAACTGTGAGCTGCAATTTTCACACATCTAACAATAACTGTAGTTTCAACTGGAAATTTAAAAAGAAAATCGAACACAATGCAAATGTTCGCAATTAAAACAAAGAGTTGTGACAAAAAAATTTCCCATATTACCAAACACAAACATTGCAGTTGAAGACCTTCTCACAATATGAATATAGATTTTGTTACCTAGATACTGCCATTGGCAGAGATTGTTCTTCCTGTGTGAAGAACACGTGGCTGATGGTTCTGTGTTTTGCGTGAGGATGGAATGTAGAGGTGTGGGATTTTCAGAAGGCACCTAAGCTGCTTAGCACCAGTTCCCCTGGAGCTCCTTCCCTAACTGACTTAGCCATGCTCAGCTCTGCTCAGTTTGTAACTTTCAGTGGAGAAAGTGTCACCCCTCTAAGCATTCAGATACAGCAGCTTTCAGCAGAGGGCCAGCAGAAAGAGACAAATACTCTCACAATACTCTTCAAGACAGTTCTTAGAGTTCTTAGCATTCACAGGTGAAGAGTTTTAATTATTACCCTAAAACCTGATATCCCCCTGCACAAAGGCAGAATGCCACTCTGGCCATGGCCATGGGAGTTAAGGTGTCTGTCCCTGCCATATGGGCAGGCTGGGTTGGCTTATGCACACCTGGATCGTGGAGAAGATGGGTAGATGTCCCCAAGGGACTCTAAACAGTTTGATGTCAGTGTGCTGCACAAGCATTCTGTGCTTTCATGAAGGACACATCAAAGTCTGTATTAGGCCTGGAAGGTGGAGCAGATCCAGCAACTGTAGGGAAGGTCTTTTCCAACCCAAACCATTCCATGATTCTGTCAGTGTTTGCATCCTCTGCTATTTCTGGCCAGAAAAGAGGATATTGGATAAAATATAGAAAGAAGAGGTTGAAAAATGTTTTGAAATAGGAGACTTCAAGCCAGTTTCAATCTGGTACATTTAGTGTCTAAATTGAGGTGAGTCCAAATATATTTTTGTAAGAGGAAATCTCTTTAGATCGGATCCTCAGCTGATGGAGATTGGAATTACATCCTCTAAGTAAGGAAAGTACTCCTGTTTTGCACCAGCTGAGAATCTGGTGCACAGTTTCATGAATGCAACACCAAATCCCCTTTTTTTGAATGTATGTATGTATATTCTTTTCCTACTTAAATAAGAGTTCTGTTAATAAAAAAATAAAATACTCAAGCAAAACCCCTTAATCTTTTCTCCTTCCCAAGAAGCTTTAAGCTACTATGGAAGGCAAATCATACAATAAAGGAATTGAAGAATTCTGTCTTATCTCTTTCCTTTTCCTCAGTTAGTTTGACTTGTGGATTTCAGAGCACTTTGCTTGTGTCACCACTTAGTCAGTGACAGATTCTCACTGCTGGTTTTTAGTCAGTTCTTCCTGTGCTTAGTGAAGTTTTTGTACAGTACAACAGGAAAGGTAAAAAAATAAGGAAATGTAGATGCAAACAGAAACTAGCAGAAGCATCTCTGAGATATCTGAAGTAGCTGATACTTACTAGTAATTTAAAAATAATTACTTCTTTTTCTTTGGATTGATGTTTGTTCTTACTTTTTAATATTATTTCCTGTTAGTTTGAAAATGTTTCTAAGCATCACAATTTGCATTTTGTCTCCTGTTCTTGTGCACAATCATATCTTACTGTGTAAGTGTTCCCAGGCTGAGTGGTTAACAAAATAATCTCATCTGTAATGCTGCTACTGCTGTTTAGCCCTAAATAATTAAGGACTTATCACTTGCAGTGATTTACTCCTGCAGTTATTTACCTTTTACGGACATAGAGAGTTCTGATGAACTTTATGTCTGTATTTTCCTCCCACATGCAGCTGCTTTGGTTTCAGGAATATAATGATGCCTTCAGGACATCAGTAAGATAATGCCTGGGGAAAGATTCATGCACAGAATTACACTAAGAGTGGGCATGTACCTCAAGGTACTTACAGGACTTTCAGGTGATGTTTTCAGAATTAACTCCATAGTTCCACAACCCACATAATATAAGAGGGGTACCAGAGAGGGCTTCCAGGATGGGAATGTGAGGCTGTGGAGTGCTAGAGCAGAAGTTGGTAGCCCCTTCCTGCAGGATGCACTGGACAAATCAGCAGGGATTGGCTTCACCTTGCCTGGGTTTTGCTGTTTTAAGGGGAAAAAACATCCAGGCAAAGCCAATCTACTGATGGCATTCACAGAGTACCTTCTATCTCACCCTGAGACATGCCTGTTGTCTCCATCCCCTCTGGAATTGCACAACAAGACAGTGGCAAAGACAAACTGTATGAGGAAAAATTCTGCTGCAGGCGGTTAATGAGCAAACCCCAGAAGTTTTAAGGAAGGCAGCTGAATCTGACAGGTCAATCTGATGGTTAAAGCCATCCAGATGTTGGCCTCCATACTTTGAAAGGTATAACAGCCTTATGCTGTTTTACCCCAAAAATCCAGGCATCCTCAGATGGGCACATAAACTTAGCAGTTAGGTTTTGGCGTGGATTTCTCTTGTGTCTAAAATGGAGCTGAGTCAGCCCTCCCCTCATAATGCTATTGTAAACATGAATGCCCTGACAGTGCTTGAAAAAGTCAAGGCAAGGCTGCAGTGATGAGCCATGTGGAAGAGCCAGTAGCAAACACAGGCACCTCAGTTTTCAGAGCAGGACTTGGGCACTAAGTGATAAATGAGGGATGGGATCGCTTGCTGAGGAGAAAACAAAACTCAGAATAGGTTTTGAGTAAGTGAGCATCACCCATCCATTGCACTAAGGATGGTCCTGTGTGCCAATTGTTTAGTGCTTAAAAGACTGTCTCATCTTGCTTGTCCACACAAACTGTCCACATGGACATTAATTCTGGAATTTCCTGATTTTTCATTTTACTAGGTGGCTTCAGTCACGTTCATTGCTGTGGGAGTGTGTAAGTGTTATTCATATATGAAAGCGGTTTTACTGTCTGTTTCTTCCTAAAAAATGGGTAGTCAGATTATTATTTTTTCACAGAAGATTGTCCTCACAATACATTTTGAAATTGGCTTTGAAGGTACTGCTTTCCTGCTTAGAAAGTGTCCTCTCCAAACAATTTTTTTGCTTTTAAGAAATATTTTTTCTTCCCACTCTTCGTCCTGCATTGCTGCTGCATGTTGTTTGTTTCTGCCCAGCTCTCCAATAGCACTGCACTAATGGTACCCCTTTATTTGCAAAAGAAAAGCAGAAAGCCTTTGTTTTAAAAAGAAAGGCTTAGGCAAAAACTCCCAAAAGCACAATCTTAGCAAACCATGTACAGTGTGCAAGATGAAAGGCATGTATAATTAAAAAGGAAAATGCCCTGTTCATGAAGACTCTTTCCATATTTGTTGCTTAGGTTTCTCATGTCATCTTGTCCACAAGGGCTTCCCTTTCAGCCCTGCCTGGGTGGCAGTGAGCCATCCCAGGTGTGCCCACACCCCTGGAGCTGGATGGCAGACCTGAGGAGGGCAGTCTGTGTGTGCAGCTGTGCTCAGAGGTAGAATGAACCTGTTCCCCAATCCTGATGACATGCCTGCCTCAATACATGTTTGGGAGAGTCCCACTTCTGAGCAGCTCATTTTGGCTGAAAAATTGGATGAACAAGTGCTGGAATACACAGTGCTGTCCATGAGTTCCCAGCTGTGAAAAGCCAGTGAGAATTACTAAAACAGTGGCAAGGATGGTTATTAAGAATAATGAAGTCAATGTTTTAAACCGGTCTTTTTCATCTTGAGGGAACTTTTGCCACTATTAACATCTCCACTCTTAACAGGCCCAGTATCTTCTCTGTAACCGTGTTTTTGAGGATGGGAATGTCATAATTAGATGAATCTTATGATCTGAAGTTCTCATTACACTCTGAAATGGACTGACTCAAACACTTTATGAATGGGAAAAAAAAATTCAAAGCAGACACATAGGATACAGTCTGAAAAATCAAATGTGTATGTGAAGAATCAAGGGGATATTCTGCATCCAAATGCCATTTCTCCAAATAGGTTAGCAAACAGCATCTTCCCTCAGCTGTGATGAGCTGGTGGGTATTTATGCTGTTGATCTGATATTAGAGCTCTATTTAATCAGGCAGAGCTGCTCTTCCTCTCCGGTTTTCTTATGCTGTTTCAGTTAAACTCAGTGGAATTACCCTCGTCACAAAATCATTTTGGGTTTTCCTTATCAGGCTGCGGGTTCCAAACCACTGTGAGCACGTGCACAATCCTGCAGCAGCTCTGCTTCTCATTACTGCTTCCAGCACCTAGAGGCCTTCACTCCATGTTGGAGAGAGCCTAAAAGCTCTGATATTCTGCTTTCCATTTATTTGTGTGTGAGTTTTTAGAGGTAAGCTTAAAATATATACAGGGTAGGAGTTTGCTATGCTTTATGCCCTGAGGATCCTTGTTTAAAATTCAATCCTCTGTGGAGCACTCTTGTATCCCATGCTCTGCAAGAGCCCCACCTGGACCTGATCCTTGGAGTGGAGGGGTCTTCTTCACCTCCAGAGCAACTACTGTGATGAATACTGGTATTGGCTATATGGACAGATTATCTTTTATGCTCAGGATTATCTCAGTATAGAAGCTTGGTCTTTTCTACAGAGTATAATTACCACTGAGAAATCAAAGAAATCTTTGATTTAAAAATGCTGTAGGATCTTGATCATTCCAGGAGAAGTACATTTGGTCTTCATTTTCAGGGCAACTTGTGAAAATGTATGGTTCCACCCAAAGCAAGGAGTGTTCACTTTTATGTTTTGGTCTTGAAATTCCATAAAGATTACCTCTTATCTGCTGTATTTTAGGAATCAGTCTTTAACTGTTCAGTGCAGGAAATCTGCTTTTGACAGATGAAACAGAGAAACAGGAGGAGTGGTCCTGGCAAACTAAGGTACATGGAGATATGTACCAACCTCATGAATCCCTCTCTCTCTTAGGACTAGGTATCAACTTTTCTTTTCCCCCACTCCTGTCTAGAGTGTGTGATTGAGACAGCAGGAGCAGATGTCCTGCAGCTTCCTGTGTCTTGTGGTGTCCCAATGCAAGCAGAGGAGGTGGTGGCACTTCTAGAGTCTGGGCACTCCCTGTAAATTGGCTGCATAGAGACTTCCCCCTCTCCTAGAGATCACAGGCACCAACACCACGGGAGCACCTGGTGTTTGTAAGATAGATCTCTCCTGTTGCCTCTGCCAGTGAACCATGGCTTTGCCAGGTCTGCCAGCAAGTCCTCTGCAGTGCTTGGAGGTAACAATGCTCTTGTTCAGGCAGGAGCATCACAGTGTGAGATTCACATGGGGTTATCTCTGATTGTGACTGGTTCATTCCTGATTAAATACCCACGCAAGGATGGAAGCTTGTGTTTGGGATGGAACTGCTGACATCAGTTTTCTGCATGTCTCCTGTCTCCCCTCCATGTTAGCAAGTCACATCCTGGCATCTTTACCCAAATTCTGTCCCTCTCTGTGTTGCCTCAGGCCACATGGAATGGAACAAAGCACCTGGTCCTGCCCTTCTGGGCTACAATTTGGAGTGCACACAGGCCCCTCTGCTGCTGGCTGCTGCCAATTCCTAGGCCAGCCTTCCTGTTCTGGCACAGCAAACAAGACAGTGCTTTCTTTTTCCTCTGGGCTTTTATTCTGCCACAGTGCTATATGTGGGATTTCACTGGCATCAAAAAAGCATGAATGTGGTAAGACTTCTGCATATAGAGCAGCAGTGCTTCTAAACACCATGCCTAACCTGTTTTTTAAACATCCAGAGACTGTTTCTGTTGCCTCCCTAGGGAGACAATTCCACTTCCCATCTGCTTTTTATAGCTGTGACTCTCATCCTGATATTTAACCTTAACTATTCTTACTTTTGGTGTAGATTATTGCTCTTTCGAACACTATCTTTTGCGACTGTGAGTAATTCCTGTGTTCAGTTTACACTATGATAGGCTGTAGTTGTATATCTAGCATTGATTCTGTTCTAGTCTGTCTTTATCTTCCAATCCTCTAGTCTCTTTTTTATTACTAATTTTTGAATGGTTTTGCTACCTTTATTCACTAGTTTATGAGGGAACTAAATTACGAAGTCATTCGATGCTTTGAAAACAGGGGCCAGTACAGATGCAGACCCCTTAACCTTATCTCTGCCCCAGTTGCTTGCCAGTAAAATGGAAATAAAGAGCATTTCTCCACCTAGTTGAGATGGTGAGAGGGCAGCACGTGGGAATCATGGCAAGGCACAAACGTATTGCTGTGATGAAGGTCATGTAAGTACATTGTAGAGTACTCAGTGGTGCTGGTGCCCCAGCTGCACAGAGCTGCACACGATCTCCTTAGGTTTACTTAGCCTTTGTGCAGGAGTGAAACGAGATAATTACAAAGTGGAAGGAATAATAACTTTGTATTGTTACCATAACCACTGAGGTATTAGACCCCGATAGCAGCGTGATTATCTCAGACACAATAGTAAGGTGATTATTAATAATACTAAAGGACTTACTACTTAGCCTGCAATTTTTGCGTCATTTCTTTAAAAACCCCTATCTATTCCATCAGCCCCAAGCCTGTGTGAAGTTGGTGTGAGTTGCTGCCTCCTTGTTATCTGTTTTTCAGTGATGAGAAAATGAAACAGGAAAACCCCCATGAGACCCAATTTGCAAATTCAGGGACCTAAGCACCAAGGTAGCTCTGTGTGCATCATTTGTCTTTCTGCACCAGAACTGCTGTGGACAGGCTGGCAGGTGAGACTCTAGTAGCTCAGGTATTTAAAGATCTGTAGTCTTTTGCTCCTTTCAGTTCCAGCTAGAAACAGTTCCCTTGTTTTCCTTGTCACCAGGGATTGTTTTAGAAATGCGGTATTTTTATGCTCAAGTTAGCACATGTAGATACAAACCCTGGATTTAAGGTGCAGGTGTTGCATCTGCAGGGATTTGGGTGTCTCATTGTGTTAGGATAAGCTGGAGGGACATGATGCAGCACACCAGGAGCCCTCCTGCTCCTGAGCCAGCCACTGAGGTATCTGCAGTGGCTTTTGAAGACAGACATTCAAGAGGTGACAGAGAACTTTTTCATGCAGTTGAGATATGAACATAGTTTAGATGTGACTAAGCCACATTTCAGCAAAGCCAAGACCGCTTCTGAGCAGCAAATATCACAGCAGCTCTAAGGAGCAAACAAGTGTTGGGTTCTTTTTTTCCCCCCTGAGAAAATTATTTTCTAGGGCAAAAAGCTTCTGCATATTGTCTCTGGGGAAAGGAGACCCAGCATTTGGAGCTGGCCCTTGTCAGTTCTTGAAGGAGTTTGTGAAACCTTTCAGCTTGGGAATGTTTGAGCTTGGAACCCATCAGTGGTGTGAGACCTTCTTTCATTGATATCTCAGAGCTGTGCTACAGGGCAGTGTGACAGGGAGAACCACCCCTGACATCTTTGACAGCATATGTTTTAAGGTGTAAAGAGGTATTTTTGCCATCTGGAAAGGAAGCCAAGAGAAACTAAAGGGGCACAAAAATAACCCATAACCCACGCCACAGCAGAATTGTGGAAAGCTGCTACTGATATATTCTCCTGAGCTCTCAGCAGCCTGTAATTATGAATTGGCTTAGAGCTAAGATATTGATGGATATCACTCAAGAAGGAAAATGAGAATGTCTAGATTTTTTTACAGTGAACCTGTACTGAACTCTGTGTGACTCTCCTCCTATTTATAACCCTGTGTGAAGTTCAAGGAAACTTGTCCTGGAGGTTTCCCATGAGAGGGAACTGTGTTTTTACCTGACTAAAGCTCTCTGGATATTTTCCCATTTTTTATTTGATCTAAGTGTGAACTTTCTCCACCCTCTGCCCCTCCTTCCCTTCTGGAGTGGTTAGAGAGGTTGATTGCAGCCAGGATTACACAAGAGATGCCAGTTGCACACATGTTTTGCATAACTGTGCTGTGTTGATTTCAGACAGGGTGCCCCAAGTTCCCTCCCTGCCTTGCAACAGCGAGTCAAGATCTCTATCTTCATTCCTGAAGCTGGAGAAATGCTGGTGAGGCCCTGACTATTGAACCTTTGACAAAGAGCACCTGGATGGGACAGAGCTATCCCTGTGGAAGAGCCTCTACTTAGAATTTGTTTGGGCTCTTTGTATCAAAGGTGCAAGAGGTACTGCCAGTGGGAAAGGCTGCAGGGATCTGTGCCAGCTGCTCTGTGTTAAGGGAATGTGCTCCCCGAGCACGTGTTCTTTCCTTCTATTCCAGCAAGAGGCATAAACGTTCTCATGTGCTCTGAGACAGCCAAGGACCTCCCCTGGGGAGAATCCTGACTGGAAAATTAAGACAGGCTCATCCCAGTGCTCATTTTGGGACTAGTTCAATGTGGCTTTTATCTTTAGAAGCAGTGAGGTCTGCTTGATTTCAATGAGAATTAGGGGCTTTGACAGCCTAAGCCCTAGCCTGTGTTCCAGTTCCTTTTGCTGGGAAATAGGTGGATACTTTCTTCCTCCTGCCTCATTTATTTGGATACAAGTCAAGACCAAACTGGATGGGGCTTTGAGCAACCTGGTCTAGTGAAAGG
Organism: Passer montanus; assembly: GCF_014805655.1. Lineage (NCBI taxonomy): Eukaryota > Metazoa > Chordata > Aves > Passeriformes > Passeridae > Passer > Passer montanus. The sequence continues at coordinate 1,365,245 of NW_024371704.1, forward strand.
TGTCCCTGCCCATGGCAGGGGGGGTGGAATGGAATGATTTTCCCTCCCAAATCATTCTGTGACAACAGCACAAGGTCCCCCCCAGCCAAACACAGCTGGGGCTGTTCCTAACAGGTGTTGCCTCGTGGGACAGAGCTGTCCTCACAGGTAGCCAGAGCCCAGATGATTTAAGGGCTTCAAGGTCTTTCTAAAAAATAAATCACATGCAAAAATTCCACTGCGGAGAATCTGATGTTGAGATTTTTATATAGCAAAGTGACATGGGCCATAGACTCTCTCTCACTTGGATACCCTTCATGTGCCTGCTTTTTGCTTGTTTCCTTGGAGACAGTGTCTTGTCTGAGAGCAGTTAGCCTTGGCTAGGAAAGGCCTGACATTTCTGGTTTGTGGGATAAAGCTGTGCTGATGAATTTTCCAGCAACCACAGAGGCAGGATTTGGTACAGACATAAGCAGTTCTGAGCAGGGTTATCATGTGGGCATCTCTAATATCTCTCTGGGGACACCCCTGAAGTCCCTGGTGTGAGAGCAGGGTTCAAAGATCCTCGAGGAGAGCCCAGCGATCCCTGTCCCTCAGGTATCAGAAATGTTTGACAAATTTCTCCCTTCCCTTTCCTTCTTCCAAAGAGCTGAGTCAGCTGGACTGGCATGTCTGGAACTCTGTGGCACCGGAGCAGGCAGTCTGCCAGCAGCATTACACACTGCATCCAAGGGAACACGTCACTCCTCTCTCTCTCTTTTTTTTTTTTCCCTTTGCAATCCCCACCCTCTCCCTTTTATTTTTCCTTGTTGATCCGTGTAGGTGAGTCAGAGAAACCTGCTCATCCACAGCCTGTTCCTTCTTGCCAAATCCTGGAGCAGCACTCCCAGTTCTTGTTGGGTGTCAGGAATAGGTTATGAAAACAAAAACTGATGCAGTCAGTGTACTGGGTATGGAGTCTGTAGGATAAATGCACACAGAATGGATTCCTGACAGAGTGATACCTTTTGTAGGAGACACCTTATTCTGTGATTAAAATATTAGTTTTATTCATATAAAACACCGGGATGGAGCAGGGAGATTATTTAAGGCATAAATTGGAGAACATTTGGGGAGAAAATCCATCTTAATTCTGAATTTAATTTTGAAGCAACAGAAGAATGAAAAATTTCAAGTAGGAAAACAGGTAGCTCACAGAAGTGGTTTTGACTGATGTTTTGGTATCAATTTAGTTCTATTAATCTCAAGAAATTCCATGGATATTGCCACATTTCCTCAGGGTGTGCACTATTGATGAGTTTCTGACCCCAGGAATTAAAACATTATGAATCTGGGTTCCTATATCAGATACTTACAAATAAAAGCGCAAGGTGATAAACTGGCCTTTTTATTTACCTTACAATATTTATTTCATGAGTGGGAAGGGAGTGAGTGAGCAAACATGCAAGGTAACTTTTCCTCTTTGGCCAGCTGGCTCCAGGAAGTGGGTGTCTAACTTGGGGTGAACCTGCAGCTGTTGGTAATGCTGTAGGGCCAGCTGTGTCTCACTATCCATAGCTACATTTCCATCAGGCAGCATCAAACCTTGATTTTTGGCATCTTGTGTTGGAGTGAAGCTGTTCAGCTGCAAAGGATAGATCATTCACCAGGAAAAGTGCTTCGTTGGACTTTTATGTGCCATAGTAAAATGTCCATGTTAGCTATATTGTGAAAAATTTATCCATTATGTTCATGTGGTCTTCTACAAGCAGCAAGTTTGTTCCAAGGGCTAAAAATGAGCCAGCTCTGAGAGGCTGCAAGCACAGTTCTGGCTGAGACACACGAGATTTCTGCCTTGATCAGCATGAAGTGCTGGAGAGCAGGCCCTGGAACAGGATCACACCGTGGTGAAGAGAAGGGAAAGGCCATTTTGTGTCAGGTGATCAGGAGGGCTTTGTGTCAGGAGATACAGTCATTTCTCTGAGTTCCAGCCCAATAGAAGAGGAAAGTTTGCTGCCCAGCTGCCTTCTGCAGGGGAGGAACCTAGAGGGCCAACAAAAAGGGACTTGACACAAGGAAGACATCAGTGTCACAGGTGGGAATGGACCCAGATGTTCTAAATTCCATCTGCTGACTCAGTTACAAGACTTTCCACACATATTAAAAGAATAGATTTTTTTTCCTTCCAAATATTGAGGAACAAGAAAATTTACATCTTTTACTCTCGATTACTTTTCTTTTTCATCAGGGAATGTAGTTAAGTATATTCAGAGTTTCCTAAATTCCCTGTTTTTATAGAAAGCCACTTAAAAAGCTATTTTCTGTTGTCCAGCTTTTCTGTCTTTACTTTCAGCCTAAGCAGTTGCTTTTTCTTCCCTTCTTTTCTTTTTCTTCCTTTTGGTTTAATTTCACACCCATATTTAATTCCCTTACATTTTTTTCAACCTCCCTTTCAGTCACAATTAGTTTCTGAATCTATCAAGGACTTGTAGTGCAAAGCTAATTGTACCAAAAAGGAAACATCCTAAACCCCTAAATCTTTCCTTCCTTTCTCCTTTTCTACTCATTCTCTCTACTGAACAAACCAAAAAAATCCTGGGTATTAAGAAGTACTTTGAAATGGTTGGGTTTTATTTGTTGTATTGAAACAAACAATGAACAACCCTCCTCCCTCCAAAAAAAAAACAAAAACAAAAAACCAAAACCAAACAAACAACAGCAATGAACCTAGGAAAAATATAGAGACTAACAGGTATTGCAGAATTTTATTACTTAGAAAAGATTAATCTAGCTTCAATATCAGACCTAGATATTTGATGTGGAGGTTTGGGCTAGAACAGAAGCTGCCCAGTATCTCAGATTCCTCCTTTAAAAGATACCTTTACTGTTAATTTTGCTGTGCTAAGATCTGTTTTTACAAAATGCTCGTGATTTCTTCCTGCCAAATACTGTGGTTAATTTTGACTGTAGGGCAGTAAAGGCCACTGGTGTAGGTGAGAAAAGTGCCACCTTTATTTCAAGCTGCTGTGCATTGTTGGTGATAAACACACACGTTGTGAGGCAGAGAGCAGGAGCAGGGGATGGGAAGGCTGCACAGGTGGAAGGAGACAGTCAGCTTTCCTGCTGTTTGACCTCATTTGACACTGGTGCAAGACATGGCAAAACTGCATGCCTGAACAGCAGATCTTGATGAGGGTGACACGAAGGCGTGGGCCACACTGTTTCCTGGGCAGTTAGAAAAGTGTGAATAACAATTTTCATGTCCCAAAGGAGCCTATTAGTTTCACAGCCTGACCTGCTTTTGGAAACAAGATTTCCTTCAATGTTGGCCTTGATCAAAATAAGTGAAAACTCCCAACATCAGTGGTTAGGGAAAGAAGAGGAGCTGTCAGTATTACTCTTCCCAAGTTGCTGTTATCTTCATGACAGCTTGGTCTTAATTGTCTGTTTCCAAAATTTTGTTTCTGACAGTGACAAGAAAAGGGAATACTTACAGGAAGGGAGTGTGTTCTTCCTACCTGCTAATACAAGACATAAAACTGAAAGGTGCCAGGTGCTAAAAGATGCTTTTTCTCACGCAGGAGCATGTAGGTGGAACAGGGGAAATCATTGCCACGGGATGAGAAGAAATGAGTTAAAGGGCTTGCTCAGTGATTTTATGCAGGAGAAAAGTTACTTAGTGTTGTAGTGAAAGCTAAACATGGTGTCTCTCTATCTCCTGTTGTTTATATAATATAGGATACCTGGGAGCACTCTGGCACTGCCTGCTCCAAATAATTCCTAGATTCTGTTGGCTTTGTAATGCTCAGGGGCTTTTGCAGGATATGCAAAGGGGCTGCACTTGAAATAAATGCAAACTGCACACAGCTGATATCAATTGGCTTCCATAGAGAAGTCTGGCCCAACATCTACATTTGTTTTACCCAAAGAGGAAACAAAAAATCCCAAACAAAAGCTCTTGTGAAGGGAGTGTTTGTCCAGCAGCATTCCTGATCTGCACTGAGGTACCCACACCCTGCGCTGCCCCTGGGAGCTGTTCCTCCCACCTGCAGTGGAAGCTGGGCTTGCAATGGATGACGTGTGGATCTCCAGGCACCTCCTGACATTCCTGCTGAGCTGTGCCACTGACAGGGAGGGAGCACACAGGACAGGGCAGAGAGGAACAACAGGCCGAGCTAAACTTGTTTTCATTTCACCTGCTCGCTCTGTTGCTGGGGCAGGGTTAAAATGAAGAGAAGCCAACAAGCACATTTTGAAAGGCTTGCCTCCTGAACCAATTAACACTCCACTTATCAAGTCAACTTTATATAATGTTAAAGGTCTCAAGTGGAGTGGAAAGTCACAGAGTTAAGGTTTAACCTCTTTCTTCAGCCTGTTCCCACCCACATCCAGGTAGCATGGAGACGTTGCAGGTTGGACTTTCCAAAGTCAGCCCTTGTATTCCTTGGAAGGCTTCTACCCCTTTTAAAAGTTAATGATGATAAACCTGGCTGCTTGTAAGTCACTTTGATAAAACACCAGTTATTTTGTGGACTTCCTGGTTTGTGTTAGTTCATCTCAGCACCAGAGTGCAATCTAAGCAGAGTCCTTTTCTAGTATTATTTAAACATTTCAGAATCCATGTAGGATTCCTAGAAACCCTACCAGTGCTGGGGTTCTGGACCTTCTGGAACGTGTTGGTGTGGGACTTGGACAGTGCATTCAGGTCAGTGGCCTCACAGCATTAAGTGCAGAACATTTGCACTCGAACCTTTCAAATATATGTGGGGAGGGAAATCAGAATGCTTTGTTGGCATTAATGTAAACTCAAAATTGAGTGTCAGGTTCCTTTTGCCAGATGTGAATGAAGGAAACAGTTAAACCATGAGAAATACATGAGGAGAGCTTCTAAGTAGTGCAATATATGTTTCTTGAGACATATAATTGGTGTACATACCCATGAATTTAATCTCTTTCAAAAGTAAATGCAGCATTATTGTCCCTATCTGTGTTTTACTTCAATTGGTGCATAATTTGTTTGCATGTTTTCACATAGACAGGTAAATTTTCCTTTGTTTTTTGCACATACACAGATACAACATGCAAACCTGCAAAGTTAACAGGTGCTGCATCTTCTATGCTGCAAAGGAAAAAAAAATGGGGTGTAAGATTCTTGCTTTTTCTTGGTTTAAATGGGTGCTGCAAGATTGTGGCAGGAGCCATGTGAATATTTGGACAATTTGGAAGATTTCAGTAATTCTGTGACTGTGCCAATGAAATAGGAGTTTGTTTGTTTGTTTGTTTATTTGTTAAACTTCTGGCACAGAAAGGGCACCTATTTATTTATAACCCTGGTGGCAGATTGAAACATTGTTTTATCTGTAAAATTGTGCAGATTAGTTAATAAGTAAATACAATCTAATGAATCATATAACACAGCCACTAATAGCTGCAAAATAAATTGAAACATCTATTAAAGTAATAACAGAACCTCCTGAAGATACAGATAAGGACTCAACCCCTTAAATGCTGTACCTGAGCACTGATATTTACAGATTTACTGTACATTCTGGCTTTGTGGTTCCTATAGACAGGGTATGGATAGGAAAAGTTTCTCTTGACTAGTGAATGTACTTCTAGCCAGGCTGTAGCTTGGATGAAGTCCTCAGGGCTTATGTATGATCTGGTGTTCAGCACTGCTTGTTGTGGCATATTGAGGGAGAGCTGAACACGGGTACAGTACTCACTGCTCGCTGCTTGTTTGACAGTGCTGTAAACAACTGGCAGGTGGATGCAGGTGCCAAGCTGCTGGTTTGTGCCCTGGAGGTGTTTACAGCAGAGGCAGGCGTGCCTAGAGAACCCCAGAGTTGGAGGTGCGATGCTTTGCCATTGTTTCACTGGGTGCTGATGTCCCACGAGAATCCAGCTGGGTTTCACTGCCAGCTGTAATAGGACGTGGTAGCTGTCGACAGAAATCACTTATCATTGACTGCCCCTGTGCAAAAAGTCAGGACAAGCTGCTTTTCGCTTGCTGAGATCCTCACAGAATGTTGAACAGCCATGTATATATCAGTTACAATTGATAATAATGTTGACTTAGAGGCATTGGGCCACGAGGTCATGAAGTCAGTCAAGTGCTCTGTTGCGAGCTCCAAGTCAAGACCTGTATGTAGACTTCTCCTGTTGTCCTGCTACATTTTGAGTTTTGAACCTTTTGAGGTGCCAGAAACCTTATTAAGAGCAAACCTACTTGTGTGACTTCTGTACTGCATGCTCTGGTGACCCAGCCCTTTACCACATGGCCTCATGAGCCCTAATACTTGGCCCAAAATATGTCAGTCTAAAAGGTCCTTGTGGAATGGAGACATCAGAATTCTGTAAGGTCCAGAAACATATCTGCATCCCTTGAAAGGTACCTCAGGTACTGCTGCCTGTTCTTGGACTGGGAATGTTAAAAAATTAATGTAAAGTTTTCATAATGTGACTAGAGATTATGTTGTTTCTGAAAATTAGATCGCTTTAAGATGTCACAGGTTGGGCCCTCAGGAGAGGATGCACTTGACACTGTGTGTCTCCAGTCCGTGTGTTTGTGTGCTCTAGGCTTTATTTCAGATGTTTAGACATTTTGACTTCTGCATGCAGGTTGTCTTGGACAATCTTGGGCTGGTTGTGGGATTTGACCTTATTTCTGAAGTCCAGTTTATATGAGTATTGTGTGTGTAATCTCAAAGGCAAAAAAAAAGGAAAAAAAGGCAATGCATCAAAGAGCCCCCATGAATTTCAATTAACACATTTACAGTCATTAAGCACAGCAGTGAGATACAGCTTCAGAGTGGGAGGCAGTTCCCTTTGCAAAGCTACGTGCTGCTCAGAGCCAGCATGGGCTTAGGTCTCACTCTAATTTTTTTTGTGATTAGTTTGTTCAGGGGTCTGTTATTCATGTAAATATTTTTGTGTGAGAGACTTTGAGCCAGGCAGCTCTAGACAATCAGAGGTGCAGTGTTTAATTACAGTAGCGAGGCACAGCCACCGTGTTGCATCTCCAGAGCTCAGCCCTCCTGCTGCAGCCTCAGCTCTGCCTCGGCCCTCTCTGGCTCTCACAGCTGCATCCTTGGCACGGGGAGCTGGAGGTGGCAAGGACAACAGCAGCTGCTATTGCCACCTCCCTGCACTATTCCACCCTTCTTTTTTGTCCCATGTGGGGTAAATGTCATTAAACTCGGGGCATTTGACATCCCCCTGTGCTCAGTTTCCCAGCCTGCTTCCCTGTGCAGCACATGGCCTCACAAGGCCACATGTTGTTTTATTTCTGATTTGATTTTCTTATGCACCCTTTTTTTTGTCCCGTGTGGGGTAAATGTCATCAAACTCGGGGCATTTGACATCCCCTGCGCTCAGTTTCCCAGACTGAAAGGACTCCGTGCAGCACATGGCCTCACAAGGCCACATGTTGTTTTATTTCTGATTTGATTTTCTTATTGTTCCTCTGTTCTGTGCCATCCTAAGTATCTCTTCCCGCTCTTTAATGTTCACTCCCATATCTAATATAATCATAGTGTGTTATTAAGTCCTTAATTTCTCAGCAGAGGTACCAGTGCAATTTTTCTGTGTCTCCCTACTTGTGAGTGCTCCACAAAATTAGCCTCTGTGCATCTGGCAAAGTGCACGAGTTCATTTACATGCTGTGAAGAAGGGAATTATTACCTTAATCATACGTATGAATAATTGAAGCCCAGGAAATCAGAATAACTTGCCTGCAGTCACAAATTTGTAGTGTAACCAAGCGTTGAACTGTACGCTCCCTAGTCCCAACCCAGTGCCTTAAATCAGATTTCCTACCTCTGTGTTAAAGCTGATTGTGCTCTGATAAGTCCCACTCAAGGCAAAGGGCTGCTTTGTAGGCACTGTGTGACTGCAGAACAGTTCCCTTCACTTAGGCACCTTCCAGTTTGAGGGAACAATTAGTGAATTAGTAAAGGTTATGATTATGATGGGGGACTCACTGATGTGTTGAGATGCTCAAATGCATCCAGTAAAGGGCAACAAGGCTGGTGATGGATCTGGAGCACAAGACCTGTGGAGGAGTGGGTGAAGGAGCTGGGGTTGTTTAGACTGGAGAAAAGGAGGCTCAGGGGAGACCTAACTACTCTCTAGAACTCTCTGAAAGGTGCTTGTGGTCAGATGGGGATTGGTCTCTTCTCTCAGGCAACCACTGATAGGACAAGAGGACACAGCCTTAAGCTGTGCCAGAGGAAGTTCAGGCTGGACATTAGGAAAAAATTCTGCACAGACAGAGTGATTGGGCATTGGAATGGAGGTGGTGGACTCACTGTCCCTAGAGGTGATTAAAAAAGACTGGATGTGGCACCGAGTACTATGGTTTAGTTGATAAGGTGATGTTAAGTCATAGGTTGGACTTGATGATCTCAAAGGTCTTTTCCAGCCTAGCTCATTCTGTGAAGTATCAGCTCAAAAGAACCCAGCACTATGGTTTAGTTGATAAGGTGATGTTAAGTCATAGGTTGGACTTGATGATCTCAAAGGTCTTTTCCAGCCTAGCTCATTCTGTGAAGTATCAGCTCAAAAGAACCTTTTAACTTTAACACTGCTCCAGGAAACCTCAGTTGGAGAATGCTGATGTTTGCTCCAGCTCTGGGGCGCTGGGGCTGAGCAGGAGTTCAGATTTTACAGAAGTCTCCATCAGTGCACTGCTGTCAGAGGGTCTCTTGGTCTGAGCCAAAAGTAGCTGTGTCAGATGGCCATGCAGGGCAAAAATCCTGGCTGGCTCCATACCACGGGCAATAGAGCAGGAGCAATGGAAATCTGGGGCAATTCTCTGCTCCTTGGACTGGGCCAACCCACGTCACACAGGCAGCCAGGCCCAGCCCTGCCCGAGCAGGACGTGGGAGTGCTCCAGCTGTGGCCATGGACACGAGCCAATGGACAGGGAGGAATTCTGCTCTGCTTTGCTGCAGAGGACAATGTGCTGCCCAAAACAGGGAGGTTACTGTCACTGCTCTTAAGGGAGGCAGGATTTTAGCTCACTGAAGCACACTGCAGCTCTGAACTCATTCCATAAGCCTTTCTTTCTTTATATGCTTATGGCAAGGTGGTACCTGGGGTGCCTTGTTGTTTTCCTTTGACTTACTTTATATTCTGCTATTCACTCCCATCTCTTTTGAGAGCAAAATGCTCTGTGAATGCCTTGAGGGCTCTTTCACTGACCTTTTTTTATGACTGTAAAGAAGTTTCCTTAGGCCCAAGTCTGCTTTCTGTCTTGAATATTGACCTTAGAGTTACACCATCTCGTCACTGCACGCAGACTTCCCAGCTATCAAAGTTCACCCACAGGACTCAAAGTATTCCTAACTCAGAAACACCTTGCTTTTATGTCCTCCTCCTCTTTCCCCTCCTCCCTCCACATGAGCGTTTTAATTTCACAAGCAAAATCCATTTTGCTGTGAATTTTGATGAGTGGTTCACCTGTTTCCAGGGTAAAAATTGTACTTCAAATTTAAATGTCTTTTTCACTGTGACTGTCATAATATTTTCCATTTGAGGCTGAGATTCCACTGTGGGTTTTCTGTGCCATGTTGTCATCTGTCCAAATCTAAGCTTAAATGTGTGGAAATTCTGACATTTCAGTAAGAAATATAAAGTGGGTTTTTTATGTTCTTCAAGTTGGCTGTTTCATAGGTGTGGCCACTGGGTTTTGCCCAGCACTCTGGTCTTTCCCAGTTCAACAACAGATCGAAGATTTCTCAAGTTTTTTGGGCTTGCTTGCATTGACTGCGCTGTGTCATTTTTGTGAGAATAAGTGACGGTGATTTTTTATCTGATTGTTGATCCTGAAAAGCTGATAACAGAATAATTACCACAAACCAGGCATTTCCAGCCTGACTTTGCTTGGCAAGAGATGGTTGTGTGTGATGCTGAATGTGGTGTCCGTGTACATGTGGATCTTGGAGAAGGCAGCTTCAAATCAAGCAAACTTGCAGTGGTTTCACAGTGAAAATGGCTCTGAGATAGAAAGAGCCATTCTTCTCTGTGGTAAAAACTCTGTCTGCAGTTTTGAGAGGCATTTCTTGGGGTTTTGAGAGGGGTTTGGTAGATGTAGTGCTGTTGGACTCCTTCCCCTCAAGTCAGTGCCCTTTAGTCACACACTGCTGATGCCCAGTAGTCTGAGCTACATATTTTGGGGGCAAATTTTGAATATCGCTGTTTACCTACACTCAAGTATTTGACAAAGGCTGAAATATTTTTCGTCAGTCATGTGGCTTCATGTCAGGTTCTTGTGTGGAACAAAGTATGCTGTTGAGATTATCACCAAAATTGGATTCTCTAAAAGGCTTTTACCGCTTTCTATCAGGTAATATGAAATACACAGAAATGTACACCCACTGGCTACATTCACTTCCATTTTTTTTTTTTTTGTCATTAACTTCTTTGAGAATACAAGGGGATATTTGCAGCTCTTTCAGTGGCTTGACATTTGTCACAATGATACAATTTCTAAAATGTTGACTGTAATTGCTGCCTCAGCTCGCTGAACCTCTTAGCAAACGGGCTGTGAGAATTGCTGGTGACACAAACTCCTGCTATCAGAACTGATTCCATTGTGGTCTGACCTGATCAATTGCTCTTTAACGCAAGTGCCAGTCACTCTGTGTAATTTTATAGTGTAAATCTCTGTGTAATTTTATAGTGTAATATTTTACGCCTTTGGGGCTACGATGTGATTTCATCTCTAGAGCCAGCGGGGACAGAGTTAGGAAATGAACCCAAGGGAGTTTTGCTTGATACTACTCAACTGGTGCTCACAAGCTTCATCTTTGCAGCTGTGTGTTAAGCAACATGACCAACATTTGCCAACATGTTGTTTGTTCTTTTATCTTTCCCCCAGAGAAGAGAAAGTGTGTACAGGGCCTATTTCTTTCCTTGAGGAATTATGTTCCTCAAATCCCATATTGCCTGTAGAAATCATGTCTTTATCATTAATTTTTATCCTTTCTATTAATGTTCCAATTTGATGGAATTTGGGTAGCTGACCATCCGAGATATCATTGGAAAAGCTCTGCCATGTTTTATGTGAATAGTTACTAAAATGGTTGCAATGCAGGGAGCAACCATTTGAAGAGATCTAATAAAACCTCTTTTTTGACTGTTAATTATTAATTTTTTTATAATATGAGCTTGTAGCAGAATATTTCTCTCTGTGTTAAATGATAATAATGTAATTAATTGTAGCTGCTTAAAATAGCTGTAAGCAATCACACCTTTTCCTTGTGTCTTACAGTTTATCTAAGTTGCTTGATAGCTTAGTGTAGCCAAACTGGGTGGGCTAATTCAGGCCGGCTTCAGCTCAGTTAACATAATTCCTTCCATTGCACTGGATTTTTTTATTAGACACCACATTAGCTTCTAATGAAGGTGTCAGAGTGACAGACATTGATGCCATCTAGATGCACAATGAAGCATTGTAATGGTGATTATGGAAGCCTCTCCATCCTGGGGAACCTCTGGTGTGTTTTCCTAAAGGTGCCTCCAGAATGAACTGGCTGGTTTATGTTTAAGAGCTGGGGCTTGATCCACATCGTTCACATCAAGGGCAATTATTCTGGGAATGATAATGAGTCTCATGCTGGGCCTCCACTGAGAATTCCATTACCAGCATCAGTTATGGCAACAGTGAAAGCAAGTGAGCAAACTAAAATGAGGGCCACAAGAACTCTTTGGTCTCAGACACACTTTCTTGAGGATAAGCCTTATCTCCAAACAAAGAAATCCACAGTTTGGATACTTACTAAAAGCAGGTTTGTTTGTTTGTTTTTTTTCCTTGCTGGAAAACTTGGTTGTGCCACTAAAATGTGCATAAAACTTTTGGGAAAAGCTGAAAGTTTCTGCAAGCATGTTCTTTTCATCAAATTCCTTTTTTCATGTTTGAGCCCTCTGCCCAGCTCGTTCTTGGCTGTGCCTGTCCCCCCACAGCTTCCATGGGTTCCCCCATCCCAGTGGTGACAAGGCAGTTTGGCTGCAATTAGTACAGCTCAGATTTCATTAAGTAAATGACTGTGAAAAGCTTTCAATATTGGGACAAACCCAATAGAAACATGTAGATTACCCAACAGAGGATGTTCTCAGTTTCTTTGGCCAGAAACTAAAATTCTTACCTAAGATTTTCAAAACTCTGGAAGAAGTTTGACCTTCCCCTTCCCTCAGCCAGCTCTGAATTTTGCAGCCAATGGTGTTTTACTAGACTTGCAGCACTGACTTAATAGCTCTTTAGTTATTAGAGGATAAATGTTCATGTTCTACAAGTTTAAATTATATTAAAAGCCTTTATTAGCACCACTTGGCAAAATACCTTCTGGCTAGCTTTCTGGCCTTGGGCTAGGCCATTCTTGTGGTTTCTTAATGACACACTATGAAATGGATATAATTTATGAGAATTTGGTGCCAGGTTTTGCGTGTATTAAGAAGCATTTGCCGTTTGTGCTTAATGCTGCTGAGCAAAATGAAAAAGATTAAAAACTTGAGTTATGCCTTGTATTCATCTGGCTTGATTTTCATTGTACACGGCCGTCTGTATTTTTATGTATATGTATTTATACCATGCATTTTTTTATAATATCTGGTCTCTGAATTACTGGTGGTTGTTCAGTTCTGGCACGTAGCAGTGTTGTTACCAAAGTTACTTTCAATTTATTTTCCAACCCTCCCTGAGTAATTTTGGCAAAGTGCTCTCAATGAAAGAGCTCTGAGCCACGTAATAGGTTTCCTCACAGCTGGGAGAAGAATTAGGCCACTGGGGCAGCTCATTTTTGTGACGGCAACTGTGCCATGGGCCAAAGGCCTCAGAAGTTTCTTTCCCACGAGACTTGGTGCTGGGGTGTGATTCAGCTGGTTGGTATTTTCCCCCCCTCAGCATCTGTTTATTTGCTTTTGCCACCAAGGCCGCCTCCTTTTCCTTCTGCTGATACAGCGTCAGTGTGAAAAACGGATGGGGCAAAGCACCTGGCGGGTGGGAGGAGGCGTGTGCGGTGGGAAAATGGGCCTGGGAGAAAGACCTGAGGCTCGAGTAACCTTTCTTAGGTGTGTTTCCACCACAAGAGTTGTTTGCGGCGGAGGTGTGAGCTGTGGTGATGGCAGAAGCGGGCTGCCGTGGATCTGACCCCATGCTCTCATTCTTTCCGCAGTGGGGAAACCTCACAAGTGCAACTACTGCGGCCGGAGCTACAAGCAGCGCAGTTCTCTGGAGGAGCACAAGGAACGCTGCCACAACTACCTGCAGAATGTCAGTCTGGAGGCTGCTGGGCAGGTCATGAGTCACCATGGTGGGTGCAAGCCGCCTCCGGAGCTCCCTCGGACTTGGAGCGGCTCGTGCGGGTTTCTTTCCATCTCTTCTTCTTCCTTTCTTCACATCGCTTCCGTCTTAAAGATTGGTTACACTCAGAGAGGCAGGAGGAGAAAAGATGGGCTGAAATCCTCACTCTGTCCAGTTTAACAGCTCTATTTGTGCTTATATTAAGTCACTATTTCACTTTTTTAGTATGTGAATATATGCAGACATGAAAATAAAGCCATGTCACCTGTTCAAAATTACCCAAAAAATAATGTCATAGAATGGTTTGAGTTGGAAGGATCCTTAAAGACCCTTCAGTTGCAGCCCCCTGCCATGAACAGGGACACCTTACAATACACCAGGTTGCTCCAAGCCCCATCCAATCTGGCCTTGGACGCTCCCAGGAATGGGGCAGCCACAGCTTCTCTGGGCAACCTGTGCCAGGGCCTCAGCACCCTCGCAGGGAGGAATTTCTTCACAATGTCCCATCTGTCCCTGCCCTCTGGCAGTGGGAAGCCATTGTCCTTTGTCCTGTTCTTCCATCCTTTGTCTCAATTCCCTCTCCAGCTCTCCTGGAGCCCTGTTAGGTGCTGGAAGGGCTCTAAGGTCTCCTTGGAGCCTTCTCTTCTCCAGGTGAACAACCCCAGCTCTCCCAGCCTGGCTCCACAGCAGAGGAGCTCCAGCCCTTGGAGTACCTCTGAGGCTTCCTCTGGACTCACTCCAACAGCTCCATGTCCTTCTTATGCTGGGAGTCAAAGCCATGTGTAAAATGTATGATTCTCTTCCCCTTCCTTTCTGATAGTGAGTGATAATTAGAAAAGATAAGGATGGCAGAGGTATTCAGAAGTCATTATACAACGTCCCATCTGTCCCTGCCCTCTGGCAGTGGGAAGCCATTGTCCTTTGTCCTGTTCTTCCATCCTTTGTCTCAAGTCCCTCTCCAGCTCTCCTGGAGCCCCGTTAGGTGCTAGAAGGGCTCTAAGGTCTCCTTGGAGCCTTCTCTTCTCCAGGTGAACAACCCCAGCTCTCCCAGCCTGGCTCCACAGCAGAGGAGCTCCAGCCCTTGGAGTACCTCTGAGGCTTCCTCTGGACTCACTCCAACAGCTCCATGTCCTTCTTATGCTGGGAGTCAAAGCCATGTGTAAAATGTATGATTCTCTTCCCCTTCCTTTCTGATAGTGAGTGATAATTAGAAAAGATAAGGATGGCAGAGGTATTCAGAAGTCATTATTTTTACCCTCTGTAGTACTATCTTATGCCTCCAAAAAAGGATGTAAAAATCTCTAGAGCAGAATGGGATTCAATAGTGTTGTAAAAAGTAATTGTAACAAAAAAAAATGTTTGTATGCATTTACATTTGCTGGTATTAGTATGTTAACTAACACTGCATGTGTTAATATACATAAGGACTGAAGATTGCCAAAAAGATTGTTGAAAGCAAGAAATGTCAAACTCTGTGAATTTGTTTTCAGAAATTTCTGGAGCTATTAGTATGGATAATGAGCATAATGTCTCAGACTTCAGGGTTGAAGGCATATCTGTAGCACTAAATGCTAGATGGTAGCTGTCCAAAAAGAGTTATAATTTTATTCAAAATTAGTGTCTCACAAGCTCTTCTGAAACTGAACTTCTTTTAACTTTTCAAAGTTGTCTTTAGATGTTTAATACTTAAAGACTTTAAATTTTTTTCCTATTCAGAAAATATAAAAATTGAGTGTTTTCCATTTTAATTTAAAATTGCCATATACCTACAAATAGAAAAAAAAAGTTGTGTTCAAAAAATGAAAAGGCAAAAGGACACTTCCATTTTTTTTCTGTTTTGCTTATCATGACTAAGTGGAGACATAGGACTTAATCTGGAAATAATTTCTGTAAAATAATTTTTAAAACACTGAAAATGCAAGCAGAAATAAAATCTCTTCAGCATTGCCACTATAGGCTATATTTTGGTGACAGAAATCTCCAAAATTTTTAAATAGTACTTTCTCATGACCAATTTAAGTCTATAAAGGCACATTAGACAGTTTTAGTGCACATTGCCAAAATATTCATACAGCTCTATTAAGTAATTACTCTCTTTGTAGATACCCTGGAGACTAAAGTCAACATTTAAAATGTCATGGATGTTTTAAAGATATTGAGTGATTATGTGCCTGAGGTGGCTTTTTTTTCTGGTAAAACTCAGTGAAAAGGCAGATTTCAGGGCTTTGCTCTGTGGAAGTACCTGTTGTGGGCTTGGTCTGTTAGGCAGGAGTTGAAGCACTGAATTGATTCCCAACAAAATACCCACTCCTTGTGCCTGTCCTGTTAAGCAGGGAGGGATGCCTTCAGTCAGCCTTGCCTCAGGGAATAACAGGAGCCTGCCCACAGCTCTGACAGCCAGGATGTTTGAGATCCTCTTGTGGAGGAGCTTCCCAAAGGCTGCTCAATGTCCGGTTTTATTAGACAGTTATTTATTAAAATAATAAATTAAATTAATTAAAATTTCTGGGGAAATCTAAAGCTTTTTCTAAGCTGCCTAATGCCATGTCAAGAAGGGTAAGTCCTTAACCTTGTCTGCCCAAAGAAGCTGCAGTGATTGACCTTGCATTGATTTTTCTACCACCTGAAGTTAAACCAGTGCAAATCCCAGGTGGACAGTTCTTTTATTTACAGCCTGACTGACTTTGCTTGGGCTTAAAATAGAAGTGTTCACACAACCACTTCACTTTTCCCAACAAAATTAGCTTAAAGCAGCACTTTGAATTCAACCGGTGCCTCTTTCTCCTCCGGGCAAATATGTCTGTGCCTCCCCTGGTGAATGTTTCAGGGCATGTTTGATCCAGTGTCTTCGTTTGGTTGTTTAGTGAGGGCACAGCGAGGACAGACAGTGACAGGGAGCTCCAGATTCAGCTGGGAGCAGTCAGAAATCTCAGCTCCCATCCCAGCATCACTCACAGCAGTGAAGCTCAGCGTGAGGGTCATGGGCACCAGCCTGTAGAGGTCTGCCTCAAAGTCCTTTTTCCTGGGATGTAAAGACACCAGGGAAGAGTACAAAACTGGTTACTCAGCTTAATCTTAGGTCTTATACTAACCCTGAAAAAGCTGGGTTCATTTCCTTGTCCCCCATGTCACACATGGAAATTATATTCCTGAGGATGACTAGAGTATGTTTTGGAGACTTTTATTTGCATCCCACTGGGGTGAGCTTTCCTAACTCTCTTTCCAAATATGTGGTGTTTTGTTTTTGCTGGGCATTTTGAAGCACTGGAGTGTGTTTTGGTGTGACTCCTGCTCACAGCTTCACCATTGCACACAGAAGAGGGAGACGTGGGGATTTTCTGATCCCTACCAGCATCCTGCTCCTCCTGATTTAACAACACCAGCATTGGCCAACACTAAGCATTGATCCAAATTATTTCTGCAGAGACTAATTGTTCCAGAAAACTGGAAGCAGCCCCTAGAGGGTTTGGATTTTTTTCAAGCATTGTGCTCAAGCCCATCAGTTTACAGGCAAGCCACAGACATCTACTTTGGTGCTTTCAATTATCTCTGTCTTGCAGATGGCTAGATCACCTGACTGAAGCCACAAGGGGAAACAAGAGAGGAGGAAGGAGGGCTAATTTTTGGGGGTGGGTAGGAATATACAAATCTCTGGGTCTTGCTCCATCCTCTTGCAGGGTGCCAGTTTGTCGAGCTGCCCCTCCTTGTGTTCCTGTTCCCTGCTCAGCAGGAGAGATGCTGCAAGAGAGATCCCATGATTTTGTTGTTGAAATTTTTCAGCTAAGCAGTGCTGGCTCTGGAAGGAGAAATTAGTCTGCAGTCTCCTAGCTCACAGTGTGTTGGGAGTGACAAAAGGGACAGTCCCTGCATGCCAAGAACATGCCCTTTGCAGGAAAGAACAGGCAGAAATGTTGAAGGCTAGCTATGGTTTGCACCCACTTATGTCTTCTTCTCCACTGCCACAAAGCCAAAAGTCCAGAGGAATTCTTCCAGGAATGGAGAAGGGTACTCTTTTCAGGAGAAGGAGAAAGAAGCCTAGCCCTGGGCTGTGTGAGCTCAAAGGCCAGCTCCACATAAAACACACAATGGCCTTGTGTCTTTCCCTCTTACATAGTTGCTTAAAACATCGTTAAAATGCTGGTCCCACAGGACACTTCCCACCAGGGTCCATGGGAATATTTCCTGTCATTTCTCTGCACACACACACTTCTTTTAAATAGCAATATTGTGAGCCTCAGAAAGGAAATTGAGGTTGATGGAGTAATACTAATTTATACCAGCTGAGACTTAGCCCAGTGTCTGGTGTCTGCACACAAAATATTTATCAGCAAAACACACACTGGGTAATTTTTTTGCTTCTCTTTTTTCCCCTATTCTTTCCTCACAGTTACAGCATAAACTCTTTTAATAGTTCATGTGGTTTCTTACAAATTAAGAAGTAAAAAGTTAAAGATATTCACTATGATTGAAAAAACAATGTCTTCAGGAAGAGAAAGACTGTTCTGAAGACTATCCAAGTTTATGAATTCAGAGTTTAGCTCAGAAACAATACTTTGTATTAATTACAATTGAGTACTGACAGTGTCAGAGGCACTGAACTCTTCCATGGGCAATCCAGCAGCACACCCTGATAGCTGATGAAGAACATCCCTGAACAGAAACATACTCAAGCGTGGGCTTTTCCTGGGCTGGAAGTTGGATTTTTAGAATAAAAAAGTCTTCCTGAGCTGAGACTGTAAATGCTCAGCATAAAATGAGCTGCTGTATCTGAGCTAGTTATATCTTGTCAGCTGTTCAAGGTAATGAAGTAGGATGTACTACAACAAAAAAGGAATTGCATTTGCTGCTGAGTAAATGTGTACACGAGCTTCTACTACAGAGCAGCTGATTGTTGAGAACTGGTAGTTGTGTGTGATCAGTTTGGTTTCCCTCTTTCTTATTTTATTTTTCCTTAAAAAAATGCAGGCTGATCAATGTGTCCTTTATTTGTGTGGTTTTTAAATTGAAAATTAATGTATCTAGAATTGTCAGTGTGATGTTTAACTTTTTGGATTTCTGAAATGGGACATCTCATCTGTTTGGTCTGGTTTTCCTGCTGTTTAAATGGTTTCAGAAACTAGACTATTTCCTTCTCCCAGGAAATCTGCATAACAAAACACACTCTGGTAATGTATTTCCATCATAACACAAATATTAGTGTGATTCTCTTGCAAAAGAGAAGTGCCCTGGATTATAGATTTGGGTTCTGAGGTGGGAAAAAGTACCTTCAGCATGAAAGATGGAAAAGAAAATGCTTTTATTGTTGATGATTTTAGTTTTAAAATGAGCCCAAGCAGGATTTTTGCCTGACTTAGAGAAGAGCAGATGTCTTTTTTAGCACTATTCATTTTTCATGGAAGAAAGGTTTCAAATTATGTGTAGGAAATTTTACACACATATGCCCAGCAGCAGAATTATTTCATTATTACTTAATTGTTATAAGACCATACAAATGTCACTACATTTGGGGCTTATTCACATGGCTTTTAAAGTAATCAGGAGCTTTGAACTGGTTCAGGATGCTTTGCACAGGTGTTCCTAGGAGGGATTGAGCACCTTGTACCACACCACCAGCCTTGTGTGTCCTGTGCACCAAGGGCTGGACATCCTTGAAGTGGCACCTGGGTAGACATGGCCCTTGGTAGTCACATCCTGGGATTCACACCCTGTATCCACTGAGCCTGGGCAAGCCAAAAAGGACAGTCAGAGGCCAGTTCCCAGTGAAAATCAGCAGACATCATCTTCTCTTTCTGCCTAAATCTCCTTGGTAAATACTTGAGTAGTGCAGATAGCTCCTGACCAAGCACAGTGTTTAATTAACCTTAAAACTTTACCCTTAGCTATTAAAGTATTCCAAGTCTCCCAGTCTGCACTGGGCATTAATTAGGTCACTTGAACACTGCATCCCATTTTGTTGCAACATTAGATTCATTTATATTTATGCTTTTTTCTCCTCCCTTTCAGTGATGCCAGCAGGACTGCCTTGTAAATGAGAAACCATTGTGTTTCTCAGGGGGAGCATCCTGTACAAATAAAAAAGCAGCAGAGTAAATCATTTTACAGCATATGGTAGATTCTAAGCCTCAAAGTACTCAGCTTTCCATAGCAGCAGAGGCACAAATGGAATCAAATGAATAAATTGCCATGTTTTCTTATTATGGATGTCTGAATTGAGAAGTTCACCTGAGCAGATACTCTGTTTTGTAATTGCCTGGTATTTGCTCTTCCTTACTAGAAAGAAGGCAGAGACAAGGCTTTTATCACCCCATTTTTGGTGTATTATGTGCTAGCAAACAGCTGTGTTTAGGAACAGGGGGGGTGATTATTCCATGCCAGGATCCTGAAGGTAGTGCAGTTCCACGGGAGGAAAGTGGGCTGGTGGAGTTCATTTATGGCACTGTCTGGGAGAAGGTGTCTGTGACACAAAAGGCTGCCATGGTGAGAGACTGGAGGAGGGCTGGCAGAGCAGGAGGGTGCCAGGCCTTCTCTGCCACCTCTGCAATACCCAGCCCCTTGCTGGGAGCCTGATCTGAGACACAGAATGCAATGGGTTCCTCTCAGTTTACAAACTCCAGGAACTCTGTGCCACATCCCCCCAGTTTCTGTTTTTCTGCCATCCATTCTTTATACCCCAACCATCCCATCAGCACATGGCCTAGTGGCTGATCCCTCTCAGGTTTTTCTTGCTGCCTTCTGAGGATAAATGCAGGACAATTAGGCCTGGTATTAAACTGATAACAGCAGAGCAGAGCTACACACTTAGATAGATATTGCAAATGGCTGGGGCTCTCCAGGCCTGATCCACAGTCTGGTGCCACTGATTAGAAGATGATGATTAGAAGAGGATGCTCAACAAAGCCAGAGTACTTTGTGGGTGCTTAAGAATGGCTGTATCAGCAAGTGACATAAAGCCCTGTGAGCAAGTGGCTCACTACCCTGGTTAGAAGCCTGTACAATTCCTAAATTTTAGCTTTAGCACCTTATTCCCTAAACTGACAAATGACAGGAGTGAAATGAGTAAAGATAGAAGAAGTTATTGATTTTTTTGGTATTGTCTCAAATACAGTGTATGAGCATTCCTCCTGATGTAGTTAGCACAGGAATGTTCCCTGCTGATCCCTGCTCCCTGATGGTGTGAAGTGAGATGCAGAAAACCTCTGTTTGCAGACTGTTGGATCTGTGCTTGAGGGGATAAAATATTAACCAAAAAATGGATAGTTTCTGTGTCTGATTCTGCAGGGAATTTCCATGTGATGTGAATCTTGCAATTCCAGTACAATATTATAGTCTCATTACAATGTGAAGAGAGGAAATATGCTTTAGCAAACTGATCCTTCATTTGAGAACCCTTTGTCTTAGGGAACACACAGCCAGGCCCAGCAAACACACCTCATCAATGCCATGTGTGATGTTTAATCATTAGTGCAAAAGATAATACTAAGAGTAATTATGCTGTATGTGTGAAGGGAGTACACAAAGAATGAGAACTAAAGATTTACATTGTTGACAGGTGACCATATTGAAGAGAGAGTAACACAAAATGTCACCAACAGAGTGAGTTTTCAAAAGTGTCCTCTCCTCACTGGTGATCTTGAGTGCCCAGAACAAAACAAGCCCTTTTATAAATGCTTAAATTTGGGGTGCTGCTAAATAAGATATTCCCAAGGAGAGATGGTTTGTGAATGTGGCTCAAGACAGGTGATTGCTGTCTTGATGCCCAAAGAGTTCTCACACCTTGCTTTATGTTGTGTTGCACAATCAGCAGAGCTCAAATTATTTGTGTTGTCTGTAGACCAGACCCGTCTGATACAATTTTTTTGTTTTCTTTTCTTTTATGTAGTACCTGCTCTGGAAGATTGTAAGGAACAAGAGCCTGTGATGGACAACAATATTTCTGTGGTGCCTTTTGAGAGACCTGCTGTTATAGAGAAGCTGACAAGCAACATGGGAAAGCGTAAAAGCTCCACCCCACAGAAGTTTGTGGGTAAGCTGGAAATGATTTTTTTTCTTTTATTCTTTTTAGTGCATGGCTATGGGGTTATGTGCTATTTCTGATAGCCAGAAGAACAAGGGGGAAAGTAGCACTCTCACAACTTGGTTCTGATACAGCAATGGAGGTGGTTAAATCACAGCAAGAAATCATGATAATTATTGAATTCATTTTGCCAGTCCAGAGAATTCAGAAGTGAAGTCCACTGTCACAAAAATGCCTCAGAAAACCTTGAGCTTTTTACTTAACACTGTTTTGATTGGTTTTTTTAAACTTCTCTCTAGCCCTTTTGAGATTTAGACTTGTCATCTTCCCTCTCCTTGCTCCAGAAAAACAAAAACAAGCTAAGACTGTCATATAATTATCTGTCTCCATATGTGTTAAAAAAACAAACAACAAGTATCTTAAGACTTCTAATTTGTATTAAATTCCTGACACTTGGCAACAACTGGTCTGATAATACTGGAATGAGGAAGTAAATCACATCCCTTGTGTTGGAAGAAGTTGTTCTTGCTCCAAGTGCAGCACTCTGCACACAATAAACTTATTAATGCATGAATAAGAAACAGCACTGGGTGGCTTTTGGTTATAGCTATGGAATCCTAGGTCAAGAATTCATATTTTGCTTTGTGTCTTGACATATTAAAATTATTCAGCTTGTAACAGGTGACAGTATGGAGAATTTTACTTGGTTTGAGCTGTAACTTAAAGCTTCTTTTTACTTCTACTGAAGCAATGTAAAACTTCTTAGGAGGGAAGCTGGAACAGAGAGTTGTTTGGGGTAAGTGTCAGACTCTGAAGTCACGAAAGAGGCGTTTTCCACACTCACTCCCTGAGGGGCAGTCACACAGAACTTAAGGGTGTCTCATTCTGCCTACTCTAAGGACACTTACAGAGAGCATCACAGGACTGTAAGTAATTAGCACAGCCATTTAGAAAAATTGTTGCCCCTCAGCTAAATGGAGATTCAGATGGATTTGTTAAATCACCCCTGAAGGTGGCTGTAAGTAAGCTGCATGGTTTGGAATAGCAGGGGGCCAGCAGTGTGCAGCAGCTCACCTGGGGGGACTGACACACTGACCTGGCTGCTCTCAGTCAGCTGACCATTCCCAAATCTCAGTGCTGAGCCAAGGTTAGGCCAGCAATGATCCATCCCACGTGGGGAATGCTGGCAGACATCAGTATTTCCTATGTTGTTATATATTTAGGCCAGAAAGATGATTTTACTTGTCCACTCATGCACCGTTGACCATATGTTGTTCTTGTGATCAGAGGTAAATTTACTGATTGGAAATCTTTGCCTGAGAGATGCTATACCACATTATTATTCTCTTCAGCAGGTTACACTACTTTGTTGTTTGATTAATCAGTTTTTTTCTATAGGCGTAACATATCACTGTGCATATGTAGGATAAAAAGTACCCTCTTTCATATTTAACATACCTTATTTTTCTGATCTTTAGTGGCATCACAGTGTTTAGATTGAACAACAGCAGTCTTCACTTGGCTGCCTTTCTTTTTTTTCCTCCCCTCCACCATGACCTCACTTTTCTTCCCCTTTTCTCCCCAATTAAATATTGTTCAGCTCTATCAGGAAGAATGTGTAATGGTTCTGTTGCTTGCAGGAAATTTTCCTGTGCATACTGCAAGCATGGCACCTGTCCAAAACAACTTAATGGTGTTTATGAGAAGGTCATGTAAGCATAAGCTAAAATCTTTGCATGCTACATCTATCAGTGCTTTACTGCTCTTTCTGATCAGCAATCTCCAAGGGACTGTGGTTATGGACCACAGTCTCTCCTATGGCTGAATTTTCAGGAGGAAAGGAGGCAGCATACAGCAAAGAGAATTAATTCATTTCTGCGTGAGAGACTTGGTTATATATCCTTTCTTGAGGTACTAGTCTTACCAAACCAGCTGAAATAGGTGAGGCACAATCCAGAGAAAGTAAAATTTGTGATGTGCCGGAGTATGAGTACTTCATTTTGCTTCTTGTTCAGTGAGGGAGAGGCAGACACCAGTTAAATTAAAAGCAGCCATCTTCAGGCTGGTCATGTGAAGCAAATTCACATATTTTCAGTTGGAGTTTGGAGCTTCCTCTCAGAATGTCAGCGAGGTTAAGAAGTGGCAGGATGCAAAAGGAGACATTTATGTGGCTTACGATAAGACCATGGTTGTTAGAGTAAGAATTAAAAATACACGGGCATCTCAGAACAGATGAAGATCAGCCAGCTGCCAAATTACACTCAGCTTCTGGTTAATGGGGGTCAGGGAGAAACTTCCCCAGGGGGAAATGCTGGAACAGCTTCCTCCAAGGTTTCTTGTAGCTTTCTCCCAAGTGTCCAGCACTGCAGCTGCTTTAGATACTTGATGAGATGAACTACAGGTATCACAGGACAGCTGTGTCTGTGTGCTTTGATCTAGCTTCAAATACCTGTTTCGGGGTTTATTTGAATGTCATATGGCCAGAGGGGAGAAAGTTTTTTCTTCTACTTCACTAATGTAGGGCAAGGATAAATAGACTTTGAGCACAGCTTAAATGAAAATTCAGAATGATTGGTCTGATTAGCTGATTTTTAAGTATAGAATTGGCTAAAGAGGAATTTAATTTGGAAACCACATTGTACTGGGCTATTGGATTGTTTATTGGTTACTTCTGAGCTCTGCGTTTTACGCCCTCTCCTTCCCATGTTATCATTTATTTTGCTTTTTTTTGTCACACTCCATTTCTCAGGCTGTGACATCTTTGGAACTGGTTCATAATTAAAGGAATAAATAATTCAGGTCACTGGCAATTTACAGCTTTCTTTGCTGTCTGTGCTGGAGTAACTAAACATGGATGATGAAAGGAATCAAAATAAGGTTTGCATCATTTATGCAAGTAGCCCATAAAGGATGGGTAATATTTCTTCATCTGTAAAGCCTACAAAGGACTGACAGCGTGTTTGGCAGCTGGATCAGACCCTCACCACGTCCACTTCTTTATCCAAACACAAGAATGACACAGGAGGCCAGAGCAGGTGACAGGCACCAGTGGGCACCAGACACATTTGTCTCCTAGAGCTTGCTCCACTCCCTCTTTGCCCCTCTTGGGAAGTTTGCACTGTTTCATGGGAGGCTGGAGCCACATCCAGTTGCAGAGCTGTCCATCCTGTCTGTAGCAGTACAGCCATCACAGGCTGCCAGACCATAGCAAAACACTGAAAGGAGGATGTTTGGTGGCAAGAATCATCTACAAGTGGTGTCAGATTACCAGGACCATTGCTGAGTACACATCATAGGTACACAAGCATGGTATGGTGTCCAGCCATGTGAACAGTATTGCTGAACAGAGGAGGAATATCCATGTGCTTCACTTCAGACTTACATTTAATTACCTTGATAATCAGGGCTAAGTTGCCCGCAGAAGTGATGCATCATCTCTAAGGACATCGTGGTTCTTCTCTATGCATCACTTTAGAATAAGTCACGCTAAGTGGAATGAATTATTACAGTCAAAAATAAAATGCTGAGTGATAGCTGTGTTGAAATGTACTAATGCAATTTGGAAGAGATTTGGGATTACAGTTCTGTTTCTTATAGTGGTTTATACACATTGTGTTCCAAGCAATTTTGGCAAAAGGTGATAGAAGAAGCTTCTTGAGTAATTTAGTTCTTGAGTAGCCAAACCACTTGTAAGTAGTGACTTCTTGAATATATTAACTTACGCTACTGGAAAAAAAAAGTTTTATGTACCAAGGAAGTGAAATAACAAAGACAATGAAAACCAACCAATATTATTTATCAGACTTCATAAAATCAGCCTTAAAAGTTAGCTGTCAACAACCAGCTAATTGCATGTGTGAATACACAGGAGCATGTGCATCTTGTATAGCTAAGTTGCCCAGCAGAAGTGATGCATCATCATCTCTAAGGACATCGTGGTTCTTCTCTATGCATCACTTTAGAATAAGTCACGCTAAGTGGAATGAATTATTACAGTCAAAAATAAAATGCTGAGTGATAGCTGTGTTGAAATGTACTAATGCAATTTGGAAGAGATTTGGGATTACAGTTCTGTTTCTTATAGTGGTTTATACACATTGTGTTCCAAGCAATTTTGGCAAAAGGTGATAGAAGAAGCTTCTTGAGTAATTTAATTCTTGAGTAGCCAAACCACTTGTAAGTAGTGACTTCTTGAATATATTAACTTACGCTACTGGAAAAAAAAAGTTTTATGTACCAAGGAAGTGAAATAACAAAGACAATGAAAACCAACCAATATTATTTATCAGACTTCATAAAATCAGCCTTAAAAGTTAGCTGTCAACAACCAGCTAATTGCATGTGTGAATACACAGGAGCATGTGCATCTTGTATCATATACATATAACATTTCCTGTTTAAGAAGAAGGTATTCCATGAGCTCTGCCTGTCCTGACTCTCCAAGGACATCACTGAAAAAGCAGTGCTGCTGAGCTGAGCCCTGGTGTAAGCAGTGGTCAACTTGTTCACCTCCAAGGAGAGCTGTGATGTGTGCCCTGTGACTGCCATAATGTACCAGCATGTGGTTCTGGTTTTGCACACCTGTCATGCCATTGATGTTAAAAGGTTACAAGGATGTGAGTTAGGATTCACAGTGATGAACCAGCCAGCTTCAGCTGACATCAATATCTATAAATTTATCCTGTGTCAGTGAAAGGTGCTTTTGTCTTTTACCAAGTGAAACTAAGCTATACGCTTGGTTTCTCTGTTTGTTTTCTTGCCTAAATAGACACTGGAAGGGAGGGCTGTGTATATGTATTGTTTTTCTCAGTCAAAAAAGGATAAAATCTCTTTTTTTTTGAGAGAGAGAGAGGAAAACTGCAAAGATCAACCTCCACTGCTCCTGTAAATGGCTTCATTCTTGGCCACGTGCTCTCATTTAATGTTTGGGGTTTTTTCTGCTAGTTAAAGGATTTACATCTTGTGGCTCTAAAGGTGCCACCATAACAAACCCCCTGTACCTGTTGTTTGGGTTTCTCACTGTTCAGCCCTGTTGTAAGGTGGGTGTGAGGCACCTCAGATTGTGGGTCACATGTGAAATGGTCCCTTGAATTTTGGGGAGAGTATGTCTAATGGCATACTCTGTCAGAACTTCAGTGGCCTCAATATTTCAATCCATTATCTACCAGTTGACATGTATTTCCTAACTTGAAGTGTGGGCACAGTCAGGCTCAGTTGAAGATTTGGAATTACTCTGGAAGTTGCTGCAACCACATGTTTCACCTGGAATAAATTTAAAAAAAAAAAAAAAAAAAAAAAAAGAAAGCTCTTTGTGAGGTTATTGTTTTACCCATCTCCTCAGGACAGGAACTTTATAGGAAGTCAGTAATAAATTAGAAGGAGGTTAACTTTAGACTCTGGAATAGTTTCACCCCAAGTCAGGAGGTTTCTGTCTCTTTTGCAGTGAAACATTGCCGTGATTACGCTGATTTTGCTCATGGATTTGCTTTTATCTCTTAGGTGAAAAGTTCATGAGATTTGGCTATCCAGATATCCCCTTTGATATGAACCTAAGCTATGACAAGGAGGCTGAGCTGATGCAGTCTCACATGATGGACCAAGCCATCACCAATGCAATCACCTACCTTGGAGCTGAGGCACTTCACCCCCTGATGCAGCACACACCGAGCACAATTGCAGAGGTGGCCCCGGTCATCAGCTCAGCTTACGCTCAGGTCTATCATCCCAGCAGGATAGAGAGGCCCATCAGCAGGGAAACAGCCGACAGCCACGAGAACAACATGGATGGCCCCATCTCCCTCATCAGACCAAAGAGTCGAATCCAGGATCGAGAGGGCTCCCCCAGCAATAGCTGCCTGGATTCTACTGACTCAGACAGCAGCCACGACGACCGCCAGTCCTACCCAGGAAACGCTGCCTTAACCCCCAAGATCAAGCCAAACCCGGCTTATGTGAAGGAGGAGGCCAAGCCTTTGGATGTCACAAAAGCTTCTAAGGGCTCTTTAAAGGATATGTACAAGGTGATCAACGGAGAAGGGGAGCAGATTAGGGCTTTCAAGTGCGAGCACTGTCGCGTCCTCTTCCTGGACCATGTCATGTACACCATCCACATGGGCTGCCACGGCTACCGGGACCCGCTGGAGTGCAACATCTGTGGCTACCGGAGCCAGGACCGCTATGAGTTCTCGTCGCACATAGTCCGGGGGGAGCACACATTCCGCTAGGCCTTCTCATCCAAAGGGGACTCCTATGAAGTAGAAGAACTGCACATGAAGAAATACTGCACTTACAATCCCACTTTTCCTCAGACATTGAGACGCCTATTTTGTTGTTGTTGCTGTTGTTGTTGTTGCCGTTGTTTAATTATTATTATTAACCTTATTTTTGGTGGACCCAACCTCATTTGCTCTGCCCAGCTTAAGGATGGAAAGAAGGAAGGGAATGGATAAAAGAGGGGTTTGTTGTGGCAATCAGTTTTTGGGGAGTGACCCGCCTTGCTTTCTGTGGGAATTGGAAGGCAGTCTGTGTCCGTCTCAGTCAGTTGTACACCATGTCCTCTTTTGGGATGTCGCTCAACCATGCCAGGTGCTTTCAAGTCCCAACAAGATGCCACTCATTTGGAATTTCAGAGGAATAGGTAGAAACATTTCAGAGGAGAGCCTTTTTCTAATGTGAAGATATGGTGCGAGCTTTTGGTGGCTGGAGGAAAGGGGGGGAACTTTGTTCTGCAGAATGAACAATTATTTTTAAAGCAAAACTGGTAGGGAGTTAGGAGCATGAATCAAAGTCAATATTCCTCTCAAAATTACTTTCAAGGCTGAGCTGTTTTCCTGGGTTCAGTGTGTATTGCCCCTCTAGAATGTAAATAAATGAAAAGAAAAAAAAAAGATAAATGTATGTCTTAACACTGTACCACATTACAGCAGTTTAGTTTCATAAGTCTGAGGGCCTTCTGTGGTAAGTTTGAGGCTTTGTGTTTTTATTTTCCTTAACTTATAAAGCACCTTTTTTTAGAATTGTTGATATTCTGTTACTTCATGCCTGTGTGTTGTCTCACTGGCTTCTTAGAGACCCTTGGAAGCCTTATTTCTTTAGTTGCACCCTAAGTTTTAAGAAAGAACATTTAGAAATAACATTTAAACTTGCTTCTAGGACAGTAAGTGGCCTAGGAGTGGGTGAGAGTCTGTAGTTTACTCAAGAGGTTCTGCTGCTCTTCAGAAATACTTTTGGGTTAAAATTAAGGATTTAAAAATGACAAAGGTACTGGTAGCAAAGTGTTCTTTAAATATAGGTATATATAGATACATAATTATGTAAATACTTTCTCATTCTACTATCACAGTGTTAACCTCTTGGCAACAGCCTAAACTGAGACTTGCAGCTCGGAAAGCGTTAGGAGCCAGATCCTTGGCCAGCATTAATCCTCTTGGCTCCATGGAATTTAATGGAACTGCCCCAACTACTTCAGCTACATCAGGATCCCAACCTTGACTGGTTTTTTTCTCTTATTGACTTCTTACTTCCTAATTTGCTGAACCACTGACTTCCTTTTGTTTGTCTATCATCAATTTTGCTTCATTTAGGGGTGAAGGTATTAGCAGGTTTTGCTGGATAGCTTTGGCTCCTGGTGAGCACAGAAGCCCAGCAAACCAACAGGTTACATATGATCTTCCCTGCTTCTTCTGAAAGGGATAAGTGGAGATGTAGGTGCTGTGTATTGATTTGGAATTCAAGATTTCATTTTTGTTCCTAATTTAATAATTTCCCTGTAGGGAAAGCAAGTGGTGAAACACACTCCAGAGAGAGAGTCCTTGACCTACAGACTGGACAAAGAAACAAGTCCACTGATCTGTTTTGTCTCCTTTCTTTCTCTCTCAGTAAATAACAAAGCCAGCAAGCACCAGGCAAGTTGCATCAGTAAAAACTGGGCTTAAACCTACAGGACAGATTGCCATTGAAACCCAACTGTTTGTACCAATCACAATTGAAATGTTGTTGTTTGGCAACAAGAGCACAGCTTGAGAATGGAAAGATCTGGATGGGTTTAACCCCCTCCGCACACACGGTCCCCACACGCCTGGGGAGACCTTTTCCAAAGGATAAAGTTACTAAAGTATAAAAGAGAGAGCAAGATCAGGCCATAATGAATTCCCATCTGCTCCCTCCAATCTGTGCTCTTGATGCATATGCCAGTTTGCTGTTCGTTTTGAGGGTACTGGGTTTTTTCCTTCTTCTCTTCCTAGACCTGGAGCATTTGAAAGTAGGAGCTGAAAGGTATTGATTGAAATCTTTTTATGGTGACATTCTTGGCAGCTAGAACCTGTGTTTAGAAAGAATACAGTAGATCATGGCCAGATTACCTGATGACTGCTTCCCAGCACTGCAATGCTATTAAGTAGGAGCTGGTAAAGTCTTGCAGTAGCCTATTAATTATAATACAATATGGAGAGAAATGTCATCTTGTGTAATGTGAGACCTATCAAGGCTGGGAATATGCAGGCTTTGGAGAGACAGATTTAAAGATCTATTCCCAACATTGTTCTTAATGTCGTTGGGTTCCTCCCCCTCCTTCTTTCTTCACCCTAATGTAGAGGACCTGGGGCAAATGACCCAGTGCCATCCTCTGGACCATTCTCATTGTCTTGTGCCTGGTGCAGCCAAAGGCGTTTGTGCAGGAGAAAAGCAGGGAGATGCTGGAGGGCATCGCTTTATTCTGTGTGGCTGATTCTCTGCAGTGAGGGAGGTGGGCTTAGGAGGCAGCCAGCCATGCTTCATGTCAGGATGTGCCTGGAAATTCAGAAAAGAAAAAAGTGGTGATGATTTGCTGAGGCAGGAAAGGTCCTTTGAGAATAAAGTGGAAAGGGAAAGGTTCTTGGGCCTTGAGGGCTGCTGGGCTTTCCTGGGCCTCCAGAAAAACACATGCCCAAGCTAGAGAGAAAGGTTGCCGGCAAATCCTTTCAGTCTCTGGGGGAAACACTCCGTTCTCCCCTCTGTGGTCAGTGAAAGAACATCAGGCTGTGGTTTCTTGGAATAGCTAGCACTAGGGAAAAAGTGTTTAAAATTTCTGCCTTTGTTTGGGAAAGCACCAGAATACGGGAAAGGTAGAGAATCTCTTGTGTATGCACAGATCAGTTGGCTGCAATTACATCTGCAGCTCGTTAGTGTGCCTTTGGTTCACTGATGGTTCACTGCTACCTCCAGTAAGGTGTGTTCTGTGGGTGTCTAAAGGATCACATGGGAAGGGCCACTGATTTTGGAGCTGGCTTCAGTTAAGTCCAGCTTCTTGAGCTCATGATAGCAGGTGAGGTCTGTATGTCCTGGTGTCACGGGCACAGGGAACTGGGGAGGCACTGGGGACTTATCTTACAGAAACTACATTTTTTGGAGAGGTAGAAACTTGAGGGATCACATTGATTTTTTACTATCAATGTCCTTTTCTAAACATTCACCGGAGACTTTTATCCTAGAGTGAGGAAAAGAAGAAATATTAAATTCCAGTTCAAATTTTGAACAAAATTTTGAATTAACATGTACTTTAGAATTCAATACGTACTGAAAATTATTAGAGAGCTTTATGTAATGCAGTTTGTTCCTTCACAAAGTGAGCAAAATGGGGCAGCAGAGATTTCTTTGGGTGTTTTTTCTTGCTTGCTCTCTGCAAGAATTGGATTTCTAAGAAAAGCTCTTGAGTTTCATCAAGTTCATTAGTCATTCATAGTGTACTAGGAATTTCAGTAGCTAATCCTTGGCCTCTAAATCCGTTTGTTCTGAGTATTTGGTGCTGGAAATCGAATCTGGTTGATTTTTATTGGACTCTTTTGAAATTCTTGGAATCAGGTTTCCGGTTAGAAACATACATTTGCAAATTTAGAATTGGCTTCCTATGCTTTCTATGAGCATTCCCCATTTTCATTTAAAAAAAAAATCGGTGCACTTCTCTGCCAGTAAACCCTTTTGCTTCTTTTACATCAAAAATGGCAATATTCTGACTCAGTTTAGAGGATTACAACCCTATTAATTTAAAGAGAAGTGTGACTGATTATTCTGCTTTTGGTGTGATCCATATCCTTGGAGCAAAGGGCATTATCTATATATCTGCAGTTATGACTGATTAATTTTACAGCCACCTCTCTTTGTAATCAGTTAGGAGTGCACATCAAAATATATTGCATTTTTCAGTAAAGCCTGCTCTTTACTCAGTAACTTATGGGATTAAAATAATTTTATTCTCCTTAAAAAGTGCTTTCATCTATGATGTGATGTGAAAGGTGTCTAGGCATTAACCTGTAGTGGTCTGTAGCAGAGAGGAAGATTTTAAATGGGTTAATGGGCCTGATTTTTAGTGGTACTGGTTTCTGCATGTTAGGACCCAGCTCACAAAGTAGCCAAGAGGACCTGAATTATGTTTACTGCAAGGTGAAGAAATTCTCATTTGTCAGAGTTTGCAAATTTCTTTCTGTTTACAAGGGCTTCCCTAAATTTGTGCTGTCAGTAATGAAACCCAACCCTTGAAAACTGTGCTTTCATGGGGCATTATTACTGTTGCCCAGCCCCTGGGCTAGCTTGTTCTGATCTGAAAGAAGCCAGACAACAGACACTCCTTCCTCCACAAAGAAACTTTGGAGATAACTGCAGCAAAGGTGCTTATTTCAGCCAAGGGCAGGAGCTACAGTAATGCAGTTCCTTCACTGGATAAATTCCTTTCCTTAACTCTTGCTGTGCTTTTTCATGTAATGAGGGAGGCTGCCAGAGTCACCTAAAGTCTGTGGGATTTTAGGAAAAGGGTGATGAAATTGGCTTTTCTGCTAGTAGTTCACATTTTAGCTTGGCTTAATAGCATTTAAAAACAAAAGTGGATGGCCTGTGGTCTGGGGCAGCTGGAGAGCTTGAGAAAGTACATTTATATATATATATATATATATATGGTATTGTGTAGTTAGAGGTATGCTTTATTGTATATGTGCCTTTTCCAAATGCATTTTGGGAGATCCTGATGTCGTTTGTGATATCCTACCAGACCCTTTCAGAATGCACAACAAAAACCAACCCAAAGGAAACGTCCCTTCTCCTGCTCTGCACCCTCCTTGGCAGCTTGGCTCAGAGAGAGGACCCTGTTCAGTACTTTGCTGTGAGATTTCCTGGAGTCAGACAGCTTTTAGGAGTGGGAAGGGCTGAAAATTACCCCAGCAAAGTACATTCCAGCTATCCAGCCAGAGCTGGTCTGTAGCTGGTCCCAGGGAGCACAACATCCCCAGCACAATGCCAGGACTTACTGTGGGAGCCCCCAGCTGCACCCTGCCCTCCAGAGAGGCAGGGAATTGTCTCCTGTTTCCTCCCTCTTTAAGTAAAGCACCCTTGGAAGTGGACTTTGCTCTGCTTTAGTGTTCCCATTAGGTGTGGGAGCAGCCTTTAAAGCATTTGCTTCTTGCTTCACCCTGGAATATGTCCTTTGGAAGTGGTTTGCAGGTTTGCCTGTCGTGCACAGAGACCAGAGGAGCTCATCAGTAGGAGGCATTCAGGGGGCTCACGAGGTGGAGCACTGCGGTGACAAGCACAGTGCCACTTCTGGGACTTTCCCAGGCCTTGGTGACCTGGTTTCAGGTGCACTTGTTCCCCCTGCAGGGCTGCAGAGCTGAGTGTGCCAGCACAGCCAAGGCAGAAGGGCCACTGTGGGCAAGGTGGCCGGGCCAGCAGGCTTTGGGCAGAGCCTGAGCCCTGCAAGAGCCCAGAGCCACCCCCTCTGCTGGGCCCAGGAAGCCAAAGAGGGGTGGGGAGGGGGGCAGTTAGGTAGAAAAGAGCTAGAATTTGCTTCGTAGTGAATCCCTGGAATGTGTCCTTTGGAAGTGGTTTGCAGGTTTGCCTGTCATGCAACTGGCACAGAGACCAGAGGAGCTCATCAGTAGGAGGCATTCAGGGGGCTCACGAGGTGGAGCACTGCGGTGACAAGCACAGTGCCACTTCTGGGACTTTCCCAGGCCTTGGTGACCTGGTTTCAGGTGCACTTGTTCCCCCTGCAGGGCTGCAGAGCTGAGTGTGCCAGCACAGCCAAGGCAGAAGGGCCACTGTGGGCAAGGTGGCCGGGCCAGCAGGCTTTGGGCAGAGCCTGAGCCCTGCAAGAGCCCAGAGCCACCCCCTCTGCTGGGCCCAGGAAGCCAAAGAGGGGTGGGGAGGGGGGCAGTTAGGTAGAAAAGAGCTAGAATTTGCTTCGTAGTGAAGATTCCCTTTTATCCCATTGATGTGTTCTGAGATGTAAGCAAAGGAGAACATCACTGTTTCTAGTTTGGTTTCTAATTGGACCTCCTACAATCCCACCATAAAAGGTGGGTTGTGTCCTTCTCTGTACCCAGCTCTGAAATGTGCAGAGGAGGAAGGCTGGGCTCAGGCTTTGCCATGCTGCATGCTTAACAGGCCAAGAAAACAGTAGAACCAGTGTCTGTTTAATTCACCTGCCTTCCCAGTTGATCGTGCAGATTCCTGGCTCCTGTTTGCTTCCAGCCTTTGGAAAGGTGATTGTCAGTGTGCACACTTGGGTCCTCATCTTTGAAGATAACTTCCCATGCTATCTCCTTCTGTACAAACTTCTCCTTTTCATCTTGGGGCTTAATTAATCAGTGGGCAGAAACAACCATTTCAACAGAAACCTGCATAGTTATAAAACTGATATTTTTTTACTGTTGGAAAAAAAAAAACCCACAAAAAAACTGTGATATTTTGACTAGCAGTACTAGGTGAAGTATTTCAACAGAGTGGATGACAATGAAGCTAATTAGATCATGTCTTGAGAGGGGCTGGTACCATGTGGACCCTGTTGGGAGAAAGGGAGCAGCATGGCCCAAAGCTGGGGCCAGCACTTCCTTTCCATAGCAGGTGTTGGTTTAGGCGACTGCACTGCAGCCCAGGAAAACATTTGAGCACCGTCAGCCTCGTGCCATCCCTTTGGCTGGATCTGCATGTGCACAGGAGCTTTTGGCTGTCTGATCACTGCCATCACCTGTGGGATCAGGGTGCAGCACAGCAGGCCTGGGTCGTGGTGCTGGAGGCGTTCCCTTATCCCGTGTAGCAGCCTTAATCCCTGGCCCTCGGTGGCACCTGGGTACCCACAGCCTCTGTCTGTGTCACCAGGCTGGATAAAGGATGGGTTCCTCCCACGAGGCACAACGGGGCCAGTTTGCAGTAAATTGGGCCATTTAGTTTTACCTCAAGTGACATCAAGAAAAGCTTCTTGCAGGGGTGGAGGTCACTGAGTCCCTACTATGCACTTACTGGGATTTGACATTGCTTACTGGAAATGGATGTTCGTTCCTGAACACGCTGTAACAAGGGAAGGACTTTTTTTTGGTTGTTTTTGTAGTCGTTCAGATTCTGAAACTGTGATCAATTATTTGACGACTTGTCAAGTGTCCTCAGAGCTTGAACACGTTCACTTCCTCACCATGTAGCAGTCTCCTCTGGCTTTCTGTGCTTTTTTCTCTTTCCCCCTTTTCCTTCTCGGAGCTTTAAGTCTGGGCCTGCTCTTATCTCCTGTAGCTTTGGGCTGTCTAAGGGTTTGGGGGGGTGGTTTTTGGGTTTTTTTTGTTCATTGGCTGTACAGTCTGTTTACATATTTTTGTACTCAAGTGTAGTTTTTTATTAAAAACAGAAAAAAGAAAAAAAAAGTCAATTTGAGAAAAAAAAAAGGTACGTACTCTTTGTAACACTTTAAAGATCTAGGGTACCTTCAAGATGACTCTACAGTGATGTAATTATAATACTGTATATTTGCCTTCCTTTTTAGTTGGTTTTATTTTCAGTTTTGTTTTGGGTTTTTTTCCTAAAATATATATCTTTTTATGAGAAACTGGAAACTTTTAATGCAAATGTTTAGAAAGATTTAAAATTGTAAAGTTAAAAAAAAAGTCATATAATTTTTTTTTCCTGTTGGAAGAAAATGCTTTAAAAAAAAAGTTTTACTACTGTTATATTCCAGGGTGGGGGTTACCAACCCCAAATTTGCTTCTTATGCTTCATTCTTGGATCCTGCTTTCTAAACATGATCATTGCAGACATGGATGATTTGCTTGTATTAATTCTAAAAACAAAAATCGCCAACATTTGGGTTATTTTTCTGTTCAAGTGCAATACTTACCCTGACATCTTATTAATGTACAGTGGTTTCTGTGTTCCTTCCTCAGTCCACACAAATCAGTGAAACAAAACGCTCTACCCTAAATGCATTGAAAGATATGGTTCAAGTAAACTGGTTGCTACTGACAAAAGATGAGGAACTGTAAATTAAGGCTAAAGCCCATAATTTACCTCCTGCTTGTCGTTGGCATTGAAACACATCCACATCCAGAATTAAGGACATACCTGTTCTTGACTCTTCCTTCCTCTTCTTTTCTAATTGCAGCTTTTTTAAGAAAAGCACTTAATATGGATGTTTATTAAAAATGACAAAAAATAAAAAGATCTTTTGGTCTGATCCAAAACCCACTCAGTGGAGACTCCTGTTGACTTTGACGATGGATTTTGGATTAGGCCTAATCTCTTAGCTAGGGCAAAACTGCCCTTTCCTCTAGGGAGAGATTTGCCTGCGTAAGAATTACAGGACTCGTGTCTTTTATCTACCTGAGAGACCAGAAAAGCTTATTTAGAGTTGTCCTTGTCTTATATAAGTTTAGATGGGACTTGTTTTACATATCATACGTATTTATATATAGTGTATTTTTAATGCCTTCCCTCCCGCCCCCCAGTAGACTGAAGCCGCTGTTGTGTAAATATGTATTTAGGTACGTAATAAAAAAAAGGAATAAAATCCCATTGAGGTTTCTTGGAAAGGCAGTTACTGCGCATGCACAGTAGCCACTTTTGTCTTTTAAACCTGTATTTAAGAGATTTCTTTTTAATAATAACAAAGGCGAGGAGACTGTACCCCCTTCTGATCGATTGCCAAAATCGTTGCCCAGCCCCCGGTGTCTGAGCTGAAGCAGAACAACGCGTTCGGTGGCGCAGCCCGCTGCTCCCACTCCTTGGGCCACATTTTGGGAGCTTCCCGAGGGCTCTCGGCTCCTGCTGCTCTCGGGGCCACGCTGAGCAGTGGGACCCGGGCCCGGGCATCTCCCCCGGCCGGCTAACCTGGGAAATGAGCCCTTTTTTTCCTCCCAGGTGTAAGAATTTTTAGTTCTGTGATAGATCTTCCGAGTTCAAGTTGAGGAATCTTTTAAATTAAAAAAAAATAAAATTAAAAATTTAAAAAAAAATACATCAGCGTTTACTCAAAAAGCCAGTGAAGACACTGGGAGCTGTCCCACTTCTTTATGTATTCATTGGAAGGTGCTCTTATAAAAGGAGTTCAGAAACAATCCCTTTGACAGTGGTGCATGTGAGCAACCCTAATGTAAACCTGTATCCCCCTGCTAAAAGAGTTTTGCCGCTGTAGACTGAACTATGGGACTTGTTGTTATTTTTATTTTCTTCTTAGCATACATGCATACATATGGTTGCACATGTGTATGTGTGTGCTCTGTACCCGTGTGAGTGTTGTACAGCCATGTGAGAGTGGGAGTCCGTGTGTGTGTGCGTGTATAAATAAAAGAAGCTGCAGAAACTTTGTAATACTTTGTGAAAAGGATTATATTATAAAGGTTTGTACTGTCTTGAGTGCACAGCTACTGGAATAAATGTAGGGAATCTCAGGAACAAGCATATAATTTGTCCAAGAATTATTTCTTCTCAGAAGTGTAAGTGCAGTTTTTAATTCTGTATATTATTTAATATTTTACCAATAAAAATAAACTTCTGACATGAAAGGGTTTTCCATTCAAGCTTTCTGGACACATTGGTGTATGCATACACATTTCTTTCTTGCAGCATGAAACACACGTGGTGGTTTGGCAAGAATTGCATTTCCACCTGCTCAA
This sequence comes from Passer montanus, assembly GCF_014805655.1. Lineage (NCBI taxonomy): Eukaryota > Metazoa > Chordata > Aves > Passeriformes > Passeridae > Passer > Passer montanus. The sequence goes on from NW_024371704.1 coordinate 1,402,419, forward strand.
AATCCTGTTAATTAGCTAGAGAGACTGAGTGTGTTATGGGTTGGGGTTCTGAGCATGGGTTCTGAGAGGGGGGAGGTGAGCACAGATCTGTTTTTAATATTCATTGGAGCTAAAGAATGCCTTCCATCAGCTTCAGCATCCATGAGAGACGTGTCCACGAGGGTCCTGCCATGTCAAATGGTGACATCAGTCACCTGCCAATGGCTCTGTCATGTTTTTGAAATGAATTTGTGACCTAAGGTTTTTCTGGAAACACTTTGGACTGCACACACATTTCCTTTGAACCCTTTCCTCAGCATGGGTTTTTGGCTGAGTTTCCTCAGCTCTTCCAGAGGTGATGTTCCCAGTAGGGATTTGTTGGGCATTTCAGGTGTCCCAGCTTGTCCTTCCTTCCTTTCCTAAGGCAGCTATCGACCTGGTAGCATTCGCAGTACAAACTCTTCCGACTAAAAGGAAGATCTCATGAAGCTTCATAAATTGTTTGTTGTTTGTTTTACAAATCTCTTGTAAATTCTTGGTTAAAGATTAACCAGCCTCTCCCCATAATAAAAGTGTTCATCATTCACATGAGAATGGAAATTCCTTAAGATATCATCTGAATAAAAGTTCTCTTCCTTTAAGTCATGTTTGATGTATGTTGTCTCCAAGGAATGCTTCTGTTCGGTGAGCAGAATTTCCTGATTCCTTTCACAGGATTGCTGGATTACTGATTTTGCTTAAAATTCAGCTAATGGGACAGTCTGAATCTTTAGTGTATGGAGCAGAAATCTCATTGTGCCACTGTAGGACACGAATTACTGGCTTGATGTACTCAGAGTCCTGTCCCAAAACTTATTTGAGATGTTGATGCTCTTTTCATTGACTTCAGCTAGGGGTCTGAGATGATCAGGGGAGAGTTTATAGGCAGAAATTAAATGCCTTTATAATCCTTACGACTGCTGAGTCATTTTCAGGGGTGAGACTGTGTGTGGCCTCACATTATTAAGGAAGAGGCTCTTAGGAATCTCCTGGCCTTGATTCAGGTGTGGTGTGGGCAGGAGTCACACCATGGGGTGCCATTGCCTTTCCCTTTAGATCAGCCTGGCAGCAGCTGCAAGCAAAGGGCAGGTTGACCTCACCTATTCAACCCTTATCTAGGCTACAGGGAATCATGTCTGATCCTCCCTCTGTGTGGCTTTTTCTGGGAAACTCTTACTGTATCAAAACCAGCCTTTTTCTCTTTATAGCAACAGGTGCTTAAAAATTACTCCAGTGACCAGTGTCAGCAATGCTGCCATTGCCCAGTCTTCCTTTGGTCTGTGGGAGGCAAGAGGTTTAAAAATATTGAATTATTTCTTTGTTGCAGCATAAAGTGATGCACCTGCAGTGATCTTTGAACTGCAGCATCACACCTCGCACTGATAACTGGGTCAGTCTTGTAGCCAGGTAAGCTTTTTCTGTTTTCTGTATTTCTGATCTGCTAAGTCCAGCCCTGCATTCTGCCAGTGGCCTTCTCCAGCTTTACCAAAACTAATATAATTTTCCCACTTAATAAAGGTTGAGCCTTGGTTTTTGGCTTTTATAGCACTAATATTTCTATTTTTATGCCATACTTTCAAGAACTTACTGGAGTTTCTCCTGAGGGTGAGTTTGTTTTTAAAAGGTGGTGAATCAAAGCACATTTTCCTCCATCTCTGTGCTCCAATGTGAAATCCCAGCCCTGCCATGAATCATTTCCCACCATGACACTGTGGAATATATAACAGGGCCCTTGTTAATGGGACACAACGGCAGGGCCTCAAAATCCCATTATGAAACTCGCAATAATCGAGGGACTAAAAATAAATTTTGCTTGGATTGCAGTTTGAACATGCTTGGGTTGTTTTTTTCTTTCTTTTTAGTCGATCCTAATGTAGTTAGTCCTCAATAAACCCAGCTTTACCCTTGTGCCCTTCAGTGCTTATTTTCGTCTCTTCTTGGTGCATCATATAAACATTGTCATAACTTCCAGCATGCAATTATAAGTGTTTGTTTTGGGTTTTTTTACAGCAGAGTACCTCAGGAGCCACAATGACTTCTGGATTCAATGAAATATGAGTTGAAAGGATTACTGTGTAAATGCAGAGTCGCCTAAAATTTTAGGCTAAGAATGAAAGCTCTTTTCAAAGGAATATACTTGTGAAATAGCCTTTGTGTTTCCTGTTAATTCCTGGTACAAAGATTAGGGATGGAGTCCCAGAGCATGGTATTTTCCAGGGATTTCTGTCAGTGGAGAAACTGAGCCCTTGTAATGAGACTAGAGAAGTGCTCAATATTATCTCATTATTTTTCATTAATCCGCGCTCACCAGCCCGCCTCCACACGCTGTAATTCCATGTTACCACCCATGTTCACATTAAAATAGGAACAGATTATTCAAGACTCCCACACAAATCGTGAACCTCTATCCCTTCTGATCTGTCCCTGGCCATCCCTGAGCCAGAGGAACCTCTTCCCTAGGCAAGGAGTCATCTTTAAAGGCTGGCAACCCAGCCCTTCGGAGCTAAATGCCTATTTTTATTCCTGGCAAATGCTCCTGTGGTATCCAACATCCAAGCCTGGATGAAACTACCCTGTCAGAACTGATTTTTAACAGAAAATTGCTTTTCAATGAACCCGTTCTCTATGGAAAGTGTATGCTTTTCATAGATTTGGGGGATTTGGGGATTTTTTTCCCTCAGTAAGAAAGCCTGAAACTCTAAACCCTCGGAAGGTTTCTGTCCTATTTTTTTTTGGTTTCAAGAGGAAATACTTCCCTGCCCTCAACTCCTGTTTTCATATCAGTTCAAATAATGTCAAGACACTCTTTGCTGCTCTTTCCCATTATTTTTGTTACTTTTCCTGTTTCAGGCTGCCTGCGTGTAGTTGATAGGGTGTGGTGAGGAATGTAAATTATTATTTTCGTGTAGGTGTGGTAGCTATTCAGTTGTAAATCCTGTTTTCAATCCTTCTGACTATTTTATTTGTGATCTGTAATATTGATTTGTCTTCTGAGCAGAGAATGCTGCAATCTATCAGGAGCAGGGACATTTTATTCCTTGCTAAAATAATTCAAAGCACTCTCAGAAATCTGCAAGATGGGGAAAAAAAAAAGAGATCTTCCTTGAAGCCTTTTTTTTTTATCCCCTCTTTGAAATGAGTTGAGGAATTTGTTTCTGCAGTTGATTTGTTTTTATCAGTTAGTTGCAAAATCTGACCAGCCTCGCCTTTCAAACCCATCTCCCATGATAACCTGCCACTGGCTGCCTCTTGATAACCGACTTAAAAAAAAAAACAAGTTAAAAGGTTTGCGTCTGAGCGCAGCTCAGGGTGGGAGGAGCAGGGCTGAGCTACCCCAGGCAGCTCTGCAGTTGCTGTTGGAGCCGAGTGAAGATGCCAAGCTGTTCCCAGTCCCACACAAGCCCAGCAGCCGTGCCTGGAACACAGCTGTATTTCCCCACAAGCTGCGAGCGCCTCTTGGCAGCCTCAGATGCTCCAGCTCTCCAAAGCCTTTCCAGCTGCTCCTGCCTTGGGAAGGAGGAGCTGCAGGGTCAGGCACCAGGGGTGCCTCTCTCATGGACCTGACCCTCTGCTGCCAAGGATCTGCATGGCCTGAGCAGCCTGGAGGGAGCTCAGCTGCTCTGTCCTGGGTCTCTGAGAGATGCCAGTGATGCCTCAGGTTTTAGTTTTTATATTTTTCAGGTTCTGTTCTGCTTTAGTGTGTACTTCTGAGCTTCGTATTAGGGCATGGTGAGCTCTCTCCACAAACAAAGAGAGACAAAATAATTCCTTTCCTAGCTTGGGACCAAGGACAACCGATCCAAATCTCAGGCCCAAGAGCATAAACAATGTGAATTGAAGGGAGAAAAGCAAGGATGGGACTTTATAACCTAAAGCTGTAATTGGACAATTAACTCCAATATGTAAATGGACCAGAACTTATAAAAGTGAAAGACCCCATGACCTGTCATCCATTTTGTGACCATTTTGGGTCCATCTTGGGTGCAGCCCTGGCTGGACTCTTGTGCTGACCAAGGTGGATCCATTGAGGCCTTTTAATAAATCCCTGCTTTATTCTTTAACTCTGGCCTCTGTTCTAGGTCAGCCTTCACAGGGCACCACCAGTGATGCTCTCGGCCCTGGGGCTGCTGTGTGAGCTCCTCTGGCTGTGCCCAGCCCCTCCTGAGTACCTGTCCTGCTAGCAGCTATTATAGCCAAAACCACTGTTTCAGCTTCTTCCTGTGTTAGTGCAACTTGGCTTCTAGCTGTCAGTTCAGTCTATCTCATTTTGGGATAAATCTGGAACCTGGGAGTAAAATCACTGCTGAATTTTTATTTATGTTTTTTTTTTTTTTTTTTTTATGGCTCGCTTTAGGCCTGTAGCATTCTTGTGCCTGAGGCTGACTAGCAAGAGTTGATGGTCTCTGTGAAAACTGAGCTTTAGGTGTCACATGCTGCACACTCAGAGCTGATGGCCTGTTCTAGCCAGTGTAGTACGGAAAGCCTGGAATACAGTTGTCCTTGGATACCTCTGCATATTGTTCTCTATCAGAAAGATCTTTTGAAGACTGACCTGAAAACAACCCATGTCCTTGCAGCCTGAAAGGCTTCTCCTTTCCCTGAAGTGGCAGAAGTGTTTGGGCACAGGTTGCATTTCCCAAGCAGTGAGTGCATGGTTGGGATGTCTGCAGCACATACCGAGTGCTACGCTGCTGCTGTGTGGCCGTCAGGAGGCATTTAAAGTGCTTTTCCTTGGGAGTTGTTTTCAAAAAATAATTTATTTGGTCAAGTGTTCTCTTTATTTGCCTTCAACTTTCAACCCCATTTCTTCCAGTAAGAAAACAGAAGTTGTCACTAGACATTAGAACACAGCAAGGTTTAAGTCAAGGCGGGTTAATATTGATTATTTACATTATGTTTGTTTCTAGAAGACCTTCTGAGCTAGGTGTTGTTCTGTCTCTGAGCAAAAATAAGTCCTGGCCCGCACTAATGTATTTAGCATCTAATTCTAAAAAGAAACCAAGCTTCTTCTCATTTTCAGAAGTCCAAAGACCTTTCTGTAATGCTCCTCTCCTTTATTTGTCAGAGCCTGGTTATCGGATTTGGAGACAGTATTCCAGTAACTGTCCCTCTGGCATTTTGCTGCTCCTTTAGACTATTCCCTGTGTATTTCCCTGGGGCTGTACACAGAGATGCATCTCCTTGTGTCCCCAGAGCAGCTCCAGAGGATTTGTGGAGCAGTGAGCTGAGCCCAGCTGTGCCCTTGGCTCCATCCCTGCTCTCAGGACACAGCTCCCTGCCCATGACTGGCATCACTGGGCCTTGGGTGCAGGATCTGAGCTGGGATGTGCTGGAACACGTGCTGGCCAAGTGAGTCCAGCTGCCCAGCAGATCCGGATGGCTTTGGATAACTGACATCCTGATCTTTATCAGATCTGCCTCGTCTGTCAACGTTACCGGCTCTGTTTCTCTGGGGTTTTTTGTTAGATCTTTTGATAAGATATTCAATTATCTGGGTCTAAACCAGATCTGCCTTGCTCAAAACACTGCAGCTGGATTATGTCCTAGTTGTGGGTCCTAGGTGAAACTCGCTGGTAGAAAGGTGGGCTTTGATCCTTTCAGTATGTGAGCACTGATTTTTTGTTTTCACCAGAATCAAAAGAGAGGTGGAAAACAGTAACAGTGTCAAACAGATACCAGTTTTACCATGCTCATATCTGCTGGAAAGGAAATCTCTAAGCTGAAGCTGGTGTGATGCACCCTGTACAAGACACTTCAGCTGCTCTTAGGAGGCTGTTTTATGGAAGAGGAAATGTAAAGGACATTCAGCATTTGATATAGACTCAGTTACAGAAGAAACCCTGAGCTCTTAGGGAAGAGGAGGTTTTGAAGACAACATCCCTAGCCAGTTGGTTCAGCCTCACGTGAAATTGCTGATATTTTAGTGATCTCTGGCTCACCTGTTCTGCCAAATTGAGATGACTGTAAGACTGCTCACACACTTCATTTCATTTCATAAATCGCTGAGTTGCCAAGACTTCTTTGAGACCCAGGCTGTCAATAGAGAAACCTTTGCTGTTATTTCAGGCCCATCTGTGCATGCCTAGGCAAGGCTGAACAAACCACAGATGACCTCTGATGTAATTTTACCTTTAGTCATTTGCCCCATTCTGCTGCCAAACTTGCACACGCAATCTCCTAACCTGGAGATTCGTTTTAGGGCAAAATAATGGTGGAATGAACCAAATGGGGATTTTCACAGCACGGTGATTCTCACAGCACTGCCCTGACAGGGTACCCTCTAATTCATCATTCCCAGAGCCTTTGCACCACTTGGCTTGTCCAAGACAGGCACTGCCTATCTGTGTTGGGAGGAATTTGGGCAGGAGTATTCCACAACAGCTATTCTGGGCTATTTCCCCACATCGAGAAGCTCCAGCGCTTATCTCAATGGAACGAAAGTCAAGCCTGTTCTTCTAGATAAAATGCTTTCCCCTCCAACTGCCTGATGCCTTATCTCTGGTCTTGCAGCATCACCCATAACCCCTCTCCTGACCCACTTCACTTTCTGCTTTCAGCAGAGCTGGGCTGGGGGCAGGGAGACTTGATTAATGAATAATATTCACTTTCTTCTAATGCAAAAACTCTTCAAGTGGTCCATGCTCATGTAATTAGGAGAGAAATCTCTATTCTTAATCAGCTGATAAATTATCTATGGGCAGACCTTTAAGAATGTATTTCAGGTAGCTTTGGTTCACATAAGTTATTAGGTTTTAAGCGTTTTTTAGAATCTCCTGACAAAGACAAGGATTTTAATGATATCATTTGGCACTTGTCACCTTGTTTTTCCTTGCCTGTTTAAAAAACAAACCAAGACTGTGTTATCCAAAATAATTTCTATGAAATAAATATTTTTGCAGGCATAACAATAAGCTAATGCTTGCTTCTTGAGCGTCAAAAATTAGATAGGAACTGAATATAGGCAGTCAAAGCAACGAATGTGTTACCTCTTATATTCCAATTTCAGCAGCAGGTACAGCCAAGGAAAGCTTTTTTGTTAATTTATTTGGAATTAAGCTGATAGTTTTAAGCCATTTCCTAGTGAATGATTATCTATCAAAATGTTTTTATCAGCTGGAACTGACTGATGTTCATTCAGATAGTTTCTTGGAGAACCAGCATGTGTGTAGTTAAACAGAATTCAGTCTAGTTTCCTGTTTGAATGTTATTTTTTTTTCAGTGCCTCCATTCTTTACAGTGTGGCAGGGACTGCTCAGAAAATGCTTTTCTCCCTGAACCTGTGTGCAAAGAAGTCCATTGGTGTGAAGAGTCCTGCTCATTTGTTGCCACTGGGTGGTCTGGTGAAACACAGAAGGATAAAAATTCTGGCTGTTGTGAGTAAGATTGCTGAATGTGGGGACTCTGGACCTTCCAGGATGGAGTTCTGGAGAGGACACCATGGACACTGCAGTTGCAAACATGATCAGGAAGTGGGAATGACATAAGGGCCTTCCTCCTCCTCCTCCTCACACCAGTTTAGGGCACTGGTGAGTGCCTTAGGGAGGCTGAGCCCTGCCAAGGTACAGGTGACCAGGCTCTTGCTTGACTTTATCATTTCAGCTCCAAGGACAGCAAGGAAGGGGTGAGATCCCTTTCCCACATCCAGGAGTTGTCACTGGGTTCTGCTATGGGGAAAAAAAGCAGCAAACAAATCAGTTAATGGAAATATTCACAGGGCACATAGCCTCTCGTGCTCCTGCCTTTGCCTTCATTGCTGCCACTGTGTGTGGTGTCACTGTCACACCTGCTGCTTCCCAAGGACACTTCCACCACGTCACCTCTGGTTTTTGGATTTTTTTCCATGCCTTCATTCCCAGGTGGGAGGAAGAGTGAAGCCTGCCATGCTTGGCCAGCGTGGAGCTATGATTTCACTGTGCTGGCATATTGCGTGGCAGCCATGTGTCACAGATCTTTTGCTTGTCATCTCCCATGTTCTCACTATTCCCTGTCACTTTAAAATTAATTCATTGTTAATCACTCTACTCCGCCCAGACGATACCCATATTCTTCTACTTGCAAAGCACCACCTGATGCTTCATTTGGGGAGAATGGAGGGAGGGACAAACACAGGCTGACAATTGCGCTGTGAACCAGTAGAATTAATTTGTCCCGTATACAAAATTTAATTTGAACAGTATGAATAATGAAGCTCTTTGGTCAGAGCACTGCTTCTCCAGATACCGCAGTGCAGTTTTTCTATACTGGGAACAGAAAGACAAAAGGAGTGAGATCTTCCTTTCCAAGTTTGTATGGGATGCTGCACTCCCAGCTCTTGGTGGATGATTGGGGGAAATTGGCATTAATTATGGTTGTATTCAAGGGTAACCATCTTCTCAGTGCCATTGCTTGAGTCACTTCTGGTAGAATCACAGAATCATGTCACGGTTTGGGTAGTCAAGGACCCTAAAGACCTTCCAGTTCCACCTCCCACCATGAGCAGGGACACCTTCCACCACACCAGGCTGCTCCAAGCCCTGTCCAACCTGGCACTGGACACTTCCAGGGATGGAGCAGCCACAGCTTCTCTGGGCAACTGCTCCACTGCCTCACACCCTGAGTAAAGACTTCCTTCCTACCATCTAATCTAAATCTCTTCTCTTTCCATTTGAAACCACTATCTGCCTGTGTCAAAAGTCACTCCCCCTCTTTTTTACACCTGTGCTCCGAGTCAGGCAGGAGTTTTCTGAGTCCCAGAGTGCTTGAGGTTGGCAGAAACCTCAAAAGATCACCTGGGACAACTCCATCCTCAAGCAGGTTGCCCAGGGATTTTGAATGCCTCCAAGAGTGGAGTCACTGCCACCTCCCTGAGCAGCCCATGCTGGTGTGTGACCACCCCCAGAGTTGCAAACACATTTTTCCTGGCACAAAGCTCCCGTTGGGAAACAGGATGCCCACGTGGAGCAGGGTGGATAAGATCAGGGCAGAGTTCCCCCCTGACTCTGCTGGCCTCTGGGCTCTGAGGAGCCACCTCATCTGCCAGCCCCAGCAAGGAAGCCTCAAACCACAGCTGGGAGCATTTTGAAACAGATTTTTGTCAGCCCAGAGGAAACATTGTTGGGGGGAGAATAGGCCCTTGTAGCTGTGAGCCAGCAACGACACCATAAGGGCACCCAGATCATCCTCTGTACCCGTCCAAGGAATTCCAACCCCTTCCTTTCAGGATGTGGTGGAACAGGGACATTTCTCTTTCACAGCTCTCCTCGCTGTTTTGTTTCCTAATGTAATGTATGTGCACACATATTTTTTAATGTATGTCTGTGCAGAGGGTCTGGCAAAGTGGGAGGTGCTGAAGTGGTGATTTTTGGTGCACAGTTTGAGGACACACAGCCATGAAAGTCCACAGAAGGATTCCTACTGCTGACATTTGACCCCCAAGCCAAATCCCTTTGTACCAGAGCACCTTCCTCAGCCACAGGAGGCCTTCTCCTTGCAGAGGAGTTGCAGAAGAGCACAAGAGGTGCCCAGAGAACACAAAATGTGGTGCAGGAGGGGTTCTTCAGGTGGCAGCTTGGTGATCTAGTGAGTGATCAGGTAATTGACAGCTGGGCTTTGCCATCCTCATGAAAGAAGGGACTCAGTGTTAGACCTCTCTGGAGAATGGAAGGAAGGGAAGCCAGAAAATCCGCCACAGGTGGAATGAGACCATATAAAAAGCTGCAGAATTCCAAATGAAATTGATTCACTTTACTCCCAAATGAGTACCTGAATTGGCATGAATCAATACAAATGGCATCAACAAATGTATCTTGTTTTCTTCCAGTTTAACATCTGTTTTCAGAGGGTTCTCAGAGAGCATTTTGATACACCAGTGCATGAAATACTGCTGTCAGAAAAATTCAGATTATCCTGGACCACTACAGGGTATTATATCACAGGATGAAAACAGGTAGCACAGATACAAAAGCAAAGAAACTGTTAGTGCTGATTTCTTGGGAAATGTCAAAAAGGCTGCTTTGAGAAGTGGTGGTGTTTGAATCCCAGCACACACTAACATTAGTTTTGCTGCTGTTTTTCATTAACTTCTCAAGCACCAGCAGAGAAAACTCGGTCTTCAGCAACGCCAAATAATACTGTTTTATTCAATTTTGTGAATTTTACCAATAAATAAGAAGTATGACTTGTTTTTTTTTTCAGAACTTAGTCATCTCTGGCATATCTGGCACTACTTCTGTTTTGAAAAGGCGGTATCGTTACCCAAACTGTAATGACTCCTGAATTCTTTGAAACCTAATTGCAGAGTATGTTAATCTGTTTTTTTAAGCTGTTTTCTAACATGAATTGGTGTTGATGCATGTTTCTACCCAATATATGATGCGTGCCACCCAAAAAACATGAAGTTAACATGAAAACCAACCAAAAGCTGGAGTATTGAAAAGGTCAAACACATTATTAAGCATTAAAATTCTGAGAAGTCCCTGTTGTGCAGGAGGTCGTAACAAGAAGAGGAAACAGCCCAACACGAGCGATCTCTTGTGATAAAGATCTGGTGGGCAGAGAAGAGCAGAGGAAGTGGAGCATGGGTGATGATTCCTGTTACAGGACGGGGCCCTCCTCCTCCCCATCAGGTGGTGTGCTCGGGGCTTTGGCTGAAATATTCTGGAATTTGGTTAAACTCTAGAAACAGCCTTACATTTTCGTTTGTTTCATCGAGCGAATGGGAACCTTCGTTTTTATAGTTCTAGAAAGGCATCTGAGGCTGAAGTTGTCCCATCCCACCTTCTTCTCCTCTGCCTCTCAGGTCTGAGCTGCAGAAGAGGGTGCCACGTGTGCAGGGTCACTGTCCCTGTGCCGTGCCTCGTGTGTAACTCAGACACCTGAGACCTGGCATGGGCCTCGCTGTCCCTCTTTGACTCCAAGCAGGTACACAAGCATTGCTAGTGACAAGTAGGACTACAACAAAGAGCCCTATTAAGCTCTTGTGAAAAACTCTAAAGGTTTTGACTCCAAGCAGGTTCCCCATTGCTAGTGACAAGTAAGACTACAACAAAGAGCCCTATTAAGCTCTTGTGAAAAACTCTAAAGGTTTTGAAGCTTCTGTTGCCATTTTGAAGCTTCTGTAAATCTTGAGCAAGTTTGCGACATTGAGATGCGCCGTCTAAGGGATGAGCCAAAGTTGGTTACGTTTCCTCACATATAAAGAAGTAAATTTTTGTTCCTGTCACTCGGTATAATCTGCTGTGTGCCTCCACCATGAAGGCTTGGTTTTTGTGCCAATTAATCATTACCCTCTGCCTGCTGAAGAGGGGGAGGGTGCCAAATGTTCCCTGCATCCCTCTATGCCCTCTGCCGCTCACCCTGGAGCATCTGGATGTCCTAGAGCACAAGAGTGAGAGAGCATCTCTTGGGATAGCCCGCCCAGACTGGCCCTGGGCAGGAGCAGGAATGGTTTTCCCCATGCCTGAAGGTGCTGGGGTGGCTGCTGGGGTCTTGCAGCACTGCTGAAATGCAGAGCAGCACAGGGGGCATCGGTGTTTCTTGGTTTTCTTGGTTTTATCTCCAGTGTAGGCACACGAAGACAAAAAAATACAGACAATTGAGGAGAGGAGGAAAGCTGTCCAATTTCCCAATGCTCAGGCAGATTGGGTGGGGTTTGCTAATTCAGCCATGCGTGCAATCACACCGGGAGGGGGTGAGGAGAGGTGACGGCATGGCAATGTGTCATCAAAGTCACCCAGGGAGCGAGGAGCCTGGGGAAAAACCTGCTCTGTGCCCGGGGAGGACAGGCATCCCGTCAGCCACTGCCTTTGGGAAGTGCTGCTACATGCACAGAGACCTGCAGGCAGGAACCCTTGTTGGCTCAGGGGAGTTTTTGACTTGGGTGAAGTCACTCCATAACTTGATGGACCAAAAAATAAAAGGTGAAAAAAATGACTCCACCACCTTCACTCCCCACACAAGTCTTACCTAGCTCCACTAATAGGTGAGAAGCACAGAAGTACAGACCTGAAATGGGCTGTGGGAGACCAAGCAGTCTAAGAACACCACAAAGAGACAGCAAGTTTAAATGTCATGGTGAAAAAAATGGCTTAAATCAGGGTAATATTTATGAAAATCTTCATGCAGATCATATTCAGAGGAGACACGGTGTGCAAGGCAGGTGAGACCCATCTCACCCTGTCCTGGCTCAGGTGAGACAGTAAATTCTGGCTGTGTGAGGTTCATCTCCCCAGCACCCTGAGGAGCTCCTGGTCCCCTCTTTGTGCCTCCCCATCCCTCCCCAGCAAAGGCCACTGCTGCAGGGCAGGGGTGGCTCACCCTCCTGGCCGGCGCTGTGTGTCAGAGGGTTGGGATAGCACAAACGGGTACTTTCGGCTGCTGTCATGCTAATTAGTCAGCACTCATCAAGATAACTAGAAAAATAATTTTGCAGATCGTATCAGACTAGTTTGTGGTCGGCTTGAACTGGTGCTTTATTCTGCAGATACAGAAATGTGCAGCGTTTTTAAAAGGCTGGACTTTTAAAAAATGTTGACTTATGAGTTTTCTTTTTTCCCATTCAACCCAAAAGGAAAAAAAAAACCAAACCAAACAACAACAAACAAAAGCCTAATCAGTGCCTGTTGATTTGCTCCCTTCCATGGCTTTATTTCTCCTTTTTGCTTGCTACCTGGTGTTTTCCCTGTCTTTTGAGATCCCTGTGAAGCAAAAGGGGCAACGAAACTGGCAGTGCAATATTTTCTAGCCACCTCTACGCTTTGCTGTGCTGATATGAAAAGGTAAAACATAAACCCAGCCCTGAGATGTTCCAGTTTCAGGCCTCAAAATAATGTTCCAACCCTCCTGCAAGCACGTTGGGACAGCAACTGCCTTGCTTTGTGTGTAGGTAGCAAAGAAATGATCCTGGCTGTACTATGGGAACTCCTCAGCTGATGCTTGCAGCTGCTTTGAAGATCCCTGGGATTTAGTCTTGGAGGAAAAAAAGTAATCATTCAAAAAACAAAGAGCTTCATTTTACCTCTTTCTGACTCCTTTCTAACAAGGGCTGCTTTTTTTCAAGCAGAAAGTTTTCAAGCAGAAGCTTCTCGGGCAGGGTTTTCAAATTGGTTTTTTGGTGGTGGTGGGGTTTTTTTGTTTTTGGTTTTTTGTTGTTTTTTTTTCCCACCCCCAAGGATGAACGATTGGCCTAATCCAGGAGCACTAAAATTCTTACTCGTTTTTTTCTGAGCACGAGAAGCACACCAGTAATTTCTCACGGAATTTCCTGCGGCAGCAGGACCGCGTCCCCTCCCAGAGCGCATCCTTATGCAAGGAGCTCGCGTTTATTGCTCCATCGCACCGGCGGCTGTGTGGAAACGCCTGGCGTGTTTGTTTGAGCGCCGGTGGTTAATTCTCATTAGCAGGAACACTAATAGCAGTGCCTGGAGCCAGGCAAAGTGCGTGCATTTCCCCGGCCGGGCTGAGCCTGCGGCACCGCTGCTGCTCCTCTGCCCGTGCCCGGCTTTGGTCCAGGCTGCAGGATGGCTTCTCCCTGCTGGAAAACCTCTGGGACCTTCAGTGGGGTGTTGCTGTCCAAGGAGCAGTGATGGAGCCATCCCAGCAATCCCCATCCAGCCGCGTTTCCTCGTTTCCTCTGTTTCTCCAAGCCCTGATCCCCTCTGCTGAGCTGCACCCCCCCCAGGCATCCCCTGCTCCTTTTTCTTCAGGGTTTGCTGGCTCATTTCTCCCCTAGCCTCTGTTATTTTATTTTTTTCCACTCAGGGGATTATCTATGTGTGACAGTGAATGGGAAACTGAGGCATCTGGCTGCTGAGTGTGTCATGTGCAATATGTCAGTGGTGGAATGGGGAGAAAACACCGCCAGACTGACAGCTCAGAGGGAGATCAGGGGGCTGATAGCCCTTCTCTCTCTCCAGGCAGGAGAGATGGGCCAGGGCTAAAATTCTGACACAGCCCAAGGGACAATATGGGTTTCCCCAACTTAGAGAAAAGGTTCAGTTAGGGAGGAAGATGAGAAGCACTGCTTCAGTTTGATTCTTGGGGATAAACAAGATTTAGGTGCCCAGAATCAGTTTCCCTCCCAAAAATGGTACCTGTGGGGTTGGGGTGTCTGTGGAGCTGGCCCCTGTCTGTCAGTGAGCATGAGATTGGCTGCAGTCAGAGGGGAGTCACAATGCCCAGGGGATGTGCCTTGTCCAAGGCACTGCATCCCAGCTCTGACAGCTCTGAAATCACCTTGTCAGCTGCACTGGGTGGGGGAAACACAGCACAGGCCTTGCAAGGAGATGATATTTTGGGTGGTTGTCAAGGAAGGAGCCAGGCTCCAAACAGAGTCACTCATTTCTAATGTTGGCATTTTATTAATATTTTCCTGTTTGGGCTTAGCGAGATTCAGATTCTGCTGCTTGTGGAGCATCTGGCTTTAAGTCTCTGGGATAAATTCCATCACACTTTTCCCTTGTAGAGAGAGGAAGATCTGGAGTCCATCAGCACAGACTCTGCTGGATGGACACACAAATGAGGTCTGAAGAGGAGTCTCCTCAGGGGTTTTAGTTAAGCAGGTGGTGTTAGGTCTAAAAGCAAGGGTTTTAGTTAATGCAGAATGTTCATAGGCCGTGCCTGTGGCATCCATAGGGTGTTTCCATTCTGGCATCCATGGGGTGTTCCTTTGAAAAGAGTGTCCAAGGGACTTGGCCACCACAGTTTCACTCGTTTTTTCTGACAGCTTTGGGCTTCTCAGCCTTCTGCAAGCGTTGCCATCATTGGTCTGGATGATGAATGCTCATGTTCCATGTTAGATAACCGAGTGTCACCAAGGGATGGTGGCTCCACAGGAAAAGCAGCCTTTTCTCCTGGGTGAGATAGTCTCAAGTGACAATTTCACTCTGCAGAAAAGGTTCACCTCATCTTTAGAAAGAGGCTGAAATTAGTTCCCATGTTAGGTAAAAATACCTTAACCAATGAGATAATGAATGAAATATTTTGGTTTTACTTTCTCCTTCTCCTTTTTTTTTTTTAATTTTTCAAAGCAGAAATTCTTCCCAAGTTCTTGATTTGAAAGACCAAAGTGCTGCACTGAGGAGTGAATGCAGACTTATGGGGAGGTAAGATGAGACACCTCCATGCTCTTCATTCAGTGATGCTTTCCTGGTCCTTTTGTTGAGCTGGGGCCACTGCCCCTCAGTGTGGTGCTTAAAATTATCTTGTCTTGAGATGTGCAGCTCTTCCTCCCTGCCCACAGCCCAGGGAATACTCCATCCACCCCACAGGTTTGTGCTGTGGGGATCAGCCTTTTGGCAGCTCCAGTGAGTCTCAAGGCTGCAGCCCTTCAGCCTCTTTTCAAGAGCCTGACCTAGTAAAGTCACTTAAAGTGCAGCCATGGCCTGCGAGAGCCTTTGGGCTCTCACAGGTTTAAAACAGAACCATAAAAACTGATGCACTGAATAAAATATAATAGCACTCGTTCTGGAATGGAAGCTGATTTATTTTAACTTGACTTAATACATTTTCTTATTCTGGCTTAAGAGCATCCAGAAAAGTTCCTCTAGTCAATTTTCAAGTGTCAACAAGCTGTTTTTCTTGGTCTCACAAACCCATCTTTGAAATGGGAATAACTTAGTCTCCCATATGGTGTTGAAAGCTACTTCAGGGCGGAAATCTCCTGTATATTCATACAAAATTTTAGAGGAGCAGGTGGAAATTATCTGGCAATTAAAGTTAGTGCTATGGAGCTAGGACTTGGAATGACACAGCCAATCTATTCAAAGACCTCATCTCCTCCTGTCAGCACTTGGTTACGTGACTGTTCATGGTGCTGCTCCTCATGGGGGGGAAAAAGCCCTCGAGGAGATGGCAAAAGATTTCAGCTGATTTCCGATAACTGGGTTTGAGCTGGTCGTGACATTTATCTGAAAGGAAATGGTTAAAAGCAGGTCTTTAGCAGCTCTGGCTCTGACATGGTTCCACAGACTTATTGGGGTATTAATGAAGAAAAGTAGCGTTCTGTGAAGGCAGGAAGTGGCCTCCAATAAAATTTGCAAATTTCACAGAAAAACGGACATAAAAAGGTCAAGACTCTCCTCAGCCATTTTGTCTAATTTTCTTTGAGCGGTAGATTTCTCTACTCACTTAAATTACTCAGGTCTGAGCAGCAGCACAGCATGGTTGCCACCATCCCGAGGGGAAGTGTTCACCACCCTCTTGCAGCAGCAGTCCAAGGTCTATCCCTCACCACTTTTCAGAATTGCTCAACATTTTCTTGACTGCTCGTAGCTGGCGTTAGATCATCAGATTTTCCTCCATTGTAGAATTTACAAATTCAGGGGTTTTTTTTGTTTGTTTCTATGGCTTTTTTAAATTATGCACAACTCTCCTACTTCCCTCAAAGGGTTTGCTCAAACCTTCTAAACTTGACTGGAAGATCTGATGAACCGTTTTACTTCCAGAGTGCATGACTTGTAGGGAGGTATAGGCCTGTGTAAACAGCTGTTTTGGCTGAAAATTGATTTGAAATATTGTTTCAAACATCTGTAAAAATGAAGCCTAGCACCTCATGGAGACACTGTCAGCAGGGAAGAAAATTTGCAGCCTCTTTTGCACACTGCTCCTGTTTAAATTTCCCTCTGATGTTAAGGTGAGGAGCACTGTGGCATGGCTGTGAAGTCTCTGCTGTGCAGAGACAATCCCAGGTGAGGCCAGTTCCCTGTGAAGCAGATGCTGTGACATTCCAGAGCCACTGAGGGCCTGTGCTCAGGGAGCTGTCTCCATCCTGCTGGGGTCAGCAGGTGAGCAGGGAACTCACTGAGCATTCTTGGAAGAGGGGTGGGCTCAGCTGCCTCAAAATTAAGCAATCAAAATTAAAAGGAAACACAACTGACCTCAGCTGGAAGTTGGTGCGTTTTAAATACGGGATGGTGCTTTTTTGCAACCTGCCTAAGAAGTTTGCTAATGCCCCTGATTTATTATAGGGGCTGAGAGAAACAGCTTTGCACAGCAGGATAAGCATGCTTTTGACTTGGTTCCAGGTATGACAATAGCTGAGAGCCATCAAAAGTAGGAAGAAAATAGCTGCCAACAGTTCTGTCTGACTTGGATGATCCTGATTTTCCTCTTGCTCTGTCAAACCCTGCTTGCTCAGTCCTTTCTGATGGAATTGAGGACGGAACGTCCTTCCGAGAGCAGCTTTTGTTCCTGTCAGCATTTAACTGTGCTTCCTCTCTAGGATATGATCTGCAGAGCCCTGGGAAGAGAACTCTCTCCTCTGCCTTCCTGTGCTCCTCCAAGAGGGAATGCTGGGTGCTCAGCACATCCAGAGGGTTGGACCTCCGAGTTTCACAGAATGACAGCAGCAATATTCAGAGACAATATCCAGGGAAAAGGTTTGCCATTGGAAGTTGCTGAAGAAATATTGTCTCCTGCTCCTGGCTATGGCAACTGGAATTAGCAGACCAATCCTTTCCTTCCCTTCTCCCTGAAAAGGACAGTGGGAGGCCAGGTAAGCCTTCACCAAACCTCAGCAAGGAAATACCTGAGCTGGGGGAATTAGCTGGAAAATCATGCTAGAAAATGTGAAATATTACACTACTGTTAGGATTCTGGTCTGAAATAAAGCCAGAACCAGAATTTTGGAGGTTTTGTGACACTGGAAAGGAATATTTTTGCAATGTTTGTGAGGGGGGTGATGTGTGGGCTGGGCAGTTGTAGAGTTTTGTTTCACATGCTCACGTGCCACTGCAGCTTCAGCTTCTCAGAGCTTGTCCTCTTCTTCTGGGAGAGGTAAAGAACACACATCTGTTTGGGTGACCAAATAGATAAGGTGGTGTATAAAACAAGATAGAAAAATATGACCTTCTCACTGAGAAAATACAAACTTCAGGCATTTGGGCACTTTCCTAGTCCTTTTACAAAACTTGGAAGCAAATGGTTAAAAGCAGGCTAAGAATATTTACCCACAGATTAAACAAAATGTCGATTTTTTTGCCTCTTTTTCCCTCTCATGCTGTTTAAACCTGCTAGGAAATTAGTTTTGCTATGAGTTTTCATGGATAACTTGGGTTGCGTGCAAAGTTTTCTTCTAACATGTAAAATAATTGGATTTTGAGCAATGTTGTATGTTTCAAGCTAGTAATACATGTAACTAATGGGTATGAAATTTGAAGGAGGATACAGATCATTCTTTGAAGGTAAAGATGCCACAGTTTGCATAAGTTCAGTTCATGTACTTTGTCAGCTTTTGCTCTGTCCTTTGAAATTCCAGGACACCACCTTTATCTGAAGGCTTATATTGAAACTCTGAACAAGCAGTCCATGATTTTGAAGGAGAGGAGGAGGGCTTTTTCCCTCACCTGAGGAATCTGCTCTTGAGCTGAAGACCACAGCCTCTAAAAGCCTGGAGTGGTGATGTTTGTCTTTCAGAAATCCATGCAGGTGTGTAACTCATTACTTTCATACCCAAAGGCATTTCTCCACGTGTTTCTTCACTAAGACTCAAAAATTCCACCCTGGAATGCAATAACATTGCTTAAGGAAACTGGAGATTGCCTTGCCTTGAAATAAATCCTGTCCCCTCATTGCTAGAAGTGCCTGAAGGCGTGTGCACTACCTGTCCTTAGAGCCACAAGCTATTTAATCATAAACTCTGGGTAGCTGTGAGTGGCCATAAACAACTTGGGTGCACTAAAACTGCACAGGGGGAAAGGATTAAAAGTTGCAGGAGGGCAGAAAGGGGAGGCCATGCTCAGGGCCACATGTGCCCTGGTGCCCAGGGATGTGCTGGAGGGGAGGAGGGAGCTGGGAGAGAAGCCCCAGCTGCGTGGGAGGCTGGGGCCTCGGGTGCTGCCCAGCTCCAGCTCATTGCTGCTCTTTGTGTCAGCTTTGGGGGGATGTTTCAAGGCAGTGCAGAGTGAGGGTGGCTGGTTTTTGTTGCTGAGGAGGAGAGCAGTGTGTTTGTCCAACAGCTGCTGACAGCTCTGTCTCAGGGCAAAGAGGGAGGGGAGCAGGATGTGTGACTTTGGGGATGAATCCCTTTCCAGACTTTCCTGCCTTGGCCAGCAGGTTCTGTAGCTTTATGGCACGGGTAGAGTGTGTGAAGGGGTGGGAGGTGGGGATTTTTTTCCCTCCTCCACAGCAAAATTCATCAGTCCCCAGCTCCTTTCCCCTCCAAAAATCCTTGTGCTGCACTCACCTGCCCTGCACTAGGCACGTGGGGTCTGGCACTTTGCAGCCCCTTACTTTTTCTTCCTCCACACCTTTCCAAGAGGTCTCAGGTTTGGTCTCTCTTTTTTCCCTCCCCTCCTCTCCTGTGGTGGATTTATCCCAATTCAGGTGCTTGGGGTGGCACTGAGGTGGGCACAAGGACACTGAACTCATGGCCCTGTGGGTCAGATTGGGCTGCCTGACAAATCTGAAGTGTCCCTGGGACACTGCAGTGTGCTGGCTGACAGGGAAGAGGGGAGAGCTGATAAATGAGTCCCAAAACTGCTGTTCTGAGTGCACAGCAAGAGCCACAGGGCTGCAGAGTAGGTCTGAAAACACAAGCACTGGGTATCTGCAAGCTGTCTCTCCCGAGGCTGGGAGCAGCTCCTTGCTCTCTGGCAGCCCAGAAGCAGCTGGGGAAGATGGAGTAGTCACAGTCATTATTTTATGGCACGTCAGTAAAACTCCTGTGGGAAGGGACAAGCAGGCTGCCCAGCTTTTCACCCATCAAAACTCTTAAAAACACAACATCCTCTCCTGAGGCCCCAGCAGGAGGGTCTGCACACCTTTTCAGGTGCTTGTCGTTGGTCCTGAAGATGCAGACTGGCACTAAGTGAGGAGATTTTGTTTTTCCTGAGGTTAGAAGTGTTGTGTCAACTCTAAATGAAGACAGGTTTTGTCTGGGCGGTATCTGACACACAGCTTGCCACATGCTAAATCTGAAATTAAGATGTTTGGACCAAAACAAAATCCCCTTCTATTAAGATATTTTAGCTCTGTTGTCTTCTGCAGGATACTGAATAGAAGCTGCTATTTAAAGGTATTTTAGTGGGAAGCATCCATGGATGCTGATGGCATCTCTCTCCACTATCTGCTTATAGGATGCAGACTTTCTTCTTCAGCTTCTAGACACTACATCTGTTTGTTAAACTTAAAGGCTGGGTTTTTCTCAAGCTTTCTCAGTCTGGCTCACATTGCTGAGGGATCGTGGTGCAAATGCTGCTTCTTTTGTGCAGGATCAGGGCAGCCAGGCCATGTGCTCTGGCAGTGCTCTGGGCTGAGTGGTCACCCTGCTCATCCCTGAGTGTCTCATGGCAGAGGTGGATCAGGCTCCTTTGGCTTTTGGTGCTGGCACTCCATGCTACCCAATGGCCACAAGGTTTGTGCTGGAGTGTTTCTTTGATATCTAACCACACTTGTAAGGAGAATTGCAGTTCACACTTGGTGTTTGCTTATTTTCAAATGCAACACTTCAGCACTAAGAGGAGACCCTTAATATGGAAAGAGTCAAATTCCAGTGAATGCAACAGTGGATCTGGCCCAGATTTCTGGCCAGAAGCTCTGATCAGACTGAAGTAGCTACCCTGAAGTTCCTGCTCTCCAATTAGGAAGATGTCACATCTAAGCATCAGTCTGTAAACTTAGGGATGTTTTTATTAAACAGCTTTGGGATGCAGAAGTATTTACACTGACCTTGTTTCTCAACTCTTCTGAGGGCCAAGGAGGAAGCTGGAGGTTTTGTAAGAAATAATCCTCCTTCATTATATTGCTTCCCATCTGTTGGGTTAGTTTTTAGGGTTTATATTTATTCATCTCTCAGAGAGCTCTGGGGATTTCACAGGCAGGAAACTCCATCAGGGAAGTATCTCAGAGCACTTCTGACATGTGTGTGTGTGGCATGGACAGGAGCTCAGTGCCAGGTGAGGGGGGCCAGCTAGCTCACCCCAGTTCTGTGCTGTACCACAGAGCACAGATCTGTCCCTGCTGTGTCCAGAGCTCAGATGGATGGGGCAGGAGGCTGAAGTGGGACCTCAGCTCCATGTGCAGGGAAATCAAAGCCTTTGTGCTGCACGAGGAAGGAGGGGTGAGCTGAGTTCTCCCCTCAGTGTCTATGGTGGTAGTTTCCCAAAAACATCATCTGCAGTTGTGGTTCTGTGCAGTGGTGGAGGGGATGACAGGCAGGCAGCACTCTGGTGGTGTCACCAGTGCTAAGCCTGGATAGAGGGTACAATTTTCCCAAGCACTTGAGAGACTCATCATTTCCACTTCAATCCTATGATAACTCAAGGGGATGTTTCCCATTTTCCTTTTGGTGCCCAGTAAAATGGCCAGTGAGTAAAAGCAGGACCCACCACATCTGAAATGCAGAGTGCCCCATGCCCACAGCCACACAGGGCTGTGAGTCAGATCTGACAGGATCAGGGGGGCAGAAGGCTAAATCTGAAATTTAGGAGGAGAAATCTGGGCTCCCAAATCTGCTGTGGCACTAAGCAGGACGACTTGCAAGAGGTGAGGTGACACCAGGACTGACAGGCAAGCGCCTGGGGGTTCGTGTGGGCTTTAATGGAACTATTTATAACCTTTTGGAAAATGCAATTAAAAGTGGAATCACCCATTTGACTTATGGTTTACTGGTCCCATCTAATTAAAGTGGAAGAAAAATTTCCAGGAGAAAAGTGCTGTGGTGGGTGCAGGTGGGATCCCAGTGAAATGGGACAAACAACTCTGGCTGCAGGAAAGGGGTGCAGTGATTTCCTGTCACACCCAGCATGCCTCTCCTCATTGCCACCCCCAGTGAGGGGGGACAGGGCTAGGGCAGTGCTGGGGCACTCATGATGTGATCCTCGAGCCATTCCTGGAGCTGGCAAATGTGGTTTTGCCACCATTCTGCTCAAGGAACAGTGACCTGTGTGTGCTGCAGCATTCCTGTCCTATTTTACTGAAAGACCTTGAAATGAAGGCAACGCTGAGTCCTTTAGCAGTAGACCTATATAAATTAGGAAATAGCCTCATAAAATAAAAAAATCATATGCATCCCATTCTACAGCTTCCCTTGCTCAAACTGGAATACATTATAGGAGTTTAAAGGAACAGAGAAACACATGGTGTGGAGTCATAGAAATTATGTCCCTCAGCCTTTTCCTCAACAGCCTTTGCCTGTCTGGGCACAAATGCCATGGTGTTACAAGAGGGGAGCTGGGCATCACTAGAACAAACTAATTTTCATTTCAGTATTGCCCTCACAGGGTTTTTTCCTGCTCTGCCAGTGCCTGGTGTTTCACCCAAGACCTGGCTCCAGATAATTTATGGGGCATGGAAGAGTTCTGCTCCCATTTGGAAAGCTTGGGTTCATTCAGGTGGTTGCAGTGTCACTTGGCATGAGTGTAAACCTTGCTGAAGCAGGATAATGGAAAGTAACCTTTCCTGCCTGGTTCATGAGTTTCAAGGCAGTGTTGGACTCCCTGAGGAACAAGGGGTTTGTCAGCTCTTAGAGGCAAAGAGTTGTTGCATTCTGTCCAAGGTCAGTGCCCATCTTCTCAGAGGCAAAGCAATCATGGCACCTCATCTTCTAGCACCAAGCCATGTTTAGCCTTTCCCATGGCTCTTCCCAGTTCTCCATGGCCAGGCTGCTCCAGACCAAAGCAAAGCTTGGAAGGAGCGTGAGGGAGGGCTCTGCAAAGCCTTTCCCATGGCTCTTCCCAGTTCTCCATGGCCAGGCTGCTCCAGACCAAAGCAAAGCTTGGAAGGAGCATGATTGAGAGTTCTGCAAAAGCCTTTCCCATGGCTCTTCCCAGTTCTCCATGGCCAGGCTGCTCCAGAGCAAAGCAAATCTTGGAAGGAACGTGAGGGAGAGCTCTGCGGAGCTGCCGTGGCGGAGCAGGGGGAGCTTTCCTTGTGCTTGCTGCAGAGCTGGGCTCCTGGCACCCCCCTCCATTAACCCCTGCTCTCACACCTGTTCTCGCTGCAGAGACACTTCTTGCACCTCCCACAAGTGCACATGCTTGGGCTCCAAGAGCCTCCCTGGATTTCGGACCTTCGCGTGATCGGAATGAATTAGACTTGGCTGAGGGATGGGATTATTGCAGACCTGTCACTTCACAGTATGTTCCTGTTACAGCCCACACTCGTGTCTGCTAGTATTTTAAAGTAAACTTTAATTAGCATTTTCCCAAGAGTGTGAATAAATTGTTTTATTGTTGTTTTGCTGTAGGTTTTGTTTTAAGGAAAAGAGTGTTTACTCACCAAGGACATGTTTCCAAACTCTCCATCCGCACCAGTCCTGGTTTTTATGGTGTCTCATCACAGATCCCTGTAAAGCTCTGGGTGCAGGGCTCCTCAGTGCTGGGGTAAGATATGTTGTGGAGGGTCATGCAAGTGCTGGAGTATTTCTGAGTAGTGTTGGAGCAGTGCTGTCAGACTCCTGATGGCCATGTCTCACCCATTTACTAGAAAACTATTCCAGGGGAGTTTCTCCAGTCTAACTAAAGCTGTGTCTGCCTTGGTTTGGTTATCTGTGGGCTTGGCTTGGACTAAGTGACCTCAAAATTCCTGGTTAACTCCTGTCTAACCAAATCCAGCAGCACCAGGCAGGTCTCCTTTTATTGTAAATAACATCTGAGCTGCTCTTTTATTGTAAATAACATCTGATGCTGAGCATGTTTTCCAGCCCTCAGTCCAGGAAGGGTGAAGGAGGTGCCTGATGTGGTCCAGAGATCTGCTCCCAGACAGCAAAGGAATGGAAAGGACGTTTTGCACGTGGCCGAATTCCTGCAGAATTACTTTACTGCTGAAAATAAGCACACTAATAATGCGTGGAGGTTTCTACCCACCCAACCCATCTATCAGATGGAACTTGTGAAAGTGGTGGAATAAGAGGTGAGCAACAGACCTGTTTGTCCTCTTTGTGGGGAGATGTTAAGGGAGGGCTGGGAAATGGGGCTGGGGCAGGGGTGTTACCTGTGAGTGCTGCCACAGACTGGGATCCCCAGACCATCCCACCAGTTTTAAAAGGTGCTGTGAGGAAGGTAAACCCCCTGCCTGGAATACTAGAGACAGGGAGAATAAACCAGCAGCTGGGAAAAAAAAAAAAAAAAAGAGTAAATTTAGAAGCCTGGGTGGTAAGGAAAAATTTTTGGAGGGAAGAAGGTCCTGCCTTGGGTGAGCCACAAGGACTCCACTGGCTTTTGCATTGCAGAAAAACACACTTGAGTAAATGTGCTGGTGTGAAGTGTTCAGGCACAGAGACTGACTCCTTTTAGTTTCACCCATGCATGGCTTTGGTTCCACCCATCTTGTTTAAACAAATACACTCGGTGGGAATGAGGCAAGGAAAATCCTGTTCTCCGCTCGCGTTTCTTCTTCCCTCTGCTCCTCCAGCAGGGACACTCAAAACACAGATGGAGATCAAGGCGTTGGGTTTTAACAAAAATCAAACAACAAATCAATTTGATGTGTCCTTAAAAAATCCCACAGTCATTTCCAGTGGCATCAGCAGAGCTGCTAACAGCTGAGCGTGTGCCCAGTCACTTGTTGCTGCATGTACTGGTTTTCTCATAATGAAACCATTCTTTCCCTGTCATGTGAAGACTCCAAGTGTGGCTTTTTGGTGGCAGCGACACAGGAGCATCTTGAGAAGTTGCAGAGTGGGTTATCTGGAGTGTCACCATGGGAGCAGCAAGCCCAGGTTGTCATTCTTGTGCTTCTGAGCAGGGCTTGTTCCCAGTTGCCTGGTGAGACCTCTGTCAGTGAGTGCCACATAAAAAGGTGATCAAAAAAAAAGGATAATGGATAATGCCTGGGAATCAAAACAGCCAAATCTCTCACCTGCCAGTAGTGAAAATGGGCTACTGACACCCTTCCAGAAGGCACAATCTACTTATCAGAGGAGAGCCCTCTGCCCACTGGGAAGGAGCTGCCCCCATTGCTTCCCAATATGAGATGGGGGATGCAAGAGAACTGGCAGCCCACTGGTCAGTGGCAGTATCCTCATTTGTGTGAAAATGCATATTTGGTGACGTGCAAAATCCCAAGAGGCTTCAGAATAGGAAGGATTATTCTTTTTATGCCGCTTTTTCTCTATTCCTTCCCCTAGGAAGACTTCAGACCTCTGCAATCCAACCTCCCATCTGGAGCAGGACTGTCTCCAACACCAGATCATGTCAGCTTTGGCTGCCCAAAGCCTGATCACTGCTGTGGGTGTGGATGTCACCACTTTCTGGGTAACCTGTTCCAGCTCTGTCTACCCTCCTAGTCCAATTTTTTTTTCCATAATATCCCATCTGAACCTCATAAGCCACATTATGTGACCATTGCCCTTACCTGCCAATACCAAGAGGAGTGGCCCTCTCATCATCACAACCCCCATCAAATCCAGTGGGCAGGAGCCTGTAGAATTTGGTATCAATTTCCCTTTTTCACTGGTTTTGTGTTCAGGAATCACTCCTTTTACTCCTTGGCATTGCTACTGAAGGAGAAAGGGGTTTCCTGTGGCCATGACCTCCCCAGCTGGGGAAGAGCAGTGTCAGCTCAAGCCCTGAGGAGAGGTGGGAGTCTTCAATCCATGCAAATCCATGGGACAAACTGTTTCTTTGAAGAAGAGCTCATTTGCTTTCCCTTGTGGCTTATTCTACCAAAACCGAAGAGAGAGAATTCAGAAGTTATTGGCATCAATTTTAATGTAAAAGGTTACGAGGGACTGAGCCCTGATGCACATTCCAGGTCTCTCCTATTATTTTACCCTTCTCCTGACTCACCTGCTCTGGTTGCTGTGTGTTTCTCCATCCTGGGAGAAGCAAAGCACTCAACACGTTGCTCACCTCTCCTGTGACCTCTCTGATGCCACACCTTTGTTGGATGACAGCAACAAAAACAGCACAGAGAATTCCCAAAAGGGTGAGGACTCCTTAATCCCTTCAGAAAACCAACCTGATACTTCGTGGGTGGGTCCCTGCTAGTCCCAGGGTGAATTAACATCTCCTTCCTCATCCACAGCTCCCAGCCCTTTGGATCACACTGCATGCAAGGGCCAATCCTCTGTGCCTCTGGCCCCTCTTGCCCCCTTGTTTGCAGAGGTGGTGCTTCATGGGGACAAGGGTCTCACCCTCTTAAAATCCCAGCTCTCTTCCCTTTTCCCAATCCCACACGTGGCTGTCGAATCCATGGGTCAATTGTTTGCCTGGAAGCCAGCAGGACAGCCCCCTCATGACCAGTGACAGTTTTGCTGCTCCTCCAGTGACCTCCCTCAGTGTTTTCCAGAACTCTGCCTCTCTCTGGACTGAGTCCTTTGTCTGTTTATTTCGCATCCTTCTCCCATCCTGTGTTCTGCGCAGACACATCACCATGGTACCGAGGTTCCCTGTGGTCAGTATTAGATATTAATCATTGAGATGTTGGGGGATTTGTCTCCATTTGCACAGGAAAAGGATTAAAAGAGTTCAGTTTTCCACGTTATGGGATAGATTGTGGGTGAGACCAGACTCATGGACCCCAAACAGGAATTCAGTCAATCCATCCTTTCCATTTGGGACTTTAAGAAAGACACCTTCCATAGGACAGACCCCAATCCCTATGTTAAGCAATCTTGACGTTTTCCTGCCTTCCCTGGATTTGCAAGGTTGTGATTTATCAAGCAAGAGCACAGCAAACCAACACCTTGTTCTACAGCCTCACTGCAGGGATGATTCATAGGGGCTGCTGATGGCACCTGACGCTGCATTTTGGCTGCTCTTCTGGAAATAGTGAGCCCTTTGTGGATGTCTGGTCATCAGATGATGAATTTTTGTTTGCTCCCACCTGAGCTTACTTCAGGCTCAGATGCCACACATCTTCATTAATCCTCTTAGCCCTCCCTGATTTGGCTGCACCTTGTTACCTGAAAGAAAGGAATTTGGTAATGCACCAGTGGAATGAGCTGCAGTGATCTGACATCCAAACCCAGAAACAAGCAACACTTTCTCCGCAGAAAAGCCCCCCCGATTATTTCTCTGTCACTTGTGCTCACCTGGCACAGTCCCAGGCCATCCCGAGGCTGGGATGTGTGCTGGGCAGTGCCCAGAGGGATGGACTGGGGGCACACAGAGGGCTGCATGGGGCTGTGGCAATGCTGAGGAGCAAATTCTCCACACACAACAGCCACAGAATCTGCCTGAGTTCAGCAAAGCACATTCTCTGAGCTTGGGCTTGTTTAATAGGAAAAAAAAATAATAAAAGAAAGAACCTGCTGGAAAAGAGGGGTTTCCAGGCTCCATGGCTGTGGGAGGTGCAGACAGCCCAGATCCCATGGTGTCATGGCATTCCCCCATGGATCCTTTCTACTTGGGCTTGTTTAATAGGAAAAAAAAAAAAATAATAAAAGAAGGAACCTGCTGGAAAAGAGGGGTTTCCAGGCTCCATGGCTGTGGGAGGTGCAGACAGCCCAGATCCCATGGTGTCATGGCATTCCCCCATGGATCCTTTCTGCCCGCAGCACACAGTCAGTGGTCGGGGCTGTGCCTTCACGTGCAGCACCTCAGGGATTTCAGAGAGAGGCCTTTGCCCCTCTGAATTCGATGGTTATGGCTTGCTTGTGGTTTAATGTATATAATGATGTAATACTTGTCACTTTTAACAGTTTTCCATGAAAGGCAGTGGTGACAGTAAATACATTTTGCTCTCAGCTTCTATGGCACGGCAGCAGTTTGTTTGTAGCCTGCATGACAAAGCCTCCCAAAGCATGGCAGGGCCAACCTGTGAATGCCCAGTAGGTAATTACCTGCTTGTCCACAGGAACTGGGAATTTCTGATGGATTTTGTGTGCATATGCACAAACAGGAATTCACCCAGGTTTTTCCCTTAAACCATTCAGAATAATTGTAACTTCAGTGCAGCAATAGACAAAAAATGCAACTTTTTTAAAACTTTCTGCAAGGATAGCCAAAATTTGTCATTCCATAACAAAGCAGCTACATCCTTAACTGTTGGAGAGCCTGTATCCCTGTGTTTTGGTAACTAATAACCCATCCCTGGCATGCTGTATCCATCTTCCCAATGCTGCTGTGAGTCTGAGGGCCAAACCCTGGACCAGCTTGCCTTGGTATCACACACACCAGACATGCAATGGCTTTTCCCACCATGACTCATGGGGATGGGTGTGCCCCCAGCTTCTCCTGGAGCACTTAACTGGAATAACCCAAATGGAGAGGGAACACCTTGCACCGTGCCCTGTGTGCTCGTGCTGCTCTTGCCACAGCCCTGGGGGAAACCCAGAATTCTCATCCTGCCTTAAAGAGATCCTGGGCACGACATTTGTGGGTTTTCCAAGTGCCACATCCATGCCCTTGTGGGTCACAGAAACAGAATATCTTGTGTTGGAAGGGGCCCTCAAGGACCAGGGAAGTCCTGACTCTGATGTGGTGAATGGCAAGGTCCCCACGGAGCTGAGATTTCACAGGACTCTCCCAGAAATACAGCTCGTCACATGATTTGTGGTGTAGCTTCTTTTCCTTTGGTGCAAAGTTCATAAAAATCACCTTTTCCATGTGCACATCTGCCTTCTGCCCCAGATCTTGGGGTTTATGTATCAGGCTGCTGACAACCAAGCCGTTCTGGCTGAAAACCAAAGTATTTTTGTGCAAAAAGCATTAGCATTTCCCATGGGAACTGTGGTTTTCCAGTACCTTCTGCTTCAATTCTCCTTTCAGGACCAACTTTTGTGGCAACCTGCAGCTCCCAGGGTGTGCTCCCAGCTTTCCCAGACAGAGAGTGGCTGTGCTAAGCTAGGGGAGTCTTTAGGTTTCGAGGTCTTGTGAATTTGGGTGAAAAAAACTTAGTCTACAAAACAAAACGTGGAAAACATAAAGGCTTTAAGGGACAAAACCTGAAGCCCAGTAGCACATTTTTGAGTCACGGTATTTTGCTGAATTTTTTTTTTTTTTCTCCTGTGTGGAATTCTGCTAAAACCAAAATTGTGCATCAACACTTTCTGAAGGAAAATACTAAATACTAAATACTTTCCTCCTAATTTCAGTCTAGTTTACTCCTGTAACAAGAAGGAAGTTTTTACAGTCGTTGGGGGAGATTTAACAAATACACCAAAAGCGAGTTTTTTAAGTATATTTTTTTTAAAGATGATTTAAAATATATATTTATTGCCACTGTAGTGGCTTTCTGGCATTAACAGAGTTTTGTAAATGATAGCAGCTCTGCTGACGTACTGATAGTTGGGTGTATCCTAGTCTGCCTAGAAGAAAACTGGCTTTTTTTTTTTTTTTTAAGTCGCAAAGTTCCTCCTGGAGTCAGAAAACAATGCGCCCAGCTACGCCAATCCATGGAAATCACTGGCTGTGTTTATCCAGCAATTAAAGGGGGATTACAGCCGCTTCAGAGCCCGCATCCCGTCCCCTCCCCTGCGCACACCGGGAGCCTCAAAGCCGCATTGTTCCCGCAGCCGGCAGCGCCAGCCCGGGGACAAGGCGGGATGGAGAGAGGGGAGCTGCTGCCAGGGAGCGGGATTACGGAAAACCAACAAACTGCCAGAACAAAGGGGAAAGGGCGGGGGGAGCCGGGCTTTCTTCTTCCAGAGGTGTTTTCCGTGCTCGGTACGGCGCAGCGGGGAGGGAAACGTCCCGGGGAGCCCACCCTGGCAATGGTCCTGCGGGGGATGTGCCGGGCAGGGCTCGGGACAAGCTCCCGCTGCTGACTGAGCGGGAAGGGCTCCTGTGGAGGGGCATCCCCGGGGCCAGGGCTCCTGCTCTGCTCGGGGCTCCGGCCGGGGTGAAGCAGGATCCCTGTGAGCGGGATCCATGTGAGCGGGATCCCTGTGAGCAGATCCCTGTGAGCAGAATCTGTGTGAGCGGGATCCCTGTGAGCAGGTCCCTTTGAGCAGGATCCCTATGAGCAGGATCCCTGTGAACAGGATCCCTATGAGCAGATCCCTGTGAGCAGAATCCGTGTGAGCAGATCCCTGTGAGCAGGATCCCTTTGAGCAGGATTCCTGTGAGCAGGATCTGTGTGAGCAGATCCTTTTGAGCAGGATCCTTGTGAGCAGGATCCATTTGAGTGGGGTCCCTGTGAACAGGATCCCTTTGAGCAGGATTCATGTGAGCAGATCCCTGTGAGCAGGATCCCTGTGAGCAGGATTCGTGTGAGCAGGATCCTGGTGAGCAGGATCCTGTGAGCAGGATTTGTGTGAGCAGGATTCGTGTGAGCAGGATCCTGGTGAGCAGGATCCCTTTGAGCAGATCCCTGTGAGCAGGATCCGTGTGAGCAGATCCTTTTGAGCAGGATTCTGGTAAGCAGGATCCCTGTGGCTCCGAGTGGCTCTGTGAGCAGGATCCCTGTGAGCAGGTCCATTTGAGCAGGATCTGTTTAAGCAGGATCCCTTTGAGCAGGATCCTGGTGAGCAGATCCCTGTGAGCAGGATCCCTGTGAGCAGGTCCATTTGAGCAGGATCACTCTGAGCAGATCCCTGTGAGCAGGATCCATGTGAGCAGATCCCTGTGAGCAGGATCCTGGTGAGCAGGATCCTGTGAGCAGGATTTGTGTGAGCAGGATTCGTGTGAGCAGGATCCTGGTGAGCAGGATCCCTTTGAGCAGATCCCTGTGAGCAGGATCCGTGTGAGCAGATCCTTTTGAGCAGGATCCTGGTGAGCAGGATCCCTGTGGCTCTGAGTGGCTGTGTGAGTGGGATCCCTGTGAGCAGGATCCCTTTCAGCACATCCCTGTGAGCAGGATCTCTATCAGCAGGATCCCTGTGAGCAGGATCCCTGTGAGCAGGAACCCTGTGGCCCCAGTGGCTCTGTGAGCAGGATCCCTGTGAGCAGGAACCCTGTGGCCCCAGTGGCTCTGTGAGCAGGATCCCTGTGAGCAGGAACCCTGTGGCCCCAGTGGCTCTGTGAGCAGGATCCCTGTGAGCAGGAACCCTGTGGCCCCAGTGGCTCTGTGAGCAGGATCCCTGTGAGCAGGAACCCTGTGGCCCCAGTGGCTCTGTGAGCAGGATCCCTGTGAGCAGGAACCCTGTGGCCCCAGTGGCTCTGTGAGCAGGATCCCTGTGAGCAGGAACCCTGTGGCCCCAGTGGCTCTGTGAGCAGGATCCCTGTGAGCAGGATCCCTGTGAGCAGGATCCCTTTCAGCAGGATCCCTGTGGCTCCGAGTGGCTCTGTGAGCAGATCCCTTTGAGCAGATCCCTGTGACCAGGATCCCTTTGAGCAGGATCCCTGTGAGCAGGATCCCTGTGGCCCCAGTGGCTCTGTGAGCAGGATCCATGTGAGCAGGATTCCCGGCTCCTGCGGCCACCAGCGGAGCCGGATTCCTGCTCCCCATGGAAACAGGCTCCCGTAGCGCCCGTCCCTGCCCGGACAGCCCCGATCCTCCCTCTGCAGTCACCCCGGGAGCCTCCGGCTCTCTTATCACCGAGGATCTTCTTCTGGCAAATATTTACCTTGGCTGCATTGCGGAGGGGGCAGTGAGCCAGGGAGGGTGGTGTCTCCCCAGGGACAGAGGGGGGCACGGCGTGGCCGTGGGGTCCCTGTCCCCTGCCACCCCCCTGTGCTGGGGAGACGTGGCCGTGCTCCCACAGGCTGCAGAGGGAAGCAGAGGATGGGGACAAGGTGCTGGGGACAAGGACACAACGCCACAGAGTGACTCCAAGCGTGGGACTGAGGGAAAAGCTGGAGCTTTTCCTGATGAGAGATGGGTGATCCTGCCAGGAGCGTGTGGGCAGAGCAAGGGGGGGCCAAGGGAGCCAGGAGACGCTTCCAGCTCCAGCTCCTGGGGCTCCCGAGCTCCCGGGGCAATGCACACAGAAACCCGGGCCTGCCCCTCCCACAGGGACACTTTGGACAACCTCTGCAAGAATCAGAGATCTGCAAAGCAACTGAAAAAGGAACAGCACCACGGAAAAAGTAAAACCCAAGCCCCCCACCAAAACAGGCTCCATGAAGGTAAAGCGTTCTGTCCCTGCTCTTGGTTTGACCTTGGTCGTGGCCACAGCTGCACCACACCTGAGGGCCTCACTCCTGAAAATGACAGCACCCAGGACCAGAAATACCTGTGCACAGGTGGAAGCTTACTTTTCCTTTCTTTTCCCTCTGTAGCCAGCCATTCCTTATGAAAGGAAGATGAATGCAAAAGCTGAAGGGCCTTTGTTACCCTGCTAATGGTACGTCAGATAAATGGGGGCCTGAGGAGCCCTGAGCTGGGAGCAATAATCAGCCCGTGTGGTGACATCCCACTCCTGGGCAGGCAGCACCAAGAGCATCTGTGGGAATTGATTGATCTGTGGAAGTTGATGCTACGTAGTGCAAGAAAGGACACCTGAAGCCTTTTGCAGCATTTGTTGGCTTTTTCTGTCTCCCTGTGTGGCTCTTCTGCACTGTAAACTGGCCAGTGCAAGAGGAGATGTGCAGTGGCACAGGGGCAGATCGAGGGCCAGTGGGTTTTTGGGTTGGTTCTGAAGCCCTTTTGCACACTCACGGAATCATGGATTAGTCTGTATTGGAACAGACCTCTAAAGACCATCCAGTCCAATTCCATCTCCAGCTGCTCCTAGCCCAGTCCAGCCTGACTGTGAATGATTGCAGGGATGAGGTGGTTGAGGATGATGATGATGATGGTGATGATGATGGTGATGGTGATGATGATGATGATGATTTCCTCTCTGGGCTGTCCCGTGTCCCTTGCCATAACACGGCAGTGCTGGTTACAGAGCTAACACCTGCTGCCAAAACCCCTGGCAAAGAGCAGACTCCATCTTTTCCCCGGGTTTTGCCTCAGCTTTGTCTCTCCTGCCTGCGGCAGCCGGCACTGCCCAGCAGACTGCGTGGCTTGCAGGGGCATCTAGTGGCCGAATGCTGCAGGAGTGATCCGGGATCCCCGTGCCCCTCCACACAGGGGGCTGCCCCACAGCCAGCTCCTGCAGAGATGCTGCCGGTAATTCCATGTGAAAGATCCCCGTTTCCCCCCCCCTTCCCAAAACAGCTGTTTTGGAGAAGCAGCCCAGCTGGGCAGGTGGCATCGAGCTCCTTGTGCTGAGCACGTGGCGCTGGTGACAGTGACAGTGGCACCCTGTGAACGTCACCGTGGCTCCCTGGCTGCAAAAATGCACTTTGGAGGGGCCTGCACTGCACTGCTGCACAGCTTCTGGCCGTGTGATTTATTGAGCTCAGCTCCAAAAGACCAAAGGAATCTCAGATTTGGGTGGGAGGAAGAAAAGCCATCCCCTGCTGTTTAGCAGAGCCAGAATTTCCTAGCATGGCACAGGTGACCAGAACCAAATCTGCTGCTGCCCAGAGGAGCCAGGCACACTGCAGGGACACCAAGCACTGCTTGCACTGCCTTTAAACGCTCAGAGGACCATACCTGTGTCAAAAAACTCCCTGAAAGTAAAAGTGCAGTATGGTGTAGTGGAGGCTGACAAACAAGGCTCTTTTTTAAGGCCCCATGACTCATGTCTCCTGGATTTTATAGGAAAATGCACACAAAAGCAATTACTGGGGTGTGAATTATTTAGTTTCTTAATGGCCTGACAGCTTTGACAGCTCCTAGCTTGTTATCTAAGCTGTTATCACAAACCCTCTTGATCTCCCAACTTTAACATGACTTTTAATTATGCTTTCATAAGAGTAAAAGGACAGACAATCTGCAGTCTGGTTTCCATTCAGTCAAACTTATTTAAACGAGGGTAACTTTTCCTCCTAGTGAGTGAGTAAAAAGGGTGATTTGGATGTGTAGGGAGGTTTAAAGATATGTCTGAAGAGACGTCTAAAAACAATTGCACAGATAGCTTAGAGTCTGTTTTTTGTATGATTGCAGGATGGAAAAAGAAAAAAAAAGTCAATTTAAGAGAACTTGGAGAACTTGGCAGCAATGGTGATGGACATCACACACACAGAGCTGGAAATACAGTGTTAAAGTTGGAAAGGTTATACTAAAAAGTTAGAAAGGTTGCACCAAAATGACAGTAAAAGACACAATGAACAATGTTACAAAGTAAGTTTTATTTACTTTTCCAGATCCAACAGGTGGGAGGGACCAGGTTAGGGGTGTTTGTACAACCTGTTTTCTTTCTCCCTGTGCGTGTGCATTGAAACACGTTCCTTAGAGCAAACATCATGTATTAATTTTTTATATGACCTATTATAAGCATCTCTTATTGGAAAAGAGTAGTTTATATGACCAGAAGGGCTCTGGAGTTGCAGAGATATTAAATAGATCCCATACATCAGTTGTTTGTTGGTCTGTCCAGTGACAGGCTGCTGTTTATCTTAAGACAGAACATCATGTTAGGGAAATGCCTCTCCCAACTGCATTTCTATGGAAAATGTTTTTGTAGAGAGAAAATATAAGGAAAAGGTAAGATGAGAAAAGGAGGGGGAAAAAAAAAAGGAAAAAAAAGTAACTTGAGAAATTCAGGGGCAATAAATCAGCACACCAGATGGTATTCATCTGTGAATGCCGTGCAGAGCTACCAATTTAAAAAAACTGCACGGGAGTGTGCCATTAAAATGCAGACAAAATATCTGCCCAGTCTCACTGCCCCTCTCTGGGGTGCCTGGGCAGGTGACTTGGCTCTGCCTGCCCACATCTCCAGGTGTCCTCAGAGGCCACTCGGCATCCCCACTGCAGCCTTGGAAAATTTTATGTGCCTTGGAAAATACGTGCCTGTTTCCTGACTAATTCTCTTAATTGCAGCGAGGAAGGGCAACAAAGTGTATCCTGAATAATCTCCCTGAAATCCAAGAGACTGAATTGCAGCGGTGCTCCTGCCAAGCGACACTGCTGCAGAGGAAAATGCTTTGTGTTGAGCTCACATGCCTTTCCCCCTGGGTTTTAGAGGGGTTTTGGGTGCCTTGGCCCTGTGTGGAGCAGCCAGCTTTGATCCACACTGCTGAAGGTCAGCAGGGGAGTCTCTTGTTGCTGCCAGAGTGTGACCCAGCACAGATCCTGCTGTCAGGACCACCCTGCAGACCACCCTGGCCAGGCTGAGTGGGGCTCTGCAGGTATTCCCCCTGGCTGGGGTGCACTGGGTGGGAAATAAAACGGGTTAGGCCAGTTTTGGGTCTGCAGCACAGGGCATCATCCTGAGAGAGCATTCCCAGCTGGCTGGAGGGAGCTGCTTCCTTCCCAGGGAAAAATGCCAAGGAAGGACCAAGCTGTAAAGTACTGGGAGGGTGCACTCAGTGTGCCAGCTCCGAGGAAAACAACACACTTTTGTCTAATTTGGGATTTTTAGCAATTCTTGAAAGCGAAATAATGGGAATAAGGGAATGCAGGACAATATGTGGAAAAAGGTAGATTGCAAAACCCGTGTTGAAAGTTTGGGAAATTGCAGCCTGCACAAACTGGGAGGTCAGTGGCATTAAGCAAACCCCCCTGAATCCTATTGCCACTCTTCCTTGTCTTGAGGGTAAATTCTGCAAAACTGTGAAGTTGTGGCATGTACACAGGTGCACAGGACAGGGGGCTCTTTTGGTTTGGGGATGAGCCACACATATTTCTCTCTTTTAGATTAAAGGGAGATGCTGCTTGTGAGTGCTGTTTAGAATATATTCAGAGTGTCTTGAAAATAAAAAAAAAAAAAGAAAGTGTTGCTTCACTCTCCAGTCTGAAAATTATGATTTGTAAAGAAAAGAAAATTGATTTAAAGGCCACAGAAACAAATTGAGGGGTCAATTTTGATTTTAATTCCAACAATTAATTAAAGAACTCTTCTGGAGAGGTTTGTAAAATTAATATTGATCTCAGATAGCAGGCACTCTGCAGTCATGTCTCCGTCCTGGTTTCAATCCTCCCACTCTGATTAATGGATGGGTTTAGCAGCAGCAGAGCTCTGTGACAGGGCAGCCCAGCAGGGCTCATCCCAGGAGCACAGAGCTCCTCCTGGCAGCAGAGCTGGCACCTTTTAGCCACATTTGGCCACCCCAGTGGCACGTTCAGCAGGTGCTTTGGTGGCCAGGTGTCAGTTCTGCACTGTTGGGAAGGTAAGAACACGTTTGATGCTGGAAGAAGCAGAAAGAGTTGGAAGCCACTTGGAAGGGCCTGGAGAACAAGTCTGATGGGGAAGGGCAGAGACAGCTGGGAGTGTTCACCATGGAGAAAAGGAGGCGGGTGGACCCACAAGTCTCAAAGTTCCCTGGAAGGATTGCAGTGAGCTGGGGGTCAGTCTGTTTTCTGATGTGACAAGTAACAGGACAAGAGGAGACAGCCCCAGGTTGCAGCAGGGGAGGTTTGGATGAGATGTTAGAAAATATTTCTTCTCTCAGAGGGCTGTTGGGCACTGCCATGGGCTTCCAGGGCAGTGGTGGAGTCACCACCCCTGGAGGGACCTGGAGGATGTGGCACTTGGGGTCCTGGGGTGGTGCTGGGGTCACACTTGCTCGTGATGACCTTAGAGGTCCTTTCCAAACGTAACAATTCCATGATTTTAAAAGAAAATTGTCTGCAGAAAGATTGTCAGAATTGCTTCATGTTTTTGAGTTGTTTTGGGCAGCTGGGCTGGGATTCCCTCACGGGCTGAGTCTTTCACCAGCAGGGATCTCTGGTGGCCAAAGGAGAGATGCTCAGTGTAGGTGCAGGAGGCAGAAAGGCTCCCCCTGCTAATGGGATTTGTTCCATCTGGGTGTCTTGTTCCACAATGGGCACAAGAGCAGCCTTCACTCCCTGAGGAATGTGCCTTTTCCTGCCAAAATCTATCCTCTCCTGTGGTAATAAAAGGGAAATCCTGAAGTACTCACAGAAAATTGAAAAAAAAATTATCCCATAGGTGATATTTTCTCTGTTGTTCTCTTTTCTTCATTCTCTCTCTTCTTCCCACTCCTTATGAACATTTGTTTCAAGCCAGCAGATTTCAGAGGCATGGAGATGGGTGAAGGGCATAGCTCTGTTCCTGACCTCTGCTGTCTCTGCTTCTGTGCCATAAACAGAATAATTTAGGAAGGGTTAACCTGAACAGCTGCCCAGAGCACTCCCCCAGTTCCCCTTCTCCAACTACAAACCACAAGTTTCTCCAGCTCTGTGCCAAGAGTTTGCCAGGAAAATCACCTCTGTCCAGGGATTTTGGTGAGACAAAATCCACCTCAGTACCTGCAATCCTACAGTGACAACAAATGGATTTCTGATGTCACCTGGACCTAAACCAAGTAGCACCAGCTTAAACAACATTCCTGAATGTACAAGCCTGGGAAGTGAATTTCCAGCCTCTGAAAATGTTTCTGCCTGCTCAATATTAGTCATGTCCACTTTATAGGGGGGTAATTAGATTAACAGGTGAGAGGTGTTTAGCATAATTTTAAGAGATTAGGTGTAATTCCAGTCACAATGTAGCATGGAAAACAAAAATCGAGGTTTTCAATGTTGGGAATTGCTGTATGGCTGGAAAAGTATCCCTGACAATGAAGTACAGCTGATATTTAGTGTCTTATTGTTTTATTTACTACTGTCTTTACAGCACACCCAGCTAGTTAGCCAGCTACTTATAAAACATATTTAATGTTTGGAGACAGTGCAGCTATAAAATTATTTTAAGGGCATGCAAACATGGTGTTTTAATGACTACAGGCACACTCGAGTTCCCTCTGGAAAAAAAAAACCAAATAAACCCCCATTTTCTGAGCAGACTCAATTGTGCCATCCCGAGTTCTGTAGATGAGCTACACAGCTCAAACTGGTTGACTTCCCGGCACTTGATGGGAACCATTTAAAAGGATGAACGCGGAGAGATCAATACCCCTTACATACTGTAAGTGATGCAGCACCGAGTACTCAAGGGCTGTTAAAACCTTGTGAACGACTGCTCAGAAATCAAACAAGAGGGGGAAAAAAAAAAACATAAACAACGCTGCGCTGTGGTTTTAGGGACTTAGTCCCATTTTGTCGCACGGGTGTTTTACCTGCAGGGCTGGTGGTAATCTTCCAGGCAGAAGATTATTCTCAGTTTACAGGTTCATACTCTGCTGGGGCACTTAAGACCAAGCTCCTTCAGAGCCCACAGGATATCTCCTGCCTATCCCTCATCCATTACTTTGTTTCTCCTTTCAGTAAATCCTGATTATTCAGGTTTTTTTTTGTTTGTTTTTTTTTTTTAGTTTTGTTTTTCTCCGTGGCAGGCTCCTGCTGGCTCACCCTTTGCACATTATATTCATCAGGAGGCTCTGCTGCGTTCCCAAAGGATCTGTGCTTTTTCCTGGTAGTGTGAGGAGGGACTGGGAGTCTTGGGAGAGCCATTAGTTCATTTGGAAAGGATTGATATGGATCTGGCCTTCTTCCAGCGCCTCCGCTGTAGAAATGATAATTTATCATTGAAAAGCACACATTATTTTTGTTAGCAGATCAGCTACTTCAGTCTCAACTTTTCTGGACGGGTGCCATGGAAACCCAAATGATTTATTATAATTTAGAGGCTGGGATTGAAGAAGCACCTCTTCATCTCTCCCTGCACATCTCCATTGGCTCCGAGCTGTCCTGTGGCATGCAGGAGCGCTCCATGTGCTACAGCAGGGAGTTCACAAACCAGAGTGATGCTACAGGTGTGCTGCTGCCTCTCATCTGCAGGTAACGTGAGGCTCATGTGAAGCTGCCTTATGTTATCAGCAGGGTGGCCAAATAATACAGGACAGCAAACTTTCTCTGCTGAGATTATTTTGCTGGTGCAGACACCAAGACTGACATTTAAAGGAGAAGATACATATCCCTGAGGCTGAACATAAAATATTTATACGAAGAGGCCGTGGACTAATAAATTTCAGTTGTAAATGTTTACAGCTGAAGGTAGTAATGAATAACCTTCTAAAAGCAATATTTCAATTTGCACTTATTGTACTTTGCCACATGTTATATTTTCAGGAAACAATAATAATTATAACAGGACATGGAATTAGCTCATGTTTAATGAATGATTACCCAGTTTAGCTGTGATCGTTATTACATCAGGGCACAATTAAAACTGGGAAATGTTGTTTATTCTGGAGAGACAGGGGACTGTATCTCCATGTATACATCCAACTAATGCATAATCTGCTCATTAAGTTGGGGCTGAGGTGGGTGCACTTTAATAAATTTGTCAGGTGACTCCCCAGCTTCAGCTGCACAGGCTCTTTAGCAACAGAGGGTTAAAGCCAGGAGAAAACGTCATCTTCAGGGACCTCAGTGTCCATCTCCTACTGATTTGCCAGAACCCACCTTCAGATCATTACAGGTCTGGTGTTCACTACCCCCAGCCTGGCTGCTCTCTCCTCATTCCTTAGACAAGGCTGTTGTCATCTTTAACCTGTGTGTGCCTTGTAGCTTTGCTTCGAGTTGTCACCTTGCTATTAAATGTTTGGGATGAGTTTCAAAGAGAAATCCCTTACCTGGTGAGGTGGATGGAAAAGCTGCATTGACATTCAAACGATTCAGCCCTGAGTGGTTTATACTGCCTAAAAATGAGTCACTCACTGCAAAGCAAGCACCTGCTAATAAATTTGATTGTCTGTCTCATCTTATGGTGACAACAGCTGTGTTGTGACAGGAACCAGTAAGCTCTGTCCAGAAAGGGAAGAGCTCCTGGGTTGTCTGTCTGGCACATCCACCTCGGACAGGGAGGGAGGTAATAGTCACAAATACCTGGATATTGCCTTGGCATGCAAGGACTCCTGTAAAGCCCTGACAGATGGGCTTCACCTTGTCTGAGGAGGGGCAGCTGTACCAAATGGTTAAATACAAATTGTTAAACCCTGTGGGCAATGCAGACACAGGGAGAGGCTTCAGCTGAGGCTAATTTCACAGAATGACAGAATATTTTGAGCTGGGAGGGGCTCATGAAGGTCATCAATTGAACGGCCCATGCAGAAATCAAGCCCACAGCCTGCCATTCTTGGCACCACCTGTGGCTGTGCACCTCACCCTTGTCACAGGGAGCTGTGGCTCTCCTAGAGGGGTTCCTTACTTGTTGTTGACTGTGGCCAGTCCTCTCCAGTGGCCTCTGCTTGGCTTTCACTCAGCAGGCAGCTCTCACGTGGTTAAACATGATGAGATGACATCTCTCTTTTCTGATGTTTCTGATATCCTTCAAATGAGCGTCTGCTCTCCAGCTACACACTGTGTTAATTTTTCAGTCTGCACACTGTGTTAATTTTTCTCTTCTGTTTCTTTTTTGTCTTTCCTTTGTGTCTTTCTGCCTTTCTCCAGCCCACGTGTCTCTGTGGAAAAAAGACTGATACCTTGGCAGGAAATGTGTTGTTGGCCTTTCCCAGGGAGGACATGACGTACTGCATGGATAGACTGGAGCTGCAGCCAGGCTGAACCACGGTGCAAAATACCTCCAAAGCTCTCTCCAGGTAAGTCTCAGAGATGTTTTGGCCAGTCTGGCACTCGGGATACCCCTGGGAGTATGGAGATGCCCATGGGGTGATGCCTTGGATGAGAAGCACCTCTCTAACATCAAGGCTTGAGTCTTGGTGCTGCTGCCACTGTGCTGGTTGGAAGATGTGGGTGAGGCAAGGTCTGCAAGGAGCAGGCAGTGAAATACACAGACTGCTTTCTTAAACCCTGTGGGCAACGCAGAGACAGAGAGAAGCTCCCACTAAGGTTAATTTCACAGAATGGCAGAATATTTTGAGCTGGGGGGGGCTCATGAAGGTCATCAATTGAACGGCCCATCCAAAAAGAGCAGGCAGTGAAATGAGCAGGCTGCCACAGCCAGCAGGAGGAACAGAGGAGCCTCGGGCCTTGCAAGCAGAGAGCAGAAACAGCTGGGCAATAAAACCTGCGCCTCTCAGTGCTGAGTGCAGGCTGAGCTCCCCCGTGCCTGCTGGGATGAGCTGAGATGGGATGGGCACACGTGCAGGAGAGGGCTGGCTGGCAGCATGGAGAGCAGGCTGTCTCCTGAGGGAAAGGTGCCAGCCATTTATAAACTTTGCACTGGACAACTTTGTACTGCTTTTTCCACTTACTAAATGAAAGGAGTGTTTCCCAGGCATGCCTAGCCCCATTTGGCAGGGGTTGGACTGCTGCACCTGCTCCTCCTGAAGGCTGGCATCCACGGGAAAGCTGTCTGGAGGTGGGATGGGGCAGCACTGGAAAAACAGTGAGACAAGTTCACTTTTCTTAGACTCTCCCTGGCCTAATGTGCTTGGTGAGCT
The DNA here is from genome assembly GCF_014805655.1 of Passer montanus. Classification (NCBI taxonomy): domain Eukaryota; kingdom Metazoa; phylum Chordata; class Aves; order Passeriformes; family Passeridae; genus Passer; species Passer montanus. Next base: position 1,443,479 of record NW_024371704.1, read on the forward strand.
TCCTTGTGGCCTCCTCTTCTTTTCTAGAGGGGTATGAGAAATTTGATAAATTTCCCCCTCACGGTTTGCAAATCCCTGAGATGAATTTGGCCAGGAAGCCAAACCGGTCGGGTTGGCTTTGAGGGGAAGGCAGCCCATCTGGAGGCTTTGATCTCCACTGCAATGCTTGGAATGTGCAAGAGACAGGGAAAAATAAAAAAAAGAAAACCAGGCAAATACTTGAAGGCCCTCTGTGACAGCTCCCTTCAGCAAGCACTTCACCCAGGAGCCCTTTGGAGAGCTTTCAGCTGCTTTGTCTCAGGAGTGGCCCTTCACTGGGCAGGGGAAGACAGCAAAGCGAGACTGAAAGTAAGGAGGTGGCTGCTAAAGGATGCACAGTGTTTGCACGCTCCCCTCCACGCTTCTGGACAAGCTCTTGGACGAGGCTGTGACCCTTGCACCCCAAAACTGTATTTCAGACAAATTTTTCCCTTTGTGAAAGCAGAAGGAGTATTTCCCAAGGCTCGTGGGCAGCTCTGCTGCTCTTGAAGTCAAGAGCACAGCTGAGCATTTCTGTGTGTTGGCACCTTGGGGCAGACTGGAGATGGTGTGCTCTGCACCTGCCCTCAGGAAATGCATCACTTCGGGCTCCTGCTCACCTGCTCTGCAGGAGCTTTGTGCAGGACAGCCAGACAGATGGAAAAATGGGCAAAAATGATGAAAAGTATTCGTACATATTGAGGTTGCCATTAATTATTGAATTACCAATTCGCTTATTGAAGGATAATTATTAATATTTATAGCATCCAGATTGCTGATGCTAGATTAACTGTGATGGCATAATTTAGCAAATATTTTTAAAATAAAACATTTAACAAATAAAATTTCCACCATTTTTCCATCTTAAAAAAAGTGTGAAGGCCTCATGAATATATGATATCCTTTCTGATTTTAAAGCATGCTTTTGAATATTTTATTATTATTATGGATTGCTTTATTGCAGATTTTATCCTCAGGTTGTTTCCCAATGAACTTCTACACTCTAAGGCAGAAAGAAACCTATGGCAAAATAAGCTTATGGTAACAGCACCATAAATCCACTGTGTAAGTACAGTAGTAAGTAAATGCATTATATGGCTCTATTTCATTCTACTGATTTCTCTTGCTGAAGCCTCTGTAGAACAGTGACTGATGTATATGAAAACCATTTAGCACATAGTAAACCGGGGAGTCAAAATATTATTTTAAAATTTTCCAAGACCCGTTAATCCAAATGTATGTCAGAATCACCTGAAAGGTTACATTGGCCCGTGTTTTGCAGTATTCATTTTTCATTGTAAAAGTTCCTACGTTGATATCGCAGCAAAATCTAACATAAATACTGGTGCAAAAATGCAAAATTCCACAAATTTCAGAGACAAAACAACAAGGGAAATTTTCAGTTTCTTGTAAATGTCAGATTTGTTAAGGCTTGTTTGGGCTTCTTTGTTAAAAATGATTTGCTTGTATTTTTATCCCTGAAAGGTTTATTTTATTGGAAAAATGGTTTTGGGGCAGATCTTTCCACCTGATCTCACAACAAGCCTGTGCCTGCCATGTTCTTAAGGCAGGAACTCTTCCACCAGATGTTTGCTGTGAGTGATACTGTAATGTTTTCTCAAAAGCACTTAACTGCAGTTCATCAGGAAAAATGATTCCTTGGCTTCCTTCACAAAAACATCGTGTCAAAAATAGATGTGAGATCTCGTTATTTATATTGCTCAAGTGCTGAATGGCCTTGCCTGAGAACAGCCTGTTCCTGCATCAGGAGCTAGGCTGGGAGATGGCCTTCCTCTGAAGAACCAGCTCTTGAAGGAGACAAATGGAGCCCCCTAAAACTGCTGCACAGCAGTGATGGTGAAATTCCAGTGGCAATCCTGAGCCATTTCCCAGAGAACCCCACCATTTTCTGCTCATTGCTCTCTCCTCCCCGTCCTTCCTCTCTGCAGCCAGCATGGGCCTGAGACATGCTCCTGGTGAGGAAGGTAGAAAATTCCGGCTTTGCTTCAGTGTTTGTACTGAGAAATGAGCTTTTTAGGGAAGCAGATCTGGAGATGTCCTGGGCTTTGCCTTGTGGTTCAGCTGAAGATGAGCTGATAGGCAATGAGGATGACTAAATTTATTCAGTCAGTGGGTGGACACTCCTGTCTTGCAAAACCATGATGACTGATCCACCATAAAAAGTTGGGCTATCAAACTGCCGTTTAGCAAACACAAACTGAAAAAATCCTCTGGTACTTCTGAAAAGATGCCTCCCTGCAAGGTGTGAGTGTCCAGCTGCCCCACCTGCCCGTGGGATTACTTTAGTTATTTAGTTCATAGGCAGGGTCCTCCTTCAGAGGCTGGTCCTTTAGGAGGTCATCCACCCCAAAGCTCAGAAAGGAAGCCGGCCTGCAGGTTCATTTTGTTTAAATGTGTGTCTTTTAATATAATTATTCAGAGTGAAAAAAGACAAAGAAAAAAAATTGAAAATGTGCAGTTTTTCCAAAGCACTGGAACACGTTGCTAATTTCTTTGTTAGTGCCCTTTTCAAAGTGCAGGTGCCACTCCACGAGATGTCCACGAGACTGCTCTGGACATCAACTTCTTCTGCCCAGGGTAATTTTGCAGCTGTAATCTCCGTGCCATTTTTTTTTTTCCCTGGGGAATATGTAGAATTTGCAAATAATATTTCCTTGCCTGAAAGACAACTCGGTGCTTCTTTAGTAGCTGCTGCTCTTTGAAGTGTGCGCAAGGGCTTTGCCATCAAGCAAGCTCTCTTTGGGATTCTGCTTCCTGGGGTGGATCAGAGGCTATTTCTTGGCATGAAGTAATTGGAGGCAAGGCAGTTTTGCAGCGGGAGGCAGGGGGGTGCTGGCTGATGGCAGCCTTCTCCCCGCTCCAGCGCCGTGCCTGCTGACAAAGCCCTGCTTGCTGGAGGCACTTGTGCTTGCTGGGGCAAATCAGGTCACCGGGATCTGCAGCTGCCTGGTGGCTGAAGCAATCAGCTGGAGCTCCAGGAGATGGAGTGAGGACAGCGCTCACGGCGGGGAAGGCGGGCACCCTGCGAGGGCGAGGTGGCCATTGCCTGCCCACCTGGCAGAGCCCCGGGCTGGGAGCTGCTCTGCCAGGCTGCTCATTTGCAAATAGATGCTTGTGCTCATCCAGGGGTGAGGAGAGAGTGGGAGATATCTTTGCAGCAAGAGGCTTGGCAGCAGAGTTTAAAGGTAGGTGAACTTTCAGTGTCCCAAGCAGCCACAGAGGGGGAGCAGATCCACACAAGGCTGTCACACTTCCCATGGACAGCACCCGCATTCCTCAAACCACTGAGCATTTTAGAAACACCTCTGAATGACCAGGGTGGTGATTTCAAGTCTTTTTACCCATGAGTGTAAATGCAAATTGAGATTTTAGTGGTACAGGATATAAGTGAAACTCGGATGTGACGCACGGAGCGCCTGAAAAGCCTGACCTATTTATCTCCCTCTGCAATTCAGGTCATGGTGATCTCCAAAAGCCAAGCTCTTCTCATTCAGACATGCAGAGCTTGAAGCTGCTACTTGTGCCAGGCACAGGACTAGGATGGGTCTGTGTCCTGCACAGAGCTTGTTTTCTGGGAAGCAGTTTTTGGGCAGACATAGCTTCTCCAAAGAGACAGCAGTTCCCTTCCTCATCTTTGTCAGCACAGCTGGAAGCCAAAACAGATTATTTCATTTTTTCCAAGTCTTAGGTTCCTGCAAAGGAGATTCAAGTGGAGCTTCACTTGGTGGGACTTCTGTCTCATTTTAGGTTTCCTATGGGGAAGCTGCTGGGCTTTTCCTGCTTCCCTACTCCCACCAAGGTTGTTGCTGCAGCCCTAGGGTGTGGCTGATGGATGGAGCTATCATTCCAGACCTGCAGTTCCTCAAAAGCTGCTGCTCAGGCGCAGATGCGTGGCAAAACAAAATTTTCCTTTGGAAATAGTGGAAGGGAGACGGGCAAAAATGGTGGCAGTGGCATAGCAGGCTTTCCTGCTTGCACCTCTTCTTATTCTCAAAGTTAAAATCTTGCAGGAGGAGCAATGCAGGACTGAGCAGTGCCTTATCCTTTGCTGGTGGAGTCACACCTGTTGAGGAGGGGAACCATCAAAAAAGTGGTTTTCCTGGAGAAAAGATGTCTTCCTGGCAGATGGCTTGGCCAGCCAGCAGGGATTACAAACCTCCCTGGGAACCTTTTCTTTATGGCTAGTGAGAAGGTGATATTGCTTGTGACAGCGCAGAAAGATTGGCTGAAATAAAATAAAGAGGTTTCCATGGTGATCCCTTCATATTGCAGTAAATTTTCATCTTGCAGTCAGCTGGGTTGTGCTTCTTCCCCCAGAGGAAGAGTCCTTGGCTCCCCCTGCATTATTAGTTCCTGCTGGTGCTGAGGGAAGGCTGGCAGGCCCTGAGTGGAGCCACTGACATGGACAGCTCTGTGGTGGCCTTGTTCATTATCCTAAAGAGGTCAGGCTGCCCAGACAGCCTGCAGGTGCCTCAGAAACAATCCTGCTTTCTGGCTGGAACTGCAAATAGACAAGGAATAGGTGCAAAGATGTAGCTGTGGCTAAAGGCAACAGGACAGAAGTAGGTTTCTTCCCATTTTACACAACCACAGACAAATTGGGTGGCTGCCCCGAAACCAGAGCCCGGGTGCTGTTAGAGGAGGGAATTGAATGTGTAATTCCCAGGCGGTGGCACAGAAGACTCCTTTTCTCCTGAGGTTAATTACGGGGAAGGCACTGAGCTGCAGAGGGCTGGAATGGAAGGGGAAAGGAATAGGGAAGGAAAGGGAAAGGAGAAAGGGAAAGGAAAGCTGTTTGTGAGATCACCTGTGGGAGCACCACAAAGGGAAGAGGCTGTGGCTCACAGGGGTGCAGTCTGCCCAGCAGAAGAGTGACCTTTCCTTTCGGGAGCCAGGGAAAGCCCTTCAGCTGTGGAAGGCAGTGACTCACGGGCTCCCCACAAGTGTGATCTCTCCTGCCGTGCCGCAGAAATGAGCAGCAGCGAGACGTGTCTCGCTGTGGGAAGGCTCAGCAGAGACTTTCCCGGCGTGTTCCCGGCGTGACGGCATCTTCCCATCTGCATCTGAACTCGAGAGTCATGCACACAGTGCTAGTCAAGCTCTGCCACCCAAAACATGCTTAATGTGAAAAGTGTTTCCCTGAGAAGGTGTGTCATTGAATGCAAATGAACACTGCCTCGAGATCATGTTAATTTATGCTACAGAGCAAAAACTCTTCTGTCTGCTTCGTGCACCACAAAGCCAAAACAACCCTGACCCACCCGTGGCCTCGCCCAAACCTCGGTGTCTTTGGGCTCTTGTTGTGCATTACGTACAATTCACCATGGATGGAGACTTGAGAAGCACAGAGGGATGTGCAGGAGGGATGCTGTGAGTGTGGCTACCTAGAATGGTCCAGGGTGTGGGGGACTCTTGGGAGAGCAGGATGTGGGGATGAGTTGCTCCTAAACATCAAAATCACCGGGGTCAGCCACCCCCTCCTGTTCTGCTGGGAGCTCCTCACAGGGAATGATAAAATGAAGTCTTTGAAGACATTCTCCTTATTTCCCTCGAAGTTATTATTTCTTCCAGAGCTTGGGAAAGCTGAGTTTTTTTGCCTTTTGGGAGGACACAGGACAAAAGGGAATTTTGGTGGGGAAAGGAATGGGCATGAAGTAGGCACTCTGAGCAGGAAAGATCCCATTTCCTGCCACTGCAAACTGGAGCTCAAGCCTTTAGCTTGGTGACTGCAGTAGGGCAGCTATAAAAGCCTGTTTGGCAGCCAGCTTTTAATGTGCAAGCAGTGAGGTTCTTATTATTAAGTTAACAAAAAGCTGTGATTCTTTCTGTAAATTAAGGAGCTATTAATAAGAAAACAACAACGGAAAAATAAAAAAAAAAGAAGAAGGAAAAAAAAAACACAGAAAGAGATCAAGCTGGCCAGCTCTGCAGGGAGAAGTTGAGAAAGTCTCATTTTAATAAAAAATAAAAAGACATGTAAGAAAATAGAAGACACAGGTTGGAGGCAGTGCTCAGGTCCCAGGTAATCTGCTTGGGGTGATTGCCCCCATCTTCCCAGGAGTGGCACGTGGGTTTTGCCAGGGTAAATTTGCTTTGCAAATCTACCTTTGTGTCTGTGGATTAGCTTTATTTACTCAAGAATTGTGGAGGAATATTCATGCTTCTATTAGTTTAAAATCTTCTCTTCTTGTTAGCATCATTTCAGCATGTCATTCAAGGCAAGCACCTAAAGCAGATATTTTGGGGATTAGAAATGCATTTTTTTCCCTTTGTTTTGAAATAGTTTCTCTCCAAGTTAGGTATTTAGTTGCTTAGCTTTGCCAGAGAAGCCTTGTAATGCTCCCCCACCATCCACTTTATTCCAGCAGAAAGGTTTATATTTCTTTATTTAAAGCAAAGGGGAAACTCCTGTCTGTAGGAATTTTTACCTCAGACCAGCCCTGCCTCACATCTGCTGCATGTCCAAATTACCCTGGACAGCCCAACAACCTCAGCACGTTGCACCTTGTAAACAGGATTTTCCATCAAAGACCACAGGCATATTTAGGGAAGACTCAAGGCTCCCCAAAGGACAGGAGGAGGGAAAGAGAACCATTTATAGCACAGTCAAACACACAGAAACTGCATGGAATGGTGACTTCAGATCTCAAAACTAGCTTTTTTTACCAGCAACGCTTGCTGAAGACGGGCTAGAGCTCTGTTTCACCTGCCCTGTGAAACAGGACACTCCAGGGCACTGCTCCCGTGGGATCCATGGGATCCATCCAGCAGAAATCGCTGGGAACATGCTCAGAAATCTCATTGAGGCATGCAGCCACCAACTCCAACAACACGGCAGCTGCAGGAGTTTGTTACTCTTTATTAAAAAGGAACTGGGGAAGTTGTTTTTGGGTTTTCTTTTTTTAAATTTTTTTTATTTATTTATTTTTTTTTTTACAATTCCCGTTTGTTAAAAAGCGTGCAAGCAGCTCATTAGCTCCGATGGTGTGGTATTTTTGGCTGGTTGCATTGCTGAGCATGTGTTAAGCGCCCATGAAGTGCAAGAAATTACCTTTGTAACAGCAGTGGTGTCTTCTGAATGCAGTTATCACCTCCCCAGCGCCGATAAGGTGTGAAAAATGATCTTCCCATCTACAGTTGTGTCAACTGAATGCAATTAGCACCTCTACATGTGTTTAAAATCATGACCGCAGGTTATAAGTTTGCAATACATTAGCACTTAGTCCCATCTTTGTGAATTGAGGGGGAAAAAAAATACATCTCAGCAAAACTGGTGCAGTGAATACAATTAAGTACCATTAACATTCCATTAACTATTTTTAATGAAGTAAATCCAGCCCCAGATGAGTGAAGGATAGGTTAGGGACTTAGCTCAGGACAGGAGTTGCCTTCTATATAGACACGTGTCAGTGGAAAATCTCTTTATTCCTGCTAGACCTTGGTTAAACAGCTCTGTTAAGCCAGGCTTTTCCCTTTGCTCTTAGGCTAGAGGCAGCCAGGATGCAGGATGCGCCTTCTTAAAATGCTGCCTTCTTTGAAGGGAAAAAGAGGAAGAGGCAGAAAAACTCCACAGTAAGTAGATTTTTCCTTTGCTGCAAGTAGCCAAGTCCCAGTGTATTGATCATTTATTATATCCTTCTCAGGGTATTAATCTAACTGCTCTAAGAGAGCCTGACTATGTCTCTGTATGGAAATCTCTCCTGGGGGAAATAGTAATTGCCAGCAGTCTCCAAACTTCTTTTTTTGTTGTTTTCCTTCCAAGTTTGACTGAATAAAACTTTTTATATGGAGGCTCAGTGTGACTTTCACAAGAGCCTCAGTAACTTTTTTATGCAAACATGGCATTCATGCAGAATGGTCATCTTCAGACATCAAACACTTGCACTTTTCAGAGGAATAATTGAAAGGTACAAAAAAGAATCAGCGCAGACACTCCCCTCAAAGGGGCTGAAAGATGTGTTTTGGTGATGTGAAGGAGTCCAGACCAGTCTCTGTGCTTCAACTTGCACAAAGCCATACTTTTCAAGAAGATTTTCAGATATCACTGACAAAATCCCCATGCTGGGACTTGGGATAGACCATGGATGCAACAGCATCAGCTTCTCTGTCTCACCTTTATTTATTTTTAAAAAGCTGTTGATTTTTCACTTCCCAGATGGATCTGGAACAGCTGGGACTTTTACCTTTTATTTGTATTTAAATTTTATTTTCCTTTTTTCACCAAATTTGTAATTGAAAGGGACAGCTCCTGCTCCGGGACACCTGACAGAGGATGTGCAGGGCTTCTCCCATTGCTGGCAGCAATCCCATGCTGGCACAGACCCCGTGTCTTTTTAGGGTAAAAGGGAGCCCATGGCCAGATCGTTTCTCCCCCTGCATCACACAGGACATCAAGCTTTACTCAGTGATCCCTGCACAGAGCCAAGTCACTTGTGGCTGAACTAGGGCATATTTTTGTGAAGAAAATAATCTATTACTGATCTTCCCTTGTTTTCTCTGATTTCCATGCTGCAGGGCAATGACTGCTCTGAGGATGATGAGCACCTGCAGAGGGCTCTCTGACAGTGATGCTGGCCTGGTTCTCAACCAAAATCCAATCCAAGGAAGGGAGAGAGCTTGGCTGGCTAAGTCAGAGCACCAGTGGTTAGGTCTGCCTGGGGATGGCTTTGCTCTTGGTTTCTTTGACTTTCTGGTTATGTGAAATCTACAGATCCCAGCATGAAAATTGTCTGTTGGGGATTCACACTTTTTATTAAATCATGTCTTTAGTGGTTCCCTTACTGCATGGGGATAAAAGTGATACCCTACAGTGCCTCAACCCTGCTTTTCACTGGCCTGGCACTGGTGAGAGCTGCAACATCAATCTGCTCCTTTTCTCAGGGCAATTCCTGCTGGCTCCAGGCTCTGGGACTCACTCTGCTTGTCGCAGTGGGAGCTGCCAGCAGGAAACAGCATCCAGACACGATGAGGTTGCACCCTGTAAGCAGAGCAGAGCACAGATCCTGCTGGCTCTGGGGGAATCCGAGGGACACGGGGCTGTGCCAGGTGGTTGTCACCTCTCTGAAAGGCACCGACACGTGGTGGGCACCAAAGTGGGTCAGGAAGGAATTAGGCTGTTTGAGGGAAAAGGTTTAAAGCCAGAGGTGAGAAGAGACAAACCAGCATTATTAGGAGTGAGTGGGTTTGGGGCTGGAGCCGGCACATCCTGCAGACAGCCATCCATCCTGGAAATTAAATTAATTAAATTCCACTCCCTCGGCCGGCCTGGCCTGCGGCCCCACGCTCCTGACTGAGGATTGCTGATGGTGCACATTGCTGCAGGCTGAGTCCCAGACCTGTGAGATCAGCCAGAGAGGCTCCAGCAGCCCCAGGAAGGCGCTGGGGACTCCAGGAGTGGGTTCAGCTCAGGAGGACATGTGGGATGGTGTAGGCACACAGTTTGTGGTGATTGGGAGTGGGGCTGAGCCCCATCCCCAATGGGCACAGCTGTGCAGGACAGGTGAATGACATTGAAGGTAAGGAGCCATGGAGTGCCCAGGGGCACTGCCCAACCACCAAAGGGAGCAGAAGGCACACAGGGGCAGGGCATCAGCATGAGGGGATAAAAGGCTGGGCTGAAGAACAAGAAGGGTAGATGTTTGCAGCTTTCTGAGGTGCCATGGTGTTACTGTGTGTGGGCAGGTGCCTGAAGCCTTCTGATGAGGAGAGGTGTTGTTCTGTATGGGCAAATGCTTAAAGCCTTCTGAAATTGTGTGGTGACACTCTGTGTATGGTGGCTGTCCCAGCTGTGACAGGCTGGGGTGAAACTGAGGCCCTTCCTTGGCTGCAGGTCAGCCCATAAACCATGGGCTGTTGTGGGATGCAGGAGCTGATCCTAATGTCCTGATGCTGTGAGCAGGACAGGTAGTATTTACCTGGAACCTCCCTGGCTTCCATTTTCGTTCATCCCAGCTTTTCCAAAAGGGCTGAACTGATGGACCTTGGAGCCCAAAACATCTTGTTGAAGCAGTGGGAGGGGGCTGCAGTCAGCCACAGGGTGAAGTGTCCCTTCCTGTGCCAAGGTGCAAATCCCCACTACAATCTCCTGCCTCTGTGAGCTGAGCTCCAGGAATCTGAGGAGAGGAGAAGGTGGCCAGTTAAGTGAGGCTGGGAGAGTACTTCTGTGTCAGTGGGGTCTGATAGGGCCTCCTGGCCTCAGGAGCAGAAAATTCCAAAATCAAAAAGCATGATCCTTGCTTGTGACTCCTGCTGGCTTTTCCAGTGGTACACTGGGGAAAAACAGTTCATTTAGGTTAATTGCACAATGCAGATATTTATAAAATGGTATCTTTTTAAACAGAGGAATGTGCCTTTTCCTGATGAGGTCTCTGCAAAAACAGCAGTATGTCACTTGACCCAGGCCTTTAACTGGAACCGTCTTGGCAATTTAATGAAATTAAATGGCTGGACTGTGGGGAGTTCATTAGTAAGTAATCCAAAGGCTAAGGCTCTGTGAGCTAGTTCAGCTCTCAAGTGCTTATTTGTGTTTGCCAGATCCAGTAAAGTGAAACCCCTTAATAGGTGCTGGCAGTACTTGTAACATACTCTCCTCTGGTCTGGAGACCATCACACAGGCACTGGTGTGATTTCATATTTCTACACGAATTTTTTTTTTAATAAAAAGCACCTCCAGGACAGCCACAGGGTCCCCTGTGTGTCGGGTGGCTTTGCAGAGGCACTGCTGTCCTTGATGCCATGAGCCTCTCACTTCTGGCAAAGAGAGTAAGGGAATCTCATTGCTTTCCAAAAAAGCTTTCAGAGGTGGCTGCTGCTGCCAGCAGTGCAGTGCTGAACCTGAGAGGGGCTCTGGCTTCCTTGTCATGCTGGGCCATGGCTGGGACTACGGGCAGTTTTATTTTGTGCCATTTGCCCAAGGGTAGGGAGCAGGGGTGTAAAGTTCCTCTGGGATTCTGGCAGGTTGTTTAAAAGGATGCTGAGTTGCTGCTTACTTCATGTGAGGGAGGATTTAGAGGAGTCAGGAGGGTATGGATCTTCCTCCTGCAGTGTAAAGGGCTTCTGGGTTTCCAGAAGAGAATGTGCTAAAGTTTCACTCTTTAAAAATTCACCAGATATAAGCAAGATTTACAAATAAGTGACCTGTGGCACCACTAAAAGTTTGGCAGGGCACTGAAGGATGCTTGAGATAGTCAAAGGAAAAGTCCAGGATAACAGAATTTATTTTTCATCCAAACTCTGTGTTGGCCCTTAAGGCTCATCCACCATGAAAGCTCTCAGGGGAGGTTCTACACCATGGCCTAGAAGGAGCACTTAGTTTTTAAAAAACTTTAAAACATTTTGGTGTGTCCAAGAGGTCCAAACCTCTTGAGCAGTCCAACACCACCACGTGGTCAAGCTCTGGGGCTGGAGTTGAAGGGCTGTGGATCAGATCCACACAGGAAAATTTCCCTGACCTGAAATCCTATGAAAAAATGGGGTTTTCATTAATGAGCTCCACTTTGTGTGAAATTCCTGCTGGGATTTACTGTAGCTGCTTCACAAATTCTTTAAAAAGTAAATAATGTGATTGGATGGGTGCTTCTGCCAAAGAAATTGAATATTGAAAGGTATGGATGTTATAAAGGGAAAATCCATCAATCTGAGCAATGGCTATCCCAAATATTGTCAGATCTGCAGTGGTACCGGCAGCACAGGTTTTGTCCTGGTGTGTGCAAAATGCCTCTGGAATCCAATAGCTTTTGAAAGGGTGGTCAGTGCCACACCTGCAGGAGGCCTGTGTCTGGTTACCTACAGCATGGCACTGCAGTCCCAAAAGAGCTTCTGCTGAATTAGGCATCGCCAAATGGAACTTAAATTTACCCCGTGGAAAAAGACTGGGGTTTTATCCAGAGGTGGGATGTGGAAGGTCCTGTGGCAGCTACAGGAGATTTTAAGTTTGGTTTCATCCCTTGTAACAATCCTGTCTTGTCTTCTCTTCTGTGGGCTTGGGCCAGCTGCTGACCTTTGCAGGTCCCTCTTCTCCTTCTCCTCCTGGCTCAGTGAAGTTCAGGAGCTGATTAAGAGGCAGAATTAGCCACAGCTCTAAAAATCCCCCCTTCCAGCGTGGTGCTGGGAGGAGCACTGATGTGCCTCTCCCCAGCGGTGCTGCACAGCTTCCAGCCACAGCAGCGAGACAGGTGGGCTTTTATTCCTGCATGCTGCTTTCCATGGGAAACAGCGTCCCCGAGATCACATCCCAGCAGTCTTGCTGTGCTGGGAGTCCTGCTCTCGAGGTGCAGGCAGGACAAAATCCACACAGAGCCCAGCTTGTGTCTCAAGTCCTGCGTGTCCAGGCTGTGCCCATGGCATGGGGGGACAGACACACACAGGGATGAGTGGTGAGAGCAGAAGGTGGGTGCTTCCCTCCCAGGCTGGTGTTTTAACAAGAGAAACCTGCCCAGAGCTGTCAGAGGAGGTGGGATGCTCCTCGGGAACCAACCTGGAGCGCTCCTGCTGGGGTCTGGGTGGGAAAGGTGGAGCTCTTCCCAGCGAGGGAAGCAGGGATGGGCAGGAGGGACAAAAGCAGCACAGCAACGACATCTTGTGCTGCACAGCGACGGCTGCATGTGCCTGCCAGCAGAGCTGAGGCTGCTCCTGGGAAGGCCCTGTCCCTCTGGCAAGCCCCTTGTCCCCCTGGTGTCCCCACTGTGGAGGGGATGGAGCCGACAGGAGAGAGCCTTGTCCACGGGGCAAGGAGTCAAAGCAGGATTTTGGCAGCAGCAGGCAGGGAGGGGGAGCAAAAAGGCTACAAAAGACATTTCTGTCGATTGTGCTCTCTTTTTCCTTTATTCTTTTACCATGGCATCACTGCAAATCACTGGAATATCCCCCAAGTGCTCTGTGGAAAGCTGTGCCTCACCCACCTGCAGATATCAGGTACACCAGCAACATTTCATTTTCTTCTTGCAAGAAGCTTGTTAGTGCAAATATTCTGTCGTGTCTGAGGAGCACTGTGGCTGAAAACTCATTTTGAAGGTACAGACTGGCATTTTATCCCAAACAAGGGCACTACAGCAATCCCTCACCACTCTGACTGCACCAAAATTCCTCCAGACTTGCACCCTGGGACTAAAATTCAAGGTTTCTGGTGGAGAGGGGGCAGCAAAGTCTGAGAGCAGGTTGGGTTGGTGCCTCACCACTGCCTCTGTGAGGTGCCAGCCCAACCCACCAAGTGGACAGTTCTTTTTGACACCCTTCATTTCTAATCCTGATTGAATTGTGACCATGTTGATGCTGAATTCATGCCAAATCAGCCAGTTTTGGAGCAGTGGTGGATTAATTTCTTTTTGGAGCTTTGTCTTTGCCCACACTGGTGCCTCTTTGCAGACCTTGCCAGAGGGAGGCCAAGATGTGTCAGAAATAAAGAAAAACCTTGCCATGAAATCCTGCAGCATCCGAGTGTTGTGCTCAGTGTAGTTTTGAGCAGAGAGCAGCTGTGCTGCATTTTGTCTCTGGGTAGGATTTTTAGAGATGCTTGCAGCACATAGCAGCAGAATGGCTGCCCAAAGTCAATGAGACTTTGTTCAGAACAGCCTCGGGTGCTTTTCAAAGGCTTGGCCCCTTGTGGGCCTCTTTAAAGGCTTGTAAATTACAGTTAATTCCTGTGGTTTAGGTGTATTCGTCGATACAGCCCAGGATTACATTCCTGTCCTCCTTAGGATCCCAGCCTGGATTGAAGGGTTCAGGAGCAGCTCCTGCCTTCACCTTCAGTGTCCCATTCCCCAGCCTGAAGGGACAGGTCTGCCTGCTGCAGCTGGGACAGTGCTCCTCCTGCACAAGAACTGGAATTCATCCAACATAACTTACTGGGGAACAAAATAAATCCATTGGGATGTGTTCATCATCCTCCAGGTCGCCTCCAGCTGAGAAATGGGGCTGCTGGCAGGGTACCTCTGCAGGAAAAAAGGGGCAGCTGTGGTTTTGTGTGGTTTGTGATGCCAGCTTCTCTCTTTCACGTGGAGATGGAGGTGCCTGTTGCACCCAGGCTGAAAGGAAAGCAGGGTTGTACCCAGGCCACCTGCCTACAGAGCCACCATGCCCTTACGTGGCTGTGAGGGTTTTCTCACTGACTTTGGTTTGGTTTTTTAGGGAATATCAGTCCTTCCCATGTTCTTCATAGATCATCAGGAAGAAGCACTCCCCAAATGAATTAAAAACCTGACAAGTTCCTATCTGACCTGTTATTCACTTTGGAGCAACTTGTGGAATTGGCTGTGGGTATTGAACCAGCTGCAAGGTTTCATCTGCTCCATTGCTGGGTTTTCCAAATTGTTCTGATCAGAAGGAGCTTGTTGGCTTCAGAGGCAGATAAAATAATCTTGGCCTGTAGGTCAGGCAGGTAAAACACAGTCTGGAGGAAATAGTAGAGGACTCTAGAATATGGAAAGTGTGTGATAAATTTTCAGAAAAGTCTCTGGTTTTGTCCAAAAACCAGTGTCACAGCTCAAAGAATTGTAGGCAAGGGCTGGTGTTTTCATCTGGATGCCTGTGGAGCCATCAGATTCCATGATTTTTGTTGAGGTGTTGGGCTTTGGTGGTGGACTCCATCAGAAAGAAGGCACAGTTGTGCCTGTCCTCTGGGGCTGATGGGAATATTCATCTCCCAGAGGCCATTTTCAGTAGTGTGACAGCATGTCTCAATTCTGCTGAGATTTCACAGAAAAAAAAACTTCAGAAAAACTTTGTCTGCATTGATGTCTTCTCAGGCAGGTTCAGACCAGGGTTGTCCTCTTTATGTGTAGTGCAATAGAATTATATTCAGAAATACATCCAGGTGGTTTGCTGCTCTTAGTCTTCCTCTGCTGGACTGGACAGATTTCACAGGAAAGAAAAAAAAATCTCAGAAAAACTTTGTCTGCATTGATGTGTTCTCAGGCAGGTTCAGACCAGGGTTGTCTTCTTTGTGTGTAGTGCAATAAAAATTACATTCAGAAATACATCCAGGTGGTTTGCTGCTCTGAATCTTCCTCTGCTGGACTGGAAAAGGGTCTGTATAATTTAATTTGTAGCATCTTGGGGAGCTCAGAGTAGACAGTGCTGGATAGAAGACAAGGGGCTCCTGTCTAGTCCTGGGTTGTAGATCAACACTTTGAGGTGGATATTTGGTTCTGTGGGCCTTTCCCAGCATGGTTGTCACAGCCCTGAAGGTGGCATTGTGTCATGGAGCTGTAAGTCAGCAATGCCACCAGGTCCTGGTTTGGAAACATTTTTGGAGGCTGCCTTGGCCAAAGCAGAGGGAGAGCAATGGCCACGGGTGCTCCCTCTGCTCTTGGGTTTCACTGGGGATGTTTGAAAAGCTGTGGCTACTCCATCCATGGAACTGTCCAAGGCCAGGTTGGACAGGGTTTGGGGCAAGCTGGGCTCATGGAAGGTGGCCCTGCCCATGCCAGGGGTGGAGCTGGGTGGGCTTTTAGGTCCCTTCCCACCCAAACCATTCTGGGATATTTTTTTCACCCCAGAATGTGGGTTGGGTGAAATCATACTGGGGCTGCAGCATGTCAGAGGTTAGCTGTGCCACCTTCTCTTTCTGAATCTCTGCACACAGACAGCCCAGCTGCTGGTGGATCAGGCAACAGTGACCAAAGTAGAAATAGCTTTGCACCAGGAAGCCAATACTGTGTCTTCACTGCCCATATTGAAGGCTAAAACCTTTCCACTGAAACTGGGAAGGACAGTTGGGTTGCTCTTAGTCATCTCCAGAGCCTGTGTGGATGGGTGACAGGTGTGATTCTTTCCTTTTTTTCTTTTAAACTGTTTTTCTTTTTCCCTTGTACCTGCAGATTGGAGTGTCTGCAGAGTTGTTGCCCACAGCAGCTCAAGGGCCACTTCAGAACAGTGCTGGGAGGTCCACAAGTGCTCAGCCTTGCTCTTGGGGCTGCAGGGAAATGAATAAAGGAAGACATGAGAGCAAGAAGTAAAGCTGTAAGTGCATGGAGTGTTGGGGGAAAAAATGGGGCTTGGCTGACCCTGGCAGGCTTGTTGAGGAGATGCCTATCTGGGTGCAGAGTAAAAAACTCACCAAGTGAAGTACTTGTGAACCAGTTTAAGGTGGTGGTGGCATAGTTCATCTTTAAAGATAACTCGAGTGTGAAGCCCCTTGTGCATTTTTAATCTCTTAAAATAGATCTTTAGGTGTTGGGTTTGCTGTTAATCGATGCACAAAATGGTGTTAGCACATAATAAACATCAGCTGATATCAGAGAGAGGTTGTCTGTTGAGTACAGCACTTGTGCAACAGCTGCTGGTGTGATTTCTGTGGACAAGGAGAAGTCTGGTGTCTGTGTGAAACCTCTGTCATTCTCTGGGCAGAGGTGAACTCCTTGGCTGATCTCTGTCCCATCTCTGGTCCCTCCAGGCCTCATGAGAAGGTGTTGGCAGAAGGAACAGTCCCCAGGGAGGGACCAGCTCCTGGTATGGGTTCACCTTTTATTATTTTCCAGCACTTTCAGCAGCACATTAAAGCAGAGGAGAGGAGACTTCAGTGATTTTGCTGCTCGTGGAACCGACTACTGAGCTGTTTGTACAACTGCACGGGAGGAGAAACCCTCTCACAGCCTCTCTGTGCTGACTGCCATCTATAAAAAGATCTTGACAGCCTCTCCTGTGAAAAGCTCTCACACCTCCCCTCTGCAGCATGCCTTTGATGCCGGAGCAGGTGGGTAGTCCTCAGGCTACTGAAGTGCCTTTCCTTTGTCTTCCAGGCTGCTCTGCTCCTGCCCACCCACGTGTGGCTCTGAGAAGGTTGTAGTGACCCCCTGGAAGTGTTGGAGCCCTTGCTCTGAGGGAGCAGGAACAAGGAGGTGCTTGAGGGACCCTTTTTCTGCTTGGATGCTACAGGTTTGTCAGCTGGGGTGACTATAATCTGTAGATCCTCAGATTTCTGGGAAAAGGAAGAAGTTACTTAGCACTGAGACTAAACTTGGGTCAGATCCTCCCTCCTTCCCCAGGCAGGAGTTCATGAGCACTCCCTTCTCTGCTCCCCAGCTCCTACTTCATACTTGACTGATATAAAGGAAAAATCATCCACTGGTGTAATGGGATCACAGAAACCCAGTGAGGCATGAAATTATGTTCCTTCTTTCCCAGATAAATCCCTTGTTGTAAATTAAACAGTTTACCCATTTGAGTACAGGTGGATCAATGTCTGTGTCAGTCTGCTGTTAATAAGGAGGGAGATTATCCAGGGCAGACTTGCAGACCTCTAGGGTCTCTCTTGGTAGTGATGAAGTAATGTTCTTCACAAGTTGTGTTCTTCACGAGTTGTGTTGCCACCAAGATCCTGGGGGAGCTGGGAAAGGAGCAGCTCTCAGGGTGGGGGATCTGGAAGGAGTGACATCCCCACACTCTGAGTTCTCCCTGCACCAAAAGAAGTTTCCATTCCAAAGGGGTTAGCACAGGATCAAGTTGTCCATGCTGGTAGACCTTGGAGCAGGTGGAAAGACAGCTATCCTGAGCCAACAGGAGAAAACTTTGGTTGTGCTGTGCCCCTCTGGACAAGGTATCCTTCCAGGGGCTGTGCTGAGCAGCCTGGCACAGGGAGCTTTGTATCTGTGCACCTCCCCAGCAAAATCTGAAATTGCATCCACGCTCTAGCAAATGCAATCAAGTATAACTAAGCCAACTGAAAGACAGGACTCATCTGGATTTTCACTGAATTGTTTTTCCAAAATGATTTTGAAATACTGTTTGTTTTACACTGTGGATATAAATTCTTTTTCAAAGTGCTTGAAGCATGGCGAGAGTTTTATCCCCCGAGAAGGTTTGGCTGTGTGATAGGAGGAGTAGGTGATGGGAAACTTAATAGTGAGAAGAGAAAGAGTTGAGCTTCTCAGACTGCTGAGTGCAGGAGTCACTGAAGGTTGGATGGGGTTTGGAACAACCTGGCCTAGAGGAAAGTGTCCCTGCCCATGGCAGGGGGTTAGAGTGAGATGATCTTTAAGGTCCCTTCCAACCCAAATAATTCTGTGACTCTAAAAGCCAATTTGAGTCACAAGTCAAGGAGAGGTCTGGGTGCAGGAATAAAATGTGAACCTGTTACTTGCATAATCCCTGATGCTTGCATCTTCTGTTAGGACCCTGAGCAGTCAGAATCTGACTGGTCAATCAATATCTGACCAGTCAGAATCACAGGGAAAGACTAGTTTGGGCTGGAAAGGACCTTGCATATCATCTTGTTCCACCCCTCTGCCATGGGCATGGACACTTCCACAAGACCAAATTGCTCCAAGCCTTGACCAAACTGGGCTTGAGCACTTTCAGGGATGTGACATCCACAGATTCCCAGGCAGCCTGTGCCTCACCACCCTCAGAGTCAACAATTTTCCCCTCATATTTAATTTAAAACTATTATTTTTCAATTTGAACCCATTCCTTCTTGTCCTGGAACTACAGGGTTTTGTAGGTAGTCTTGCCCCATTTTTCTTCTAAGCACCCTTCAGGGACTGGAAGGCCACAATTAGGTCCCCCCTGTACTGCCCTGTCCTGCTCGGTAGGTTCAGGGGAGGGTGGTTGGATTTACTCCGGGCAGTGTCAGGAGAAACAAAATTCTCAGACTATTCAGGAGTATCATGCTCACAAAAAGAGGATACCAAAATGACAGCCTTCTCAGGGGTCATCCACTCCCTCTCTGCTGAGGCAACATCTGTCACATCAAACACCTCCCAGGGATGGGTGCAAAGAAGGCTCCTCACCCTCCCCAGCCACCTGCTGTTTCTCACTCTCATCTTCATCATCAATCTCCTTCTTGATCTAAACTTAAACCTCTGGACACTTCCACCATTCATGAGCATCTTGAAGAAGTAATTTCCTTCCTGTTAATAGAAGTGATTTCTATATTGTCTCATCTTCCACTGTTTTCTGGACACGTGCTCTTGCCTGTGCTCTTCTGCAGTCCATACCTTTGCCTTAAAGTCAATGCAGCACTTATCCAAGGACTGCTTTGCTTCTTAATGATGACATTTAAGCTGCAGTAATCCTGCAAGGCCTTCTTCTACCTCCTGTCAAAGGCAAATTGTTCAAATTTTGATCCTCTTGTTAGAACCAACCTCCTCTTTGACAAAAGCTGCAGTCAGCATGAGAGATTTAAGTTAAGCAGCACTTTTCTTATTACCTAACACATTCTAACTTTGGACTGGGAGTAGAATTAGTTCTGCAGTTATCACTAAAATAATGTAATCTTTCTGCCTAAGTTAGCAAAAACCACCTGATTAGTGCTCCAAAAGCTGGCTGAGTGCTTATAACTCATGGTGGTGGTTGGCAGGGCTCAGCTGCAGCTCTGTAACAAACTGCAGGGAAAGCCCTGCCCCACTGCCTCTGACTGCTCCCAGATCATCCCCCCCATCTCCAGTTTCATTTGATCTAACTATAGCTCACTGGCAAATGACAATTCATAGCTAGGTGGTGTTCAAAGTCTAATTGCTCCACCATTTTCTCAGTACTTCAGAATTTCTTAATTGCATTAGCCAAGGTGAGAATAATTGCTGCTTTCATATCCTTGAGACTTCTCATACAAAAGAGGCTTATGCAAGAATCTGCTCATTCTCTCCAATAAATGATCTCTCTGTTATTACAGAGAGTGTTTTGGGGGACTGCTGGGAAGCATTCCACCACACCATTATGCACCTGAACAAAACCTGAAACTTGCAGGCACAAGACTAAATTATAGTCTGGGGCAATCATCAGAACACACTTTGGGTTTGAGGTTTTTTGGGAATTTTTCCTTTTTTTTTTTTTTTTTTTTTTTCTTTCCTGGAAGTTGCTTTTTCAGAAGATGAGCAAGCCCCAAACCTAGAAACAACCCATTATTTTGCATTTGGGGATCTTCTGGGTAGAGGAAATCTGCTGTTTACAGGTCACTGGTGCTCTGACATTGCTAATGGTCACATGTGGAACTTCTAGTGTGTGCCAGTCACTGTCCTTATTTTTCCTTTGCTCATGAAATCCTTGGTCAGGGACCATTTCTCCCCTGGGTTTGTGCATCTTCAGGATCTTGGGTTGCATTCAAGGCTTCTAGATGTCTTGGTATAGTAGCTGTGTGTGTGTGCCTCAAGTGCAATAAAGCCACTCAGGCAGGGAATTAGACATAATGTTCTTCCTTAAGCTCCAGCAATTAAGTATAAACATATGCATGCACAATAAAATGTCATGCATCCCTTCTGAGGCTGTGACTACCATTAGAACAAGAAAAAAGAACCATGTGTTTCCTAACATGCCAATTGGATCCACTTAGTGTGAGAAGAAGCTATTCAGTGAGTCAAGCACTTAATCCAGGAAGCAAGTTGTACACAAATTTCTGATAAGGTAGACAAATTTCACACCCTGTTCTGGGGAAAATATTACATTTCATGGTGCTTTACAGATGATGACAAATCCTATTAAAATCCTCGAAAAAAAAAATGTATACAAGTTAAACATGGATATTTAAAATGATCCATTTTCTGGATGCAGGAAAATAAGTAAAATGGGCATTTTGTAGGAATAACAGCAAGTGCCACAGAGGTTTTACACAGGGTCCTTGGTAAGAAGTAATCTGATTATAGCTACAGGACCAATTTCTCTTGCAGCATATGAAATAATGCTCAGAAACAGTCCAAGTACTTCTTCCAGTTGCTAGACAAACTCGGAGGATAAATAGGATGGAGACTCTAATGGCGAGGTTTGAAGGACTGCAAGAACATCAAACCTTTCAGGTTTGCTCCAGGGCTGTAAATCAAGGTGGGCTAGGCCATCATTCTGAGGCAGCCATGCTATAATTTAGGAGCTTTTTCCAGTTACTGTGACTGGCTGAAGTGCAATGGCAGGAGCTTTGCAGAGGTTGAAATGGTTGCTTTTCAAGATGAGATGCCAGAGCTGTGAGTGCAGACCAGAATGTGCTGTACCTGTCCCATGTAAATCCCATCTGGGCTGGGGCAGACCCACACCCCCTAAGACCCAGCAGCTGTGCCTTCTGTGTCAATTTTGCTACAGATACTTCAAAATCTTCCATCAGGATTTTCTTTCCAGGACTAGATAGCTCTAAAGGTCTGGGTGGCAATGTGAAATCACATCCCTAGGAGTTAGTGGCCCAAGAGAGAAGCTCTGATCCTGAGGGACAGAGGTTTGTAGAGGCCACAGCAAGCATTTTTGGGAGCCTTTCCAGTGCTTTTTGACAACCAAGTGGTGTGGAACAAGAAAATCTGCTCTGAGAGTGTGGCATGCTTTGGTTGGGAGTACAAATATGGAGCCAATCCAGACATGCCTCATTTCCTTGCTATGAACCAGGTGATGCCGAGTTCCTAAATTTCTCTAAGCTGTAATGCTTAGAAAAAACAGAACACATTCCAAGGCATGATTCCTAGTGGAGTGACAAAGACCCTGGCAGGTGGCCTCAGTGGCTCTGTCTGCCATGGATGCAGGAGAACCTGATTTCTCACAGGCTTGTCCTGCTCCTTGGCACCTCTGTGTGCTCCTAAGTCCAAGCAGGTGTCATTTCTTCCCTGTGACCCAAGATGAAACCAATATTCTGGAACAATTTGTCTTGGAAACTTCATGCCAATTTATTTACTGACCTTCAATAAGGACCATCATTTCTTCATGAGAGTTAAGTCCTGGGAGGTGCTAAAATGGCCATAAGTGACCTTCTCTGGTCACTTAGGATGACAAATGATCAGCTCATGGGGACTGTGCTGGTTATCAAACACTCAGAAATATTTGAGGGGGAAAATTGCCACCAAACACAGATTAGTTTACTAAAAATAGCATCAGGAACGACTCTTATGTCAGATGGTGTGAGATGATGTAAGGAACAAAGCCTTTTTGAGAGCCTCTATTACAAAGGATCTATGGGATGCTGCTAAAATAGTAATTTATGTGGTTTCCTGCTAGCAGGTCCATATATTTGTTACCTACAAAGAGTGTCCATGCTCTTGGGGGAAAAAGACTTAAATTTTGTCAAAAAATTTATTTGGAAAAGATAAGAAAGCTTGTTCTCAAATTCTGACAAAATAGGTTATCCACTTCAGAAGGAGGGAGAGGCTCTTAAAGGAGAATTTTATTCCCAGTTGCTCCTTCTGTGAGGTTTCATGGGCCATGTTGACTTTGGGAGTGGGGAGAGGACACAAGGTTTTCAATTTGACTGTCAAGGTTTGGACATGAAATTCTGGTTGAACCAAAGGAGATGAGACAGGCAAGCTTACACGTGCAGCTCCAGGAGGGTGGGAAAGACATCCTGGAAGAACTGGCAAATCACCCCTGGAAATGAAAAGGAGACCTGAAACAACTTTCAGGTGTGAAAATGCATGACTACAGTGAGGATGCACTTTTTGATTAATATTTTCATCTAAAAGCTAGCTGAATGATAAGTGGCAGGAGAAAGCACCATGATGTGGTTCCCAAGTCTGTGAACACACACTTACCATGCCCCTCTACACAAAGGGTAAAAGAAGATCAAGGTTGGCATGAAGCAGCAAAAAAACCAGCCTTTAGTCAGGAGAGCTGTTGCCATCATTATGAAACAGAAAATCCTAGGAATTGGTTTTGCTCTCAGGACATGCAGTGTGTGTTCTTACATAAATATGTTCTTAGAATTATGTTTTAAGGTGTTCATATGAAGTGAGAGGGGCAACTGTGGGAGAAACTGGAAATCCACTTCAGAAATCTTACTTACTCCTGTTTTCAAAAGGAGCTGAGTGCAAACTGGGGCCAGAGGAGATTAGTGGCTGATTTGGGGTCCAAATGTATGCTCAGGGCCAAAGGCTGGTAAAATTTCCTGGCATTCACTGACTCGGTAGCAATGCACAAGGTTTATGGAAAATGCCCTTAAATCTGCATTTTTCTGGCAAACAGAAGGGATGGGTCCCTTTTCCCTCAATTTTCTCTGGCATTTCCCTGTAAGTATTGAGAAGTTTCTCAGGTGCAGTCACCTGCTGGAGAGGCAGCCCTGGCTCCCCACTGAGGAGGCTAAAAGAGCTGTTGATGTGATTTTAATGGGTTTGCAGCTGCCTTCCCTTCCAGGTATTTGGAAAAACCACATCCTCCTGACAGGAGTGCTCCTGAGCCCCTTGCAGAACTGCTGGAGAGTTTCTGAGAGCCCAAAGCACTGAAACTTCTCGTGCTGAAGAAGCTTTGTTTTCTGCTCATCAACCCTGCCATTTCAGCAAATTACATTCTCAGGAGTTTCTTCTTTTTGGCCTTCTCTTTTAGCAGTATTTTTCTGGCACTACCAGAGGTACTTTCTGTTCCCTGTTAAATCTCCTGAAGTGTCACTCTCCCCAGGGTGAAGCAAGGAGCCCAGTGATGCTTCAGGAGGCTTCACGTGGTCCTTGCTGATATGCCATGCAACAAAATGTGTGGATGTGGCACTTGAAGATGTGGTTTAGTGGTGGACCTGGCAGAGCTCGACTCAATGATCTCAAAGATCTCTCCCAAACTAAATGATCCTGTGATTCTAAGATGATTTGAGACCTGTGGTAGGAGAAGAGGGAAGGCCAGGACTCCTGGCTGGAAGCTGGTTGTAAATGAAAGTGATTTGAAAATTACCTGATGGGAGATGTCCTGTGTGGATAAAAGGAGCAAGTGGGGCTGTTTGTTCTTAGTTGTCTGTGTGAGTTTTGAGCTGGGGGACCTTTCTGTGGTTGTAACCTAAGGCTTTCTTTTTTTTTTTTTTTTCCTATATGATCCTTTGAAATGTGTCCTTCATGTCTTGAATATTTGCCCTCCCACTGTATCCCTTCAGGAGAAGAGGATGAGCTGGTACAGACCTGGCTTTTCCTGGCAGCCTGCTCAGAAGGTGCAGCTGTGGAAGAGGAAACATCTCCTTGTCTGGTACAAGGTCTTATGCTATGGGGACACAGACTTCTCTTCTGTGTCTTGTCAGCCTCAAAGGTGAGCAGAAATAGTGTGGTGTGGCCTGATGCTGTTGAGGGGACTGACCCCAAACCAGATTTTACAGAGACACACTTCCAGGAGCACTGGGAACCTGGGGATATGAGCACCCTGAGTGCCTGTTCCCACTGCTGTGATCTGGGGTGTGTTTCAACACTTTCTGGAAGTGTTTAGATAACTTAAAGGTCCTTTTATGCATCTGAGGAGACAGGATTTGACACACCTTAGTCAGTGCTTTTACAAGGAGAAGGTTTGTATTTAATTAATTCTGCCCTACAGTACTGGGTGTGAGGCTGTGGAAGGCTGAGCAGGGGTAGGAACAATGTTGTCCAAGTCCAGAAATGCAGAAAGAAATTATGAGTTTAATGTGGCATGAAATTATCCATTCTGTTTTCCTCAAAGTTAATTGTAGTTCACTATATAGTCTGAAAAAATCCTGTCAGAAACCCAAAAACATTTGCATTCAGTGGATGTAGGATGCTGATGTGTACCTCTGAGGGCTGTTGGCACATTACTTGCCCCAGACACCAAAAGGCACCAAAGAACTGCTCCCTGTTCCTCAGAAGAGTTACAGATGCAGAACCTAGAACATGCTGAAATTGCTCTCTGAATTTGAGTGCCACTGATGTAGGAAATGAGAAACTCCACGGCTCTCTTAGAGCTGACAAATGATAGTTGTTAGGGAATTAATGGGTAACAGTATGATGCTCTAAAGAGTTGGTTTTAACCCTTCCCAGGGAGGGGAGCTTTGGAGCTGGGTTCCTGGGCTGCTTTGGGCACACAGGTGTGAGCATGGGACAAGGATATTGCTCCATATCCTGGACAGACATCTGTGTCTGCATCCTCATTTTGTGCCATTCAAATGGTTGAAAACTTGCTCAAACACAGAACTGCTCCAAGCACAGAATTCCTTATGTTCAAGGAGTCTTAAAATTTAGATGATCACTTGAGTCTTTGAAGGTCTAGTAGTAGGATGAGGGAAAAAGGAGTGAACAGAAATTCCCCCAGTCCAAACAGTACCAGAATCTCAGGCTCTTGCAGTCAATTTGTCTTTGAATATAAAGAAAATAAAAAAAACTTTACAAGTACTGACTTTTACCTCAGGCTTGTACACTGTCCAATTACCACCCCATTTGAAGCCCACACCAGCTATTCCTGGCTCAGCATCCTTTACCTCTGCTGCCTTCTCTGTGTCATTGGTGGGAGGTTCTTCAGCAGAAAGGTTTAACTTTACAAGTACTTTTACCTCAGGCGTGTACACTGTCCAATTACCACTCCATTTGAAGCCCACACCAGCTATTCTGGCTCAGCATCCTTTACCTCTGCTGCCTTCTCTGTGTCATTGGTGGGAGGTTCTTCAGCAGAAAGGTTTAATGTCAGGAAGATTTATTTCTTTTGCTGCTGTGCAGGTGAAAAATTGGCTGCTCATCCAGTGTTATTTAGGTGTGGCTCAGTGGCAAGTGACCCCTTTCTGAAGTTCTGCCACAAAGAGAGATGCTGTTGAATGTGATAGAAAGGGGAAGAACCTTTAAAGATAAAATATAAATGTAAACCACTAGCAAATACTGGTCAGTTGCCTGAAATCACACCTATTAATGGCTTTATATGGAGTGGTTGAGAATCAGCCCTTTGAGTCTCAGTAACTGTTCTGTCACTGGTTTCCTAGGACCAGGAAAGAAGGCAAATCTTTTCCGTTTGTTGGAGGCTGTAGTTGAATCATGAACAGCTTTAAAAAGGAGGGAGTAAAAACCCTGGGGCTGATCTACGTATGTTTCCACCTTGAAAACTTTTTCACCTTTTCAGCCTTGCACAGGGCAACACTGATTCCTCTCTGCCTCTGATACCAAGGCTCATATTTCTTCTATGCTTTTGTGGTCTCCAAAGAAGGAGACCATTTTATGAAAAATGTCTCTAGACAGCAGTGGGATGTCTGAGGGCTCTCCATCAGCTGTATCCTGTCCAAACTAGAGTGACTGTAAGGAGAAGTTTGAGGAGTGACTAGCCTGCAGTGCAGAGATGCCTGGTAGCAGTAGCTGCCACCCAAAAGTTCATGGCTGATGTCTCATTCACAAGGTTTGAGAGGTTTGGGTGCTTCTGCTTTGGAGTGAAAGGCTGTCACAGTTTTCCTTCAGCACCACTTTGTTCTGATGGGGCATTTTTGATGTCATCAGGAGCTGTGGCTCTGGCAAGCCACACACCAGGTGCTGACAAGTGCTCTGACACAGTTTATTTTTAAACTTGCTGTGGGTTTTTAGACTCTTGCAGTGTCTGTCTGCTGGCTCTCCTTTCTCTCCCAGTAAGCTGACTTGGCTTTTCACGGAGACTGGGTTTCCCCACAAATTGATGTTTTGTCCTGTGCTTTTTATGGTTGATTGTATGATTTATTGCTTCCATCCAATCAACAGCTGAAATGTCAATTTGTATTATCTTTCCTTCAAACCTGTATTAACAGTGACCCCCCCAAGCCTCTGTTAAAGCAGCAGAATAAAAAACATCTGGGAGAGATCTCCAGTCACCTGCTGTGACAGTGGGACACTGAAAACTCTGATCCACTGTGCTTTCCACCTCTTTTTTTGGAGAAACCACTTCAGTGTGTGGAAATGTTTTTATTTAAAAAGCTGTGCTTCTTGTTAAAAAGGGAGGAAATTCCTGTTTCTTTGCTCGTGCTCCATCCTGTTGGTCCTGGGTCTGCCTGGCAGATGCATTCCTCCCTGAAAACCTCCCTGCTAATTGTGAGTAGCAGATGCCAGTCTTCCTCAGCACATGTTGGGATATCATGTAGCCCACAGCGATTAGATTTGCTTTGACTCGTTCATACCACACTGATTCAACACAGATTCTTCAGGCTGAGGCAACACTAATGACTTTTCAGCATATGGTATAGGATGGATCATTAGATGGTCACTGATAGTCTAATTTTGGTTTTATTGTTTTTTTTTTTCTTTATTCTTCAGGAAATAGACCAGAAAATTGTAATTTTTTTTCATTTTGCCCAGGCTTTGTCTAAAAATAAGGCATAAATGTAGCATTGTATTTGGCTGTGTTATTATTTGAAATGCAAAGGTCCTTGATTTATTCTTCTAGAGGGCAGCATAGCCTTAGATTTTATTTAAATTGTGAGTGTATCCCCTTCCTTTCAGTGAAGTGACGTTTTCTAGCTTTCCAGACTTGCTTAGAATCTGTGTGATCTTTGCAACACTTCATTTATGAACAGTGGCATGACATAACAAGATTAACACTGACCCTTCTGTAGAAAAGGCACCCCCTACCTTTCCCCCAAGACCCATAGGCTGCTCTTGGGTACAGCTACCACCTCATACTTGCAATTCTTTATTGATTGTAATGTATAGGCAGGCTGGAGGATTAGGAAAAAAAAAAAAAAGAGGATTTACTTATTTTATGGAGGACAATTTCTCATTCAGTTAACATATGCAAAGTGAGATGGAGGATATATGTAAACTGATGGGCAAAAGACAACACAAAAAATACCCTTAAAGTTTGCAGATGGTGTTCATCTTTCACTGTGTGGGCTGGTTGTTTTAATTGCTTCACTTTTTCTGATGTATGAGTGCTCTGAAAGGCAAAAGAAAACATGCTGTGGTTGTCCA
This sequence comes from Passer montanus, assembly GCF_014805655.1. Classification (NCBI taxonomy): domain Eukaryota; kingdom Metazoa; phylum Chordata; class Aves; order Passeriformes; family Passeridae; genus Passer; species Passer montanus. Next base: position 1,471,021 of record NW_024371704.1, read on the forward strand.
GCATGGAGCACCTGTGGGAGTCAGAGGGAGGTGAGAGGATGCTCTCCTTCATCCCTGTGTTGGGGAAAGAATGGGAGCAAAGAGGCTTTGGGGAGAGGAGCAGAAATGTGACACATCAGAGGCAGGACCTGCTGGAAGGCAAGGGGAACTCCTAGTCCCTGCAGTTATTGCTGCCTGGGGAGTTTGCACGGGCTAATTTAAACTGCATTTGTGCTACTGTAAATGATATTTTTTAGAAGTGATTTGTGCACACAGACTGCATGCACAAGGAGTAGGGGTATGACTGTATTTTGAACTATATAACATAGTGGTAATCTGATATTGAGATGACAATGGAATACAAAAACCCTGAGTACAATTTTTCTTAATAGCTTGATTTGAGACATTTTTGATTTTTCTAATTCAAACCTAAAGGAGAGATGACATGAACCAAATGTTGAAGATACCATCTTTAGTTCATATTGTAAATATGTTTGATGCCATTTTGTTACCTGGACTTAAAAGCAGTGTAAGAACTTAGTAAAATTGCTTCTGACAAAATTATGAATCTTTGTCTAATAGCTAAAACCTCCCATTTTCCCAGTTTCTTTTTCAGGGTGAATTGTATGCTATACATTGTAGAAAAAAGAGGTTTCAAAGAAATGGGTGTGTTTCTTTCTGAACATTAAAACTTCTTGGTCAGGTCTGTTTGCAGCTCTTAGCAAACACAGGAATATTTTATATTAGATAAAATATATACATATATAATATATTTATATCTCAAGGTAGTTTTGGTGTCATGGATGTGTTTCAGCTCTTCTTTAAATTAATGTTTCTGGGCATAAACAAACTGGGGAGAAGGCAAAGTCTACTTCCTTTTGAGCACCTGAGAGGAGGAGAGGTTTGGCTTTGGTATTGCAGATGCTTTACGTTGTTTATTTATTTGTATATTTATTTATTTGTTGTTACCTCTGCATTCCCAGTGGCTGGAAATTTCTGTAAATGTAGGTAAAACACTGACATCTAGTGCCTGGAACAAAGCAGCCAAACATTCTCTGAGACTCCAGCTCCGGAGCGCTCCTGGGCTGGGTTTAATATGCTCAGTAATAATATGGAGTGCAGTATATTGTGGGTATTATATTAATGTTTCTGAGTTCAAACTGGACACATTTGGGACCATCCAGACTGACATGCTCTTGTGCCCTTGCTGGTCATGCTTTTCTCCAGGAGACAGAAGGAAAAATTGAGCTAAACACCAGCTGACAGAAATGGGTATTGTATTAATGTTTCTGAGTTCAGACTTTGGACACATTTGGGACCATCCAGACTGACATGCTCTTGTGCCCTTGCTGGTCATGCTTTTCTCCAGGAGACAGAAGGAAAAATTGAGCTAAACACCAGCTGACAGAAGCGACTCCTTCAAGTGAACTGTTTCACCACAACTCTCAGTACTTGCCTATCTCCTCTGGAAAAAAGGTCTCCTGATCCCTTTTGGAGAGTTTTTTGTCCTTTTTTTTGTAGCAGTCTCATGCTGGTGGTCCAGAGGCAGCCTACAGATCCCTGATGAGCCATCAGAGGTTTCCATTCTCAATTTCCAGCTGATAGACTCCTGCTGTCAGCAGAGCTGCAAAAATAAGTTACTTAGCATTTTATGCCTTTATTATCATACAGGTCCTTAGAATTATTTACTTCCTTCTGCTGCTGATGATCTGTTTTAATGATGACTTCCAGCAAATGCTTTCAAAGAATCTCAAAGACCCACAGTGCCCAAAGACAAAAATTTAAAGGAATTGGCAATTCCTGGCAATAGGGCTCCTCTCTCTGGCTTCATTCTTTAGGCTGCCCTTAAACACAGAAAAATCCCCAACCAACTAAACAAAAACCCAACCAAAAACCCCAAACCACAACAAAAACCCCAACCCCCTTAAACATGGTTAACCCCCCAGATTTGATAATTTTTCCTCATTATAAAGAGAGAAGTCAGTGCAAAGTCTGCTTAAAACATTGTTCTTGCCAAGTGGATTTTTGAAACTTATTTTCCCATTTCTTATGCTTCTTTTTGTTATTATCTTAAACCAGGATTACCTACTGATTTTTAACTGGCATTTAAAATTATTATTATTTGTAGTAGTAATTTCTAGGCTATTTTGAAGATGACTGAAGAAAGCTCTGGTTTGCTTTGCTACCCCTGCCACCTCATGCCCTTAACACCAATCCCTTTTTTTCTAATGTTTAATGAGATTTTTTTTTTTCAGTCATTCTGCAGGATGAGTAGTGCAGACATGCACAGCTGGGGCCACCAAGGGGGAGCAAAATTGCAGTGAGTTCTAAAGGGCTCATTTCTGTAGGTCAGGCTTTGCTGACTGGACCAGTTCAGAACATATTATTCTGAACTGGTCAGAATATGATAAAGAAAGAGTTTGAAATTCACATTCAGACTGATAATGTTCCAACTGAAATGTGTTTAAACAAAGAAAATAACAAACAAGCAAAAGTATTTGTCAGGAATTTCCATGTGCAGGGATGAAAATATTAACTCATGTTATTTCTACAGGTGACCCTGGTGTTTTCAGGTACAAAAATGAATGAAGCCAAGTTGGTTTTGGGTAGATGCTTTCCTAAAAAAAAAGTTTATCTGACTTCATGGGTGCAACACTACAAAGATCCTTCACTTTGCTCCTGTGCTGATGGGACAACAGAAGCAGAAATGCAAGCCCAGAGCCCAGGCTGGGAGCCACAGGGAGTGGGCTGTTAAAACATGTATATATGCCAATAGCTGGCTCTTCTTATTTCTCCAGAGGAGGTAGTTAAGCCTTTAAATCAGCTAAGAAACCAGCTCAACAGTGTGGAATAATTATAGGGCATTTCTTGCTCATTTTTATATAATCCATTAAGTATCTCCTAGATTGATCTTCCTATCTCTCCTGGTATATGTCATTTGCAGATTCTAGTCTCAATAACTATATTTATGGGATTAGCCAGCAGACAGGCTGATGAGATTTGGTATCTGGGATCTAAACTCAGCATTTCTTTCAATCTACAGTGAATAAACCATTTTGTATTTTTTTTCCATCTCTTGTTGTCTAAAATAAAAGCCTGAGTATGTTCTAGATACTTTTGTTTTATTCTGGCTACTAAAATATAGGAATTACAGAATGAACTTCTATGCCAACCTGTCTTTTAGGAAACCTGAAATAATATCTGAGCTATTAAAGTTTAATAGCTAGTGGGGGGAGAGAAGTAATTACTTCCCATAACATCTTTCTCTATCAAGAGTTTCGTTGTAACATTGATGCAAAATTATTCCACTGGCATTATAAACTGCCATGTAATGTCTGATAATGACACCTCTTACTACCACAGAGAAACCTTTGTTATGACTTAGATTACACATTCACATCCTGCACCAAATATGAGGGTGAATAAAATGAAAGTAGATAGCTAATATATCAAGGTGGCATTTGAGCTGAGAGTTATAATTTTTTAAATACAGATGTGAGAACATGAAATAAATTTGCCAGGCTTTTGTCTCGCCAAAAAGGGGCAAAACTCAATTGTCTGCATAGGCATTTTACCCATTTCCCCTCAATTGGAACAGTGTTAGCAAAGCTCAGTTTTCATTTTGCCTTCTCTGTTGGCTCTTTAGTGAATTTTTTTACATGATTGCTGATGATTTTCCTTATGCCATCCTTTTAGACAGGACAGGAAAAGCCAGGAGTTTTGCCCTTCCTTTTTCAAACTGCTATTTCCTAGTTTAAAGCCTCCTTCCATCCTTTGCTTTTCCCCCTTTCTCATACCACAGTGTTCAGTGCCATTCCATAAAGCCTAACCAGGCACAAGTGGGTGGCAGTGAAGAGGCTCCTAGAAACTCTTTTGCTGTTGGAAAAGATGGGCTTTGTCCAAATCCAACACAATGAAGGAATGTAGAGTCCTTCAGATGCAAGTCTTTATTTGTTGCCTGTTCACTCTAATGTTGAAAAGCTCTGCTTGAACTTTCTGTAATTTACTTTTGACTTTGTGTTTCCTTTTGTTTTAATCCTAAATATAGAATGTTGCAAAAATTTCATAACATAGGGAAATAGGATTTTATGTATAAAATTTCAGCTTTCCAATGAATGAAATTATTTGATATTTTTTATTAAGGCTAGGTTGTGACCTTTTTTATCCCTTTGGGCCTTTGATATATCTTTAATTGCTATATTCTTGAGATGGAGAGTTAATTTCTGACTTGTTCTGGTCAACCACACTTGTATGGGAGCTGAATTATTTTAAGGGAATTCAAACACCTCACCTCTAAATTCTAATTCAGATTTTCAGACTCAAAGCAGCTTCTCTCTCTGTCAGCTACAGCTTGAATTGTTTTTTAAAAAATGTTCAATTAAAATTTTATTTTTTAATTAAATTTTTTATGATTTTTCTCAATCATATTTCAGCAAGGTTGTTTGCCTTGCCAAAAGTTTCAGTAATGCCCATCAGCAGGGCCAGGTTCCTAGCACACACGGTGCTTCTGCTGATGGCATTTCAAGTGACCCTTGTAATCACTGAGCATCAACTGGCAGTGAAGTTTCAGCATTAAACTTTCACTTGGCTCATTTGGGGTCTTAATTGTGCTTTGAAACGTTTGATGGCTTGGCTGACCTTTCCTTGGGTTAACTGAAGGCTGAGATTTGTCTGCCAGGAGGGACCTGCTGAGGAAACCTTGGAGCGTAGCGCTTGATTGGTGTCACTGAGACAGCATCTCCAGGGTTAGAAACGCCTCTGAACTTTTCATGGGCTTTAACTGGAGCTGTAGGAAAAGGAAAACGTTGGGAATGCCAAGAATTTTACAAAGAGTAGGTGATGAGTATAAATTGAAGAGCCACTTAACATTAAATGCAGGGATTGGATGCTATAATCCCTTTTTGTACTTCTAAAGCATTTCTAACCCTTCCTTTCCCCATGGAAAATCTCCCAGGGGAGCAGTGAATTTCCCTGCTAGTGGGAAAGTCCAGCATTGCCATCTCCCCCAGGCTGCTTTCCTGCTGCCATGCAGCAAGGGCACCCCAGGGAGGACTGGGGCAGGACTGGGCTTTGCTGGAAATCCTCAGTTTGCAAATTCCCCCTCTCCTGACCCAAAGCTCTTCTGGAGATCTGCAGTTCTCACTAAAACTAGCAATTTTATCTTTTTTTCATTAGGTCTACATAGAGGGCCAGATGACTGCATCTGCAGACTTTCTCCTGCCCCTAAGAATACTCCTGATTTCCATGCTGGCCTTATGGCTCTGTGCTGACATTTGTTCTGGCAGTCCCTGTGGAACCTGGCACCGTGTCCTGAACCACTCATCTCTGTGTAATTAGTCTGAGATCCACGAGACAGGAACCTTTCCTGGCCGTGTTTGTGCAGGAGGCCAAGGGCAATACCAAACTCAGAAGGTGAGCAGTGGGGCAGGGAGGTGAATTCAGCCTGAGGGAGGATTTGGGGCAGTGTGGCTGATGGAGGGGGGCTCATTTCAGGGCTCTGCAGTACCTACTTGTCACACCAAAGAGACAAACCATCCTTTGGGGTGCTGCTCTTCAAGCCTCTTTTTTGATGGCGAAAGGGAATTCAGTGCCTGAAAACAAGTCCTCTGCAGTAAGGATGCACAGCTCACCCCAAGCTGCAGGTAAGTATCCATATTCCCACTGTGAGTGCTCTCATTAGCAGGATCTGGGGGCTCTGGATCACACCCTGGTGGGCAGGATAGAGTGAGGAAGAAGAGAAGGGCCAGTTTCTTTCCAGCCTGTGGGAAAGGGGAAAACCCTGTGGTGTTGGGAGTGACACTGACAGCCAGGGATGTGGCGCATTTTGGCAGAGATTATGAAATCAACTACTTCAAACCTGGCATCTCACCTGGGGCTCCCCAACAGTCCCACTCTCAGCATCCCCATGCATTTAAAGTCCTGTCCCCTTGGCTGATACCTCGTTAAATATCAGCCTCCTGCAATAATATTTTATCTTGTAATTATAATCCCAGAGCATGCAAAAGAAATACCAAGATGAATACAGTCGATTACCTCACCTTCATCCTTCAGAGCATTGAGTTAACCCCAGCCACTGAATAATTGCACCTGCAAAATAGGTTTTATTGGAAGACACAAGAGCAGGAGGACTCTGCAGCCAGCAGAGATCAAGACTGGTTGCCTCTGCAAAGCCATTTCAAGCCTCTTGGCCTGAGACTGTCATTAGCTTGTGTCAGTGATTAATTTGAGAAGTATATATTCGGTAATGGACTATTTATTGTACGAAGTTTAGTCCATAATCTATTTACTTACCACTGCCAGCACATCACACAGTACCGTTGCAGCTAATATTGAACAAAATCCTAAGAAGTGCAGTATCACCTTTTGACTTCTTCACTTGCCATTTATTTTTCTTACCAGAGATAAGTCCTGCAGACCTTGATCTCTCAGCAAAGCCATGCTGCTAGTTTTTCCTGCTTTGCCAGGCCTTGGTCCTCAGCTCACTGGTGATGCTCAGTTAAGACATGGTTTAAGCACCATCCAGTCAGGACCACTGAGGAGCAGGACAGTGATGGCATCCGAGGAGGAAAGGAACAGGGCTGGAGGCCACAGGTGTGCAACAGGAAAGTAAATGTTGAGGGTCAAAGTTTTCAGCAAGATGCAGATCAGGAAAAACTGGAATGGATAGACTGAAACTTTCTGGGTTACTGTTAGGCTGTCAGAATGTAAATGTAGCTCTCATTTGTACCAGCCAGTTGTAATTCCAGCTCAGCAGCATGAGCTCTGCAATAGAAGTGGACACATTGTCCATTTTTAGTAGCATCTTGTATTTTTTGTGGGGGGGGGGCGTGGGGTAAGGAGGGCAGATAAAAATGCTTGAGGTGCCCAGGGTGTGTGAATCCAGGAATTGCTTACGTTAACCTGAAAATGCCTAGTTTGGTACAGGCACAGCTCATATGGGCCAGAGGGCATAGCAGCTCCTTGGGGAATAGGGATGAGAAATGCCCTGGAGACTCTCATCCCTTCTTAGTGATAGACTGAAGGGACAGGGAAACCACTCTTCTTTATTTCCTTCCATCCCAGCTGTGTCTGCTGCCTACACACCCTGAGCTATCCTCAAGAGCCTTGGGGCAGCACCCAGCTCAGCTTTTCCAAGTGCCTGCAGCAGCAAACCTGCTGCCTTGTCATCCATTGAGGACACCTGCTCTGGGCAACTATCTGCTTAACCTGGGCTTAGAGCCAACCCGACGCTACCAATAGAAATTTGTCCGTGTTGAGAAGGAAAACCATCTCTTTCCAGTTTGTGTGCCAAAGCCAGAACAAGGAGAACGTGAGGTGTCATCAGCAGTCGATGTGGTGATGTGCTCTTTTGGGATTTTCACGGGTGTGAAAATGATGTAAAGGTGGCTCAGAGCGGACACAGGGTGTAGCCAGGGCTGGGCAATCAGCTCTCACTCTGTGATGTGGTGATGTGCTCTTTTGGGATTTCCACAGGGGTGTAAACCTGGTGTGAAGTTGGCTCAGAGCGGACACAGGGTGTAGCCAGGGCTGGGCAATCAGCTCTCACTCTGATTCCATGTCCCCGAGTCAGTGATGAGCGGCTGCAGGGCAGGAATCCACCCATCCTCCCCACTTCCAGCCGGGGAGCGACGGCGGGGTGCGGCTGGCCGGACCCTGCAGCGCTCACCCCCGTGGGACACGGGGCGCACCCCCGGCCATGGCAGAGCTGTAGCACGGTGGAACCCCGCGATTTTCGGCGTGTGCAGCCCCGCGAAGGCCGGGTTTGGCAGCAGCGGAGCCGTGAGAGGGCGGTGTTGGACCGCGGCAGCGCCCGGCCCCGGCGGGCTCCGGAGCGTCTGCGCTGCATTTTGGGGGGCTCGGGCCGTGGTATTTTGCAGCAGGGATTCGTTGCAATAAAATCTCATTTCCCCCTTTCTCCTTTTTAATTTTTTTTAAATGTTCCCTCTTTCTCTTCTCCTCCTTCTTTCTCTTCTCCTCCTTCTTTCTCTTCTCCTCCTTCTCTCTCTCTTCCTCCTTTTCTCTCTTCCTCCTTTTCTCTCTTCGTCCTTTTCTCTCTTCCTCCCTGTTTCTCCTTTTCTTTTGAGGTCTTTCCCAGACCTTCCAGCCGTTTATGAAGCACCCCAGCTCTGGAGGGTGACTCTTGGCCAGCTGAACATCCCTGCAATCACAGCAGGCGGGTAGCTGGCACAGCCAGGATCTCCGTGATGCCCCACCACAACCACAACCAACATGTTCCTGAGAGGAATCCCAGCCAAAGCCCACATGCTCCCTGAGGTGACCCTCTGGATATCAAGCCCTGGAGGAGAGGTTACTTGAAGAGAATAAAAAACCTCATTGGTGAAAGCAACCTAAACAGGTAAAAATGTGCCAGGTTATTTTGCTTTGCACAGTGCAAAGCTGCCCCTTTTCCTACACTGCTTTATCTCTTTTTTTTGTGATTGCAAATGATCTTCTTTTCTTTCCCAAACCCCTAAACTTTCTCTAGATGCAAACTATTGCACCTGAGTGAGTGTGATGGTGAGCTGCCTTCACCTTTATCTTCTGCTGTTGGAGAGGTGAATCCACACTACAGCAGAGCACTTGCAGATTACTGTCTTTCTTCTGTGAAATTTGCCTTATCTTTTCTTTCCCAAACCCCTAAACATTCTCTAGATGCAAACCATTGCACCTGAGTGAGTGTGATTGTGAGCTGCCTTCACCTTTATCTGCTGCTGTTGGAGAGGTGAATCCACACTACAGCAGAGCACTTGCAGATTACTGTCTTTCTTCTGTGAAATTTGCCTGTCAGTGTAAGTGGCACCTGGAAATGGGAAAGCAGAACTTCAGGTGCTCCACTTCTATTTCACCAGTTCAACAAGGAGATTGATTTTTCTTCTGCTATGCTAGCAAAGCCACAGTTTTTGATTCCTACTCTGTAGGACAAGGATAGGAGTTGGGGATGGGGGGGAAGGAAGCAAATGTTGAGGGACCAGCTCTGCCCCTTGCAGTTATTGAAGGGATGCCTTCCAAGGGGGGTGAAGGGAGAGGTCTTGCCAAGGCAGACAGTATGGTCATCTCTGTCTCACACAGAATCAGTGGGTCATTAATGTTTGAGCCAGCCCCTTGTTTCACTGCAATTGTCTGCGTTGTCAAGGCTTTCCTCAATATGTCAAAAACCTGAAGGACTAAACAGCCCCAGCAATGGCTGCACCAGGAGTTATTCCTGATCTAAAGCAAGCCCTGCTGAGGGCCTCTTTCTGTGATATTTGTGATGGTGGGCAAAGCTAATGACCAACACGAGGTGATTACTTTTCCCTTTGTGCTCCCTTAGGTTAAAGTTTTGTCAGGATAAGGATTACCTCCAGTTCTGACTCCTGCTTTTGAGCTGATGGGTGCATTGCAGGCTCTGCTCCCTTTGCACCTTCAGCTTCCCCCAAAAGAGGAGATGTGTGGGAGCCAGAAAGCCAACCACTGGCAGCCCTGTGTTGTGTGAGATACTTCATTTACAAAGGTGGGGACATTTGTACCATCACCTTCCCTTGATGGCTCCCCACGCCTTTTTCTGCCAGTAGAGCTCAGCACACAGAAGTCATTAGGAAAACTAACATGAATACCTTGTAAAGATCAGGAGGCTGCTCTGAAGAAAGTCGCTTCCAGCACTGAATTTTACAGTGGTCCAACTGGCTGGGCAGGTGCAGCTTGTTTCACCTGATTGTTTGGTTGCTTTGACCTTTAAAAAGTCTCATAAATACCTAGGAAGAAAAAAGTGGTTCACCTGTTCTGCATAGTAAAAAAAAAAAAAAAAAAATCCACCTCAAATTACACAATGGAGGGAATATTTGTCAATGATGCTAAACTGGAGTTTCAGTGGGAGAAGGGTCAGCCTTGGACAGGTTTTCCATGTGAATTGAAAGGAATATGGTGATATCTGAAATGCTACTTGCTCCATGTGCTCATGGCTTTGTTAAGCATGGAGATCAACAGGAGTGCATAGGTAACATCTCTCTTTACACCTGAGCCCGTGAAGAGAAGATAAGCTAGTTTAATGGTTCTATCTTTTTATTGAAAATCCTCCTTGTTGGGTATCCTGGGGTTTACACTAACACCTTTCCATAAGACGTCTCTCAATCAACAGAGACAACTCTGTTTACTGGACAACATTTCCCCTCTGCTTATCAGCACGTCAAACAGTACCAAATTTGTTGGGTATCCTGGGGTTTACACTGACTAACACCTTTCCATAAGACATCTCTCAATCAACAGAGACAACTCTGTTTACTGGACAACATTTCCCCTCTGCTTATCAGCACGTCAAACAGTACCAAAACACACAATCTCCTCCTGAATCCCACAGCAAATCATTCCTTTTTTTAAACATCACCTACTGTCAGTAATGGTCTTGGAGATGGGTTAAGACAGCCCCACTTCTGCTTCATACCTGTGGAGAGAGGAGAGCTTTGAGCATCTACCTGAGCAGTGCCACCATTTAGGAGGGACACCCTTCTCAGCACTGTTTTGCTGTTTGGGTTTTTCCCTTGCAGTTAGCTGTAGATACACTTGAAAAGGAAAACAAAAAAAACCCCACAAACCACCAAACCAGTGGGCTATTAACACGTGGGTTTCATGTTGACAGTGGCACTGTGCAGTGGGAGTGTGATGTGCTTAATGTTCCAGAGCAGAGCAGCCCGTCAGTTCACATCCCTTTCCTTGGCAGCAGTGGCAATGCTCCCCCCAGAAGTTAAAGCAGTGTGTCTCGTTTCTGAGAGAGGCTTATTCATAAAAAGGGAGGAAAAATTGATTGTCCGATCCACAGAAGGGGAAAAAAGCACACAAGGGGATAAATTATGAGAATTAAGATGGGCAGATAGATTTCTACAACTCGTGTATGTAAAAATCTGCTCCTGGTAGACTTGAGCTGTGTCATTTTAAATGCATTTCTCCAACCCACGTAAATATTTCTGTCAAAAAATCAAATCTGGAAAAGAAGGAAATTTCATTTTTCATCAAAGCTCTACAGTGATCTTGTTATTAAAAACAGAGGAAAAAGATATATCAGGAAGGCAAAGCAGTTGCAGCCACATAGTTGTTTTCAATAATCCAGTGAGTCACTACACAGAAGAGCCTTTCATTTCTTTCTGTGGTTCAGACAAAATTGTTTATTAAGATTTTGGTTCATTATTTAAAATTTAAAAAAAAAAGGAAATTGTATCTCTTTATTTTAAAGACTGTTGCAATAAAAATTCAGATTATTCAAATTTATCAAGTGCATTTTATAAGGCAGTAAGCACAGCAATTTTTTTCCTCATACCACAAGATATTCCCTGGCTTTTCCATCTCATTCATAGTCATACATAAGGAAGCTGTTTACAAGGCATTGCTACAGGGAGAAAAAAATATTATAGAAATGAAAACTTGATCCAACCAATGGCTGGATTTGTAATGAAAGACCTAAGTGAAAGGTAAACAGCAGCCTAATGTAATACTTTAAAGGCAAATTATTATACCTCACTTATGGAAAAGTGATGTATAATAGCTGCAAAGGGGATCTGTACTTCAGATCTTCACCCATGCAGAGGTGTGGAATAGAAGCTAATTGCATATGTAGCTATAATGCACACTGAGCAGCCAGAACAGACAAATACAAATATTTAAGATATTTCACATTTTTAAATCGCAAGGTCGTGAACTTGCATTCTGTTTTTGTTTTCTTTTTCCCCAGGAAATTGGACAGGAGGCTGGCTGAAAGTGTACCAGTGCTCTACAGGGATTTCTTGTGCCTTTTCAAGGAAGGATTTGCTGTGTTCTAGAATGTGTAAATATTGTTTGGGGCTTGTTTTGTTTTGTTTTTTATCTCAAATGCTTGCCAAGGAAATGGAACAGTACAAACATAATTAGCCAGGGGCTGAACATTTAATCTTAAATTCTGAGTCTTCATTAAGTCTTAATTTAAAAACCTTTGGAGGGAAGCTTGCAACCATTCCTGTTCATAAGGATGGATGGAATTTGTGGCAGGATTTTATGGCAGAAGAGGGAAACCACTCAAATGGGGAAGGCTCAGAAACCCAAACCATTCTGCAGCTAGGAATTTAAGAAGGTGCTGTGGGAGAGCTGGAAGGCTTGTGGGGTGAAAAAATTAGAGCTTTCCCTTTGTATGAGAGTTATTCCAAATCAGAATGTGGTGTTTGGACACAGGTTTGTTTTTTTTTTCCTATGGGACATTGTTATTTTTACCTGAAAAAGGGATAACTTCTGAATTTGGATCGGTTTCAGTGTATCAAGATAAAATGAACTGCTAGTACCTTTTATTTTTATCTCAATTTACTGAGAAAGATGTCTACACTAGGCATGATAGGGAAAAAATACTGGAGGGAGAAAAATTAAATAAAACAAATCCTTTTATTCCCTTCTGCAAGTATTTTTATAAGCTGGGAAGCCGTGGAGAAATGTGAAAGTGCTGTGATTTCTCCTACACCTTCCTTTGCCCTTTTTCAGTGATAACAGCTATCAAATGACATCTTTGTGAGGAACATGCCAGACCCTCTGCACATCTAAAAACGTCCAAAAAGCAGCAGCCTTAATTCCTGTGAGTGTTCATGCCAAATCTGTTCTTTTGTTTAGTGTTGTCAGGGCGGTGGGGCCTTTGTCATAATTTGAAATAGCCCTCTCTTTTTTCCCTGATTGCCAAATATTCAGAAAAGCCAGTAACAGAGGTTAAAAATAAATATGAAAATCCATTTTAAACCTTAATAACAAGATTTATATAGTACCTAGTACTTGCTGAAAGTTTTTTTTTTTTTTTAGCGCCTGCTTCTAAAAAATAAAGAAAGAAAAAGTAGTGCAAGAAGAGAGCATTCACCTTGTAAATGGCTGGATTCCAGGAAAGAAAGGAAAAAAAAAAAAGGCAAGAAAGGGAAAAATTGGGCAGAGATTTGCATGGCTGCCTGCAGACAAGGCCACCCACTGGCCTGCTGCCTGCTCCAGGCCTGCCAGCGGAAGTTTTGCCCTTGCCTTGGCAGCAGCGCCCTGGAATGGCGCTCGGCTGCGGGCCGCGGTTCCTGGGGAAGGCGAGGAGGAGTGTCCTGCATGGAAAAGCACCCCCACGTGAGCCACCTGCCAAGCAGTGCCCACACCCCCAGGTACCACCTCGGCCCCAGGGCTCCTGCTTTTGCCACTTGGATGAGGACAAGGGAGTTCAATCCCTGAGTTTGTAACAAGTTGGGTTGTAAATCCTCTTTGGCGCAGTCTGCTAAGTTATTGAGCGCTTCCGCTCACCTCGGCAGCCTCACGACTCCTACAGCTACATGGAAAATTTAGAATAACAGAACTATTTCACATGGCAACAACGACCTGGAAGGATCTGACTGGTGCAGTTCCTACAAATCAATCCAGTGTGAGCTTCTAAGCCAATGGGCTGGTCCCCTGTGAGCAACTGAACATCTCGTCCTGGGCGTGTTAACAGCAAAGCTTGAAATAATGGTGACTTCTAGAAACCAATTTTGATAACCAGACTCTATTTGTAAGGCATTTAGAGCTAATAAAGCTCCTGTGGTCTTGGGAGTGCCCTTTTCCTTGAGCACAATGGGAAACTCTTCTTGTCAGGATTGCTATAGAAACAATGAATTCTCAGGCAAACGGGACCATCCAGCCAATTGTGCCAGACGGGGGATGTGTGCTGATAACGCGGCAGCGTTAATTTGCTCTACTTTGTTATAAGTAGAGCTTGCATTGCCTATAGAAATGTAAAGAGGCAGGTGAGCTGGAGTGTCTATTATTTATAGACACAGTTTGTGCTGTATAAATGAATTTTTCATAGGAAGATTTTTAGAAAAAGGCTTGGGAAACTGCTTGGTAAATAATTATGACTGGGAGCTTCAAATGTCTTTGAGGAGTGGGTGGATATCCTTTAGTCCCCCTTAAAATTTTTCAGGTGCAACCTTGAAGCTGTTGTAAAGAGTGGGGTGCTTTGACCCTGTGTGAAGTACCCCAGCCCCATTACTGACAGCCTTTAGCAGGATAATGCTGAACCATGGCTGGTATTGCCTTCTGTCATCTTGCAAAACTGAGTCACCCATAAGCAAATGCAAATATTATTAGTATGTAGATGTGCTTGTACCATAGGGCTTGAGAAGTCAGCACCAGGCTGAAGTAGGATCCAACAACAACAACAAGAAAGAAGCAAAAACTTCTTGGTATCAAGTGGATAACCTCTACATTTTCTTTATTGCATTTTGCTCAATGCCACTTGGGAGGACGTTCCTCTATTTTTAAAAAGGAAGAAGACATGAAATGTGCCAGGAAATCATTGAGCTGAGAGGAGTTTGGCTTCAGATGTGAGACACACCACCAGGATCACAGAGAAGGTAGGGAAGAGGTGGGAAAGAAGGATGAGTGAGAGAAGATTAGGCAAGAGAATGCTGTATTTGGATATCATATAGGAGTTGGGAAGAAAACACAAACACCCATGTTTTTGCATGTGGGTGATGGGAAAAATACGGCATCCTCTACTGAATGAGGGTGGTGAGGCACTGGCACAGGTTTCCCAGAGAGGCAGTGGATGCCCCAGCCCTGGAAACATCCAGGGTCAGGTTGGATGGGCTTCTGAGCAACCTGATCTAGTGAAAATGTCCCTGCTCATTGCAGGGGGTTTGAAATGACCTTTAAATCCAACCTAAACTATTCTACTATTCTATGATTCTGTGAAATGTAAGTGAGGCCCTTGTAAATCGGGTTGTCAAGGAGTTTGATATATACAGGAGAACAAAAAAAAAATAAACAATATGATACTCTAGAGTGGACAACATAGGCCTGTTTTAGGACTCTTACAATAACTGAGAGTGCACTTAAATCTTTTTGCTATGAATGAGATATAAACAGCACTAAAACCCAAGTATGGTCTAAAATGTTTTCTCAAGATCAGCTTTTAGTTACAGAAAATACAATTACGAACCCTGTCTTGTATTACTGCAATTTTGTCTTTATAAGATATTTTTTTCTATTATCTAATTGGGTGGCTTCTTTCAGGTTCCCAGAGTACTCTTCTTTGTGCTTCAGGGAAACTTTTGTTACTCCTCAAACAATAATTCTGAAAAAAAAAAAAAAAAGCCCAAAAAAAAACTTCACACACACAAAAAAGACAAAGTAGTGCATTGCACCACCCCACAATGGGCCCAGTGTTGATGCTGGATTAAGTGTCCCTGGTGAATGGCTAAGCTCCACTCTGCTCCGCCTCTGGGGTTGTGATATCATCCCTGAAGTCCTGCAAACACAGCTGAGCTCCACACTGCTCCCATTGTAGGTCCCACTTCTCGAAACGTGGAGCTGGGGATCTCAGCCACGCAGCAGGGTGTCTCTGCAGGGGATGAACAACGTGGGGACACCTCCTTCTCCCCACAGATGTTCACCACAGGTGAACATGGCAAAGGCCATGGACTTCCAAAGAGCTGCTCACCTGGCTGTGCACATCTGGAGCCTGTATTTATTGTTCTGCTTCTCCAAGTGTGAATTGAAAAGCTTGCACCTATAAAGAAACCCCCATAATTGTCTTGACATCAGTTTGAGGTGGGAAAATAAGTATTTCCAAGGGTCTCGGCTTCTACAGGTGAGAAGTTCATCTTTTTCTTGCACAAGCTTTCTTCTTGCATGGGCTTTTGGCTGCTTGTCACGTGTGAGGCTGTGCTGGCAGGCAAGAGGATACCCAAGTGAATATTTCTCTCCCACCAAGTGTTTGTGTTTGTTTCAGGGCTGCCCGCTCTGTGCAGAGATGCCTGCTCCCAGCTTCGTGCACTCTGGCACGTGTTGCCTAATGGAGCAGGGCTTCTCGTTCAGCACGGCTGACAAGGAGCATCTCTGTCACCACAGCTGACACACGCTTGCTTTGTTAAATGACAGAAGATGCTGCAGTGCAAGGCACAAGTTCTCCCATGCTTTCAGCTAAACAATTTACTACTGTGCTGTACATCCTTCTCTGGTCCAGTGAGTGGGAGGGCCTGGAGCTGGTTATTCATGTCCCAGCTTGGCCAGCTCTGTCCCCCCGGACATTGCAAGGAGCAGTGGGAACAAAGTGAGATGTTGACCTAATGCCCTACATGTAGGGCATTCAAACCTACCCTGCCTGACAGCTCCCTGACAGGGCATTCAAACCTAAACTGCCGAGGTTCAGCCCCATGTGGCATTTTCTGCTCTGCGACATCGCAGCTGGTCCAACCCTCCTGCTTCTGCACCACCCCGGGCATAAGCAAAGCCAGGGCTTTGGAATGTGTGTGTTTCTGGCTGCAAAGTGCAGTATTTTCTGCAGATCAAATGCTCATCAGCGACTGGGAACACAACCAAAGAGATGGGGAGGAGAGGAGGAAGCCACACTTGATCCCACAGAAACCACAAACCTGATTTCGCACCAAAGGCAATTAGCCAGCACACATTTGGTTAGGGTGGCTGTGCTACTTTGTAAAACGTGACCTTTTAATGAGCTGGGGAGGCAGATCTGAGTTTCTGCTAGTCTACAATGGCAAAGGAAAACCACCAGCAGTTAATTATCATCAGGAGAGGGGAGCAGGGGTGAAGTGGCCCTCAAAACCATCTCCGTGCACTTCCAAGTCCTGCTTTGCATGACGGGATCTTGTCCCTGACTCCATGCCATCACACCCAGCCTCCCTCCCAAAGCCACCAGGATGCTGCAGCATCCTTGGCTGGGCAGTGCTGACTCAGGCACAGGGTCCCGTGCCTGCTCCCTGGCACTGCTGTCCCCCAGATATTTCACAACCAGATATAAAAATCCCTGAGTTAGGCACTTGCTGCTGTGCTCCCTGCAAGGGGAAGCAGTAAAAGGCTGATTTATGCTCTGAACCACAAAAGCCTTTTATTGCTGCTTTTTTTTTTTAATGTAACTGTCTTGCCCTTAAATGTCTAATCCCTTTCTAACAGTCTAGTGGAAGTGGCAGGGCTCTCCACGGGTTAAAGGCGGTGTTTTTCAAGAGGATCAAGTTGTCCACCAGGTCCCCAAAGCCCCTCTTGCCCTGGCACAGCCAGTCCCCCTGTCAGCAAGGGAGGAGGGCAGCAGTAAGCTATGTACTATGGGCATGGTCCTCCACATTCTCCCAGCCCTCAGCTTTCTGGGGTTGTTGGAGAGTTATTCCATCACTTGGAGTATCCCCTGACAGTCTTGGGCACTGCTGCTTCTTCAGGGGAGAATAAAAACCCCAAGCTGATTTAACAGAAACAGGGATTTAAGACTTTGACTCCAGGCATATACATTTAAAGACATTGCCCAATTATTTCTTCATTTTTATTAATTACTATTAGTCATTTATGGCCCCTTTTACATTCAACTCCTCAAGAAAAATATTGCTTTAGAGAAAAAAAAAAAGGAGAGTCATTTCATGAACAATTAGCAAAAGCTACAGCTGCACCATAAAAGAGAAATACTGGAGGGGGGGGAGAGGAATATTTCAAATTGACTGGGGCATGCAAGTTGTTGAATGGATGGAAAGCCAGCCAAAATCCTAAGGAAGGGGTGATGCTGGAGAGGGGCAAAAGTACATAGTGTGTCATTGCTCAGTTCATTGTCAGGCCTGCTGTTAATTACTGGCTTTATTAACGATTTGGAAGTGATAAGAAGTGTTAATTGCATCAGAAAATGATGCTACATTGGGAAGAGCTGAAAGCAGAGGTGAGAGCAGAAGAAAGAGCAGTGAGAGAGGCAGGGAGGGCTGAGGGGTGTAAGAAAGATTTTATTCAGGCTCTGGGGGCTTTTCTACAGTTTCCCCCAGCAAAAGAGCACAAATAATGTTTGTGGACAAGGAAGGGGCCCACAGAGCTCAGACAGGAGGGTTTGGTTTGAAGCAAGAACTATGGAGACCCTTCCTGTGTCCCTCAGGGGAGGAACAGAGACTTACCTGTGATGTAAGGCAGGCTAAGTCCCTGCACAACAAAACTGATTGGAGTGGAGGGGCAGCTCACTTCAGAAGACCCCAGACTGTATAGCAGAGCGTGTTTAAAAGAAAACACTAAAAAGGCAATACATTTCTCTGCCTGCTGTGCAGTCAAACTGAAGGAAGGGGGAAACAGAACCCAGATTAATGTAGAAATTGCATTTAATGGTCATCTAGAGAAGCCATAGGACAAAATCAAGGGAGTGAGCTGCCACAAGCTGTTAAGGAGGAAACCCTCTGCCCACCGGATGCCAGTGTTGCCCAACATTAAATCACATGGAGAGAACTCCTCTGGCAAGAGAATATTTGGTGCTTGAAGACACCCATCACTCCAGCTACCCGAACACCACCACATTCAAAAACGCACCCGCAACTTCCTTGGTGGCACGGTTAAATCTATTTGCAACTCATCATTCTGGAGGTAGGCAAAGGTGACAAAGCCAAGGACGGAGCACTGTGTAAAATTTTACTTCCAGTGAGCGGGCCCTAAAGAAGCCCAAGCAGAGTTTTATTGCGCGACTCCTCGGGCTGACAGTCTCCATTAACCATCGGTTAATACTGCAGCGTCAGAGCAAAGCCCGAGTCGCAGCCCCACGCTGTTAGAAAGTGTCCTTCAATCCAGCCAGAGACCTCGGGGTGAGAATATTTTGCATGAAGAGCCACTGGTGTAAGAGCTGAGCCTCTCAGCTCTGCATTGCAGTCAGCGTGTCGTGTGCCACCCCTCCACGCCACAGATAAATCTACAATTTCTCAGCTGGGTGCCTTTGGAAGCCACATACTAATACGCTTATATGGGAAGAGAGACCAGACAAGGTTCAAATAAAGAGCTCATGTAATAAATAAACATGAGGTCAGTATGGGAACAGCAGTAATTGCTTTGTATGACAAAATTTGCATAGCAAACATTTGTGATTAATGTACAGCCGGCGTCAGGTAAGGAGCCTTCACTATCGTTGCTCCATCTGCACCTTCCAATCTAGAAGGTACAGCAGCTCCAGCCAGAGCAATTAGTCACTGTTTACTGAGAGGCAGATCGAGCAAAATTTTTCTAGTTCAATATTTGAGCGAGTTTCGCCTCACAGCCTCCCGCTGGATCCATTTCTGCGCCAGGCAGGGATCACGCTCCTCTCCCGGGGGTGGCAAGCAGGGATGATCAGCCCTGCTGCTAATCTGCTCAGCAAGGGCACGGGCTGGCTCCCAGCCTCTCCTGCCGGCCTCACCCAGGTGGTGTGCTCAGGGAAAACCCTAAGGAAGAGGCTGAACGCCCTGCATGTCAGGGCTCTGCTTCCCGGCTGCCTTTTCTTCCCCCTGCCTGCCAGTTTCACCGCCCCGTGGCCACTGCTGGTGCAGGCAGTGGGATGCAGCACCGAGGGCAACAACACCTCCTCCTCTACAGCCTCCCCTCTGCAAAGCCTGGCTAAGTCATTCCAGCTAAACTTCCAGCTCTTTGGTGAAAGAGCCGTAATCCAACCTGAAATGCTATCTTGATTTGGGGGTTTATTTATTTATTTTTTTTATTTATTTTTAAAAGGCATGCAAGACATAGGCTTTCCTGGAAAGGAGGCACTTTGGCTGGAGGGACTGGGGCTATTTCTCTGAGGTTAATTCCTACAGGAAAACCATTCCACTGGAACTGGTTGGAGGGAAGGCACTTGCTGCTCTGGTCTTCCACTTAATCTGCTTGGGGGGTGCCAGGGAAAGCTGTTAGCATCACTGGGAAGTCACTCCAAGAAGTACTGCACCGACCAGCTGGAAAGGCATAGGGAGAGTTCCTTCATGTTGGTGAGATCCAGAAGGGCTTGATTGGGGTGAGCAGGCTTCAAAACCTAGGGATTTGGGGACACAAAGAGAAGAATTGAAGGTGTTCTTCTCTTGTGCACTTGCAGAGCTCATTTACAACTGAGGATGCCAATCAACTCATCCAGAGTGATAAATGGCAGCTGCTGTCTCCCACCTCTGACAAGATGTTGAGATTTTCAGTCTCTGTCTCTCCAAGACAAGTCTTGATGAGATGCCGGTCCCCTGGATCTGTTAGGGACAATGTCTGTGTTGGCATTTCACCTTTGTGCTGGGGTGGGTGGCAGTGAGGGGGAAGCATGGCTGATGCTTGCATGCAGCACCCTGGCACTGCAGCTGTCCCCACCTGAGAGCACCTAGGAGGTGCCACCAGGCTGGCAGGGGACATCAGGTGGGGGTGCATTGGTGGGAGATGCCAGTACACCTCTGTGCCCCACAGAGCTGCAGGCAGGCTTCGGTGCCAAGTCCACCCACTGAAGAGTGATCTCCAAGGTGCTGCCAAGCCGCCCTATTGCCCTTAAAACCTCTCTCCCTCTCTCCTTTCCGGCCCTTCCACGCTGAAGCTTCGGCGGAGCGCTGGGAATCCCCGCACTCACCTTTGCTGAGTGTGCAGGCGGGATGCTCATCACTGCCCGAGGGGCTATGAGCATTCACGGGAGCGCGTGTTTTGGAGCAGCACCCAGGCAGGAGGGTGACACGCCACGTCCTTGTCCGGATCAGGCGCACGGACCGGAGAGGAGCCGGGCGCGCTTCACGCCGCCCAGGCTGCCCTCCACACACTCCAGCTGCGGGGCCGCTCTTTCAGGGGGGCAGTGTCGGGAGGTGTCCCTGTGCCCGGCGGAGCAGGGTCTCTGCCGGTGTCCCCTCACGGCGCGGCCGCCCCTCACGCCGGGCCCGGGGCGCGCACCTGCCCCTCACGCGGGGCGGGGCGGGGCGGGGCGGGGCGGGGCGGCCGGAGCGGCGCGGCGGAGCGGCGCCTTCCCCACAACTTCTCCGCGTCCCGGTGCGGGTCCCGCGGAGCGGCGGCGGCCAGAGGGCGACAGCCCCCCGCGGGAAGCGGAGCGGAGCCGGCGGCCGCGGATCGCCCGCGCGGCAGCGCTCCGTGTCCCCGCTGGCCGTCCCCGCCCGGCCCCGGGGCCGCCCTTGCCGCCTGTCCCCGCAGGTGCCGCTGCCGTCCCGGCGGGGCTGCGCTGCCGGACTTGTCGCGGCGGCGTTCGTGCCCCGTACACCTGTGCGTTCGTGCGCGTCCCGGCCCCGCCGCCCCAGCACCGCGCCGGCCGTCCGCGCTCGGGCGGCGTGGAAGTTAACGCTGGAAAAGGCGCTTTTTCCTCCGGCAGGGTCTGGCCGGGGTTTTTTAACTTTCTGGAGGGAAACTTGCAGCGTTGGCTTGAATTTTGTTTTGCTCTTGGCATCCCAGCGGCGCTTTCTCGCCGCCGTAGTACGGGCTGTGCCGGCTCAGTGGCACGGGGATCGCCCCCCGCTGCATCGCCCCTTTGCTGTGAATAAAACATTAAAAGGAAATTTCTTCACTCTTTGTAACTTCGCTTTCTTTTTCTTTTTTTTCTTTTTTTTTTTTCCCTTCCCTCCCCGGTGATGCAAAATTTATGCTGTTTGGGCGGTATTGGTGCAACAGCTCCTCGTTCTCACAATTTAGTTTATATTTTGGGGCTTTATGTAACAGAGAGAAGGAAGGATACATTTGGTGAGAAGCGAAAGGAGCGCGTCCTGGCTCTGCCTGCCTGGCTGGGCTTTGAAGGCGGTTTTTGATCTTGGGACGCAGTTTACTTTTTCGCTGTGTGATTGTTCCCTAACCCTCGAAATCGGGAGGGGTGAAATGCTGGGCTTGCTGCTTTTTTTGTATATTCTCTTCCTGCGGTTTGAATCGGTAAATCCCCGCTGAAGAAGAATGGCACTCCTCGTTTCACAGGCGCTGCTGCTCTGTACCTTTTTGCCTGCCTCCCTGTTTACACGCAGCCTGACTGTTCGCCTCACTTGATACTTTTCTGTCTCACGCTTTTCCCGTAGCCTGCCCCGGGTTTGGGCAGCAGCCGTCCCCGCTGGGATGCTCCCGTGCTCTCCAGCAATCCTTCCCACCGCTCGGACCGGGCTGTTGGCGTGGACGATCACAAAGACTCTCCATTGCTGGATTTATATCCCAGTGAAAATAAAAAGCATCGGTCCAGGGTTGCCTGCCTGCCTTCCTGTCGTCTCTGGGGAAGCCTCCTGGATCTGTGCTGCTGAAAAGCCTCTGTGCCCTGCACTGTGCAAAACACAAAATCCGTTTATTAAAATAGAAGGGTTGGAGTGACATTTCCTATTTGGAGGGGTTTAGGCACTGCTGTGGGCACTGGCAGCTAGAAATGATTGAGCCTTGCTACTTGCTGGAATAGCAGGGCAGGCTGGACAGGGAGCCATGATTTGCAAGCATTTAGGACCCCCAAGAATTCTGGCTCTTTTGGCTTTTGGGGACTATAGGATGGGGCTCTGGCTGCCACCCTCATTTTCGGTGCATCGAGAGAGATGGTGATGCCGTTGCTCGTGCAAGCAAGCTGTTGGCCAAACTTCTGATTTCATTATCCTGTGTGTAAATATGTAAACACGTTGGGGTTTTCTGATTTCTTCTGTCTCCGTGCTTGGGCATATAATGTTTGCAGTGCACAGCTCAGGCGGGGTCACGTGAGCCAAACAGCTTGGGCTGTTACCTGGAAGCTGGCGAGTCTTTGTTCTGCTTGAAAATAGCTGATAAATTAACTCCATTTTCTGATATGTGGGGTTGGCGAGTTGTTAAATAATTACAGCCAAATTAACTTAGTCCTGTTTGAAGTATTCAGCTGTTCTGAGAATAATTGTACTTCAAATATTTTTTCAGGTTTTTTTAATTTTTTTTTTTTTTTATTTCCCAGTGAGAAGCGTCGTACTTCAAATATTTTTTCAGGTTTTTTAAATTTATTTTTTTTTTTATTTCCCAGTGAGAAGCGTGTTCAGGCTGATGTATGGGCAGTCTTTAATTTCATGCCTTTACTCCTCTCTGGGCCGTGTCGGATGGGACATGCCACACGCCTTCAGAGAGATGCAGCTCCTCTCCCTTGCTACAGCCCTCCTTGGCACCTCTCCCGTCTATTCCGCCACCATGTCTATTTGATGGTTAAAATTAGGCTGAGCTCTGAGTGCCTTTGCAAAGGCACGATAAATATTGACTGGGACTTTCAGCCCGTCACTGCCATGGAGGGCCTGGCCCCTGCACAGGGTTCAGTCTGTCTGGGCTTTGTCACCAAAAGGGAGAGGGTGCTGTTGTTGGCTCAGCACCCTCCTGGGTGTCCCTCCCGTGCCACGCAGCCCTTCAGGTGTCTGAGGGGACATCTCTGCGTGGTGCCAGGGCAGCCTGCTGCTGTCCCTGCGTGTCCCCCGTGAGCACTGTGAGCCAGCACTGCTGCAGGGCACAGCAGCCTGATTCTTGGGGCATCCCCAGGGATCCTGGGGCAGCTCCAGCACGGAGTTGCACCAGGCAGGCTCTGTGCCTGCACCTGCCCTGTCGAGACTGGCACTGCTGCGTGCCCCAGTGACTGAGCTGTGACTTTGCTTTTTAAAAAAAAGGAGATGGTAATTGATGTTTATGTGTATGGAATTTGGCACTAGGAGCTGTGCTTGTAATTAACATGAAAACAGTAATAATAAGGACCTGAAATACATGCCTTATGAGTAAAGCAAATGAGACTTGGCAGTAGCAGCTCGTGAAGGGGGAAGCCTTTCTGCTGATCCTGCATGGTGGTGAAGTGGGATGGGAAGCAGAGAAAGGCACGTTTTGGTCCATGGCAGCCAAGGGCCCAGCACCCCGTGGGCGCTCCTGGCTGAGCCCCAAGTGCTGCATTGCACTCCTGGCCGTAATGCCGAGTTCTGAAATGTGCGTGCCCTCAGTTTTCTAGCAGGGCATTAGCCACACACCTTAATAGAATTAATGGTTTATTCCAGTTTTCAGGGGTTTTAGTTTGGTTGGGTTTTTCCTGTCGTTTTGTTTTTCAATTAAATTTCAGCAAACCGCAGCACGCTGACTCGCGCTGTGTCCGGAGGCACAGCCTGGGATCCAGAGAGTGCACATCTTCCAAAGGCTTTTTGGAGAAACGCCTTTCTGTGGGTCACTGGTCAGAGCCGGGGAGCTGCTGGGGTGGGAGCTGAGCATTCCCTGGGCATGGTGGTGGGGCTTGCACAGTGGCCAGCCCGCAGCCTGGCTCTGTGAGCATCTCTAGATGGCAGCAGCCCCCAGGAGCTCCCAGCATGAGGACAAACCGCCCGGAGCTGGGGCTGTGATTTCCCAGCCTCTGGTCCTCCTGCTCAGGCCGAGGAGCAGCTTTCCTGGTGGCTAACGGGAACCAACCATCCCTGGAGTCCTGTCCCAGCCTCTCATGCCCCTGCATGTGTGACAGGGGAGGTGTAAGAGCACACTGGGAGAGTGACCCAAACACCGAAGTGCTTAATATGAACAACCAGAGGAGCCCAGGTGGCTTACTGTGGATGGCTTGTTAAGGTAAACAGTAAGTCAGTACCAGACTGATGACTGGTGCTGAAGGTGAATGAGTGCAAACTGGGAATAAAGTGCTTGGTCCTAATAGCGTAGGGACTGTTGTGATAACCTGGAAGGAAAATAGAAGATAGACAGTCACTCAGCAGCACGGGCTCAGATCAGGTGGTCCTTCTGCAGTACATGTGATTGCTCAAAAAGATGATGTAGACCATAGGTTTCATTTCTTTTTTGTATTTTTGCCTGACAGCAACCCCCTCCTGATTTCCCTTGGGACAGTAAGGGTGGGCCAGTACATGGTGTTGGTGTGGGGCAATAGGATGGGTCCCTGGAAGCTTCTGATCTTTGTGTCCTGCCTGTGCAGATTGGGGTTTAGTGCTGTGCAACCAGGCATTTATACTGTTAAAAGCACGGGCAAGTGGTGGCAGCTCCGTGGAAACAGCTAAGCCAGGTCTGCCCTTGTGCTCTACACACTCTCAATGCACTGAGGCAATTTTGCTGGGAAAGGAGAAGGGGTTTGTTCCTGGGATTTGGTTTTACTGTAGCAGGAGCGAAGGCAGGATGAGGTGAGTGCAGCTGGGCTGTTTGCCGTGAATCACTTGTGTGCTGACAAGTCCTCGGGGTGTGCAACAGGCTCTGATTTTCACTGACTTCAAGGGTTTGCTTTTGCAAACAACTGCAGGCTGCTGGTGGATTTTATGTGTGCCCACGTAGCCAAAGCTGAATTATCCCATGGGAGTACGCAATCTGCCAGAGAGATTCATCATTTCAGCAACTTTAGTTAATGTTTGTTTAGCGACTTCTTGTTTTGGAGGAGCAGTTTAAGCCGTCCTCGGTGGCAGCTCCCTTGTGATGAGCCGTGTGTCCACGTGATAAATGGTCTCATTTCTACTGTCCGCTACCTCTGCTGGGCATATGGGCACATGCCAAGCCTCCTGAAGTCTTTGAATAGCTGCTGCTATATATATCTCCTGATTTTCTTTTTTTTTTTTTCCCCAGCCTGCCAGGGAAACTTGTCCTTCTTCCCACTTTGTATAAAGGGTGTGCAAAGTCTAGGGCAGATGAATATTTGCTCGTGCATCAGTGATTCGTGAGGGTCTGATGTTGGCTGATGTTTGGGCAGCAAAGGCAGTAATTCAAACTGCAGGAGCACGTACTGGTCACACCATAATCTTGTGCTGAATACCAAGAATATAAATATATATGGGTAATAGAAATTCATACTGCAAAGAGTATAAAAAAAATAGTTTTCTTTTCTCGTGGTTACTGCTTTTTGTTTCCTTGCCTGAAGCCTATAAACTCTAGTTTCTGGCAAAGCAGGAGGTAGGAAAATCAAGTAAATAAAAGGCAAAGTAAGCCTCAGACTTTTAGCAGATACAGTTCTTTTTGAACTATAAAAAAATGATCAGTCATTGTATAAGTGTTCCTGTAAAGTCCTTTTTAGTGACTTCTAAGATTATACTCATGCTATGTTCAGCTCCTTTCTCTCCCAATGTCTGTGCAGCTACACGTACAATAACTGAATGGGCATTTATAGCTTGATCTTTCTTAATCTCCTAATAAGTCAGCAGTGCAACGTGGGCTCTTGTCACATGGTGACATGCTCCTGTGTCTCATCACCAGCTGCTGTTGAGCTTACAGAAATACAGAGCTTGCAGAAATCTTCCAAAATCCCACTGGGGACCACACCAAGCTCAGAGCAGCGCTGGCTGTGGTACCAGGGTCTGAGCTGCCCCATGGTCTCCCTCCTAGGCTGTGTTCCCAGAGGGACTGAGGAGGAAGCTGGGCTGTGGAACGTGCTGCTGATGGGTTTTAAATTCATGTGCAGAGGCTACTGTGGCACTGCAAGGCATTATGTGACCCTTTGCCTGCAGCTGCTTGACTAAACTGCCTAATAAATGTCTATTAAATAGAGTTGTGATGCCTGACCTCTCTGTTTTTCTCACCCCTCCCGATTGTGATTCATGTAGGAAATGGATCGTGCCAGAGGGAGGTTGAGTAAAAAAGCTTGCATGCTGTAAGAAAAACAAACAAAGCCAAAACCCCTTCTGAACAAAACTGGATTTTGGAAAAGCCCAAAACTGTGAAACAGTGGCAGAGCCTTGGCTGTAGCATTGCTGTGAGAGCGGACACTCTCGTGTCCCGGGTTGGTGACGATACACTGGATAAAGCTCTGAAACCTCTGCCTGTCTTACCTGTGGATAAAGCTCTGATACCTGTGCCTGGCTTTAGCTGTGGCTTGGCTCTTCCTGCTCCACTGAGACTCTCCAAAGGGTGCTTCCATCCCTTTGTCTCCTGTTTTCCCAAGAAAGCCTCTCCCATGGGGCAGGCGCCTCTCGATTGCTGCCTCTTGCTGAGGTCCCTGAGCAGATATTGCAGATGTGCTTGCACACTTTGCATTTCAGCACATGCTAAAATAACCTTGGTTGTGCAGAGCTGAATGTGCAGGGGAGAGATTAGTGGAGGTGTTTGGCTCATTTGAAGCCCTGTGAGCTGCTGAGGACCTTTTCCTGTGGACATGGCAGGAGCTGGTAGGGGCAGGTTGGAGCTGCTTTGGTGCACGCACAGGAAGCAAAACCATTACACTTAACTTGATACATATCCCAATGTTCAATTTCCATTAATTGAAATTACGTTGAAATATTGAACATTTTAAACATAAAAGTTTATGTAGCGTGGTTAGTATGCTAATGGAATATTTTAGTAGTCTTTTAAGGTTAATGTCGCAGCCAGATGCAACCATAAGCATTTGTTCCTAAGAATTATTTTGCTTTAACCCCTTTTCCAAGATTGTCCGTGTTCTGGTGAGTGTTCATCGGCTGCGCTGTGCCTGCCAGCCAGCTGTCATTTTAAGGTGGTCTTTTTGTCATCCAATCCAGTATGCAAAGTTGAATTGTAGTTATTTTTGCTCGTTATCTTTGCCAGTAAAAATGTATTTATCTAAATTTAAATTGCTGTTTGCTGAGGATATGTGACAGTATTTAGAATTCAGTATTATTTTATTATCTCTTTGAAAGGATAAAAAAGGCTCATTTATTTCAAGAGATATTTCTGCAAGCATGTAAAAATACCAATGAAGTAGCTAACGTTTTCCAGTTGTTGTTGACTTCAAATTTAGCAACCATTGTCCCTGTTGATATATTTGATGCTCTAAAAATGTACTTGCCATTAAGTAGGAAGCTGAAGTGATTGGTAGGCAGATAATATTCTTCAGTAGCTATTAATAATGCTCAGAGGACATAGGCACTGGAGTGTATGGAAAAAGCCATGGAATTGTGTAGGATGGAGGCAGAAATAATGCGTGTAGCTGTTTGATTTGAAAGCCATCCTTCTGTACCGCAGCGGCTGCTGCCTGAATTAGCACGTTGGGGACGGGAGAAACCGATATGCAAACAGAGTGGTGTGCAGCTCGTTTGGTTTAGGAAATTGAGGTTCCATCCCTGCTCTTTCGCTCCTTCCAGGAGCTGACTCAGACCCCGTGCAGCGTGTGGGGACCCCATTCCACTGGGGGCTTTGGTGGTGGAAGCTGGGAGTTGTTCCTCCCAGAGCCAGCTTAGCTCATGGGAACAAGGGAATTAATAGCCCATTCAGAGAAAATGGAAATGTTCAAAACAAATATCAAGTCATTGCCACTTTTCTTCCTTCCTTTGTCCGTTCCTTTAGCCACAGGAGGACTTCTGTGCCAGCACTGCGAGAGTTTCTCCCTGGATTTCTCAGCGTAGAGTATTTCTTTGTCTCCTGGAGTTTTGAACTGCTCCTAAAATCCTGCATGCCTGGATCCTCTTGTGCAACATGTCTTAACTGCTGCCAGCTCACGCAGCTGCACAGCCCCGGTGTCACCTGGGGCTGCACTCTGTATGGGGAAGATCATATTAGAAAAATGTGGAATTATTAGAGCCTATAAATAGTGGTGATAACTTGTACAGCATTTGTGTCGCCCTCGTGCTGCATTACACACTGAAATCCGGGGTTAGGTTTGTTTCTAGTGTTGCTTCACGTGCCACTGTGAAACTTCATTATATCACGATATAACAAGCAGCTGCTGTGTAAGTAATGTGGTGCCTGCAGCACAGGTGGGGGGGCTCTCTCTGGAGCAGCCAGCAACTGGAGTGATGCTTCACATTTTCCCTGCCTTGGTCCAGCTTCTCAGAAAGGAAACACAATCAGGTCTGTGCTGAATGTTTCTGGCTGTCCAAGGGTTTTGGTGTTCAGCTTGAACCTTTAATAAAATTGCCAATAAAAGATTATTTAAGAAGCTTTTGCTTTCTTGTGGTAGCCAGAGATTGGGGACAGGAAGAAATTGCTAATCTTCCAAAAACGGAAGGAAAAATAACAAACTAATTCACACAGTGTTATTTGCTGCAAATTTCTTCGTGTTAATTTAAATCCAATATCTTGGATTGTGAGACTCTCAGTCTTCACAAAAAGAAGAAAAAAATCTTTAGCTCCTCTGTATGCAGAGAAAAGTCAAAACTCATGTAGCTTAAGAAATGGGGGAAAAATTCCAGTGATTGTTTTTATAAGCCATATTTTTAAAATCCTTTGTACTATTTTATACAGGGGCTGATTGAATTGTGGTTTTGCAGTGTCTTGCAAATATTGCTGGTGAAATTGGCAATGGAAACGTGGGTTCATTAAGACTTAATAGCTTTGGTCCAATTGCTGCCACGACATGTGGTTAAGGCATTAAAATATGTGGGCTATGCCTCATGCTACGGTACAGCAATTACTGGGTAGGTGTCCTTTGATACTGGAAAACAGTCTTGCCAGACTGTTGCTGTCAATTTGAATAATCCCACTCTTGCTGAAGGCCCATGGAAATGAGACAAAACATGGCAAATAGTGGCTTTTTGCAAAAAAAAGACTGTAGAGTGTGTGTGATTTCTGTAGGTCCTCTCTGGCCCAGATGGATCCTGTCCTTGTGGGCGTAAACCTTCTGCTCCAACACTCTGTACCTTGGGCTTTTCCTGTGTTAGAAGTGTCCAAATTGTTCCAGGCTGTGTGAGAATTGCTGTGACACTTGTTTCCTTTTGGTTTGTTTTGGATCTAGTCTGACTGGTTTTTTCATTGATGTGACAAAATGACATCAACTCCTGGTACATTCCTGACGTGGGTGTTTGGGAGTCCATCTTTTTTGGCTTACTGCTGACTGGGTCTTTGTAGCCCCTGTCAGGTTTAGATTTGTTTGTGTTGCCTTTTGGGGCCAGTGTCAGGTTTTCATTGTTTGTCCTGAGCTTTAGTGCTGGTGTTTCCCTTGGGCACAGATGGTGTTTCAGTGCTTTATGAGGCAGTGCTGCTGAAGGATGAGCACTGGAGCAGTGCCAGCAAGGAGGAGGGATGCACTGCTACCTGGATTGTTACTCCTCAGCTTGGGTCATGCTGATGTGAGCCAAAGTGCCAGGGTTTCTTGGGGTCCCAGCTGACTCTTGCAGAAGATCACCAAAGCTCATCTTACGTGTGTTCCTTAAACCAGGAGTTGATTAAATTGCCTGAGAACTACTATGAACTGCAGCATGCCTGTTTTTCTAGGAATATCTGGAATAAACCCCCTGTTTATTTGGTGGCACAGTCTAAGGCTTATTCTGGCAGGTAAAATAAAGCTTTTCTTGGGAGTCATCAGTATGAGGTGCTACAACAACACCATTTCTTGATCACACAAGCCTGCCTTAGTGATATTAAGGAGTATCTGGGTGCCACACAACACAGGACTTCAGTGTCTTGTGGAGATGTAATGAAGAAAACTATCAGTGGCAGGCTCCAAAGTATCAGGGAAGGGCAGAGAGGAGCAAAAACCACCTCAAATCCTCTGTGGTTTGGGTATAGTTGTGGGGAGTGAAATGCATAATGAAAATGCCTGAGGGAATTGGAGTTGCTTTTTCCTGGGTCTCTGAAGGAATTGGAGTTGATTTTTCCTGGGTCTCTGAAGAAATTGGAGTTGCTTTTTCCTTGGATCTCTGAAGAAATTAAAGTTGCTTTTCCCTGGATCTCTGCAAGTGTTTGTGGCTCAGGGATTGATATCAAGTCTTCCTGCTGATGTGCTTCTTGAGTGAGGTGGCAGTGGCTACTTCAGTGATAGTCTTTGTTTTTAACACTCTAGTTAATTTCTTTCTAGTTAATTTCTTTCTAGTTAATTTCTTTCTAGTTAATTTCTTTCTAGTTAATTTCTTTCTAGTTAATTTCTTTCCCACCAAGTTTGGGTTTCCAGCAGTATGATTACTTATGGATTTGTAAGTCAGAAATAGCTTGGTAATTGCTATATTCCTTTGCCCCCAGTAGCAACAAGCATCTTAAATTTAATGCGTCATCCGCACAGAAAATTGATATTTGGCCAAAACTTGCAGGCTCTGACAGCTAATCTTACAGAGCTTTTGCTTGACATGTAAAATAGAGATTTGGGGTTGACATGCACAGGAAAATTGATGGTATTTAGGATTATTCCATAAAAGAAAAATGCTCCTTATGATTGGCTGAAAATAGTTGAGGATGATTAAATTTAGATAAAAACCTCTCCCTAGAGGTCAGCAATGCGACGGCCTGGGACATCAACCGCTTGGATCATGTGCAGAAAACCCTGCATCACCTCATAATTCAAAGCTGGATTTTGCTTTATCTTCAGGATTTGTTTAAAGAAACTCTACTCATGAGCTGCTGACCAGCTTGCTAAGAATAGTTTTCTTTTAATGTGTTTGTACTTTGATTTTTAGCAAGGAAGCCCCAGATGTCTTTCACTGAAAGAATTACAATAAGGAACCTTCCAGTGCTTCTGATGAAGATACCTGGCATGTTTGTACAGATATTTGGCTCTCAGTTTCAATTTAAAGGACTAGAAGTTTCAGTAGAGAAACTTGTGGCTGTTTGGTGGCCATGTAATGCATTACACCAGAGTTACACTATGCTCTTTTTTGGGTAAATATACATTTCATCATCTTTTTTCAATATTTGGTTTAGGGTCAGTAGGTCTGGATGACTGGGCTTCAAAACTACCCAATATCTATTTATTAAATAGAACATTTGTGTTCAACAGAAAATGTAAGACCCAATTTGAAAATTAGGCCCACGCAATTACGCGGTCAGGTAATCGCACATGTAATTGCTTGCACAAATGGTCAGTTAGATGTGTAACTGTCCATTTGCATGGAAAACTAACCTATTTTGTAGATTGGGCTTGGTATATTCATGGTAGAAAACATGGCTTTCTGGAGATGGCTGCCTTGTCACACCTTGCCCTTCCATTGGTGTCTTCCTTTTATGGGACTGGTATGATTTAGTCTTCACCTGTGTTAGGAACAAGCTCCTGAGTAAATCCAACACCTTTGGGCTCTGCTTTTGTGGTGCTCCAGATCTGTGACAACTGTTGAAAAGATTGTAAGGGGAATGTGTGTGCTACACCCATGCATGTATTAAATTTAAGAATAAACACAAATGCACACAAACAAATTGCTCTGGAATTTACTGTTTTGATGACATTTAATGTGATGCTTTCACAGTGGCAAAAGAAGACAGTTTGATTTGTATATTTTTATGTGTGTATTTTCACATACACTTCGGAGTTACTTTTATTTTCCTTTTTTATCTGGTGTGCTGTCAAAACACTTCAGTGAAAGAGTTCAAAGCAACAGCTGAGGAATCTGTAGAAATACAGTCATCACTTTGCACTTTGCAAGCACTTGTTCCTCTGGCACGGTCCCTGGGTGCTCGCATGGGCAAGGCTTTTTGTCTCTCTGTTTCCACTCCATGTGTTTGAACATTAATTCTCCTTTTCCTGAAAATCCAGAATAATTGTGTAACCGGCTCAATGTGTGTAGGAGAGGGAAGTGGTGGTGATTTGTTATCAAAATTTGGTGAGGGAGTACTGGTTTGTGGCTTTAGAGAAAGGTGTGTGCTTGTGCTTCTCTCCAGGCTGGGATGCAGGAAATACTGTGGTTCAAGTTGTTCTCATAGAGCAGGGAGCCTTGCTGCCACTCATGGCATCATCTGACTGTGCACATTTTAGGGCTCAGTGTGGCACTTTCTCATGCCTGAAAAATGAAATTTGGCAGAAACCTTCAGTGGTTGTTTTCGGGGACCTCAGAGTTTTGAGACTCTGAACAGCTGAAACCACAGGCTAGGCAAAGCCTTCAGGCCAGACCTGGGGCAGTGGGGAGTGCAAGAGGGCATTATAAATTAAATCTCTTATTGTAAATGCTTTGAATGGAGTTTTTCCTTGCAGCTTCAATGGCAGCAGTGTCACCTATGTGAGTGTGCTGTGCAAAGTCCCCACTGCTGCCATGTAGATGGGTCGAGGAGCAAAAGCTGTTTCTCAGCTGGCGCTTTGAGCCAAATCCTGCAGCTTTTCCCTGAGAATCAGCAGGCTGGAGCGGTTACCTGCACATCAGTCAGATCAGTGGTCCAAGAGTGGAGCGTGCTGATGCCTCTGCTACTGTGCTGCTCCCTCCCGAGGAGGGATTTTCCGCAAGGAATGCCCCATGAGGGCAGGATGCTCTGGCTGAAGGGCGAGGTGGCACCTTGGTTTCGTGCTGGCTTGTCTTCCCAAAGCGATGGTACGCTGAGCCCGAGAAGGATTAAGCAGGAGCATATTAAGGTCACTTTTTATTCCTGAGCTGGAGGTTTATGTCCTCTGTGCATATTAATTTCACAGCTTGAGATGTGGTAGGAAGGAGAGCAAATAAGAGTACGAGTGTGTTGGGAAGCCTCGGCAATGGAGCTGCCAGAGAGAGCAAAAGCTAACGAGCTGCTTTTCCTTTCCATGCTGCATTAGCATGAATGATGTAAAAACTGTGGAAAGATTCAAGCCCAAAACTCCAAAATTACCAGCATTATATTTTAATTTTGTTTATGTCTGCGTGGCATTTAATTCATTTTGGCTGGTGTTTGTGGGAGGTTGTGGGGAGAAAGAACAGAGAATTGCAGGTTGCTGTATGCAAAACTAAAATCTTTTATGTTTTACATGCTTATAAAACAGAGGTTGCAAAACTCTTCCTTGCACCTTCCCAGTAGCTTTGATGAAGGTTACACACCCACAGAGGGTGAGGGAGATGGTGTCAGAAAAGCACAGTTTGTAGCTGACCTGCAGCCAAGAACACAGGTGGAGGGTTGCCCCAGTAGGGTGTTTGAGAGAGGGAGTGGGAGTGGTGTCAGAGCACAGGAGGCTCTTTGAGCTCTGTCCTGGCAGCTTTGATAAATTGAAAATCCTTCGACTTTTTGTGGGATGCACAGGCAGTCTTTTCAAATTCCAGTGTGGGTGATTGCATTTTCTTTATTCTTCTGTGTAGGACCCGTCAGCCTTTGGGGAGGATGGGAGCTGGATGGGGGGTTTGTGGGCAGGAGCTGCTGGCTCTGTGATGTTAAGGTGGGGTTGGCCTTGCTGGACTTCCCACAGCATTTAGTTATTGCTGGAAAAATTTCTGTGGCCATTGGTGTCCACCTGCTCTCTTTTCTGCTGTGGGAAACATGATCGTGAAGACTTGTGAGCTCTCAAAAGCCACAGATTTCTAGTCCATGGTGTCAGTTCAGCTTCATGAGATGGACAGCCTTCTGAGTAAAAGTATAAACCCATAAAGCATTCTGGGATAAGAAGGGATAACAAAATGCGCTGTGGTAATTATAATACTAATTATATTACATTAGTACAGAGGAGCTAATAGCTCTCTTTGCTCCATAGCAACTGCTGTGCTTTGTCACAGGTAGTGCTGTGGGAAAAGGCAGATGAAAGGGTTAAATTGTGTTATCCAGGAGCAGCCAGGCCTGCTCTCTTCCCAGTCTTGTACTGGAGCTGTGTGACTCAAAGCACTGTGGGGTCGGTGGGTTGGCAGGCTTGACCCCACACTGGGAGAGGGGGGTGAAAGTCAGTCCCACAGGGAGCTTGCAAAGCCTTTTTACACTGGTGTTTGGGTCACTCTGCCTCCTCCTGAGTCACCACTGCAACTTCCACAGCCTCCAGTACAGACTGGTTTATCTCTTAATCTGGCCATGTAGTAAAATATTACAGGTGAATTAAAAGATGCTTTTATTAGGGCAGTTTTGGCTTACTGTGAGCAATCTAAAAATAGACTGTGGATATTCTTGATCTTTAGAGACATTAACCTATCTTTAAAAAACAAGTAAGGAATGAGGTATTTTATACACAGCTCTCAGAGCTGTATGAAAAAAAAGCAGACTACAAAGCACAGCGCAGGAAAATTGATTCATCATCAATTTATTGCATGGAGCTCTAGGCAAGCTCATCTCAAGACAGAACAGAGATCTATAAAATCTTTTCATCTGAAACTATGAATTAAATTGGGAGGAACTGCTGATGATGAGAGGCCAGAACCAACTCTTAAACCAGACATTCTTTTGGGAATGGGTCTTCTGCTGCAGCAAGATTTTCACCAGCCAGGGCTGTGGAACTTAATTCTTCTTACCCTGCTTCTCTCCTTACAGTGAATCTGGCTTATGCAGGAGCAAGCCTGCAATACTCCCCCTGTTTTCCCCATCCTTGATTTCAGTATAATTTTTCCTTTCTTCATCAGTGTGTCTTGTTAATCCTACAGTTTCTTTTCCTGACATGTTCTTCACTTCTTCTATTGTGCGTGCGGATTCTTTAAACCTCCTACTAACAAGGAAACTTGCCTTTTTCATCTGGAAACAAGCAGATGCATCTCCATTGTAAGATCACTATATCAATAAATAAAACTTCTTCATATATTCCCTTTGAAGAAGTGAGTGAGACAATGCTCAAGAACTGCCTGCTTTTTTTTTTTTTTTTTGCATTGGGGGAAGCTGGATTATGTCAGCGACCTGTAATAAATAGCACTGCAATGAGAAGCGACAGCCTCATTCACTTTGCATCCATGCAGAAACAACTAAGCTCTCTTCCCATGCCACGGGAAAAAAAGAAAAAAAAAACCAAAAAGTGAGAAAGAAGGGAATTAAAGAAAAGAATTGACCTTGGCTTGCAGTTGCTCTGATACTAGCAGGAAGCAGTCTAGCAGTGAGACACCGAAGTTTTGTGTTTGCATTGCCTGTGCTACTGCAAATTGCAGCCTGTGCCTTCCTCCTGCTGCCTGCAAGTGTAGTCAGCCAAGCTCTTACCTGGCAAAAGACAGTGGTTTGGAAGGCCCAAGTATTTTGACAGAGGGTGGGGAGGGAAGGAAGAAGGGCTTACACAATAATGAGGTGCGATGTAGTCAGACCACTTCTCTGGAATTGGTTATTTTTTCATCTCCTGGATTAGTGATGATGTTAAACTAATTTGGAGGTTTTCTTGCAAATAAGAGTATATGCTAAATAAAAGGGGAAAATATAAAGGCCTTTAAGAGTACTGGTTGAAAGCAGGCTGTACTTTTGTACACCTTTCTGTTTGTAGCACTTGCTGTTAGATCTGTGGATGGTTTTCTTTATTGCTTTCCCATTGGGGTGTTTGGTTTTTGAAGTTTGTAAAACATCTACCAAAGAAAATTTCTTTTATTATGTGCTGGGATTTTGTATCAGCAGGTGCCTGCCCTTTCTCTGTGTGGACTCTCCATCTGTTTATCTCTCTGCTGGGATAGCCAGAAAGTTTCTAGGGATTGGGAACTGCAAGCTCCACTGGGTTTGGGGTGCTGTGGGTGTGGATCCAGCACTCCCCATCCCCTCTCCTGGTAGCTTTTATGGCAGCTGCTCATCCCGCTGTGGAAGCCTGGCTTTGCTGTGGGATCCAGCAGGTCGGGATGGCTAAACCCCTCCTTTGCTTTGCCTGGAAAAGGGGAATAGCAGCTGGCACACTCTTCTAGCATCAGGCTACTGTTGAGCACAGTGCTGGTGTTCCTTTTAGTGTGTCTGTGTGTCCATCTGTCTGTTGGCTGCTGCTGTCTTTGTGGGGCTGCACAGGCCTGCATTGGAGACATGGGAGAAGAGCTCTTGCCTGCAGAGGTGTGGTTTCCCATGGCAAGGTGAGGAAGGTGCAAGGATGCAGCAGGAAGAGGGCAACAGGGGAGAGAATACACAAACCAGTTTTGTTTGGTTGTGGTTAGGGGTTTTTTTATGGTGTTTTTTGTTTATTTTGTTTGGTATTTTTTTAGGAGCACTTTCAGGCAAGCCTCACTTGCTCAACATCATCATCTGCTGGGGTCATCCTGCAGTAAATACAGTTATTGGCCCTGCCCCTTGCTGAGCAGGGGAGGTGTTGGTGAAATTGCACTCAGTTATCTCCCCCAGCAGTGTGCCTGGTCAAGGCTCCTCGTGGTGAGAAAATGCAGCTCTTGTAGCAGGAAAAACTCACTTCCCACTTTTGGGAAGGGTTCTGGCACCTGTGAACTTGTCAGAAGAAATACCTGTGCATTCCACAGGTGGCTGCATGCCTTGGTGAAGTACATCCTGTTCATGTAGTGGTGCCACGTCCCCAAAAACCACAGAAAACCTCCAGGTGGGATTTAGTGTGTGCTGACCAGCCACATCCTTCCCCGCTGGCAAGGAGCAGAGATGCTCTCTGGGAAGGAGCTGGCACCATCCCAAACTTCAGTGGGGGTGGCAGCAACACAGAGTGTCTGGTGAAAAGTGGGGGAGCAGGGTAGAAGACATGCTGGTGGCACTGCACCAGAGAGGCTTTGGGGCAGAAATTCAGGGAGGAAAAAAGCTTGTTTTGTGTTTAAGCCTCAATATGAAAAGAGTGGGACACTTAACCCTTTCCTTCTGTACTTTCCAGGATCCAGGGAATGGGAAGATGTGCAGTAAAAGCAGTTGTCATGCTGCTTCTATTTCTTTGTGACAAAGTTTTTTTGCAGCCATTTCTTTATTATAAATTCATTTGATATTCAGCATATAAGCAGTAAAAATAATTAAGCCATTTAGTATTCCTGCAGATACCCTGTGTACTTCTGAAAGTATTTTATTACATTCCAGCATTAGTTAATGGATGCTTACAATAAATTATCACTTGCATTGCCTCTTGTTTCTTTCTACTGAGTATTTTTCTTCTTTAACGTAGAGTGCCACGCAGTTTTAGTTGATGGTTAATGTGGCACATGAATCATGCAGTGTAATTTGCAGGGGGAGGAGGATAAACACACGTGTGTGCTGCTGGCATGATGCTGCCTGCCCCCTCTCTGTGACCAGGTTTGGGTTGGGATGAGGAGGTGCTCGTTGCTCTCTGTCTCACCTGGGGGCCTGGGAAGAAGTTTCCCCTGCTGAGCTGAACTCCCTGGATGTGAAGATGACTGTTTCCCTGTTCTTGACTTCATGGCTGGGCAGCCTCTCTGGGTAGCTCCTCTTTTCTTCCTAGTTAGACCTGTGGTAACTTCAGCATCATGTTGAGCAGTTGAACTTGGCCCAGAAGTGGCAGGATCTGGAGCAGTTAGACAGATGTAACCTGCTTTACAGCCATCCAAAATCTAATTTCTGAAGGAACTTGCTGAAAAATGAATAGGAGAAGTTGTCTGCCCATTTTTTTAATATAGTGTTTTTAGGAGGTCAAACCACTTTGTTTTTTTATCTAACTATTCTTTCCAGTGTCTCATTGTAAAGCTTTTGTTAATTAACATTTAATTACTGGGCTATGATGGAACCATGGGAGTCTTATCTAAAAGCAAAGCAATTGGCATACGGATTCATTATGATCAGAGCAACCCTAATGAATGTCAAATTAATTCATAATAATGTGACACTAAAATGTTAGGCATATTGTTAATAATTACTGATGTGCTTTTACCTTATCCACTTTTAGTATTATTACTTTTTACTATGTATACCAGAGAGCCAGCTTTCCACTACCTATCTTTTTACACTGGTAATGCCAGTCTGCTTTAGCTGCAAATAGCTTAATTATCTGTTCATCTCTTTCACAGTAATTAGATACAGCATGAAAGCCAGGAAGTTGATGTAAATAAATGTAATTTATTTTGGAGATTCTGTAACTGTGGGTTGTTACATAAAAGTGACAATGTAAATAATGAGGATGGTCTGTTGCTTGCTGTCTTTCACGGGAGAAAGGGGAGGGGAAATATGTCAAGCATTGTCACACTTGTGATTAATACAAATTCTGTGGTTCCTTATTACTGTTATTTGACAACACATAGTGATTTATTTTAAGTAAAATTATATATTTGATTCTTGGTTTTAACACAAAATACCTAAAACCAGTTTTCAGTGTTAAACGCATCTCTGAGTTTTCTAGCTTGTATTTTATGACTTTGTAGCCATATTTGTTTTGTTGAATTAGTTTTCTTGCACTTTCAGAATAGAAGTTCTTGAAATAAAAAGGAAAAATAAAAAAATCACTGTCCTAATGTCTATGAGATACAGTGGTGGGAGGATAGCAGGCATATTTTTGTAAGGTGAGATAGGAGGACAACATAGTCTGTCAGGCATTTTTATTGCTTAAAAACACCCATTGCACCATGCTTCAGAATTCAAAGGTGTTTATTAATACTTACCTACCCCAAACTTTTCAGTGTTCTCTTTCCCTTGGTCACAAATTACTTGCAGTGAGGCTGCAAGTACGTAAAAATTTGCCATGTAAAATTAGATGGAGATAGCATGTCTGTGCTTCCCACCACTGCTTGCCCTACTTGCCTTAGACTTTGGAGCCTGGGGAATGTTTCTGGAATAAAATAAAATTAAATTAATAAAGTTAGAAATTTCTAAAAGGTGGAATTTTAACCTGGCTAGAATGAGAGTGAAGATACTGAGAGCCTTTGTGGGTGTCTGAGCAGGGTTCAGGCTTCACTGCATCACCACGGATCTCGCGCTTCGCTCTGCTTGCAGGTCAGCGTGGATGTGCAGGTTAGGTTGAACTGGTGGTGGTGCTGGGGCATGCCATGGTCCATTTCACCCTGTTGAAGGAGTAATGTCCCAGCATGGCTTTGTCTGGCTAAATAAAATTGGTTTTGAGTAGAAAGCCCTTGGGTTGAGCTGCTGTGCCACAGCTGCTCTCCTCCACTGAGAGCAGCAGGGCTGGTTTCTGCTCAGCCCAGTTTCTGCTTTTAAATCCTACCAAGAGCAAAAGGGTGTATTTTCTTTTGTCCAGAAGGAAACAAACTGAATGCTTTTTCTGTTGGTGGGAAATAGTGATCAATAATAATTAACTTGCACCATCTTCTTTCTTTTCCCTCTGTGAGGAGTGCCTTACTATTGTTTTTGCAGAGCTGCAGGAGGTGCAGTGGTGCTGCTCCAACAGTTCTTCACTCTTAACGCTTTGGCAACATAACCTCTGGCAAGAAGGTGGCTGTGAAATCCCTTGAGTTCCAAGTGCTGCGAGGCAGCCCCTCAGAGGGGTGTTGCTATTTTATCTTCTCTTTTCCCCGCCGCAAACAGCGGCGTGGAAGCGGGAGGAAAGGCTTCCATGGGCTGCGCCTCCAAAGGTCATATAACACTTTATGTTTTCTCCGACATGACACAGCGTGACAGAACAAAGTATTTATCTTGTGTACTTGTCAGCTTCGTTCTGCCAGCTCCGAAATGATGAAATACTACCGAATATGCTGCTGCTTGTTTCCTTTAGGGACTTGCGCTGATTTGTTTAAAGTGTCGTCTGCACCCAGTAAATGCTTCATTTATTACAGCTGACACCTGAAAAATGTCTGAGGGAAATATATCAAGGCATCACACAGATATTATTTTCGTTATTTGCTGTTTTTTACTTGTGTCTTAACACGAATGAAGTTCCCTCATGGTTAGTTGTGTTTTTTGAGGGTGCCACCTGTGTGTGTGTTTAGAACTGCTGCAATGGGGTTTCTGGAGATGCGCTCCAGTTCCGTGACAAAAATGCATTTTGACTTCTGACGGGGTCAGCTTAACTGTTAATTATCGTGGTGAGTCACTAATGAGCTCTCGCCTCAGGAACTTTGTACAGCCTCTCCTCAAACTTTTCCCCATTACTTGTTCTGATGCTTAAGCAAAAATAAAAATAGATCTCTTGCAAAAAGGGTGAGTGGGGAAGTGAATGTTTGAGATGGTTAAGTGACCCTTGTAATGGTAATATGTGATGCAAAGGCTTTCAGATATAGCTCTCAGTATCATATTGGGCTTTGTGGGTGATTTTTAAATTTTTTTTGTTTTACATTAAGTATTTCTCCATTGTCCCTGAAGAATAATGCGAAATCGAAATTCCTCTCTCAGCAAAACAATCAGTGTAAAAATAACAAACATCAAAGAGAGAGGGAAGCAGTTTGCTCACAGTACTAATTGCTAACATTATCATGTGTCAAAGTGAAGAATTAAAATGTGACTCTAAGTTCCTAAAAGTGCACTCGCTGTGAGTTCAAAGGCCGTGTGAGGTTGAAGATGTGTGGGCTAGCAGGGCTACCGCCAGTATTGGGACCTCCTGCAGTTCACTGAGTGCAAATAGGAGCTTTGGGCATGCAGAGGAGCCCCTGTGACTTCTGCTTCAGCAGTACAGCTTTGCTTGGGCTTAGAAAATGCACAGCAGAATGTGCCTGCAATTTCCTTTGACCTGCTCTGTATGCAGGTCTCTAAAGTCACTGTACACCATATGTGTGCACCTATGCAACACCCCAGTGCTGTGTATTGGCAGGGGAAGTGATGGGGGTCAGGATTTTGGGTGTTTTTTGCTATTGAGGCCGAGTCATCTGCACAGGGTGTGCTACAGAAGCTGTGGATGCACTGGAAAAATATAAATCTAGGAGAAATATAAGTGTATTTATAGGTTTTCCTACCCCTAGGTAAATAAGCAGTGCTGGGGAAAGAAGGCCTTTTCCATATGATGGGAAATTGTAAGTTGCAAGTATATTGCGTGTTTTAATGTTGTTTTGTTTACAGCCGTTGTAACAATTTTAGTTAGTGAAATTAGATTCCTTGCTTGAGTAGCATCCTTGTTTTAATTTACTGTGATGTGCCTTCTCTCGGTGTGTGCAGGTTGGGGAGGAAGAAGGGCCCCACTCCTCAGCTGTATTTTCTCGCTCTGGCTCTGGACAGGACAGCTGAAGAGGGCTTTGCAGTGATGCTCTAAGCTGGTCCAAGGGTTTACTGGCATACCCTTGTGCCAGCCACTTCTTCCCTGCCTTGGTTCCCACTCCTCCCTCTGTTTTCTTCTCATGGAAAGATATTTTGGATGCAAGTACATTGGTTTTTTTTCCCCATATGGCCACGCACAGTGGCACCTGGATTTAATGTGAGGTGGGAGCATTAGG
Source organism: Passer montanus (assembly GCF_014805655.1). Classification (NCBI taxonomy): domain Eukaryota; kingdom Metazoa; phylum Chordata; class Aves; order Passeriformes; family Passeridae; genus Passer; species Passer montanus. The sequence continues at coordinate 1,512,324 of NW_024371704.1, forward strand.
GAGACAGTTGCCACGATGGTTATACAGGGGTAAGTCTCGTGAAGATGGAGTTGAGCTGCTGTGTTATCTCCGTGTGGTGGTGAGCAGTGTTTGCTGCAGTTTTTTGCTGGGCAGCGTGATGTGCGTGCCCAAGGTGGTCCTGACTTCAGGTGCTCCTTGTGTGCGTTTGCTTGCAGAGGTGTGAGGAGGTGGGGCTTGACAGGTAGCTGCTGAAGTGGCCAAGCTTCTACCCCAGGTGGGAAGGATTTGGCTTGAGTGGGAATTGCCAAGGGAAGCAGTTGATGCAGCCTTCTGATCTGACATGAAGCAGGGGTGGTAGCTCTGTCCCCCACTCCAGATGAGCCAGGCAGAGCTTGTGACAGCTCCTTACTCCAGCAAAATTTGGTTAATCACAGAAGCTACCCTAGGTATGGGGCTGCCTTTGTCATATGTGAGGCTGATCATCTTCCTGGAGAGGAGAATCTGAGTGCCCCTGCAAGAAGGATGAATGCTTGCTTGAGGCAATGAGAACTGAGGGTGCTGTTTCCATTAAATTGAATATGCTGGGAAAAGCCATCACCAGCAATCTACTGGTTTTATGCTCAAGAAGGTTTGGCTGCGTCTCTGTCTTATCCCTTTTGAACAGAAATTGCCTCTCATCACAGAGAGAGCTTCAGTGAGGTGATGAAGTGTCCTCTGTGTAAAGGCAAACTCCTTAAAAACTAATTGGTGTCAGTCATTTCTATGCTGATATTTCACCGCTGCTAATTTAGCAAACAGATGGTGGTCCATATTATGGCCTGTGAGTTGGGCTTTTCCCAGGGCCAAATGATTACCTCCCTGGTTTTCAATTAGGAGAGCTTGCCAGTTACCTGGAGTGGTTTTCCTTTTAATTACGCACCTATTAGGGCAGGTAGGTAGCCAGCCTAAGGGAAGAAGTGGAGAACTCAGTGGCATAGGCAAATTCTTGTTAGGAAAAACCCATAAAACCAAACACAAACTGAAAAGCCACACGATGGGAAAGAGGAGGAGGTGCACAACAGGGCAGCATGATGCACAGGTCTTTTTTTCTGCTACTGTGAGCATTGATAAATAGCTTTGAAATGCCTGTTTGGCAGGTTGTGGCACATAGGTGGCTGTAGCACATGGGAGGAAAGGTGAGGTCTGGAAGATGCTGTCTGCAGGCTGTATGCTTATTTTTAGCTCAGCAGAGTTCACTGGTTGAAGGAGACAAGCCAGGAGGAAAGGCAGCCCCCGAGCCACCTGCAGGAACCTGCTGTGTGTCCGTGCTGGTGCAGGTGAGGGCAGATGTTTGCTTAATGCCAAGGAGCAGCAGCACGTGCTGCTGACCGACTCATGAAGTCTCTGATTGTCTTGTTTCCTACCCCAGCTAATAACGGTCCAGGCAATGAAAAGATACTTCTCTCATAATTATCACCATCTCATTTTCCCTTTGAGTCTCGTGTTTAAATCATCAGGTCTCCTCTTAATCTGAATTGTTTCCTCAAGCTTATTTTCCTCTGTGGATCAGGCTTTTATTGTATTTTATTTTGACGAGACCATTCATCTTCCCTCTGCTCTGCTGGTACCCAAACCTGTTTCCTCATTGTCCTCAAGGACCAGGAAAGGAGATGAAAGAGGCTTTGGGCTTGAATTAGCCAGTGATGAAGTTTGGTGTCCTTTGGGATGGAGACATTAATGCAGCATCATGAAATATGAGGTCTGACTTCACTTTGGGTGACTCTGATAATGTAAGAACACAGTTAATCATGTTTGGCTCTGCAGAGGGTGTCTAATCTGGGAAAAACACCTGCCCTGAAGATGGCAGGAATATGTGAGAGGAGCAATGAAATGGAAGGAGGAGCTCTAGCAGGGCAGGCTGCTTGTGTAGGAGGATGCAGCACTACTTGGGGCAGCCCTAATTGAGAGGATGTTGGAAATGTCACAGATTCTCCATTTGTTGCTGTGTGCAGCCTTTGAGTGTGCTCCTTCTTTGAAGTCTTCCCCAGATGAGCAAAATCTGTTACTTGGTGCAGTTTATGGCCCATTAAAAGGCAGCTCTTTGTTGCTGAAATGCAAGATTTGGTTTGAGCTTTGTTTGGCTTTACATTGTAAATGGGGAGCCACTCGGAACTCTCAACTTAGTCAAAAGCAGTTGCTTTGCTTTCTTCAGTAGCTGATTCAGGCCCAAAATAATTACCTCTTATTTATGAGCATGTTAAAATGCCTTTAATTGGGTTTAGTTGCAGTGTCTTTAGTCTTTTAACTTGAAAGTTTTTTCCTCAGTCATAACTCAGCAGTCAATCCTTTGGTGTGGTGTTACAGCTCTGCAGATTATGTGTGGAGGTAATTAAGTAATAACGATTGAGGTGCAAGGTATTTCCTTGGGATTAATGACTGTCTGGGAGGAGTTGATGGCCCAAGGTGTAGCCAAGGGCCATTAACACCAGCCAACTAATAATTGTAAGAAAATGCCATGTGCCAAGGTCATTACTGCTATTAGAAGTTAAGGGCAATGAGGAGGTAGGTGTGGGGGGAGATGAAGTAACATAGGAAGTATGTGGATTTTGGAAAATGTAATATGGTCTTAATGGGTATCTGCATGATGTACTTGTTGATTAGCCAGTCTGCTCCTTCCTTCCATTCCTCACTCTTCTGTCCAAAGCTTAATGGCGAGGATCAGGGTGAGCAAGGATGATGCTTTTCTTGTCTGGTGCCCTTTTTCTTAATGGTGCCTCATATTTGGTCCACTTTAGAGGACACTTTATGCATATTACTAGTGCCATTTTTTTCCTCTAAGAGGAAGTTTTCAAAACCCAGCCTAGCAGCCACCAAAAGCATCGAGAATACCACAGCTCAGTGGGATGAAATGCTGATTTGTCTGTAGGAATAGGAGGGAGAAGATTGGTGCTTTTGGAAAACCTGCAGGTTGGCCAAGTGCAAATGTTACAGTCTGTCAAAGCACTTGGGTTTCGTAGCAAAGGGACTGTGTTTCAAAGCTGAAGTGCAGCTGCAGTGTGGCAGAAAGCATTTTGAGGGTTTGGTGGACAGCTAGACCCAACTGCCCCCCAAAGGCTGTAGGACATAAAGATAAATCTTCAGATAACATATTGTGTATAGTAAGTTAGAGGCTTAAGAGGTTGGGTGCACCCAACTTGAATTCTTGCTGTTCCTTGACTTCAGTTATGAACTTAAAATTTGTGGCAGAGGAAGAGATTTCTTTTCTTTAGCTTAATATTCCCAGCATCAGAGGAGTAGGACTTTTGTTTACATGAGGCTGTTGTGCCTTGTTGAGTTTTCTCTGTGCTCTTCTCCTCCCAGGTTATCTCTGACAGGAGTACTTGCCTTTTTTCTCAGTCCCAATATATCACTGATCTCCAGCAGCTGGCACATGGATTTATACTTTTAAGGATTCGGAGCTGTAGGACTCAAATATCCCAAACTGGCAATGCTGGAGGCAGTTTGGAGGAGCCTTTTCCTGAGTGGTGGATCTCTCATGGTTGGAAGCATTCAACCATCTTTATCTCGACATGGTGGTTTGTATGAGTGAGCAACTAAAAACAAAAACAATGGAAGTGGAGTGCTGTAGGAAAACTCATCAGAGGGATCCATCTCAGCTGGTGAAGGATGGAGCCAGATATGTTGGTATCCATATCAGATATGTTGGTATCCATGGTGTAAACAACTGGTTACTTCCCTGCCAAGCTCTGGTCTTTGCTGGAGCAATGTGCTTGCCACTGTTTAAAAATGAGGTTCCAGCTGATTTCTCTGTTATTATTCACTGTGAAATCTGCCCATTCTGTTTTCTCATTTGCCTGGAGTTCAGGAGGAAGATTCTTTTAGAGGTAGGACTTCAAGGTCTCCTTTTCCAAGCGGGTTTATTGAAAAAAATTGTGGGGTCCAAGCAGTCTTGGAATAGTTGAGCATCCTTCCTACCTTGGGAGAGGCTCCCAGCAGCTCAGGTGAGCAGCAATGCAAAAATCAGCCTTGGGAAACTTCCCATTGCTGGCATCTTTCCACATTCTCTGCTCATGTCCCAAAATAGGTGTGTCTGGCTGATGAAATATGTGTATTTTTAGGTAGGTGGATTTTTTTTTTTTTAAACTCTTCACTTCAGATATTTAAGAAAAGTTTTGAACAGAGTGGGGGACAGACGCGATTGAAAAATCATGTTTTTCTTAACTTTGTAATTTTCTTGCATATCATTGTAATCTTAATAATGATGAATAATCTGTTAAAAGCAATTATAGCCTGAATAATAATCCTAACTAATAAACAGAATGTGAATGTACTGTGTAATTTTAGTCATTTTCAGCCATCTGGCTCCAGTCTTACTAATTGACTTAAAGCATAGCAACAATGTCAGCAACGTACAGTGTTCAGCTGAAGTTCCTGAGCAGGCATTCCTTACAGAAATCTCCTTTCTTTTTTTTGAATAAAAAATAAATCAATACATCAAAATTATTGCTAGCTCTATTACAGCAGCACAGATCATGAATCCATCAGTACTGTCTTCCACTGAGCTCAAAAAACTTTATTTATAATGATTTGATTGTGTATGGTTTCATTATATTCTAGTGGAACTGCAAGTGAAAGACTTTGAATGTATCCAGGGATCTAAATTCATGCTGGCAGTTACTTCTGAAGCTGCCAGAATTTAAATGTTTTCAGTGTTGGCTGGACTAAAGGTGTCTCTTAAAACTCAAGCTCTCCCTTTTGTTGGTTGCTATTTGCAGTTTGAGTTTTTTTGATTAATGCACATCATTGCTGAAACTTCCAAGGTTTTCTCTCAAGACTTTTAGACCCCTCAGTTTAATTGGCCAAAATGAAGCTGTGTGCTCATCTCTGGGTTTTTTTTTTTTTTTCTGATATAATAGTTTGCCAACTTGCAGCTAATTATTTTTTTTCTTACTTACTGCAGAGGCTATTTTCTATTTTTTCTAGCCTGATGTAATAGTTTGCCAACTTGCAGCTAATTATTTTTTTTTTCTTACTTACTGCAGAGGCTATTTTCTATTTTTTCTAGCCAAAACCACAGTGTAGTGACTTTGTGGCTAGTTTGGCTCGTTCTGGGTGCTTGAGGTCTGTTATAATTACTGTGATGAAGTATTTATAACCATTCCAGCCCCCAGATTCCCCACTCAACACCCATCCCTGGGAATTAGGGTGCCTGCTCCTTTGCAGTGGGGCTTTTTGTGGGGCAGGGAGTTAGTGAGGGAAGAGTTGAGTGCTGGGGTGGGATCAGCCTGTGCTTGCCCTGATGGAGTTTTTGGGTTTGGTTTTTTCAAAGCTTTGGTGGGCTCTGTGAGCAGAGCTGGGTCTGTGTTGCTCACAAGCCTGTCGTTCACATCACCCCTTTCATCTGAGCCATGACTGGCCTGTCAAGTGTCTGTTCTTGGGGATGATTGCCTGGATTTGCATAATGAAGCAAATATCCTGGTTTGCCATTCCAGCCAATAGCATTTTCTGCATAGTTGGCTAAATTTGCTTATGCCATTTGGGCAAGTTCTTAGACTTACACACTCTTAGAACAATTTAAGTGGTTTCAAGAAGTGGAAAGATATGAATTGTAGTTTCAGCCCTCAATTTTGTGGAATAAGCTGTGGTTAAAGGAATTACATGGCATGCTGACTAATTGCTTATTTATTTTCACCTATGTTGCTGTGTATAATCATAGCTGCACTCAAATACTGTGCCCTGTCCCTTCACATGTATCATCAGATAATATTCACCTGTTTGAGGGGCTGGATTTGTTGTAAGCTTTCAGTAAATAATGATGTGAAGAGTTAGTAAGGAAGAAATGCAATTTCTGTGAGGTCTGGTAAGGATGCATGGGTAAAGACTTGAAGTTCAGAGGGAGCTCTGCAGTCTGATTCCTGCTTTTAGATGTCTGTTTATGGATCTAGACGAATTGGTGACTAATCCCAAACTTCACAGCCCTCTGAATGGGAGCAAAGAGCTCCTTTGGTTTAAGCAAAGCCTTTGGGTCAAAGCCATGTGTGGGATGTGTGCCAAAAACTGGGATGAAAGTTGTCTCATTTTGGGCTGAGGCAATAAGATGCTCCCTGGCAGTATTTTTAGATGGTTTGTGAGTGAACCTGTCCTCCCTGCTGTGCAAAGAAGGTTGGACTCCATTCAGCATCTATTCTGGGTTTTGTAGAGTTTTTTTTTTGTTGGGTTTTCTTGTTATTGGTTTTTTTTGGTGGGTTTTTTGTTTGTTTGTGTTTTGGTTTTTTTTTAGTATGGTCTGCTAAATTATTCCCTGTTTGAGGAACAGACATTATTGGTGTGTCTCTGATCAGTGCAAAACCAGAGATCTGCAGGGAATACTCTATTAAAGTGAATAAATTTCTTTTTTTTAAACAAGAAGCTGTATTTGCAGCGTGGGGTGCTCGGTCTGTGCCTGACAGGGACATGTGAAAGCCCTTGCTTAAGTTGATTGCCTTCATGATATGCTCGATCTGAGTTAACTTGTTTTCTGTACCCTCTACCATTTCATTTTGTAGTAGCAAATAAAACTTGGATGTGGTAAATGTAATGTCTGCTGCTGCTTGATAATACAGGCCAGTGAATAAATGAACTTCCTCTGATATTCCATATCTTCTCCTAATAAACAGAAATGCTGCAGTGGGACTGCGTGTGAGTGACTTGGAATTACTTATTTCTACCTTCTCTCCTTAAAGTTGTTTTTCTCATGCACTTGCATGCTTTCAGTTTGCCAAGAAAATAACTTTTGACATGACATTTAGGATTGGTGATTTAAAGCAGAATCAGGGTACTCCCTACATGATTGTTGAGTTGGGGTCTGTGATTCTGCAGTCTTTCAGAATTTGAGGACTTTGGGGATGAAGTCATATGGCTAATTGAATCTATTGAAACTAAAAATGAAGGAAGATATTTAGGAATTTTCTGTGTTGGAGAGCAAAGGGACTAGCAAAAACAGATTTTTAGATAGTTCTTGATGGTGTACTGCTTCTTACAGTTTTCACTTGTTTTCCAAACATGTACTTTAAAAAAAATGTTGGTGTGGGAGGCAGTAGGGAGGCAGAGACTGTGAAGATTTTGGTGCATTAAAACCCAGCCATCCTGCAGATGGGTGCCTTCCCATGTGCTGCAGCATGTGGAGGTCTGGGAGCAGGGCCTTTGCCTTCCGATGGGAAGCGGAGCAATGCCCAGCAGTGCAGATTCCCAGGCATGGAATGATGCACTGGTACCACATTCCCCATGCAATACTGCAGCTCTCCATAGTGTGGGCTTCCCCGCTCACCCACCTTGGTGCCATGAGCCCCTCAGAGAACCCTTGGCACCTGCTGCCTTGGATCCTTCCCAGAGCAAAGAGCAGCAGCCTTCATCCTGGGTGATAACCAACAACAGGATTTGAGGAGGAGCCTTTTGGGATTAATGCTAAAAATATTCAGGTAACCATCTGAGTGCTTGAAGTAGGTTTGTTTTTTGTTGTTTTTCCCAAGGCATGGTGAGGAAGGAGATGAAGACTCCTCATCTGTTTGCTGTCCTCATAGCACAGCCTGGCTGCTGAATAGCTGAGTGACAGGCAATCTGGCCTATCCATATGACCATATTGTTTTCCTCCCCTAATTAGCCTGGTCCTTACTGTGCTGATGAGGAAACAGATGCACTGAGCAGCAAATTACCTTCATCTTCCCTCCGCACAGAAAAGACACAGCACTTAATTGACTCATTTGATCTCCGGCAATTCAAAGCAAGTAAAGTGGAAATATTTAAAAGTGGCACTTCATTTTTGAATAGGGGGAAAGTATGTTGGGATGCATGCACTTGTGTATAATGTAGTTTTACAGTGTCAAATGTGAGGGTGATGGTGAGGCTTCTGGTAGCACTTTGATGTCTTTAAAGAGAGGCACAAGCAAAAACAGTGAAAAAGTATCCTATTACTTCCTTTGACAACAGCAAAATATTTGCATACTTAACTGCACTGATATTTCTGTACAGATCCTTGGCTGTGAATGTGAATGTTCCTTTTCTGTGCAGCGTGCCATGCTGCACATATGGGCAGCTGAAATGCCTCATCCCTGCATCTCTGAGCTCTCATCTGTGCTCCTGCCTGGCCACTGGCCACAGTGCAGGGGTCCCCTGTTACCCCTGTTTCCTCTACTCAGTTTTTTCCTGCATTTACACAGAATTATATGTATTTTTCCATATTTTTTTTGTTTTGTTTTGGGGTTTTTTTTTGCTGTTTTTCCCTTTTTTTTTTTTCCTAATACAAATATATATATGGGTACATTTTGGAGGTGCTGCTGAAGGGGTTGAAGAGAGTCCTTACTGGCTGTGTGTGGCTCTGTGTCCCAGAGCTGGTGTGGGGCAGTACCTGGCCACTGCCTTGCAGCCCTTGGGGTCACCGGGAAGCTCTGAGCAAAGGTGCTTACTGCACATTCCAGAAATTCCCATGAGGATGATCAGGATGTGTCTGGCACAATGCAGTCTAGCCTTAAAGATGGGGGAGAAACTTGGCTTTTGCTTTGTAGCCTGTGTGCTTTTATGTCTTGGGTCCCCAGGGTGGAAGTCACCTGGTCGAGGTGAGCAGTCACTCCCTGAACTGACCAGCTCAGTGTGGCTGAACTTTTCTCATGGTGTCTTAATCCTTCAAGAGGTGGTTTCTCCTGCAACTCTGCAGAAGGGAAATTGTTACCATGCAGCCATTGTGGTGGCCATTCCCTTTGTTGGGGCACTGTAGCTTAGCAGATCCTAAGGGAATTTTTAAGGTGTAGATATTTCTTCTCCTTTGCCTCTGACCTAATGTGGCCTTCAGCATGTATGATTGCATCACATGGATTTGCCCTTCTGCTGCACTTTAGAAAAAGCTGTCTCCAAGTCTGCTTCCATTTCAGTTTAACTCCTGAGTGTTTAATCAGTAGTGTAAGTACTGTGAGAAATGATACTCACTTCTGAAAATGTTAAAAGATTTGTTAAAACCTTATAAAAAAACACAACAGAAGACTGAATAGAGAAAATAATAGAGTGCTGGGAGTAAAGGATTTTTTTCTCACTATGTGCTCATTTACACAATGGATGTTTCGCTTTTTAACTTTTTTAGTTTCTCCTAAAGCTTTGTCAGCTGACTCCTTCTTTGCTGTCTGGCAGTGGAGATCACTTTTTTATATCTTGATTGGAGGTCAGGTGTTACTATAGTAATGAGCTGACCTTCCTAAATGCCATGACTACCCAGGCTATCTGTGATAACAATGCAAGAGAGAGTAAAACATAACTATAAATCTATACAGTTTTTCTTAACATTTACATGATATTTGTCTTTTAATTGTAAGAGTCAACTTTTGCATTACTCATCTATCACAGTATGTTGCCTGCCACCGGGGCATATATAGGTTTTATTCATATTAGCTTGCATTTCTCACATGAAAGTTTTTGGGGTTTTTTTAGAAGTAAAATCAGAATTTAGAATACCATTTAGAAATACTAAACTTTCTCTTTAAATTACTAAAACTCTGTATTTATACTGGCAGGATAATCACTGAAATGTGTTCAGGTAGTACCAGCTTCACTCAGTGGACTGCATCTCATCTGCTTCTTCCCCTTTTCCTAAGCTTTCCACCTTCTTCATTTGTTACAGGTGCCTGTTCAATAGATTGCAGTTGCTGGTGGCTTTGAGATGGCTTTCAAAGATCTTTTGCTACTTGCTTTCCAGGTCTACCTAATGTTCTTCTCCAGTTTATAAAGTGTAAGTGTGAAAGAAACTTTTGAATTAAGTGGGCCCAGTTCCTTCATTGGTCTAAAAGCAGTAGTGATTTTAAAATGCGACAAAAAGGATCAGCTTTTGTGTGCAGCAGTTGCCACTCAGGGACTCCCAGGCATTACTGACAGTGTAGCGCTGAGGAGTTTTGGTGCTCTCCTGCCTGAGGTTTTGAGTGCTGATAGACAAGTGTTTATGCATGTGCTGCACCACTGTGTCGGTCAGAGTGGAAAATTAATTGTTCCACCGTGGAGAAGATCTGAATGCCAAGTGCCTTCCTCCTTCCCCCACCTCCCTGCTTTTCTTCTTTCAGTATTTAGCCAAGGCAGCTGAGCTTTAGTACAGATTTCCCATGTCTTTGCATACATCACTGAGGGATTGTAATTCCACAAACTAGGATAGGTCTCAAGTAATCACCTTTTGAACTCAGTGGTGAAACTAATTGAATGAAACTTGCTGGGAAAGACACAAAATAAGTTAGTTTGTGTCTGTTAGGTTGTCAGAGTGTGGCTACTGTAACAAAGTTTCCTTTCCCCATTTTCACCCTTTTTATTCACCATGACTACAGTTTATGTATGTTTAAAGTGTAATTAACAGGAGAGCCAGAAAATGTTTTCTTTCTTGGTGCTGAAAGTGACTGATTGTTAGTTGTCAAGATAACAGGATTTCAGGAACGGGGATAAATCCTGCATGTTTCATGGGGGGCATACCAAATGCTTTTCCAAAGTGATCCAGAGGGGGGGCTTAGGGAGTGGTGAGGCTCCAGTGAGAGTGTGGCAAGATGGGGGACACCTAGGTTAGAATTTTGTCTCATTTCTTGACCACTGGTGAGGGGTTTCCCCTCTCCAAATTGAAATCTCTCCTTTGTGCTTTCCCTCATGATATTTGCCAAACTGGGAAATGATAAAAATGAGGTTTCCTTGTGTTTGCAAAGGGTTTTGAGATTTATGGGTGAAACTGTACTCATTACAAATGTGGGCTAAGCTATAAGACTTGTGGTCCATACTTGAGTGAAATGCCTTTGATTCACTGGGAGCTGGACCCAGGAAAAAACACATACTGTTATGTGTGGCTCACATTTCTCAGTGTTTTATCTAATAGGAAAAAAAAAGTATAAAACTGCTGAAATTATTTTTTTATTTAACTGATTGGGAACTCCTGGTACGTGCAGATCCCATCCTGGTATTCACTACTGCAGGGAAATCTTTAGTGAAGCACGAGGTGTTTTCACCTGTGTTGGTGGGACTCCAAATGTGCAGTGAACAGAGCACGAGGTGTTTTCACCTGTGTTGGTGGGACTCTAAATGTGAGTTCAAGTTGAGGAGGGTGAGTTACTGCTGATCCTCCTTACTGGCAAGGGAGATAACCGGCAGCTATTGTCAGTGCCTGGTAAATTGCAGTGTTTAGAGTTGGCAATTTCGCAGGACTGTGGCAAGGACAGGTTTCTGGAGGCAGCCAGACGGAAATCCTCTGCCAGGCGCTCAGCTGGAGCTGGCTGCAGCCAGGGCTGCCCTGCCGACATTCCTTCCTGTCCAGCTGAAGCGTTTTCACTCACAGTTCAATTCCTCTCCTCTTTTAGCAGCAAATAGGTGTAATTTTGATGACTGCCTCAACATTACAGCGTGCACAAGAAAACAGAATGCACGATTCATCTCGCAGTGGCTGCAGCGTGTGTCTGAGCTGTGCAAGGTGCAGGTGTGCACCTGCAGGCTGTCAGCAGAAGAATACAGACCAAGTCTGCCAAGGAAGTGGCTATTTCATTAATTTGAAATAGCAGCCTCGCCCAGGATCTGGCTTGCTGATTGATTTCTGTGCTTGCAGGGGTCCCGGGTCCCTCGCAGCGGGTGCTGTGTGTGCTTTCTTGTTTGCCTCCCAGCGTTTTGGTCCCCTGCACCTTCTCTCAATAGCACTTTTCTTTGCAATGAAAGCTTTGCATAGTAAGGACCTCACAACAAGCATGAGTGTTACTTCCTTTTCTTTCTTCCTATTTTCCCCTCTCCCCATTCTGGTCTCTGTATCCACAGTTTTTGCTCTGTGCTGCTGGGCCAGGAGCTCCTTTGTTGTGTCAATAGGACTGGCCGAGCCCAGGGGCTGTAGCCCTCTTTTACCCATGACAGCTCACTAGGAATATGTGTGTGTTTGCCTGTATCCCTTTCTTTTTTTCTCCTGTTTTCCTGTCAGAGTAATTAGCGTGGCTTTGTGGCTGGAATCAGTGAAGAGAGGAACAGTAAAATCTGTCCACACTGAAGTGCAGCAGAGGCTTTCATTAACCTTATAATGGAGGAAAAAAATCAAAATTAAATAAGTCATGCACAGTAAGGAATGTCACAATTTGCTGCCCCTTTCAAGATTTGTGCAGGGCAGGAGGCTGCAGGGAGGCTGAGCCCTGTGTCTTGTCATGCATTTCTAATCCTCAGCAATTTGGGGCTGCAAGGGAGGGGCTGCACCTTGTGCTCCCATTTCCCCCTCTCCCACTGCAGATCTCTATTTCCTCTCCCAAAAATGAATTTGCAAAAGCTTCAGTTCAAAGTGATGCACAGGAAATTGTTTTCAAAGACTGTATGGAAAGCTTGGTGTTCTGTTAAAATAAATGCATGTTTGGGGAAAAAACTAAAGTTAGCATGATGAGAATGGACTTCTGGACGATTTTGGCTCACCCTCTTCCTCAATGTCTGAGAGCTCATTCCCGTGTGAATGCCAGCTTTTCCCTTGTTGGTACCCCTGGATTTGAATATCAGTGTAATATCCAGCTGACTTTATGCTTAGGTAACTTTCTTGTAAAATACTCCATTTTCATTAGCTTTCTTATTAGACTACTTTTTTCCATGTGGAGTTTCGTGTAATATTAATTGGACATTAGCTGAACAAATCTAAGTCAGCAGTTTTCAGCCTATGGAGTATTTTTCTTTTTTAAAATTTTTTTGACAGATGAAATGCTTTTTGATGAAAGGCGGTGGGTTGGATGCTAAAGGTGGTGAGCATTCAGCTCCTGTATTTTTGTGGCTTTGAATAAATTACTGTCAAAGATCTGAATTTAAATTCTGATTTCCCTGTTCATTCACATAGGCCAGTTATACCTGTTATATCTAGAGCTGGTCAAACTCTTTCACATGAATAACTTTCCAGGAAGAATATGTTTGGTTTAAGTCAAAGTTCTCTAGAAGAAAACTGCTTTTTTGTTTTTACTTTTTTCTCCTAACAGCTGAGTTTTCACACTGCCTCAGTTTAAAGAAACTGTTAATTCCCTCTTCCCTGCCCCCTTCTCATCCTGTTTCTTTGTATCTTTCTTTGTACACGAAAATTAAATGAAACATTTGAAGATCCTGAAATTGTCATCCAGAGTTTACCAGGGGAATACAGTTACATCACTGCCCATGAGGAGGGAGGATAGTCAGTGTCGCCTGTGGTCCAGATTATACATCTCACGTTCTTTGGAGCTTCAAACAACTGCATTGCTGACTCAGAATGACTTGGGTTAAGGTGTGTGTTTAATAAGATAATTTAAATGTAATGAGACTAGAATGCACTTGTAGTAAAACCTGTGGTCCAGATTATACATCTCACATGTTCTTCGGAGCTTCAAACAATTGCATTTCTAACTCAGAATGACTTGGGTTGAGGTGTGTGTTTAATAAGATAATTTAAATGTAATGAGACTAGAATGCACTTGTAGTAAACAGGAATTGGAGTACTTGAGTGCTTACATTTTGCTTTAAAATTCTCCTTGCTTGTTCATTATCCAGGGGCATGTCTCTGGCATTGTGTATGATTTTCAGTACTTCCCTTATAAGTGAGAACTTTTATAAAAGACCAGGAGTTATTACAGCCCTAACTCCGTGTGTAGTTAGAGAAAAAAGTAAATAAAAAGTCTAACAACCATCATCAGTCTGTAGGAGCTGGAATGAGAAGAACTAACGATTGCTATCCAAGTGATAAATGAGGGAACCGTCTGAGAGGGCTTTGGCAACAAGAGAAGACAGATGAAGGCAAAATGGCTTCTCTCTGCCTGCCTTTTGTTCTTTGAGGACTATTATGATTAAAGCTTATTTAGCAATCTAGCTCCTAACCTGGGCTTAAATGACGTTGTGAGTTAACTGGCACACAGTAATAAATTAGAGTAATTAGTGACTGCATGTTGCTTTTTCTGATGGAAGTGGTGTGCCCACCTGGAAAGGGAGAACCTGATTTTGTGGCTGAGAATGTACCTGTGGGAAACCTGTGTTGGGGTGTCTTCACTGAGGGCCTCTCCTGCCCTCTCTGGTGGATGGACTGCATCATTGTCCGTGGGGTTGGGATGCAGGATGTTGGAGAGTGGCCTCTCTGGAGCACTCGTGCTAAAAGGTGGTGAAGGGATCAAAATGAGATTTAGGGAATTCATTTTGGAAACAATTTTGATCAGATCTGAGTGCATTTGATTTGCTGTGTTTAGACTATTTTGGATGGTTCAACTATTGACAGTCCTTCTGGAGAGAAGCATTGTTCTTTCAATTCCAGCCCAGTTCAGCAAGCTGGGCAGGACCACACTCTCCAGAGGCACCTTAGGAAACTTCCATGGTACATAAGATGGTGCTTAAAGTTCATCATCAGTGCTTAAAAGTGGAAAGATGAGCTTAAGTGTGTGTAAAAAGCTTTATGGGATTGGGCTGCAAGCGGGAAAGGGACGTGCTTTTTTCTCTGTGCTTCTGGAAAGGTCACTCACTGACTTGGTGGGATCCTATCCTCACAGAATCCACGGCTGTTTCCTTTGTCAGATTTACCTGGAGCAGCATTTGGGGAAGCAGGAGGTCAGGTAAGATGTGGTGGCAGGCTGCCTGCTCCTGTCAGGACCAAAGAGGGGCTGCAGCCATCCTGGGGGAGAGCTGGGCGCTGTCTCACCCGCTTTGTCACCGGCTGGAAATGGCCTCTTACTGCCTCCAGTGTGAAGTGTCATTGGTGCCTGGCCTTTATGGGGCTCATTTCCCAGCTGCTCCACCCCTCAGGACATAAAGCCAAGCGCCTGTGGTCTGACTATCATCCTCTGGTTTGTAAACTGTGCTGACACTTTTCCCTTGCTCCCAGAGCCTGTAAAACTTTAATCCTGGAGAAGACACAGGAGTGTGAAGTTTTAAAACCGGTGAGAGTGAAACTCATTCAGTTGCTCCCATATTTGCAGAAGGGTGTGCAGGGGAGCCCTGTGTGATTTGTGCATCTGTAGGAGCAAGGACTTGAGGCAGATTTTGTCTGGCTGTTTTTACCCAGACATTGCAATTTCTAAGCTTATTTACTGTGCTGCCATGCCGAGCCATAAAACTCGGAACTGTACAGGAAAAACCCTTGTGCTTTTCTTCTTGTATCATTGGGGCTGGAAATAGCAAAGCAAATTTGTCATATGGGAGCAGCCAGGTTTTGTTCCCACTTTTTACCATGAGAGGAGAGCACGTGCTGAACAGTTACACACCTTTTTTGTGTTCCTGCACAGCAGGTGCAGCAGGAAGGGAGGTTTGGGCCATGGTGATGTTCAAAGAAGGATGTGAAGAAAAAGTAAAAGTGATTGCATTCTAAGGATAGATCTTACTGGAGAGGTACCTCCTGCTTTCCAAGAAGATAAAAGGCTTATATAAATAAGGTAGGCAGTGAAGTTTAACTAAGAAATGGAATGCCAAATTAAAAATGCAAGTGCCAACTCACTCAATACAGTGTCAGCCCTTCTGATAATGTGCTGGTCTCTTGAACTTAGAATTGATTAATCAGTCAACTATTCCTTCCTTAAACAAGCAGTTATATACTGGCAGGAGGAAGTATAGTGGGGTTTGATCCTGTACATCAGATAATTAACTGTATATTCATATAGTGATATCTCGGCTACAGTTCTGTAAAACCACTGATAATAAGATCATAAGTGTTAATTATTTGACATCAATTTATTCTGTTAAATTCTATAGCTGCTGCTTTAATTGAGTGACTCATTTCCTTAGGTAGGCCTTAGTGCTGTGCTACTCTCTTGTCACAGTTCCCAATTTAGAAGTAGCTCAGTCTCACAAGATTGGCAGTGATTTGCTGTTGTGCTCAAAGTAGGTATTTTGATGTCTTCCATAGAAAACAGAAGAGAAAAAAGTGGTGTAAAAGGAGTTTTTAGTTACTAGTTAATATATAGTTTGGTCTCTGGTGCAGTTACCAAAAGTGCTCAAGGTGCTGGTTGGGGAACATTTTGATACTGACCGTAGCCTTGGATGATCTTTCTCTGGTTTCCTTAGATTTTGTTTTGTATGTGCAGCAAACTTCTTTCAAAGCTGTTCATCAGCTGCTCATCACTTGTATGACCTGCGAGTATGAGGGATGTGCCATGCACCCAGCTGGCTTTGGATGCCTCTGCGTCCACAAAGATTCAAAGAAGTGGAGAATTGGGTTTCTTCTGTTGTTGGGCATAGTAAATTGGGAAAAGGACTTGTTTTTACCTCCTTTCAGGTTTCACAGGTACTTGGTGAAGCCCTGTGGTACCCTTGGTGTTTTTCAAGTCTGGTTTATAAAAAGCAGTGGAGACACAGTGAGTGTCTGTGCTGTTTACTAAGTTCAGAGATAAAAGTGCTTGGCAGATGGGATCTCTGAACTGTTCACAAATTCACGTTGTGCATCAGGGACTTAGCCTGCTTAGTCTGGTGTCACATCCCTGAATTAGGTGCAGGATTTTAGGGGGATTCATGCTTAACAAAAATACCTCATTTTGTTACCAGAATGAACTTGTGCGAATAGGCAGTTGATTGTCCCATCAGCTGAGATGGTGCATTGTCTTGGTTTGACACTGGCCAAACACCAGGCACCCACAAAAGCAGTTTGCTCACCCTGTCCTGCTACAGCTGGGCAGAGGAGAGGGAAAAAGAAATAAATGAAGGGCTCACAAGTTGAGATAAGAACTGTGAGAAAACACTCTTAAGGGCAAAACAGGTTCAAATTAACAAGGTAAATTTATTATTAATAGAGTCAGAGGAGGATAATGAGAAATAAAATAAGCCTTTAAAACACCTTTCCCTCCAGCCCCTCCCTCTTTTCCACCAGCAGCACAGGGACACAGGGTGTGGGGATGTTGGTCATTTCATCACTCGAGATCATCTGTTCATTCAGGGAGAGGAGTCTTTCCTCTGCTGTGCCACCAGGTCCCTCCCACAGGACACCGAGTTCTCTGAACTTCTCCAGCATGGATCCACTCTGAGCAGCAGTCCTGCCCAAACTGCAATGAGTCCCTCCTGCAGGCAAACAGTCTTCACAAAACTGCTGTGGCATGGGTCACTTGTCCACAGGCTGCAGTGCTCCAAGGACAGGCTGCTCTAGTTTGCAAGCAAGGGCCCTCTCTCCCTCTGTGTCTCTGGAAGGATGGGCCCTCTCTCTCTGTTCAGGTCTCCATTGCATCACGGCTTTCTCTGGCATTCACCTTCTCCCACAGGCTGTGAGTGGGTCTCTGCATCCCCTGTGGATCTCATGCATTACAGGGGCACAGCTGCTTCACCACGGTCCTCACCACAGCCTGCAGAGGAATCTCTGCTCTGGTGCTTGGAGCACCTCCTCCCCTTCTTTTTCCACTGTCCTTGGTGCCACCATGTTGTTTCCCCCACATGTCCTCACTTCCTCCTCTTCTCTGACTAGAACTGCTGCTCATGGGTACCGTTGCCAACAAGTTCTACTAATTCAGAGATTCTTGCAAGGTTCAACAGCACTGAGAAGTTATCTAGGTTCCACGTCAGGGAATTGCTCACCATGTTTCCACCACCATCGCATGGGCAGTGATGGCAGAGGTGACGCCGGTGCTGTTTAATGCCTCTCCTCATGTGGGGTGCCAGGAAGGAGAAGCCCCTGCTCCTGGAAAAAAAATTGCCTGTGTCTGTTTTGATTTTCTTCTTAAATATGTCATCACAGAGGCATTACCAGCCTCTCTCATTGGTCCAGCAGCGTGCTCATCTTCAGAGCCATCAGAGGCTGGCTCTGTCAGACATGGTGGAAGCTTCCAGGAGCTTCTCACAGAAGCTGTTTTTGTGGCCCTCCACCACTACCAAAAGCCAGGCTGTGCCAAATCAACACATGCATTTACTAACAAATTTGGAGATAGACAGTAAATTCCCTTTCTTCCCAGTTTTCTTCTGGAAAAGCCTGAAGACTTATCTGGACCTAATCTTTTGCATTAATGTTATGTAATGAGTTGACTCCTCTGTTTTGTTTGAATTTCTTACCACCCTCTTTTGGAAACCACTGCAGACTCTGAAGGTATTCTGTAGAAAAGGCACCAACCCTGCTGTCAGCATTTGTGACATTGCTGTGCCCTAGAACACAGTTAAGTTCTTCTCTCTTCAACCAAGAGGACAAATTCCCTGCCTGAAATTGGTGTCATAAAACCAGATTCATGTCTGAGAAGGGTTGCAAGGAGCCACCAAGAAGGGGATAGTCAATTTGATCAACAATGCAGGTAAAGCTTTGGGGGAAAGCTCTGAGGCTGAAGACCATGGGAGCTTGGTGACCTCCTCGAGGATAAGGAGGGTAAGTGGCTGGGTGAAGAAGGGAGTGAGGGCACGTGGGCACAGCTGAACACTGAGAGGACTTTGCACAAGGGAAGGCTTTGATACTTGTGTAGGTCTGGACAGCAAGAGAATAAGGGGCTGCTAGAAGGAAGAAGCTGTAAGCCTGTGGGTTTTGAACCTATATTGTTCACATTCATTAACTCAAAATTACTAAAAATCTGTGTGTAATCAGGGTCAGAGATGACGTTACATGGACATAACCTTTCTGGTGCAATATGTTGTGTATGTATTGGTAAGTTGCAATCCCCTGTGGTGTCCTCCTTGGCTCTCCAGCCAGAGGAGGGCTGCTCCCACTTCCCTCACTTGGTAAGCAGTTCTGAGTGTGGTTCTCTGCAGCCTTTTTGGGATCAAGGCCTTCAGTGTGAGCAATTATCTCCTGAAGGGGGATGTTGTGAGACTCTTAAATTAGAGGCATCTTATTAGCCACACTTCACGTACCAAGCGTTTGCTATAAAAAGATGCACCTTGCTGCTAAGACTGAGTGATTAATTTGCAAGCCAGCAAGTTGTTAGATTGTGCTAACAATTACCATATTTGATAGATTAAAGCCCGCATGAGGGTATCAGTTACCTTGGGAGTTTATTTACAGTTCCTGATCTGTGGCAGGCAAGGAATTCATGGTGTGACAATGACTGTATCATATCTCAGTGATCCCATCACATTAAAAAATTGTGTCCAAGCTGAAAGGTCTGAAAAATGTGCCCATCTGTTTCTTATGCATGAACTCAGCCCTTTCCACTTTGAAACTTGGCTTCTTCCTACGAGAAACCATCAGCTGGATGTATGGTCTGTGGAGAACTTCCCTCCTGTGAAAATAAAATTAAGAATCCAGGAAACTTGTGTTTTGCCCTGAAATGAAAATGTTACCTTTTAGACTAGAACTGTATGTACATATGTACATATGAATATATATGTTTGTGTGTGTATATATGTATATACTGCGACCATCAGTCTATTTTTATGTGTGTCTAAGCTTTATGTAACTTATTGTTTGCACAAGAAGCTAAAGTTTCTCTTGCTGAAGTCACTTCAGTTTGGCACCAAAAGTGTTTAATTGTTTAGGCAGTGAAGGAACTCGATTGACTTTATGGTCCAGCGGTCTCAAAGTTTCACCTTTTTTCAAGGCACAGGTGAAAAAAATTGGTGGTGATGGTGGCAAAGACAAGGAGAAAAAGAGCTGCCTCAGCTCTTTTTCTGATCAGAAATGATGTCCTATAAAGTGACAATGAAATTCTCATGGTATTCTCTTTTTGCAAACTGATATCCATCCAGCCAAGAGTTATTGCTCTCTCCAGGACTCGGTGTGAGCGTGGAAACTGATGTTAACAGCCCTCCTCTGCAGCAGTGGCACCTGGGAAGACAAAAATAGATGTGCCCCAAAACACCCATCCCTTCAGGAGATTTTTGACCTGCATCCTTGTTTATGTAAAGTTTTCGTACCTTTTGTCTCTCTCTTTTCCAAGTGCTTTTATTCATTCTGACTTGTGATCAGGCCCTGTTTTAATAACTGCTGAGCTGCTGTTGTCCCCGCAGAGCAGAGGGGAGGACTTTGCACGTCAGAAACCTCCAGCGGTGGGCAGCACACAAAAGGTCATCCTCCAGCGGTGAGATTCACGGGCCATGGGCAGCCAGGCTGCTTCCCTCTTCTCATTCCCTGCATATTCCTGTGCCCGTGTCATTGCTGGCCACTCTCCCTCTCTCCTCCCCTTCTATTTCCAGTTATTTTTCTGAATGTCGAAATGAACGATGGAAACCGCCCCCTCAGCCATTCTCCCTCGCTCCTCCCCTTGTATTTCCAGTTATTTTTCTGAATGTCGAAATGAACGATGGAAACCGCCCCCTGTAGGGAAGTTGTGAGGAAAAGCAGTGTTGGGAGCTCTGGCAGCCCAGGTGGTGCATGGGGAACAACACCGCCCTTGTTCTGCTCACCCTTTGGGCATCTGCAGCTCCTCCAGCCCCAGAAGGCCAGCTCTGTCCCAGGGACACGGGACAGGTATGAGGACATGGCACGCTGTGCCAGCTGGGGGCTTGCAAAGGCTGGCATGGCCCTCGGCATCATGGTGATGTGGCACTTGGAACAGCACCACATCATCTGCACAGGTTTAGTAGCCGTGGGCTGATTTTTAAAGACTTTCTAAGCCTTCTGATGTTTGCATTCTTGTAACAAATTTCTTACACACTTCATGTAAATAACTGATTGTTTTGCATTTTTTTATGGAGGAGGAGAAATTTGATGGACTGTTGGTTTGTCCAGTGTCATTGGAGAGGTGGCACTTCCATTCTCCAATCCACTGTCACTTTTGAAAATCTATAAATGTTAAAGTCAGAAAATAAACTTCCCTTTTTACTTTGGAAAGAGCAGCCAAGTCCGTGTCGTGTTTTTTCGTGTCCTATAGTGACAGTGGGGCTCAGATGAGTCACTTTGGGGTTTTTTTCTTAATTGTTTGCTGTCCTGCATCCCAGTTAAATTTAACAATGTGATTCATAGTCATTTAGTCTCTGTCCTCGTCATGTTTATTCTGCAATCATCACTAAGAGATCTCTTTTACTGTCTCCCTTGGCTTTTGGTAAATTTTCTGCCTTCTGCCCCTGGTGAAGCCAGTAGCAGATGATAAAAATGCTTTGAAATTATGTTAAAAGAACCACATATGGTATAAATAGATTTTACTTTGATGTATCTGATCTGATTTGTATTACCTGAGGATCAGGCCTTGACTGTTTAATTCTGCTACTTTCATTAAAAAATAGTACTCAGCAATGAATTCCTTTTCACTGTCAGAGCCCTCTCCAGCTCAAGGTCTGAGGTAAGTGGTTGGCACGATGCCACAAACGTGGCTCAGGTGACAGTGGTTTGGGGCTGACCATGAGAATGGTACAAACACGTTAGCAAAAACAACAGAGTGCTTGGTAGCATCTAGAGCAAAACTGAATGAGTTTTCAGTGAAACCCAGCATTTCACTTGGAAAGGTTCTTAGGGAATGGTCATAGTCAAAGTATTTTGAACAGAATGGCTTGTGGTCCTTCTCTTTTCTGTTTAGACATGGGTTTTCTCCAAGGAGGACTGTGAGAAAACCAGGTGCCTGACACAGCCGTAAGACCTGCCATGAATGATTTGTGCAGAAACCAAGAGGGGGATTGCCTAGAACAGGAAAGGAAATGGAAAATTGTGTGGGTGTTTTTTTGGTGACAAGATACAGAGTGGGGGTAAAAGAAGACTTATTGCTAAAGTTGAGCACTAGCTAATTATTAGCAGTTAACAAACTGGGCAATGTTATTGATAGTAAATTGGTGGCAGCTAACAAAAATCTGAGCACAAGCTCCAATTTTTCCTCCTTGCATCAGAACCCTCTGGTGGTGATATAGGCTTTGCACTTGTGTGTTGTGGCCATCCAGAGTAGTTAAGGGAAAAAAGGTGGAGATACAATCAGAGTTCAGACAGGAGAGATGCCTGCAGAGGGAAGTGTCATATAGATTTGGTATTAAAAAAAATTAAGGTAATCAGTCTAGACACGGAAGTGAAAGAGAGGCTATAACCTCAATGGCCATATGCTACAAAAAAACAAGCAGGAGGAGGATCAGTGTAGTGCAATATGAACTGCAAACCCTCTCCACTGGGCTTAGTAGGACTTAAAATAAACAGGAAGATAATAGTGCAGCAAGTATGACAGAAGAGAAAAACACTCCAGTGCTGCTGAAGAGATCAGCTAGTGTCTGCTTTAAATCTGTGATGAGCAGTGCCTCACTTGCTGAAACTCTCATCTGGGATCCTTGGTTTGTGCCAGGATGCAGCACAGAGTGTGTATGAGCTGTAAAATCCCTCAGGAATTTTACAGGTCTGCTCATATTTCCCACAAAAAGGGAACATTGAAAGAAAAAAAAAACCTATGGCTTGATGTCTGGGGATTTACTGTTGCAAGCACGCATGCCTCAGTTTCCCTATCTGTAAAATTATTACAAGGTCTTCTTCATGAAATGTGTTTGGAGGTACTTTCTCTAAAAAGCTGCAGTAAGTCTTGGGGAGATACCTGACTGTGCCCAGGAAACACTTGGAAGTTAAGCAAATATCCTCTTGAGAATGAAGCCAAATTTACATGCCTGCAGGAAAGTGATTGTGCCTTTCCTGAAAAGATTTCCTGATTTCTTGAAAAGGCATTATTAATTCTCTGCAAGGGATGTGACAATGCTTGCAGCATTAATGGAATTCTCTGTTTGAGGAGGAGATGCAGGACTGTTAATCATGGGCCCTTTTTTTCTTCTGTGTTTGCTTTGGTCCTTGTCTGTTCCATCGATATTTAGCATTTGTCTTAAGTTCATTTTAGTTCAGTCTCATTACATGTACTTGTTACTTGTGATGCTGCTGATTAGAAAAGCACTCCCAAAATCCTGGGGATTTTTCTGGCTTTGTACCATTCTTTGAATTTTGTGTTCTACAAGTTTTTCATGCATCACAGACTGGTGGGTTTTTTTTGGCTGTAAGTCAGAATAATGTTCCTGGGGATGATGAGAGTTCACTTTTTCACCCATTTGCTTGTCTCTAAAATGTGGCAAGATGCTTTTTTGTTGAGTGCTTGATTCCATCCTCCCACTCTCTCCTGCCTTAAAAAAGGGCAATTACCCAAAATTCACACTTACCTTGTCACCTGTAGACAAGGCATGGTTTGAGCTGCTCCATACTGTCTGACAGGCTGGTGTGCACCAAAGCTGGGATGGGGAATTGCCTGGGCTGGGAAGGAGCCCATGGATGGACCAGACTCCAGTGTCACAGCTGTGGCTGTCTACCTACAAAATAGGGAGCTTGCAGGTTTATGGGATGCTCTGCAAAAGCTCAGCTAGAAACCCCTGTGAGGCCTCCTAGAGCTGCTGGCAGTGGAGCTTCTCACTGCCCACTGTCCTGATTGCCAGAGTGCTGCTTTGGGATGGAGGAAGGTAGGGTATTAAACAGCAAATAGTACACCCAGCGTGCCCAGAGGGCTCAGAAGTCATGGTCTGTGGTTCCATGTTTGGGGAAGCCTTTCTCCTGAAGGCACTTTGGGTTTCACTTGGCTTTGGTTCAGCTCTTCTGAACTAGAGGTCAGTGCACACCCTGAAGCACAAGAATTTGTATTTCTTGCAAAGCTTTTAATCATCGCAGTGGTAACCCTAGTTGGTCTCCTTTTAATTTGTGAATTATTCACATGTGGTAGAAAAGGCAAAATGTGTTGAAGTAGTTTTGCATGATTAATGGTTTTGTCCAGAATTATTGCTGGTGAAGATGCGGTATTTTATATTTTGGCTGACATAAAAGCAAGGGAGAGCCAATTTTTTTTTTATTTGAGAGTTCAGAATGTCTGTCTCTTTATTGGCTTTATTTTTAGGGATATAGACGAAGCAGATTGTAAATTGTGAGTAATTTAATTTTAATTAGTTCTACTAAAAGCTTTATTGCTCTTTCCTGTTCTCTTTCCATGAAAGTGATAGCAAGGCAAACGTTTGTGATCCTGAGTGCTGTAAGAAGGTGCTGTTTTTCAGACCTCCTGGCACAGCTTGTCAGCATCTCTAAAATTCTTTGTAATCCCAAAAGCCTGCCCTTCTGAAGTGCTCAGCTGTGCCCAGAAAAGCTGTGACAAATGGTATCTGTGCCAGGGAGTGGGCTGAGGTTATTAAAGAATTTGCTGTTATGGTTATTTTAGCGAGTGAGTTGCTTGTTTGTAGGGGTTCCCCCCACCTCCCCTCAAAAAGCTTGTTAGATATAGATTAGCAGTATCTATTATCTGTAAGGCTTTGAAGTGGTTCTTAGCCAAAAATGAAGGAACTAAAGAGAAACAGCCAAACAATCAAAAGCCTGAAAAGAAAAACAAAACCAAAAATTCTCATAC
The DNA here is from genome assembly GCF_014805655.1 of Passer montanus. NCBI lineage: Eukaryota > Metazoa > Chordata > Aves > Passeriformes > Passeridae > Passer > Passer montanus. Next base: position 1,536,425 of record NW_024371704.1, read on the forward strand.
CCAGTGAAACCTGTGGCACCCTGAGGCAGATTTTTGTTGCTCTCCCAGCTGGTCCAAGCTCTGCTGATGGAGGGTGGGGGAGATTGGAAACCCTTTGGGCAGTACTGGGGAGTGCAGCCACTTGCTCCTCTCCTTCATCTACTTTATCGAGCTTAAGATTTTGAAAATCATCCTTCACAGGACATCCTGCCTAAACCTCCCATTGCTGTTCTTTTATGCTGTTTTTATTAATTTGCATTACACTAGAAAAACAGGATGCAAATTCATT